>NC_138991.1:76326570-77526570 GCF_964341445.2 Mesoplodon mirus | reverse complement strand
AATGTGTATTTTTCTATTTCACCCCCAAGCATTGGAAGCCACACTTGTGAAGCAAAGAGATAAAGCACATTTTTTAAGGCAACTTGAAAACGTATCCCCATTTCTTTATGGGCACACCTTTTAAATTTCAGAATTTAATCTCCAGAAATATTCCACATCTCCTTTTTGTTAGTCAAGGAAAATTATATAATCTGTTATGTTTCCATTGTTCCCTTAGATACCAGGAAGTTTAGAGCTAATTTAATGCTTATACATAAGTAACATAACCAAGGGGGTGGGATCTGGATTTAGGGAAGGGAATTTTCCACATAAGACCCTTTCTGATGCCTCAATTTGGGGTCCAGCTATGAATTCCACTAGGTCTATGATAAGTCAGAAACTCAACCATGTTTTTTGGACCATCTGGATGATAAGAAACCTTTCTCTTTAGCACATTTTGTTTCTTTAATCAGTAGTTCCCCAATCACCAGTACACACCATACACACCATATCTTATTTTCCAAACACCTGAAGGATCTGGCACAGACATCCGGATGAAGTTGAGGCTCACAGAGGTTATTAACCTACTGGCCCCAATCCTTTAGCAAGGAAGAGGCAAAAAGGGGGTGGTGTTGAACTTAGGTTGTCTGAAACAAGGTCCTCTTTCTTTCCACTTTACCTATAGAGTCACTTCTTTCTCACCTACAAATGCATAACTTATTGTATGTTTTATTCATTTGACAATTAACCAGATACTGCTTTGTGATTGATTTGTATTTTTTTTAACTTTTCAAGAAACTATGTTTGTTATTCTTTGATAGATGGGCATAGAAGATGGAAATTTGTATTATACTTTTCTATATCTTTCTGTATCTTTCATAATCTTTCATTATCACAGAAGTATTTTAACAGAAGTACTTCTGGTAAATTGTGGGTACACTATTCATAGAGAATGAATGAATTTTTAAAAATACTATTGAGTGTGAGACTTCCTCTCCAAAATTGCTATACTTCCTAGGCTGGTTCTTCTCAGGGAGAATAAAACGTGCATTCAATCCTGAAATATCTCTGAGTCATTTTTCCGGCTACAATCTAGTTCCACTAGCTTTCAGGAGGATTTCTTTCCAATAAGACCAAAACATCAGGATGTGTAAAATTATTCCTCTGTGCTATCACCCTCATCAGTGTATTCTAAAGGTATGGATAAGAATTTGAAATAAATCATATTAAGGGGGGTTTTCCTGGAGCATATATAGAAACGTCCTTCTTTACTGCTGCCCTCCACCAGTGCATGAGTAACAGGAGAGGGCTGGATTCTGTGCCTCCAAAGGTAACTCTTGAGCAGTGTCAATACGTCTGATCTCACAATCCGCTGCCTTTCTAAAACCCAGAGAAGGCTTGGGGCTCTTCAAAAGCCTGAAGTAGGATTGAATCATGCTCCAAAAAGAAGGACAGAGGAAACAGAAAGTCTCATTTTATTGCATACAGCTGTTTATAGCAGTTGGCTGGATGCAACCTTACACTGAGAACATTGCTCACTCCAGACATGGTACTCCGGGGGCGGGGGAGAGCAAAATCAACAGCTCCTTATGATGCAGTGTCACTGGCTTAGCGTATTTTGTTTTCAGGAAATAGCATCTACACCTTGATGAACGTTTCTCTCGGTGTCTTTGCATTTGCCCAGCCTCCCTGTTTTATTACCAAAGAGTGAGAAGAAATCTTTTTTTTTTTTTTTTTCTGGCAAATCTGAAGCTGAATTACCACAAGACAACAGCTTTTCATTAGTATTTGGAGCTGCTCCCTGCAGTTGGCCTGTGCTGTTCTCTGGCAACGTGAGAAATTTATGGTGGCTCAAGTGCCAGAGTTCCAAGGTCGCTTTTCTTTTCAGCGTGAAGGGAACAGTTTATCTGCACAGCATCCTTGCGCTGATTAAACAGTCTGACAGGAACTAAGCACTAGGGTGAGAAATTGCGTTTTGTATATAAGGACATCTCTAGGAAAGGAGGGAAGAATATCTGCAGGAAAAATGTAGGTGTAAACTGGCCTTGTTTATTTTTACAAGATTTAGATAATTATTCTTTTTTTTTTGCACTTTATTTTTTTTCTTCCAGTTTTATTGATATGTAATTGACAGTGCTGGATAAGTTTAAGGTGTACAGCATAATGACTTAATTTGCATGTATCATAAAATGATTATCACAGCAAATTTAGGGAACATTCATCATCTCATATAGATAAAAAATGAAAGAAATAGAAAAAATGTTTTTCCTTGTGATGAGAATTCTTAGGATTCACTCTCTTAACTTTCAGAGATAACATACAGCACTGTTAATTATATTTATCATGTTGTACCTTACTTCCTTAGTATAAATTGACCTTATTTAATTTCTTGGTTTGCTGTCAGATCCCCATGAATTTCATTGTTGTCATCTCACTGAGCAGCTCCCAATAAACTTCAATTCTTGTCTTCTAACAGAGAAATATGGCTGGCCTGTTTTGCTTGAGATGCCAAAGAATACAAGAAATAGGGGTATTTCTATAATAGATACTTTTATAACTGAGCTCCATCCTCAAACTGACTTGATCAAACCACATCAGTATGGCCCTTTCTGTGTATAGGACATGCATTCCAGGGCACCACTTAGGTCCTGTTTGTTTTGTTTTTTGAATTGTATTTTTTTTATACAGCAGCTTCTTATTAGTTACCTATTTTATACATATTAGTGTATATATGTCAATCCCAATCTCCCAATTCATTGCACCACCACCATGCCCCCCTACCACTTTCCGCCCTTGGTGTCCATATGTTTGTTCTCTACATCTGTGTCTCGATTTCTGCCCTGCAAACCAGTTCATTTGTACCATTTTTCTAGGTTCCACATATATGCATTAATATACAATATTTGTTTTTCTCTCTCTGACTTACTTCACTCTGTATGACAGACTCTAGATCCATCCACCTCTCTACAAATGACACAATTCCGTTCCTTTTTATGGCCGAGTAATATTCCATTGTGTATATGTACCATATCTTCTTTATCCATTCGTCTGTTGATGGGCATTTAGGTTGCTTCCATGACCTGGCTATTGTAAAAAGAGTGGCAATGAACATTGGGGTGCATGTGTCTTTATGAATTATGGTTTTCTCTGGGTATATGCCCAGTAGTGGGATTGCTGGGTCATATGGTAATTCTATTTTTAGATTTTTTAAGGAACATCCATACTGTTCTCCATAGTGGTTGTATCAATTTACATTCCCACCAACAGTGCAAGAGGGTTCCTTTTCCTCCCCACCCTCTCCACCCTCTCCAGCACTTACTGTTTGTAGATTTCCTGATGATGCCCATTCTAACTGGTGTGAGGTGATACCTCATTGTAGTTTTGATTTGCATTTCTCTAATAATTAGTGATGTTGAGCAGCTTCTCATGTGCTTTTAGCCATCTGTATGTCTTCTTTGGAGAAATGTCTATTTAGGTCTTCTGCCCATTTTTTCATTCGGTTGTTTGTTTTTTTAATATTGAGCTGCATGAGCTGTTTATATATTTTGGAGATTAATCCTTTGTCAGTTGATTCATTTACAAATATTTTCTCCCATTGTGAGGGTTGTCTTTTCATCTTGTTTGTAGTTTCCTTTGCTGTGCAAAAGCTTTTACGTTTCATTAGGTCCCCTCTTAAATTTCTGTTTGTATTTCCATTTCTCTAGGAGGTGGATCAAACAAGATCTTGCTGTCATTTACATCACAGAGTGTTCTTCCTATGTTTTCCTCTAAGAGTTTTATAGTGTCTGATCTTACATTTAGGTCTCTAATTCATTTTGAGTTTATTTTTGTGTATGGTGTTAGGAAGTGTTCTAATTTCATTCTTTAACATGTAGCTGTCCAGTTTTCCCCAGCACCACTTATTGAAGAGACTGTCTTTTCTCCAATGTATATCCTTACCTCCTTTGTCATAGATTAGTTGACCATAGGTACGTGGGTTTTTCTCTGGGCTTTCTATCCTGTTCCATTGATCTATATTTCTGTTTTTGTGCCAGTGCCATATTGTGTTGATTACTGTAGCTTTGTAGTATAGTCCGAAGTCAGAGAGTCTGATTCCTCCTGTTTTTTTCCCTCAAGACTGCTTTGGCTATTCGTGGTCTTTTGTGTCTCCATACAAATTTTAAGATTTTTTGTTCTAGTTTTATAAAAAATGCAACTGGAAATTTGATAGGGATTGCATTGAATCTTTAGATTGCTTTGGGTAGTACAGTCATTTTCACAATGTTGATTCTTCCAATCCAAGAACATGGTATATCTTTCCATCTCTTTGTGTCATCTTTGATTTCTTTCATCAGTGTCTTACAGTTTTCTGCATACAGGTCTTTTGTCTCCTTAGGTAGGTTTATTCCTAGGTATTTTATTCTTTTTCTTGCAATGGTAAATGGGAGTGTTTCCTTAATTTCTCTTTCTGATTTTTCATTGCTATTGTATAGGAATGCGAGAGATTCCTGTGCATTAATTTTGTATCCTGCAACTTTACCAAATTCATTCATTAGATCTAGTAGTTTTCTGGTAGCACCTTTAGGATTTTCTATGTATAGCATCATGTCATCTGCAAACAATGTGTTTTACTTCTTTTTTTCCAATTTGTATTCCTTTTATTTCTTTTTCCTCTCTGATTGCCATGGCTAGGACTTCCAAAACTATGTTGAATAATAGTGGCGAGACTGGACATATTTGTCTTTTGCCTGATCTTGGAGGAAATGCTTTCAGTTTTTCACCATTGAGAATGATGTTTGCTGTGGGTTTGTCATTTACGGCCTTTATTAAGTTGAGGTAGGTTCCCTCTATGCTCACTTTCTGGAGAGTTTTTATCATAAATGGGTGTTGAATTTTGTCAAAAGCTTTTTCTGCATCTATTGAGATGATCATATGGCTTATATTCTTCAATTTGTTAATATGGTGTATTACGTTGATTGATTTGTGTATATTGAAGAATCCTTGCATCCCTGGGATAAATCCCACTTGATCATGGTGTATGATTCTTTTAATGTGTTGTTGGATTCTATTTGCTAGTATTTTGTTGAGGATTTTTGCATCTATGTTCATCAGTGATATTGGTCTGTAATTTTCTTTTTTTGCAGTATCTTTGTCTGGCTTTGGTATCAGGGTGATGGTGGCCTCATAGAATGAGTTTGGGAGTGTTCCTTCCTCTGCAAATTTTTGGAAGAGTTTGAGAAGGATGGGTGTTAACTCTTCGCTAAATGTTTGATGTAATGCAACCGTGAAGCCATCTGGTCCTGGACTTTTGTTTGTTGGAAGATTTTTAATCCCAATTTCAATTTCTTTACTTGTGATTGGTCTGTTCATATTTTTGAGTTCTTCCTGGTTCAGTCTTGGAAGGTTATACCTTTCTAAGGATTTGTCCATTTCTTCCAGGTTGTCCATTTTATTGGCATAGAGTTGATTGTAGTAGTCTCTTATGATGCTTTGTATTTCTGCAGTGTCCGTTGTAACTTCTCTTTTTCATTTCCAATTTTATTGATTTGAGTCCTCTCCCTCTTTTTCTTGATGAGTCTGGCCAACGGTTTATCAATTTTGTTTATCTTCAAAGAACCAGCTTTCAGTTTTATTGATCTTTGCTATTGTTTTCTTTGTTTCTGTTTCCTTTGTTTCTGCTCTGATCTTTATGATTTCTTTCCTTCTACTAACTTTTGGTTTTGTTTGTTCTTCTTTCTCTAGTTCCTTTAGGTGTAAGGTTAGATTGTTTATATGAGATTTTTCTTGTTTCTTGAGATAGGCTTGTATTGCTATAAATTTCCCTCTTAGAACTGCTTTGGCTTCATCCCATAGGTTTTGGATCATCGTGTTTTCATTGTAATTTTTCTCTAGGTATTTTTTTATTTCCTCTTTGACTTCTTCAATGATCTCTTGGTTATTTAGTAATGTATTGTTTAGCCTCCATGTGTTTGTGTTTTTTAAATGTTTTTTTCCCTGTAATTGATTTCTAATGTCATAGTGTTGTTGTCAGAAAATATGCTTGATATGATTTCAGTTTTCTTAAATTTACCAAGGATTGATTTGTGACCCAAGATGTGATCTATCCTGGAGAATGTTCTGTGTCCACTTGAGAAGAAAGTGTAATCTTCTGGGGTTTTTTGGAATGTCCTGTAAACATCCATTAAGTCTATCTGGTCTACTGTGTCATTTAAAGCTTGTGATTCCTTATTAATTTTCTGTTTGGATGATCTGTCCATTGGTGTAAGTGAGGTGTTAAAGCCCCCCATTATTATTGTGTTACTGTTGATTTCCTCTTTTATAGCTGTTAGTAGTTGCCTTATGTATTGAGGTGCTCCTATGTTGGGTACATATATATTTATAATTGTTATATCTTCTTCTTGGATTGATCCCTTGATCATATGTAGTGTCCTTCCTTGTCTCTTGTAACATTCTTTATTTTAACATCTTTTTTTAATTTGATATGAGTATTGCTCCTCCAGCTTTCTTTTGATTTCCATTTGCATGGAATATCTCTTTCCATCCCCTCACTTTCAGTCTGTATGTGCCCATAGGTCTGAAGTGGGTCTCTTGTAGACAGCATATAGATGGGTCTTGGTTTTGTATCCATTCAGTGAGCCTGTGTCTTTTGGTTAGAGCATTTAACCCATTCAGATTTATGGTAATTATCAATATGAATGCTTCTATTACCATTTTCTTAATTGTTATGGGTTTGTTTTTGGAGGTCCTTTTCTTCTCTTATGTTTCCCACTTAGAGAAGTTCCTTTAGCATTTGTTGTAGCGCTGATTTGGTGGTGCTGAATTCTCTTAGTTTTTGTTTGTCTGTAAAGCTTTTGATTTCTCCATCGAATCTGAATGAGATATATGCTAGCTAGAGTAATCTTGGTTGTAGGTTCTTCCGTTTCAACACTTTAAATATATCGTGCCACTCCCTTCTGGCTTGTAGAGTTTCTGCTGAGAAATCAGCTGTTAACCTTATGGGAGTTCCCTTGTGTGTTATTTGTTATTTTTCCCTTGTTGCTTTCAATAATTTTTCTTTGATTTTTGTCAATTTGATTACTATGTGTCTCAGCATGTTTCTCCTTGGGTTTATCCTGCCCCTGGGACTCTCTGCGCTTCCTTGACTTGGGTGGTTATTTCATTTCCCATGTTGGGGAAGTTTTTGACTATAATCTCTTCAAATATTTTCTCGGGTCCTTTCTCTCTCTCTCTTCTCCATCTGGGACCCGTATAATGTGAATGTTGTTGTGTTTAATATTGTCTCAGAGGTCTCTTTTGCTGTCTTCAATTTCTTTTCATTCTTTTTCCTTTATTCTGTTCTGTGGCAGTGAATTCCACCATTCTGTTTTCCAGGTCACTTATCTGTTCTTCTGCCTCAGTTATTCTGCTATTGATTCCTTCTAGTGTATTTTTCATTTCAGTTATTGTATTGTTCATCTCTGTTTGTTCTTTATTTGTTCTAGGTCTTTATTAAACATTTCTTGCGTCTTCTCGATCTTTGCCTCCATTCTCTTTCTGAGGTCATGGATCATCTTCACTGCCATTATTCTGAATTCTTTTTCTAGAAGGTTACCTATCTCCACTTAATTTAGTTGTTTTTCTGGGTTTTTATCTTGTTTCTTCATCTGGTACATAGCCCTCTGCCTTTTCATCATGTCTGTCTTTCTGTGAATGTGGTTTTCCTTCCACAGGCTGCAGAATTGTAGTTCTTTTTGCTTCTGCTCTTAGGCCTTGTTTTTATGGAATTTACACACAACCTATAATGACTCTTATCAGTTTCCTAGCACTGCTATAACAAATTACCACAAACTTGGTGACTCAGAACAACAGAAATGTATTCTCTCAGAATTCTAGAGACCAGAATTTCAAAATCAAGATGTCAGCAGAGGCTCCAGGGGAGATGGCATTCCTGGTTTGTGGTCACATGACTTCAGTCTCTGCCTCCATAGCCACGTGGTTTCTACCTCTTCTCTTTGTGTCTCTTATATGGATATTTTTCATTGGATTTAGGGCCCAAGATTATTTCATTTTGAGATACTGAACTTACTTACACTTGCAAAGACTTTCTTTCAAATTAGGTCACAGTCAGGTGTCTTTGGATTAGGACCTGGTTCTGTCTTTTGGTGCCACCAATCCGTCCACTACAATGACTAAAATACCAATAAGATCAAGTTAAATCTGACCATGAGTGTTCCCCTAATTAACAACTTTTCTGCTTATTGCTTTGGGTGTGAATTAAAGAGTAGAGCAAAATTGGAATGACTCTTCATAATGTAAAGCAATTCAGGGTACAAAGTACAGGGAATGAACTGGTTTGAGGATACGCATGCAGAACATTTTACAGGCAAGAAAAATATATGGAGAGAAGAGTAAAGAAAATTTCAGGTCATTGCTTCCCTCAATTGTCTGTACAAGGGGAAAGGTCTATTATAGCAGGGAGGTATTAGCAGGGGATAGATAAAAGAGTTGCTATTTCACGACTGGATCATCCAATTTACAGGTGCATCAAAAATGACTTTTTCCTAGTTCCTGAGTTGAAAGCCTTTGATAATTAGAAACAGGCAACCTTCTTCAAATTTTCACTTTTTTGGAAGGAAGGTCTTTTCAAATCATTTTTCACGTAATTAAAACATAGTTGTAAAATGGGGTGAGCTTTCATGCATTTGGTCACTGAGGTTCAGCAGCAGCCTCCCCAAGTACCACCCACTCAGTGTTCCTATGGGATCTGCTGAGCTGCCAGGTGAGGGGGAAAATGTGGAAAGACAGGGTTAGATGCCAAGGAAATGGTGGAAATTCTTTTCAAAGGGAATTAGACCATGCCTTGCATCATTCCTCTTTGACATTTCTTCTAGGCCTTTGCCAACAGAACATAAAGTTTTATTCAGTTCTGCATATATTTCCCATGGGATGCTTGATTCAGCTTGAGACATTCTCTGAGAAGCTGTTTTTAAAGTCTGGAATCTTCATAGCATTCAAACTTATCTGATATTCTCTTGAAAAGATGTTCAACATTGCTAATTATTAAAGAAATGAAAATCAAAGCTACAATTTGGTATCACCTCACACTGGTCAGAATGGCCATCATCAAAACATCTACAAGTAATAAATGCTAGAGAGGGTGTGGAGAAAATGGAACCCTCCTACCCTGTTGGTGGGAATGTAAATTGTTACAGCCACTATGGAGAACAGTATGGAGGTTCCTTAAAAAACTAAAAATAGATCTACCATATGATAATACAATCCCACTCCTGGGCATACATCCAGAGAAAAACATAATTCAAAAAGATACATGCACCACAATATTCATAGCAACAGTATTTACAGTAGCTAAGACATGGAAGCAACCTAAGTGTCTATTGACAGGTGAATGTATAAAGAAGATGTGGTATATATACACAATGGAATATTACTTGGCCATAAAAAGGAATAAAATAATGCCATTTACAACAACATGGATGGACCTAGAGATTACTATACTCAGTGAAGGAAGCCAAAGTCATATATCATATGAAGTTGCTTATATGTGGAATCTTAAAAAAAAATGATACAAATGAACTTATTTATAAAATAGAAATAGACTCACAGACATAGGAAACAAGCTTATGGTTACCCAAGAGGAAGGGGGGGGAGATAAATTAGGAGTTTGGAATTAAAATATACATATTACTATGTATAAAATAGATAACCAACAAGGACCTACTGTATAGCACAGAGAATTACACTCAATATCTTGTAATAACTTATAATGGAAGAGAATGTAAAAAAAGAACATATATATATATATATATATATATATATATATATATAAAACGGAATCACTTTGCTGTATACCTGTCACTACGACAATGCTGTAAATCAACTACATTTTAATAAAAATTGAAAAAAATAAAGTCTGGAATCTTCATGGCTTTCAAACCTATCTGATATTCTCTCATTGGATATATTGGATTATGTGTTTTTCATTTGTTTGACCACACATGGAGGGAATCTCATTTGTATGGTTCACTTCTGAATTTCCCAGCAGCCCGGACAGAGTGTGACACCAAATATGCATCGCATAAGTGAATGGAGGTCCCAGGAGTCTTGGGCAGCAATGTATGGGGCTGTATACTGACACTCTTTGGACGTCAGTGCTTAAAACTAAAAGCTAAAGTAAGAGGAATGAATTAAATTGAAATTAATTTGTAAATGCTACTTTAAAAATAGTTTGACTATATATTCTCTTTGGAATTCTTTTAGCCTATAAATATCCTCTACATAAAAGAGAGGAAAAGATGTGGAAAAAATGTCTTCCTTTCACTACTTTCGCCACGGATCTTCTTTTTGTGATTGCTGCAACTTTTGAATACCAATCTGGTAATCAGAGTTGTGCAAACCTACAAGTTGTAAAGAACCAGGAGGAGAAAATTGAATGTGACGTTGTGGAGGCAGGTTTACCTTTCCCCGTGGGTAGTAACAGTGACAGGGACATATGGGAGGATGGAACACTGGCTGGTAGCATGAATCAGAAATGAGTGGATGATAGCCTGCTTCCCAAGGGTGTCTCATAATGAAATTCTTCTCTCATAATCAGAAAAAAAAAAGACTCGTCCAAAAGGGATTTGGTTTTGTTAAAATAAACATCTGCCCCCCATTCAATTATCCAATTGGAACGATCCCACATCCCATGACACATATCATATTAAAATACTTTTAGGTACCTCAAAAATACCTGTTGGGATGGCAAAAGTCCAAGTACCTCTGCCTAGCCAGGTCTCCCTGGTGCAAGCAGATAACTCATTTGCCAACTCAGGGATTATACCAAATACCCTTCAATATTAAAACATTTGGCCAGGGAACAGATAGATAGATGCCTGTCTCTGCCACTGACATTCCACCAAGTCTTCTTGGTTACAGCCAGCAGGTCTGGTGCATTTGTTACCCTAACTCTTTTCTACTTCCTGTTGAAGTGGCCCAGGTTGGATTGAAATTGGGCTTCTGGAACATTTGCCATGTGAATTTAGACAAAACCACTCCAGATTCTATTCACAGGGAGTCACTGCATGGCATGTAGGCCATATGGCTTCTTTGAAAATACAAAAGGGAAGCTCTGCAGCAGTCTGTTGCTTGTGGGGTGTTGCGTTGAGGTGGGGCAGTGGGCTGGAAGGTGGAGTGGAGGAAGGAAAAGAGGGCATAGCAGAATCTTGAAGACAGATGGAATGACCCAGGCCCTAAGGGAACTCTTGGTAAGGATGGTGAGATAGTGGTTAGCTGGACCCCACAGAGGGGACTACTCTGGCACCTGTGAGAACCCAGGGGAGGCTCTGGATAAAAGAATAGCTTTAATAAACTCTGTGAAACATTAAGGTCCAAGCAGAAGAACTGAACCCAAGAGGGGAAGAATGATTTACTAAACCAGCTCACAGAAGAAATGGGGCTGTAAGCAGGGCATAGTCATGTCATTGGTGGATAATGATTAGTAGTCAGTGGTTCATTGCAGAGCAGTCAGGGGATGAGGAGAAGTGAGAAGCAGCTCAGGTAACTAAACATTGCGGACCAAGGCCCATTCTATGAGCATTTTTGAGGTATTACGTGGATCCCCTCAATATTTGTGGAAACAGGGATAATCTAAGCCAAGATACACCAGTTAGAAAAATTTAGCTGTTTATATTAATATGGCCTCACATGTACCCATAGTTTGGTGACCTTCAGATTTCTTGTTGAATCCATTTCATAGACATTTTAAAATAATTCCCTCAACTTCGAACAGATAAATATATATCAACATCCTTAATGGAAACTGGCCTGGATTCAAATGCACGAAAAAAACAAAGGAAAATTTGACCTAAAGAGTTTAAGGCAATGATATTTTTGAAAAACCATGTATACAAGTTGAAAAATTGTGAGTAGAAAGATAAATTAAGCTTATCTTAGACCTAATAAAGTTTTGCTTCTACATTCATTGTTTTTAAATTTGCTTACTTCAAAGAAGAGTTTTTAATTAACTTAATTTCAACTCAATTACTGTGTTATTAAATATAAGCTTCATAGCTTTTAAGTCCCAAATAAAATTTTATCAGTATATTTAGCTTGATATCATTCACCAGTTTAGCTGCAAAAGAATCTTAACATAAACCATGGAAAGGTTTACTCCTGGGGAAAATTACTCCCCTGCTGCTCTGGATTTCTCATCACTGAACAGTCTTAAAATATGTGTAAATAATAAAAAATATCTGTACTGTGAAATTAAGATCAAGAATCATGCACCTCAATATAAAAAGTCCTTGCTGATTGAAAAGTAAATAGAAAAATTAAAATGTGTTATATTTACAACTCTGCAACTATACTAAAACCATTGCCTTGTCCTCTTTAAATAGGTGAATTTTATAGTATGTGAAGTATATCTCAATAAAGCTGTTTTGTTTAAAAAAGGATATAGAAATTCTATTTTAAAATTTGGCAACATTATTCAATAACTATAAGGCATAAAGTCATTATAAAAATACAGTTGTTTTGAATTATCACTAGCCATTCCAAATTTTTTTAAATAATATTAACTTAATGGAAGTTAACGTAGTTTATCAGAAGGACATTTATTGAAGGTATCAACTTTATATTTTATTGTTAATTTTACTGTGAATTCTATTATTTGAGTTACTAGTCCTATAATCTTGAATTATGTTTAAAGTTTTTGTAAGAATTAGAGGATTTCAAAACATAATATTTAGCTAAATATTATCCCAAGAATCAAAGTACTTTATACTCTTACTTCATGTAAAGTCCTGTGCTTTCATGTTGAGAATTTTAGGTCCCTGGTATTTTTTCAGTAGTTTAGTTACTCTGCCAATTACTTTTACAGGGGTTTTGTCCAAGCTATTTTATTTTATTTTTTTTTCTTGTTTACTTTTTTGTTTTTGTTTTTGTTTTGTTTTTTTTATTAGTTTCTGCTTTATAACAAAGTGAATCAGTCATACATATACATCTGTTCCCACAACCCTTCCCTCATGCATCTCCCTCCCTCCCACCCTTCCCATCCCACCCCTCCAGGCGGTCACAAAACACCGAGCTGATCTCCCTGTGCTCTGCAGCTGCTTCCCTCTATCTATCTACCTTACGTTTGGTAGTGTATATATGTCCATGTCTCTCTTTCTCTTTGTCACAGCTTACACTTCCCCCTCCCCATATACTCAAGTCCATTCTCAAGTAGGTCTGTGTCTTTATTCCCGTTTTACCCCTAGGTTCTTCATGACATTTTTTTTAAAAATTCCGTATATATGTGTTAGCATATGGTATTTGTCTTTCTCTTTCTGACTTACTTCACTCTGTATGACAGACTCTAGGTCTATCCACCTCATTACAAATAGCTCAGTTTCGTTTCTTTTTATGGCTGAGTAATATTCCATTGTATATATGTGCCACATCTTCTTTATCCATTCATCCGATAATGGACACATAGGTTGTTTCCAGCTCCGGGCTATTGTGAATAGAGCTGCAATGAACATTTTGGTACATGTCTCTTTTTGAATTATGGTTTTCTCAGGGTATATGCCTAGTAGTGGGATTGCTGGGTCATATGGTAGTTCTATTTGTAGTTTTTTAAGGAACCTCCATACTGTTCTCCATAGGGGCTGTACCAATTCACATTCCCACCAGCAGTGCAAGAGTGTTCCTTTTTCTCCACACCCTCTCCAGCATTTATTGTTTCTAGATTTCTTGATGATGGCCATTCTGACTGGTGTGAGATGATATCTCATTGTAGTTTTGATTTGCATTTCTCTAATGATTAATGATGTTGAGCATTCTTTCATGTGTTTGTTGGTAGTCTGTATATCTTCTTTGGAGAAATGCCTATTTAAGTCTTCTGCCCATTTTCGGATTGGGTTGTTTGTTTTTTTGCTATTGAGCTGCATGAGCTGTTTATAAATTTTGGAGATTAATCCTTTGTCAGTTGCTTCATTTGCAAATATTTTCTCCCATTCTGAGGGTTGTCTTTTGGTCTTGTTCATGGTTTCCTTTGCTGTGCAAAAGCTTTGAAGTTTCATTAGGTCCCATTTGTTTATCTTTGTTTTTATTTCCATTTCTCTAGGAGGTGGGTCCAAAAGGATCTTGCTGTGATTTATGTCATAGAGTGTTCTACCTATGTTTTCCTCTAAGAGTTTGATAGTTTCTGGCCTTACATTTAAGTCTTTAATCCATTTTGAGCTTATTTTTGTGTATGGTGTTAGGGAATGATCTAATCTCAAACTTTTACATGTCCCTGTCCAGTTTTCCCAGCACCACTTATTGAAGAGGCTGTCCTTTCTCCACTGTACATTCCTGCCTCCTTTATCAAAGATAAGTTGGCCATATGTGCGTGGGTTTATCTCTGGGCTTTCTATCCTGATCCACTGATCTATCTTTCTGTTTTTATGCCAGTACCACACTGTCTTAATTACTGTAGCTTTGTAGTATAGTCTGAAGTCAGGGAGCCTGATTCCTCCAGCTCCGTTTTTCGTTCTCAAGATTGCTTTGGCTATTCGGGGTCTTTTGTTTTTCCAAACAAATTTTGAAATTGTTTGTTCTAGTTCTGTGAAAAATGCCAGTGGTAGTTTGATAGGGATTGCATGGAATCTGTAGATTGCTTTGGGTAGTAGAGTCATTTTCACAATATTGATTCTTCCAATCCAGGAACATGGTATATCTCTCCATCTATTTGTATCATCTTTAATTTCTTTCATCAGTGTCTTATAATTTTCTGCATACAGGTCTTTTGTCTCCTTAGGTAGGTTTATTCCTAGATATTTTATTCTTTTTGTTGCAATGGTAAATGGGAGTGTTTTCTTGATTTCACTTTCAGGTTTTTCATCATTAGTGTACAGGAATGCCAGAGATTTCTGTACATTAATTTTGTATCCTGCTACTTTACCAAATTCATTGATTAGCTCTAGTAGTTTTTCGGTAGCATCTTTAGGATTCTCTATGTAGAGTATCATGTCATCTGCAAACAGTGACAGCTTCACTTCTTCTTTTCCAATTTGGATTCCTTTTATTTCCTTTTCTTCTCTGATTGTTGTGGCTAAAACTTCCAAAACTAGGTTGAATAAGAGTGGTGAGAGTGGGCAGCCTTGTCTTGTTCCTGATCTTAGTGGAAATGGTTTCAGTTTTTCACCATTGAGGACAATGTTGGCTGTGGGTTTGTCATATATGGCCTTTATTATGTTGAGGAAAGTTCCCTCTATGCCTACTTTCTGCAGGGTTTTTATCATAAATGGGTGTTGAATTTTGTCAAAAGCTTTCTCTGCATCTATTGAGATGATCATATGGTTTTTCTCCTTCAACTTGTTAATATGGTGTATCACATTAATTGATTTGCGTATATTGAAGAATCCTTGCATTCGTGGAATAAACCCCACTTGATCATGGTGTATGATCCTTTTAATGTGCTGTTGGATTCTGTTTGCTAGTATTTTGTTGAGGATTTTTGCATCTATGTTCATCAGTGATATTGGCCTGTAGTTTTCTTTCTTTGTGACATCCTTGCCTGGTTTTGGTATCAAGGTGATGGTGGCCTCGTAGAATGACTTTGGGAGTGTTCCTTCCTCTGATATTGTTTGGAAGAGTTTGAGAAGGATGGGTGTTAGCTCTTCTCTAAATGTTTGATAGAATTCGCCTGTGAAGCCATCTGGTCCTGGGCTTTTGTTTGTTGGAAGATTTTTAATCACAGTTTCAATTTCAGTGCTTGTGATTGGTCTGTTCATATTTTCTATTTCTTCCTGAGTCAGTCTTGGCAGGTTGTGCATTTCTAAGAATTTGTCCATTTCTTCCAGGTTGTCCATTTTATTGGCATAGAGTTGCTTGTAGTAATCTCTCATGATCTTTTGTATTTCTGCAGTGTCAGTTGTTACTTCTCCTTTTTCATTTCTAATTCTATTGATTTGAGTCTTCTCCCTTCTTTTCTTGATGAGTCTGGCTAATGGTTTGTCAATTTTGTTTATCTTCTCAAAGAACCAGCTTTTAGTTTGGTTGATCTTTGCTATCGTTTCCTTCATTTCTTTTTCATTTATTTCTGATCTGATCTTTATGATTTCTTTCCTTCTGCTAACTTTGGGGGTTTTTTGTTCTTCTTTCTCTAATTGCTTTAGGTGCAGGGTCAGGTTGTTTACTCTAAATCTTTCCTGTTTCTTAAGGTGGGATTGTATTGCTATAAACTTCCCCTTTAGAACTGCTTTTGCTGCGTCCCATAGGTTTTGGGTCGTCGTGTCTCCATTGTCATTTGTTTCTAGGTATTTTTTAATTTCCCCTTTGATTTGTTCAGTGATCACTTCGTTATTGAGTAGTGTATTGTTTAGCCTCCATGTGTTTGTATTTTTTACAGCTCTTTTCCTGTAATTGATGTCTAGTCTCATAGCATTGTGGTTGGAAAAGATACTTGATACAATTTCAATTTTCTTAAATTTACCAAGGCTTGATTTGTGACTCAAGATATGATCTATCCTGGAGAATGTTCCATAAGCACTTGAGAAAAATGTGTATTCTGTTGTTTTTGGATGGAATGTCCTATAAATATCAATTAAGTCCATCTTGTTTAATGTATCATTTAAAGCTTGTGTTTCCTTATTTATTTTCATTTTGGATGATCTGTCCATTGGTGAAAGTGGGGTGTTAAAGTCCCCTACTATGATTGTGTTACTGTCGATTTCTCCTTTTATGGCTGTTAGTATGTGCCTTATGTATTGAAGTGCTCCTATGTTGGGTGCATAAATATTTACAATTGTTATATCTTCTTCTTGGATCGATCCCTTTATCGTTATGTAGTGTCCTTCTTTGTCTCTTCTAATAGTCTTTATTTTAAAGTCTATTTTGTCTGATATAAGAATTGCTACTCCAGCTTTCTTTTGATTTCCATTTGCATGGAATATCTTTTTCCATCCCCTTACTTTCAATCTGTATGTGTCTCTAGGTCTGAAGTGGGTCTCTTGTAGACAGCATATATATGGGTCTTGTTTTTGTATCCATTCAGCCACTCTGTGTCTTTTGGTGGGAGCATTTAGTCCATTTACATTTAAGGTAATTATTGATATATATGTTCCTATTCCCATTTCCTTAATTGCTTTGGGTTCGTTATTGTAGGTATATTCCTTCTGTTGTGTTTCTTGCCTAGAGAAGTTCCTTTAGCATTTGTTGTAAAGCTGGTTTGGTGGTGCTGAACTCTCTCAGCTTTTGCTTGTCTGTAAAGGTTTTAATTTCTCCATCAAATCTGAATGAGATCCTTGCTGGGTAGAGTAATCTTGGTTGCAGGTTTCTCTCCTTCATCACTTTAATTATGTCCTGCCACTCCCTTCTGGCTTGTAGAGTTTCTGCTGAGAGATCAGCTGTTAACCTGATGGGGATTCCCTTGTGTGTTATTTGTTGTTTTTCCCTTGCTGCTTTTAATATGATTTCTTTGTGTTTAATTTTTGACAGTTTGATTAATATGTGTCTTGGCGTATTTCTCCTTGGATTTATTCTGTATGGGACTCTCTGTGCCTCCTGGACTTGATTAACTATTTCCTTTCCCATATTGGGGAAGTTTTCAACTATAATCTCTTCAAATATTTTCTCAGTCCCTTTCTTTTTCTCTTCTTCTTCTGGAACCCCTATAATTCGAATGTTGGTGCATTTAATGTTGTCCCAGAGGTCTCTGAGACTGTCCTCAGTTCTTTTCATTCTTTTTTCTTTATTTTGCTCTGCAGCAGTTATTTCCACTATTTTATCTTCCACCTCACTTATCCGTTCTTCTGCCTCAGTTATTCTGCTATTGATCCCATCTAGAGTATTTTTCATTTCATTTATTGTGTTTTTAATCGATGCTTGATTTATCTTTAGTTCTTCTAAGTCCTTGTTAACTGTTTCTTGCATTTTGTCTATTCTATTTCCAAGATTATGGATCTTGGAAATAGAATCTTGGATCATCTTTACTATCATTATTCTGAATTCTTTTTCAGGTAGACTGCCTATTACCTCTTCATTTGCTAGGTCTGGTAGGTTTTTATCTTGCTCCTTCACCTGCTGTGTGTTTTTCTGTCTTCTCATTTTGCTTATGTTACTGTGTTTGGGGTCTCCTTTTTGCAGGCTGCAGATTCGTAGTTCCCGTTGTTTTTGGTGTCTGTCCCCCGTGGCTAAGGTTGTTTCAGTAGGTTGTGTAGGCTTCCTAGTGGGGGGGACTAATGCCTGTGTTCTGGTGGTTGAGGCTCGATCTTGTCTTTCTGGTGGACAGGTCCACGTCTGGTGGTGTGTTTTGGGGTGCCTATGGCCTTATTATGTTTTTAGGTAGCCTCTCTGCTAATGGGTGGGGTTGTGTTCCTGCCTTGCTAGTTGCTTGGCATAGGGTGACCAGCACTGTAGTTTGCTGGTCGTTGACTGAAGCTGGGTGCTGGTGTTGAGATGGAGATCTCTGGGAGATTTTCGCTGCTTGATATTATGTGGAGCTGGGAGGTCTCTTGTGGACCCGTGTCCTGAAGTTGGCTCTCCCACTTCAGAGGCACAGCACTGACTCCTGGCTGCAGCACCAAAAGCCTTTCATCCACCTGGCTCAGAATAACAGGGAGAAAAAGTAGAAAGAAAGAATTAGTAGAAGAAAGAAAGAGAGAGGGAAAGAAAGGAAGAAGGGAAGAAAGGAAGGAAGGACAGAAGAAAGAAAGAAAGGAGGGAGGGAGGGAGGAAGGATGGAAAGAAAGAAGGAAAGAAAGGAGGGAGGGAGGGAGGAATGAAAGCAAAAGGAAGAGTGAATGGAAGAAGGGAGGGAGGGAGGGAGGAAGGAAAGAAAGAAAGAAAGACAGGAGGGAGGGAGGGAGGAAGGAAAGAAAAAGAAAGTGGAAAGAAGAAGGGTGGGAGGGAGGGAGGGAGGAAAGAAAAAGAAAGAAGGAAAGGAGGAGCGGAGGGAGGGAGGGTGGAAGGGAAGGTAGGAAAAAAAGAAAGAGCAGGTAAAGTAAAATAGAATAAAGTATGAAGTATAGTAGCGTTATTAAAATTAAAAAGTAATTATTGAAAAAAAAAAACGGACAGATAGAACCCTGGGACATATGGTGGAAGCAAAGCTATATAGAGAGAATCTTACACAGAAGATTACACATACACATTCACAAAAAGAGAGCAGGGGGAAAAATCAAAAATCTTGCTCTCCAAGTCCACTTCCTCAATTTGGGATAATTCGTTGTAAAAAGAGGAAAAGGGCGAGAAGTCTGAAATCTTGCTAAGTCCACCTCCTTAATTTGGGATAATTCGTTGTAAAAAGAGGAAAAGGGGGGAAAGTCTTAAATCTTGTCCTCAAAGTCCACTTCCTCAATTTGGGATGATTCGCTGTCCATTCATGCACTCCACAGACGCAGGGCACATCAAGTGGACTGTGGAGCTTTAATCCGCTGCCTCCGAGGCTGCACAGAGAGATTTCCCTGTCTCTGCTCTCACAGCTCCCGGGTCTCAGCCTTGGGCCTGGCCCCGCCTCTGCGCGTAGGTCACCGGAGGGCGTCCGTTCTTTGCTCAGACAGGACGGGTTTAAAGGAGCCGCTGATTCGGGGGCTCTGGCTCACTCAGGCAGAGGGGAGGGAGGGGCGCGCAGTGTGGGGCGGGCCTGAGGCGGCAGAGGTCGGCGTGACGTTGCAGCAGCCCGTGGCGCTCCGTGTGCTTTCCCGGGAAAGCCGTCCCCGGGTCTCGGGACCCCAGCAGTGGCGGGGTGCACAGGCCCCCCGGAAGGCGGGGCGGACAGTGACCCGCGCTCGCACACAGGCGGCGGCGGCGGCGGCGGCGGCGGAGGCAGCAGCCCCAGCGTCCCACGCCCGTCTCCGAGGTCCTCGCCTTACCCGCGGCTCGCGCCTGTCTCTGGCGCTTCCCCAAGCAGCCCTCTTAATGCCCTCTCCTCGCGCACCAGGAAACAAAAGGGAAAAAAGTCTCTTGCCTCTTCGGCAGCTCCAGACCCTTTCCCCGGACTCCCTCCGGGCTAGCCGTGGTGCATTAACCCCTTCAGGCTCTCTTCCCGCCGCCAGCCCCAGTCCTCTCCCTGCGCTCCGACTGAAAGCCGATACCCGAGCCTCAGCTCCCAGCCCCGCCCACCCCGGCGGCCGAGCAGACAAGCCTCTCGGGCTGGTGTGTGCCTGAGGGCACCGATCCTCTGTGCCAGAATCTCTCCGCTTTGCCCTCCGCACCCCTGTTGCTGTGCTCTCCTCCGCTACTCCGAAGCTTTCCCCCTCCGCCACCTGCAGTCTTCGCCCGCGAAGGGGCTTGTAGTGTGTAGAAACCTTCTCTCCTTCATGGCTCCCTCCCACTGGTGCAGGTCCCGTCCCTATCCTATTGTCTCTGTTTATTCTTTTTTTCTTTTGCCCTACCCAGGTATGTGGGGAGTTTCTTGCCTTTTGGGGGGTCTGAGGTCTTCTGTCAGCATTCAGTAGGTGTTCTGTAGGAGTTGTTCCACGTGTAGATGAATTTCTGATGTATCTGTGGGGAGGAAGGTGATCTCCGCGTCTTACTCTTCTGCCATCTTCCTCCTATTTTATTTTTTAAATTTATTTTATTTTTTATTTTTTGGCTGCATTGGGTCTTTGTTGCTGCATGCAGGCTTTCTCTAGTTGTGGCGAGTGGGGATTACTCTTCGTGGCGGTGTGCAGGCTTCTCATTGTGGTGGCTTCTCTTGTTGCAGAGCACAGGCTCTAGGTGCATGGACTTCAGTAATTGTGGGGCATTGGCTCAGTAGCTGTGGCTCGCGGGCTCTAGGACTCAGGCTCAGTAGTTGTGGTGCACGGGCTTAGTTGTTCTGCGGCGTGTGGGATCTTCCCGGACCAGGACTTGAACTCGTGTCCAGTGCACTGGCAGGTGGATTCTTAACCTCAGCACCACCAGGGAAGCCCCTAAGCTGTTTTAATAATTCTTATGTTGTGACTTCTTCTTAAGAGTATAGAAAATGGAGACCTCAAAAACATGAATGTATGAGTATGTACTAGGATGTGATAGTAGGAATGAAAAATAGTAGAGCCACTTTGGACGACAGTCGGCAATTTTTATGGAGGTTAAAACACATTTGCCATATGACTCAGCAACCCAAGTTAAATGAAAATCTAAGTTTATACACACACACACACACACGCACACACACACACACACAGTATGCAAATGTTCATATTAGCCTTATTTGTAATTGCCCCAAACTGGAAAAACCTCAAGTATCCCTCCGTTGGGAATGATTAAAACATTTGGAATATCCATTCAATGGAATACTCTGCAGCAAGAAAAATGAACCAAGTACTGATATATCCCCCAATGAAGATGAATCTAAAGTCAACTATGCTGCATGAAGGAAGCCAAATTCAAAAGGATTTAATTCCTTTAATATTACATTCTTATGAAAGACAACAGAAAAAAAAGTCAGTGGTGTTCAGGGCTGCGGGTGGGGGAAAGAGTTAACCATAAGGGCATGAGGGGATGTGGGAAGTTTTGGGGCTACTCTGTGTCTTGATTGTGCCAGTGGTTACACAACTCTAGCATTTGTCAGAACTCTGGACTGAGAATAGTGACTTTTACTGTATGAAAATTATACCTAGATTATTTTACCAGTGGAAAAAAAGAGTACTAGTGACATATTGGTTATTCTTAAAAACAATGCCAAAGTCAAGGAAGAACTCAAAACAAACAAAAATGAATAACAATAAATCAGGAATCACAACTTTTATAAAATATCTTATAGGACACTTTCACACTTCAAACTCTGAGGACCCCCAAGGACAATGCCAAGGAGATGCTGATGGCACAGGGAGTGAGTGGAAGACCTTCAGCTTTTGTCCACGTGGTTCTAAGAGAGAGTTAATGCTGGTGTTGTGTCTGTCTACTAACTTCCCTCCTATGTGTCTAGAATGGTATTTTGTATGAACTATACTTCGGCGAATTGAAAAAATTGTCACTCAAATCATTTTCTGCATTCTGGGGTTGAGATTAAAGATGTTGTCTGAGGTAAGTTCTTCTTTCAGTCTCCTTCCCATTACTGAGGAAGGAATTTTAGAGGAAATAGCCTTTATTTTGCCCTGGTGAACACATTTGATATTTTGTTTCTGGAATCAAGTCATGAATTCCCAGGACAGGAAGGAAGGGCCTCCAGAACAACAAGAGGTGCTGGGCATTGCCCACCACTGGTACCATATTGGTCAGACCAATAAAATGCATCCTTCCCAATGGAAAAAAATGGTGGAAGTTAAGAGGTGTCTGGGCAAGAGAATATTGTTAAAATAATTTGCAAAGTGGTGTCCGTATTCTGATCTAAGGAAGGTCAAGGGAATTCAAATCTTCGTTTATGTGTATGTAGGTATGCTCCCATTCATTCACTTGCTTGGTTGTTAGATATATATATATTCACTGTGATATATATTAATTATTTTGAGACACATTTCTTAGACATAGGTATATAGATGCACTGAAGTTTGGAGGTAACATTGTCTCATACAATTTAGTGAGCATCTGTCTGCTCTGTATCCTGGCATGGGAGTAAATCCTTTGTATTTATTCACTTTTTTTAATCTTTAGAGCAGCTGTTCTCAAAGTATAGTGCCAGAACCCTTGGAGGTCACCTTTCAGGCAGCCCATGACATCTTCACTTTTCCAACTGTAAATCTGTTTGAAGCTGGATTTTCTTTATACACTTCAACCAAAACAATGTATTGCAACAGATTGAATGCAGGAGCAGATAAGAGAATCCGGCTGTTTTCTGTTAAGCCAGATGGTAAAGCAATTTACAAAGTTGTAAAACAATGCCACTCCTCTCTGTAAGTTTTTTGGGGGAATGTACAGTTATTGTTTTTAAGAAATATATGTTCTTGATGTTAATATGTAATAGATGTATTCTAAATTTTAAATAAATTAATACATATTTTTGATGTCTTGGTTTTAATTTATAATGTGGTTAATATCAATAGGTAGAATGCATATCTAACTAAGCAAAAGCTCTTTTCAGTTCCCAACAAAGTTTTTTCAGTGTGAAAGAGGTACTGAACCAAAAGAGAGAGAGGGAGAGATGCTGATTCATAGCAATCTTACAAAGTAGGTAGGATCATCCCCATTTTCAGATGTCCAGTAACTCACAAATATTAAATGGCATAGCTGCCTGACCCCCAAGATGATGCTCTCTCTCCTATAACATTCTGTGTCTTTACTGGAGGCATTTGCAGACAGTGTTTCTCTCAAAAGCACATCTACGCCTTTTAGGTTCTCTTCCCACGATGATGTGCTCATTCAAGTGGGGCAGGACAATGGTAGGGTATTGACATACCGTACACCCCACCCCATTTACTCCCACTGTTCCCCATTGTTTCTTTGAGGACCATTAAGGATATGGCTTCATTGATGTGCTAAAGAAAAACTTGGAGAGAGGAGGAGCAGGATGAATTGTCAGAGAAATTGTGGAGAGATGAGTCCCTGCCACCACCTAGAACCCTATACTTTCCATGCTCCCATCAAATCCGCTGCCTGCCTGGATCTGAGTGAGCAGCCGTGTATCACTTTGGAAGAGGTATAACTTTGGAGTCAGACAGCTTGGCTTTGAGTCTATTCCTCTGCCATTTGACTAGCTCTTCCACTTGGGGCAAGCTCTATTTCCTCTGTCAGTCTTAGTCTCCTCCGCTGTCAAATGGGATAATGGTAGAATGGCTGGCAGGCTTTCATAAGCTAACACAATTAAAGTGCTTGCAACCGAGTAAGCAAGGAAGAAAAGCAAGCATCCTCCTTTCTCATTCTCCTTGATTTGTTCTCTCCTAAAGGCTCTTCTCTCTTCTCCTGGATTATGGTCAAAGGAGACCTACAGACACCTGAGGTTTTGTGATTGCTGTTTTTGCATTTTCTACCTGTTTTTCTTTGGGGAGAGTGGTTTATTTTATCTGTTTTTCTTTGGGGGAGTGGTTTAGAGTGACTTCACAAATGTCTTTACAGATGTCTAAGATGTGCTCTGTTTCTTTGATGTACAAAGTATAAAATATTTCCATGCTATCCTATTTTCTCAGAGAAAACTCTTTAAAGGAGGGAGAACTTATCCTCATTTCACTGTTAAGAGGTAGCAGCCCATCAGAATAAAGCTATTGCCTGAGGCTGCCCGGATCTTAAGTGTAAACCGTCATCTCTTCTTTTCCTTTGCTCTTGGTTCTCACCACCTCTCACCCCTCAGCTGGGAGCAAAACCAGGTTGGGGTAAGTGGTGCACAATGGCCAGGAACATCGTGTCACATGTATAGATGCTCTTAATGTGATTCTTTCTATTGCTTCTCTGTTTCCTTTGTGGGAGAACAGAAAGTAAAATGACAAAAAGAAGGTTGTTTACATATTTCAGGCTGTTCTTTATATTCTCCATGAATCTCTAGCTCCAGCAAATAAAGTTTGAACGATATGAAATGTCTGATATTCAACATTTTTGACCTGTTACACAAATGGCAATTTCAACCTCATAATCATCAGGCACAAGAATCTTTAACAGGTTAAGGAGAGACCAGCCACCTTAAAGACAGCTTTCATTGTTAGTGAGAAAAAGTGCATGTAAAATGATGTCCAGGAAAATCATTTAGTAGAACACAAGGAGCAGGAGATATTTTGAAAGAATGACATGCATCAGTCGGAAGTAATATCTACAAAACAGCACTAATCAAGTAGACTGAATCATTTCAATAGTTGTTTTAAACAAGGACACATTAAGTGGACTGCATCTTCCTTGGGTCTATAATTTTTTCCAAAAGACTTGGACCCAAGAAGGACATAAATGAAGGAGTGAGTGACTGTGCCCACCCCTCTGTAAGGACTTCATAAATATTAGTGAGATGAGAGTCCCCCTCCAGCACAAACATATTCCCATGTATCAGCAATAAAGATGCTGATGGAAGCTTCATCATTTCTCCTTGAGTCCCCAGGAGGCATTAACAAAATACTTCAGTTTTATCCTCCTTCCCAATTCACACCCCAATAGCTACTTAATTCAAAAACATCGTGCATGAAGATGGCATACTAGGAGGACATGGAATCCGCATCTCCTCACAACTAGGGCACCTACCAGGCACCGGTGGGGGACCACAGACACCTAAAGGGACGGGAGGAATCCCCAGCTACTGGGTAGGACATGGGGCATGGGGGGAGTGAAGGGGGAGGAGAAGTGGAGGCAGGATGGGACTGGCGCCCCTGACGGGCGACTGGGGGAGGGAAAGGGATCCCACGCCCAAAGGAGGAAATTGAGGAACCATTGGGAGGTCAGAGGATCAAAAGGGAGCACTGCCAGGTTTCCCCTCCCCACTTGGACCACCAGGAACCTGTTGAGATCTTGGGCCTGATCCTCTTCCCACCTAGGCCTCCTCCAGCCACGAGGATCCTGAGGGAGTGGGAGGGAGGGAAGCGGGAGCAAAAGTAAAGGCCAGACCTCTGAGACCAGCACCCCTGAGGGGTGGCGAGGGGAAGGGAAGAGTTCCTACATCCAGGAGGACACACCCACAGTTTGGGGTCCAGCGGTGACAGGGGAGACCCTGGGGGAGATGGTGGGGGAGGAGAGTGAAGGAATGGAAGGGAACAGGGCCAGGGACTTCCCTGTCCACTTAGGCACTGGGAAGCCTGTTGGGCTCCTGGGTCTAAACCTCTGCCCTTGGAGTCTCCTTCCTGCCCCGCAAAACCAAAGCCCCGCCCCTACATCCCCACCCAGGGCCCTACCTCTACACTCAGAGACCCCCTCCAATGTGCTGGGCCTAAACCCCACCCACACACCCTCACTCAGGGCCGCACTGCCAAACTCCCGATCTCCACACTCTAGAGGCCCTCCTTTTGATGGGCATCCTCTCCCCTTCCGTGCAGGTTCTAAGCAGAGGCCCTGCTCCATGCTTGAACTTCCCTAACATGGGAAAGGAAATAGTCAATCAAGTCCAGGAAGCACAGAGAGTACCAGGCAGGATAAACCCAAAGAGAAACACGCTGAAGAACATATTAATCAAACTATCAAAAATTAAATACAAAGAAAAAAATTTAAAAGCAGCAAGGGAAAAGCAACAAATAATATATCAGGGAATCCCCCTAAGCTTAACAGATGATTTTTCAGCAGAAACTCTGCAAGCCAGAAGGGAGTGGCAGGACATATTTAAAGTGATGAAAGGGAAAAACCTACAGCCAAGATTATTCGACCCAGCAAGGATCTCATTCAGATTCAATGGAGAAATTAAAGCCTATACAGATAAGCAAAAGCTAAGAGAATTCAGCACTACCAAACCAGCTTTACAACAAATGCTAAAGAAACTTCTTTAGGCAGGAAACACAAGAGAAAGAAAAGACCTACAAAAACAAACACAGAAAAATTAAGAAAATGATAATAGGAACATACATATCGATAATTACCTTAAAGGCATTTAAGAATTAAATGCACCAACCAAAAGACATAAACTGGATGAATGGATATAAAAACAAGACTCGTATATATGTTGTCTACAAGAGACCCACTTCAGATCTAGGGACACATACAGACTGAAAGTGCGGGGATGGAAAAAGATACTCCATGCAAATGGAAATCAAAAGAAAGCTGGAGTAGCAATTCTCATATCAGGTAAAATAGACTTTAAAATAAAGACTATTACAAGAGACAAAGAAGGACACTCCATAATGATCAAGGGATCAATCCAAGAAGAAGTGATAACAATTGTAAATATTTATACACCCAACATAGGAGCATCACAATATATAAGGCAAATGCTAACAGCCATAAAAGGGGAAATCGACAGTAACACAATAATAGTAGGGGACTTTAATAGCTCAATTTCACCAGTGGACAGATCATCCAAAATGAAAATAAAAAAGGAAACACAAGCTTTAAATGACATAAACAAGATCAACTTAATTGACATTTTCAGGACATTCCATCCAGAAACTGTAACAGAATACAATTTCTTCTCAAGTGCCCATGGAACATTCTACAGGACAGATCATATCTTGGGTCACAAATCAAGCCTTGGTAAATTTAAGAAAATTGAAATTGTATCATGTATCTTTTCCTACTACAATGTTATGAGACTAGATATCAATTACAGGAAAAAAATTGTAAAAAAATACAAACACATGGAGGCTAAACAATATGCTACTAAATAACCAAGAGATCACTGAAGAAATCAAAGAGGAAATCAAAAAATACCTGGAAATAAATGGCAATGAAATCATGATGATTCAAAACCTGTGGGATGCAGCAAAAGCAGTTCTAAAAGGGAAGTTTATAGCAATACAATCCTACCTCAAGAAACAAGAAACATCTCAAATAAACAACTTAACCTTACACCTAAAGCAATTAGAGAAAGAACAACAAAAAAACCCCAAAGTTAGCATAAAGAAAGAAATCATAAAGATCAGATCAGAAATAAGTGAAAAAGAAATGAAGGACACAATAGCAAAGATCAATAAAAGTAAAAGCTGGTTCTTTGAGAAGATAAACAAAATTAGGTAAACCATTAGCAAGACTCATTAAGAAATAAAGGGAGAAGACTCAAATTAACAGAATTAGAAATGAAAAAGGAGAAGTAACAACTGACACTGCAGAAATACAAAGGATCATGAGAGAATACTACAAGCAACTCTATGCCAATAAAATGGACAACCTGGAAGAAATGAGCAAATTCTTAGGAAAGCACAACCTTCTAAGACTGAATCAGGAAGAAATAGAAAATATAAACAGACCAATCACAAGCACTGAAATTGAGACTGTGATTAAAAATCTTCCAACAAACAAAAGTCCCGGAGCCAAGGCTTCACAGGCGAGTTCTATCAAACATTTAGAGAAGAGCTAACACCTATCCTTCTCAAACTGTTCCAAAATATAGCAGAGGAAGGAACACTCCCAAACTCATTCTACGAGGCCACCATCACCCTGATACCAAAACCAGACAAAGATGTCACAAAAAAAGAAAACCACAGTCCAATATCTCTGATGAACATAGATGTAAAAATCCTCAACAAATACTAGCAAACAGAATCCAACAGCACATTAAAATGATCATACACTATGATCAAATGGGATCTATCCCAGGAATGCAAGCATTCTTTGATATATGCAAATTGATCAATGTGATACACCATATTAATGAATTGAAGGATAAAAACCATATGACTGGGGCTTCCCTGGTGGCGCAGTGGTTGAGAGTCCACCTGCCGATGCAGTGGATGCGGGTTTGTGCCCTGGACCAGGAAGATCCCACATGCTGTGGAGTGGCTGGGCCCGTGAGCCATGGCCGCTGAGCCTGATCATCCAGAGCCTGTGCTCTGCAACAGGAGAGGGCAGAACAATGAGAGTCCCGCGTACCACAAAAAAAAAAAAAAAAAAGGTCATCTCAATAGATGTAGAAAAAGCTTCTGACAGAATTGAACACCCATTTATGATAAAAGCTCTCCAGAAAGTAGGCATAGAGGGAACCTACCTCAAAAGAATAAAGGCCATATATAGCGAACCCACAGCCAACATCGTTCTCAATGGTGGAAAACTGAAACCATTTCCTCTAAGATCAAAAACAAGAAACAGTTGTCCCTTTCACCACTCTTATTCAACATAGTTTTGGAAGTTGTAGCCACAGCAATCAAAGAAGAAAAAGAAATAAAAGGAATCCAAATTGGAAAAGAAGAAGTAAAGCTGTCACTGTTTACAGATGACATGGTACTATAACAGAGAATCCTAAAGATGCTCCCAGAAAACTACTAGTACTAATCAACAAATTTTGTAAAGTAGCAGGATACAAAATTAATGCACAGAAATCTCTTGCATTCCTATACACTCATGATGGAAAATATGAAAGAGAAATTAAGGAAACTTTACCATTGCAACAAAAAGAATAAAATACCTAGGAATAAACCTATCTAATGAGACAAAAGACCTGTATGCAGAAAACTACAAGACACTGATGAAAGAAATTAAAGATGATACAAACAGATGGAGAGATATACCATTTTCTTGGATTGGAAGAATCAGCATTGTGAAAATGGCTATACTACCCAAAGCAATCTACAGATTCGATGCAATCCTTATCAAACTACCAGTGGAATTTTTCACAGAACTAGAACAAAAAAATTCACAATTTGTATGGAAACACAAAAGACCCCACATAGCCAAAGCAATTTTCAGAGAGAAAAACGGAGCTGGAGGAATAAGGCTCCCTGACTTCAGACTATACTACAAAGCTACTGTAATCAAGATAGTATGGTACTGGCATGAAAACAGAAATATAGATTAATGGAACAGGATAGAAAGCCCAGAAGCAAACCAATGCACATATGGTCACCTTATCTTTGATAAAGGAGGCAAGACTATACAATGGAAAAATGAGAGCCTCTTCAACAAGTGGTGCAGGGAAAACTGGACAGCTACATGTAAAAGAATGAAATTAGAATGCTTCCTAACACCATACATAAATATAAACTCAAAATGGATTAAAGACCTAAATGTAAGGCTAGATACTATAAGACTCTTAGAGGAAAATATAGGAAGAACACTGTATGACATAAATCACAGCAAGATCCTTTTGGACCCACCTCCTAGAGAAATGGAAATAAAAACAAAAATAAACAAATGGGACCTAATGAAACTTCAAAGCTTTTGCACAGCAAAGGAAACCAAAAACAAGACCAAAATACAACCCTCAGAATGGGAGAAAATATTTGCAAATGAAGCAACTGACAAAGGATTAATCACCAAAATAATGAAGCAGCTCATGCAGCTCAATATCAAAAAAACAATAAGTCCAATCCAAGAATGGGCAGAAGACCTAAATAGACATTTCTCCAAAGAAGATATACAGATTGCCAACAGACAGACGAAAGGATGCTCGATATCACTAATCATTAGAGAAATGCAAGTCAGAACTATAATGAGGTATCACCTCACACCAGTGAGAATGGCCATCAACAAAAAAATCTAGAAACAATAAATGCTGGAGAGGGTGTGGAGAAAAGGGAACCTTCTTGCTCTGTTGGTGGGAATGTAAATTGATACAGCCACTATGGAGAACAGTATGGAGGTTCCTTAAAAAACTACAAATAGGGCTTCTCTGGTGCTGCAGTGGTTGCGAGTCGCCTGCCGATGCAGGGGACATGGGTTTGTGTCCCAGTCTGGGAAGATCCCACATGCCATGGAGTGGCTGGGCCAGTGAGCCATGGCCGCTGAGCCTGCGTGTCCAGAGCCTGTGCTCTGCAATGGGAGAGGCCACAGCAGTGAGAGGTCCGCATACCGCAAAAGAAAACAAAACAAACAAACAAAAAACTACAAATAGAACTACCACATGGCCCAGCAATCCCATTACTGGGCTTATACCATGAGAAAACCATAATTCAAAAAGAGACATGTACCACAATGTTCATTGCTGCTCTATTACAATAGCCAGGACATGGAAGCAATCTAAGTATCCATCGACAGATGAATGGATAAAGAAGATGTGGCACATATATACAATGGAATATTACTCAGCCATAAAAATAAATGAGTTATTTGTATTGAGGTTGATGGACCTACAGTCTGTCATACAGAGTGGAGTAAGTTAGAAAGAGAAAATCAAATACCGTATGCTAATACATATATATGGAATCTAAAAACAAAACAAAACAACAACCAAAAAAAAAAAAACAGGTTCTGAAGAACCTAGGGGCAAGACAGGAATAAAAATGCAGATGTACAGAATGGATTGAGTACTCTGGGAGGGGGAAGGGTAAGCTGGGATGAAGTGAGAGGGTGGCATGGACATATTTCACTACCAAATTTAAAATAGATAGCTAGTGGGAAGCATCCACATAGCACAGGGAGATCAGCTCGGTGCTTTGTGACCAACTAGAGGGGTGGGATAGGGAGGGTGGGAAGGAGATGCAAGAGGGAGGGCATATGGGGATATATGTGTATGTGTAGCTGATTCACTTTGTTATAAAGCAGAAACTAACACACCATTATAAAGCAAATATACTCCAGTAAAGATGTTAAAAAGAGAGAGAGAGAGAGAGAGAGAGAAACAAATACCATATGCTAATAAATATATATGGAATCTAAAAAAAAAAAAAATGGAACTGTTAAACCTAGGGGCAGGACAGGAATAAAGACAGAGATATGGAGAATGGACTTGAGGACACAGGGAGGGGGAAGGGTAAGCTGGGATGAAGTGAGAGAGTAGCATTGACATATATACACTACCAAGTGTAAAATAGATAGCTAGTGGGAAGCAGCTGCATGGCACAGGGAGATCAGCTTGGTGCTTTGAGACCACCTAGAGGGGTGGGATAAGGAGGGTGGGAGGGAAATGCAAGAGGGAGGGGATATGCGGATATACGTATGCATATAGCTGATTCACTTTGTTATACAGCAGAAACTAACACCACACTGTAAAGCAATTATACTCCAATAAAGATATTTTAAAAAAAAGACAGTCAAAATAAAAATTAAAAAAATCATTTTTGGGGGAGCTGAATCCACTTCACAGGAAAGAGTTCCTTGTTATAGGAGAAAATCAGAAAATCAATATTATGTTTATTATAATGGAACTTCCATGGTGGAGGATAGGATGTAATACTAGAACTATATTTTAAAGGTTCTTTATTCTACCAACTAATTTATGAAGCACCATGCAAAGCACATCCTCTTCCTCAACCCTTCAGATTTGAAAAGCATTTCTGGAAATATGGCCTTTCAAATATTAAATGTTCATGCCTATTACACGGGGCTGTTTTAGTCAAGGTAGTCCTACTTCTCAAGAAATTTAAAGTGTAGGTATTATTAAAATAATTCACCTCTTTTGGTGAACTTAAGAAATAGGCAATTTGCAGCAACATGGATGGACCTAAAGATTATCATACTAAGTGAAGTAAGCCAGAGAGAGAAAGACAAATACCGTACAATATCACTTATATGTGGGATCTAAGAAAATGATACAAATTAACTTATTTACAAAACAGATATATACCAACAGACATAGAAAACAAACTTATGGTTACCAAAGGGGAAAGAGGGGGAGGGATAAATTAGGAGTTTGGGATATTAACATATACACTACTATATATAAAATAGATAACCAACAAGGATCTACTGTATAGCACAGGGAATTATACTCAATATTTTGTATACTCAATATATATAAAACTGAATCACTTTGCTGTACACCTAAAAGTAACACAACATTTTAAACCAACTATACTTCAATTTAAAAAAAGGAAAAAAGTAAGAAATAGGCAAGAATCAAGCCTGGGCCATAGCAGAGTATTGGTAATTTTACCCCATTCAGAGAGATGGTGCTCATTTGGACTTACAGAAAACTGGACTTGGCAACCACCTTTTGGAACCTCAGAGGTTTCTAAGAGGACATCTGTATTCCGGAAACTGGTATCCCACCAAGACCTTTTTGAATTAACTATTCATATCAAGATTATCCCTCTAAGCCATTATCAGCACAGAGGTGAGTTAATATGAGTAGCCAAGAGCAATTAATAAGTGCCAATTAAACAAGGTATTCTTTCCTTTCAACAGTCACAAGCAGAGCTCCCAAGAGAGCCTTGTGCTAAGCCTGGTTTTGATTATTTCATCCAGCTCCTCTCCGTTAATTAGAGGAGCTTGTGAGGCATACACTTGTCTGCTGTTGGCAGGTCAACATCTGAACCCTCTGCTCACAACTTTCCAAGTGGCAGTCCATTTCACATAATAGCTAAGAGCTTCCACAAAGAAGAGTCAAGACAAATGCCCTGGAAATAAAGAGACAGTGGCTCTAACAGGTCTCATACAAGAAAGATTGCACATGGAGCCTATTTCAGTAAGGATGGGCTAGGTTTTGTTGCAATAAAAATAACCCCAAACTTTCAGTGGCTCAACACAAACCGAAGTTATTTTTCACCCATCCTAACTCAGCCACAAGTCAGGACCACTGTCCTTTCAGGCTGTTATCAATCCTGAGGCTCCTCCATGCCAACCTCTGCTTCCAAGGTCACAGGCACAGGGGAAGAGAGAACTCAAAGGTCATACATCAACAATTAAGGGCTATGTCTTAGAAGTGACACACAGCATTTCTGCTCACATTTCATTGGCCGAACAAGTTGCATGGTCCTGCCTAACCTGAAGGAAACAGGAAAATGAGATCATCTCATGTGCCCAGACAGGGAGAGGAACTTAGAATATTCGTGAGTCCCAATAATAACCAAGGCAGAATCTGAATTAAATAAACGAAGGCTCAACCTACATTTAAAGCCACTGGGTGCAAAATTATTAGAACAAATCTACCTTCAGAGAAGAGAAGTTCAGAGATGATTTACTTCAATCAGATTTAATCCCTTCTTGAAGAAAACAATCTTTATGCTACTCCTCATGTAACTTCTGGATAAGAATTTGAGTTATTGACTCACTTGATTTGCTGATTCTATTGAGGCAAATCCCTATGACAAGAGGTCCTCTGGGAAGGGAACAGGCATTCCCAGTCTCCTGGCATAAGTATCACCTCTTAACCTCAATCATTTCACAAAAATAAAACTTGATTGAAAAATATTCTCAAAGTTTCAAACTTTCTGAAACTTTTCTGCAAGGGCATAGCACACGGTTAACAGTTAACATGCTACTTTATTAGGAGCAATGGAAGGTCCCTTCCCTAGCCCTACCCAAGTAAAGTTCTATAAAAACTGGCCTTGGAGTGCGGAGCAAATTTTTTTACCCTCATAATTCCATCTTTGAGTGATACCTGAACATCCCATGTTATCTTAGTTCAAGGACAAGCAAATAATAGGCAGAAGTTGATTTAATTTATTTAAAATGAGCTGCATGAGTGACCTGAATGGGATGTCCTATTTATTGAAGGAGAAACTTGCTGCCTTTTCCTGCCCACAGCACCGCAGAGAGAGCTGTTGTCAGCAGGCGGGGGACAGGAGAGGGGAAGGTGGGGAGAAAATGAGTTAATACCATAGCCGATGATTCTGAAAAAGCCTCCTGGTCTGAAACTGATAAGATGGGGTGAGATGGGCTGAAGGATTTCAGTACACTGTGGAAGGGACAATTTTAAAAAAGGTCAGGTCAAAGCAATCAGTAGAATTTCCACAAACATCTGTAGCTTCTTAGGGCTTCTAATGAGAATTTCCATATTAACGTTTGGTTTTACCAGGGTACTGCATAATCTTCTACTCAATTTACCCCTGACAGGTTACAGACATAACAGCATTCTTATCAAACTGACTTTCCATAATGTAGAAAGACGTGTAAGTTTTAGGATATTCTTTGTAGAGTAAGGGAGAGAGGGTGAGAGAGAATAACTTTAAGGCAAGTAAACCCAAATCAACTCCTTTGAATATTTATGATACTTTTCATTTTTTTCATGAATTTTTAATATTCATCAAAAATACATTAATGGTTCAGCCTGGGCATCATTTACAAACTAGACAGTAGTGTTCAGATACAAACAGTAAGTCTTGGGCTTCCCTGGTGGTGCAGTGGTTAGGAATCCACCTGCCAATGCAGGGGACATGGGTTCAAGCCCTGGTCTGGGAAGATCTCACATGCCACGGAGCAACTAAACCTGTGCACCATAACTACAGAGACTGTGCTCTAGACCCCATGAGCCGCAACTGCTGAGCCCACATCCTGCAACTACTGAAGCCCGCATGCCTAGACCCTGTACTCCACAACAAGAGAAGCCACCACAATGAGCAGCCTGCTCACCGCAAGGAAGAGTAGCCCCCGCTCGCTGCAACTAGAGAAAGCCCGTGCGCAGCAATGAAGACCCAATGCAGCCAAAAAAAAAATAAACTAACAAAAACAAAAAAACATAATTCTCTACCTCAGCAACAGAAATTCGTTGGGTTTAGGAAATAAACCCATTAGCTCAATTATGAACTGAGAGTGTAGATTCAGTTTCTAGACGTGTTCTTACCAAAAGGAATTCAGAAAAAATCCAGGAACTACATGAAGAATAGAACACTGTAGTACTGTATCAAAATAGAGGACCCTGAGTGCTTAGATTCTATAGACTGAACACTATTGTTTTTTGGTTACCAAATAATAATTTCTTTTTAATTATTATGATACCTTTGCAATGGAACCAGGAATTGCCATCTATATCTGCTTCCTAAAGGAAGGTGGAACTATGGTGAGAGGCAAGGACTGAGTCGCATGCTCTACACTATTAGTGGAGATAGAGCTCCACCCAAAATATCTGATGGAAAATGTTTAGATGTGCTTCCCCAAGGGACCAGTCCACAGGACTCCTAATTCCTAGAGTTGGGAAATAATACATCGTGAGTAGGATTTATAGCTTCCTCTCTTAAGTCCATCTGGTTCAATTTTGTCTTTGTTTAGGAATACTTTGATTTGAAATAAGCTTATGCTGAAGTTCCAACCACAGACATTCTAATTTAATTGGTATGGGCAGGGTCTGCAAAATTGGGGACTGAAGTCAGGTTTTTCTCTTCTCAAGAAGACCCCCCCCCCGCAAAATGAAAGTCATTGACAACTCAAAGAGACATGAAAGAAAGAAAGAAAAAAATCCCCCACATAAATGGTTTATCAAAATGTTAAACAAAAATTAGACATGAGTGTAATCCCCTTGATGGTATAAACAATATGAGAATCATTTGACCTTGACGACTGGCACTTTCTTTTTCAAGTGGTCCAGAAGGCCATCACTTTAGACCTGCGTTCCTAGCCACCACTTGGCCCTACAAAGAACAATATTTTGATAGTCAAAGTTAGATAAAAGCACTTTGCTAATTTCCTACTCTGAAAATTAATCTATAGAGAAACTATAGAAGACACAATTTTGATTTAAGAAGAAAAGGTAAATAATGCTAAGCATGACAATATGAGAGCAGATATAATATATCTGAAAGAAAATGAAACATAGAAAACAAAGAAGGAAGAGTAGGCAGAGATGCTGAAGTTGATATAAATAGAAGTATGATAAAAGCAAGTCATAGAGTTAAGACAATAAAATTACCATCCACAGGAAATGGGGAGCAAAGTGAGGGAAACCCTCATCTTTCCTAACAATGAATCAACAGACTTCATGTAAAGTTAATAAATCAAGAAATAATAGATGTGTTATGTAAAGTTAAGGAAATAACCAACGGAGGGAAAGAAAATAGAGACACAAGTTTGGTGCAAGAGAAGTAAGGAATCATCAGCTCTGAAGGACTTTTAAATTTTAAAACCACATGCTTGTAATTTTTTGAAAAACTAAAGAGTAAAGAAAGTAAAGGAATAATATGGAAACACATATTAAATTGATTTCCAGCTCAGCCAAGAGCAGAGAGCATCCACTTATAACTCTGACAGTGCAGAGAGCAGTGGGTGAAAAGCAGGTTTTCCCAAGTACCCACTCTGATCCACATCGGCACTGCAAAAAAAGAAGGGAGCATGGGGTGGGCAGGTGTAGACCAAAGGAGCGTCACAGCCTGGAACCCTGGCTCTGCCATTTGAGTTATGAGCTTTGGTCTCCCCCAGGAGGGAGTTTGCAACACCGACATTTGGAAATCCAGACAGATACACCCAGAGTTTATCTTGGTGCAGCTGTGTTCTGTTCAAGTTAATTCTGCATAATCATAAAGACATGAATCACACATGCAAATTTAGTAATCCATGTAATTAAAGAAAAATGAGCTAGGGATAAACAGAGGGCGGCCCTTCGGAGGGTGTGAACCAAGGCCCAATGCCAGTGGTTCTACTGGATGGAACCTGCCAGCTCAGAAAATACAGAGATTGCTCGGAAAAGTGACACCAGCTCAGAACATAGAGGTTGGAAGAAGCCCAAGAACTTTCTCATCTGGGGTTTTAACCTAGACAGAATGCAGGGGTACATGTGCTGGGATGGAAAAAAAAATCTTTAAGTTCACTAACTATCTGAAGTTTGGCATTTCCTTCAACTATGAATGAACGCAGCCAGCCAACCACAAGGGCACTAGCAGTCTTCACTCCTTGACACCCACAGAAATGACAGGTAATTCTATATTGCATTTCTGTCACTGTGAGTATCTCAAAAGATGGCTTGCACTTATTATTTCTTCAAAGTTACAATAGTTCTTAGATCCACCACAAGGTCTTATTATTTAATGTGTTAAGAAGTAAACGTATATGTTACTCTGACCCAGATACATTTCTAATATTTTTACTACTCTATTTCAGTAAAAGCCTTTTCCTTTGTAACTTTATGTATTTTATTATAAGCATTTAAAAATTAATTCTGAGCAGACGTTTACAGGCTCCCCCAGACTTCTCACGGGGCCCATAACACACAAGACTTAAGACTCTCTGGAGTCCCATTTGTTTTCTATTTCTGTGTAAAAGACATTATGCAAACACAGAGTCTCAAAGACCACAAACTATCTCCCAGTTTCTGTGGGTCAGGAGTCAGGGCCCAGTTTAGCCAGATCCTCTGCTCGGGGTCTCGGAAGCCTCAAATCAAGGTTTTGGCCTGGCTGGGTTCTTATCTGGAGTTCAGCTCCTCTTCCAAGGTCATCCAGGTTGTTGGCAGAGTTCAGTTTCTTGCCACGGCAGTGGATCTGAGGCTCTCAGCATCTCAAGGCAGCACACTGTTCCCCACCAGGTGTGGTTCTCTCCACATCATGGAAGTTTGCCTCTTTCTAGACCAGCAGGAGCGGGCTTTGCTCTAAGGTCTTCCATTTCTGACCTATCAACCCTCTTGTACCACCTCAGCTGATCAGGTCAGGCCCACCCAACACAATCTCCCTTTTGATTCACTCAAAGTCAATGAAGGGAAAGAGCCTGGTGAGGAGTGTTCTCAGGTTCCACTACCTACCACTGGCAGTTCATTTTAAGAATTCCATCCCTTTAAGGTACTTGCTTCTTCCAGCTGACAGCTCTTCCCTGATGAAGGGCACATTGCCCTGCTAATACACTGCAGTGAACAAGTACACCAGCCATTGGGGAGAGTAGGGAGGCTACCGCAGCATGAGAGCACAGGATGCTTGAGGACAAGGGATGCTAAAGGGTTAGAAAAAACTTGAGAAACAGAAGTGGGGTTTGCAATCCCAGATGGTCCTACTGTACAGTGATGCGTAAGGCCCATACTTGGCTCTGGTTTGCCTCCCAAAATATGCTGGGTGAATATCGAAGGGCCTGAGGCTGATTTACACCGGATGTGGCTCCTCTGCACTGTGATTGACTCAGCAACTGAGGGCATTGGTTTCAGAGGACACAGGCAGAGAGCTGCAAGGGAATGGACCCCCATCTGACAGCCACTGGACCTGAGTAGGGTGACAACACCCATATTCTCCCAGCAAGGGAAACCCATCACTCCACGTTATTTGGGCATCGAGAGAAGCATTTCAGTTTGCCCCCTTGACAAATCTTCTTTCAACTAAAATTTGACTAGGCCTTGCTACAGTAAGAAAAACTGACTTCAGAGTGGAGAAATTAAGAGTACAGTCACATTTAACCTCCACTAATGAATCAAGCCAGTGTCTTGAACCCTCCTATTTGTTAGAGACTTGCTCTAAGCAGGACAAAGCCCCCTCCAACTCTGCAGTGTCCTGGATACTCCTCAGCCTCATCTCTGCCCAAGCAGGGAGCAAACACAGCACGTTCAGAATAATTCCATTTTACATTTCATCAGTAGATAACAAATCATTTAAACTGGCATCTGTTCTTCTAATGGAAGTGAAAAGGTGGTTCTATACTTAGAATCTGTCCTAAAGATTTGGGATTGGTAGGGCCCCAATGAGAGGGCTGCTGTTTTTAGAAGCCAACAGACTGATCAGACTTTAAGTTATATATATGTTTAAAATATCACCCTTGTTCTAAAATACAGTGACTCTTTTACGGGGCATCAAGCCATGCCTGAGTAAGCTCTCCCCTCTTCAGAAATAGTTTGCTGAGTTTCAGGTATCATGGGGGGAAAAGGACTGTTAACAAATAACTGAAGGCCCCAGGAGGGTCCTGTTGAGGAGAGAGAGGTCAAAGACCTTGGACTCTGGTTAAGGAAGAGATACATACATGCAAAAAGAAGTGGGGGGTATGGACAAATAAATGGGTGGATCTCATGTTATTAGCTTTTTCTGTGCCTTGGATTCTGTTGGCTGTCTGATGAGCTGATAGACCTTTCCTCGGGTTAATGATTTTTTGTTGTTTTTTTTTTTTTTGCAGTATGCGGGCCTCTCACTGTTGTGGCCTCTCCCATTGTGGAGCACAGGCTCCGGAAGCGCAGGCTCAGTGGCCATGGCTCACGGGCCCAGCCGCTCTGCGGCATGTGGGATCTTCCCGGACCGGGGCACGAACCCGTGTCCCCTGCATCGGCAGGCGGACTCTTAACCACTGTGCCACCAGGGAAGCCCGGGTTAATGTTTTTAAAGGCACAACGTGAAATGCACAGGAGTACAATGTCATATCTGAATTATACTGAAATTTAGTAACCTAAATATAAAAGAATAAATCTGTGATATAGTAATGTTTGTGCTTCTTTAGTAGCATATTAAGAAAAACAAAAAACAAGAAAAACAAGAACTAGTGAGTGGAAAGTCTGATAATATAATTGTAAAATAATAATTAGAGTAAATGGCATTTCAAGATGTGGAACAATTGCATAGCGATATTAAAATAACAGCGATTTCCACTGAAGCCAAAGAGCCAGATCCTGTTGTACCACTGTAATTGGTTACCTATATACATAATTGAAGAGAATACAAAATTTCAGTGAAAGAAAAGTGTTTTACTTTTTTTCCTTAGAAGTTCATGGACCCTCCTCCTAATCACCCAATTTTGGTATGTGGACTCCAGGCCAAGCAGCAATGAACATTACCTGGTCACTGTAGATGAAATAATTCATGCCAAGAAAGGCCAATCTTCTTTTACCTTGACTAGAGTAAGATGATAATTATTAAACCCCATTATCATTTCTGCAATTTCAAAGTCTGAGAACAATGAAGCAACATGGATTTTTTTTTTTTTTGTAGAATTTTAAAACCATATTAGACTAGTGAAAAGACAGAGAACCCTATTTAATTTTAATTCTGCTCTATGGAGTCAAGAGTATGCACAATATGCAAATGTATGCAACTAGTTTTCAAATTAGCATGTTGACCCAGGAGCATTGGCAGTGGAAACAAAATAAAAATAAAAATAAGAGCATAGTTTTTAAGCATCAGTAGGCACAAGAGTGTTGGCTTGTCTCCTAGAGCTCAGAACATACCTCCTACAATTTTGTCTGTGACACAAGAGCAGGTTATTTGCCCCTGACCTACTGCTGCTTCCCAAGCAAAGCCTCTTTCTCCAGAGAGAAATTCACAGCCAACCTCCATACGGAAAAGATCCAGGTTATCATTCCCTGTGAGTAATTAAGTCCATTTTATCTGATCATACTTAAGAAAATCCCCAAATACAAAAACACACATGTATAAACACATTTGACATAGAGCTCATTATTCCCATTAAAGAAGATACTTTGCCTTATAAAATAATTCCCTATAGGGTTATTAATTCAATCAACCCAATGAATGGCCACCTTGTGCCAGGAAATCTAGGTGGTGAAGCTATAAGCCTGAATGAGAAAGATACCTTGTCTAGAGGGGTTCGCTATTTGTTGGAAATTTCTTGAAACTTGAGTTCACCCATGCTCATTATTGTTTTAAAATTCTTAAACTTGATAAAGACACTGTTCATGGGGCAGGAGATCTTGAAGGCAGGGCTTTAGAAGTCAAGGTTAATTGAAGGCAATGACCAGACATAAAGATAAAGCCTCATAGAACTTCCAAGGCGGGTAGGGAAGAAGGCAAGGCTATGTTCTCCCAAGGCAGTAAAGATAACAGACAGCTAAGACTGTTCCCCTTTGGTCACCTTCTGGGGACAGGGGTTTTAGGAAGGGACACAAAACCACAAGGAAACTCTAAGAGAAAAATGGGAACAAGAATGATGCCAGGGAGAGAGGAGGACTGCCATCCTGTCCCAGGAGACAGTGGGTCTACAGCTTCAAAGCATTTGGTGTGACTGTATTTCTCCTAGAAGCTGGAGAAAGAATGGTACATTGCAGCCAGACAAGGAAGGAAAAAGCCTGCTCAAACAGCCCCAGCGTGAGAGATACAGGGGCCGTGCCAACGTGAGAAATACACCAAAACCATGGGTCAGGGGGTTCAGAACCTCATTTCCCAAACTCTCTGGAAGGCAGAGAAGTTTCAGGGAACATCGGGGTCACAGGAGAAGCTGATGCATGTGCCCTTGTTCAGGAACACCACTCCTGTAGGACGCGAAGTGCAGCTTGAAAAGAGATGTCAAATATATGATTCCAGAAATAGACTCTTAACAAAAAGATTAAAACAGTAGAATTGACAGTTGTGCAACAGTCTGTGAAAGACTGAAAATGGTGTGTGAATGTATGTCTTATATCCTCACACTGTGAGGGTGTTGGGCTCATCACATGCTGGCAGTCAGCAGCTTTCTTTTCCAATTACGTGAGTCACTCTCCTAAGTTCTCTCCCCAGTAACACGGCTTCGTTGAAAATCTCCCCAAGGAACGGCAGCCTGTGGAGTTTGTGCCCCTAGTAATCTGAGGGAGAAGGTAGGCTCTCTGTCTGTGGGTGGGGTCCCACGTCCCTAGAACCCTAAAGAATAATGCAATCCCAAACTCCCTAACATGTTTGGGATTGACATGTCCACACTGCTATATTTAAAATGGATAACCATCAAGGACCTACTGTATAATACAGGGAACTCTTCTCAATATTCTGTAACAACCTAAATGGGAAAAGAATCTAAAAAAGAATAGATACATGTATATGTATAACTGAATGACATTGTTGTATACCTGAAATTAACACAACCTTGTTAATCAACTATACTCCAATATAAAATAAAAAGTTAAAAGTAATTTTTAAAAAGAATAATGCAGAGTTTGAGAGAATATGCTTATGGATTCAGAGAGTATCAAGCTCATAGCCGGGGGACACCTGGGCCACAGATCATTCATAAGGTGGAGAGAGATGGGAGACCCCACCATATCACACATTTGTCTGCCTGATGCTCTGAGTCCCAAATGCCTAAAGGACAAGAGATCTGCTATATAATACACACACACACACACACACACACACACACACACACACTTCTGACTTTTTCTTTAAACATAAGAAAACCCCAGTTAGGCAGGGGAAATTAAAAAAAAGAAAGTGTGAGAGTAGGAAATGATGAAGTATGTTATAGGCCTTAGCAAAGATGAAAAAAAAAATCTAAGACCTCAAATTAGCATTAACAGAAAGCAGAGGGGGAGAAAATGTAACAGCAGCAGCGGATAAAGAAGCTGAGGGGGGGTTGCTTCACAGCCCCTGGTGGTGCCTCCTCCAGGTCTCTCTTGATCCTCACGTGGGGAGGTGTCTGGACAGGAAGAAACTAGGGAGAAGTGGTTGGAGCAAGAAATGGGGCCTTTAGAATTTGCCTGGAAATCGCATGTTCCCAGCACCAACATTTGGTTTAGCTGTAATGTTTCAGAGCATCTTCACTCGCATCCCCTGGAAACAGATTCTAAGTCAGGGAGTTAGACTCTCCAGAGATACCTGTAAGGAAGTGAGAAAGGTGGGGCTAGACAGAAAAGCTGGACCCCCCCCCATTGCAGCTACAGTGGAGCCTTGTCAACCCTACAGGGAGCTATGGAGACAGGGTGGCTTTCTCCGTTGTCCCAGTTGAGGCCACGGGGTTGGTTCTGCACTCGGCAGTGATTACAGCAGCTGCGTAGCCTTGAGGGAGGCAGTCCCTGAGGCTGAGGGCAAATTTTCAGGGGGCCCCGTTGCAAGCAGTCAACAGTTGAAACTCCTGACAGCTGGGAATTGGGAGTATTGCCCTGAGGAGAGGATCTGGGTGCTGGTCCCCCATGATATCTACCATCTAATCAATAAAAGTAGGAACATGCTGATGGAGAGTCTGGAAGCCTACAGATCCTCTGGCCACCTTCTTCCTCCTGTTCTTGGGCTGGGTCCTCAGGTGAGCAAGGCTGGAGGCAGTCAGCGCCTGCTTTATCCTGAGCGCATCTTGGGATTTTGATTCACCACCATTGCTCCCTTCGGCCATCAGCAGGCACGCAACCCAGGCTGGATCAACTACTGCTCCTTCCCGGTCCTGTATCCCAAGGTCTTCACAGCATGTCTAGATTCTTTCTTGTTCCAACTGAGCCTCTCAGTCTTCTAGAATCAGAGAATGTTTTTACTGGAAGGGCCACAGAATTCTCCTACGTACTCTCCTAGTTCTTCAGATGAAAGAGCAGAAGGGAATAGGCAAAGGGCACAGAGCAGGTATTAATGCCAGCTTTCATCACTGCGAGAAATAAGCAGAGAAGAAAAAGCAAGAAAGGGCCTGGACTGGGACAAGAACTTATGCCCTTTTACACGCTCTGAATATTGTAAGGGGCTGCAGAGGGATGCACCTCAGTTACTACCTGGGAAGGTTACAAACTCTGCTTCCTAATTCTCTTTCCCTTTAACCCAGCTTTTTTGTCTTGTTTCCTAGTAGGAAGAAATTTAAACTGTGTTTATCATCCACATGGTATGAATCAGCCATTTCTTGACTCCCTGTCAGTCAACTACAGATCTGATGATCCTACATTCCTGAAACAGTCCCATTTTACCCCTGGGATCTTGGCTTCATTATTAAAACTACATCCTTTCACTCCCCAAAGAGGCCTTATTTGGTCAATATGGTGACCTGAGCTACAGCCAAGTGGTTTTTCAAGTACTACAACTTCTTAACTCTGCTTTCCACATGTCTCCTGTATTTAGGCCCCAGAGACCTCCCCCATGTTATCTTCTCTTGCTTGGGCACAGAACCTCACCATGTTTCCCTTGCACATGTGTCTGAATTCTGCCTAATGAAATGCGGGTGAAAATGAGGTCGGTACTCCCAGAACAGGCCCATAAATCTGCCTTAGTCCAAGCCTCCCTGTCTTCCCCAAGCAGAGAGGATGCTGAGGACCTAGAGAAGGGAGAAGCCACAAAAGAGAAGGCACCTTGGTCTTTGGATGACTGCCTGATGACTACAAAACCACACGGAGCTGAAGTGAGCATGAAATCATCTTGTATTGTTTTAAGACACTGACATCTGAGGTTAACTGCTACAGCAATTAGACTCCACAACTACTTCTCTCCCAGATCCCACTCTGCAGTGTGGGCCTGGCTTTCCTAGAAGCAGCTCCAAAGCCAGGGATTCATTGAGGAAGGGGTCTCAGGAGAAGAGGGCAGGGAAGGAGCTGAGCAAAGACATGGTCTCAGCTGGAGTCTAGCCTCGGCCTGATGCCTGGGGGCTTCTGAAGCTCTATTGAGCTGGGCTCCCTTGAGGCATGGGCATTGGCCTTTCTACCCTCTTACCAGTTCATCATTGGCCTTGAGGTGCCTTTGGGGGAGGGGTTTGGGAGGAAGGGAAGGCAAAAGTGGCTCTGAGTGCTGAAGGTAATTATTCAGCTGGGGGATGAGGAGTGGGGAGAGAAGCTGTGAGATCTTGGTAGTCAATACATACAGCATCTGGGGATGGTAGATCTGCCTGGAAGGGGGAATCTGAGCAGGGCCCCACTGCTTTTCATTTACCTGTACTGAAAAATCATTGTGAACCTATTCCAATGTGGCTTTAATCTCCAGCTTTCCAGCCCCACCCCCCAAAATAAATACTTTGACTAATAATTAAGAGAGCCCGAGGAGAATTGAAGGAAAACATTTCAAAATCAATCAGTAGAGTTCTTAGTTGCAAGCAACTAAAAAGGATTCTGATTAACTTAGCAGAAGAGGGATTTATTAGCCAGGGGGATTACTAGCAAGAAGGATTTTTATTATTAAGTAGCTCCAAGAATTGCTGGAAGTATGAAAAATAGAGCTTGAAAAAAATGGCAGGGATCAAGGAAGGCAGGACAGAAAGAAATGCAGCCTAAGGTCACAGCATCTAAACAGGATGTCACTGGGGCACCGTTAGTACGGGTTGCCATCCTGCCATCATCTCCAACATTACCCTCTGTTTAATGTACGTGGGAAATGCCTTATAGAGTGTTCTAAGCATTGGAATTTAGAATTGACAATAAACACTTCAATACTTAGGATAAAAGGATCAGAAGTATTGTCTAGGAGCAGGGTGGAGCCCTCTGGTCAAAGCTTGAGCACTTCTGCACTTCCTTCTACCATCACAGCTTTATGACTTTGCCTTCTGAAGTCTTTGAAATGTCAACAGACCCCTTGAGAGACAGAAATACCCTTAACATTTTTTCTTAGCACTTTAGCTATCAGCTAGCACCACAGTTAAAACCATGTTCAAGTTACCTGAAGACAGGGCAGAGATGGAGTACCACATGTCCAGAGGGGGGGGAAAAATGATGGTGGAAGACATACCTGACTCCATGCAGAATTTGGGGGGCCATTCATTGACCTTGTTGGCTTTCCTTGCTGGAGCCCCACTATTGCCTCCAAAATGGTGACAAACATCATCACAATGAGTTCTCATTTCAGAAGTCATAGCCTATCATCCACTCAAGTAGCAGTACATTCTGCACAGCAAAACTGAGCCCCACTTCTCACTCCATTACAAAATCTACAGCGATTTAGAGTTCGCAGCACCAGGCGACTCAACTAATGGGCTTACCTTGCTCGTGTAGATTTTTAAATATATTACATGTTAGCTGCTGTTGTAGATTGCAAAACTAATCTCCCTGTATCCAGGCCCTTTCCATGGATATGATTTTCCTGCTCCTCCCATCAAGATGTGGAATCTATTGCCCTTCCTTCTAAGTCTCATTGGCATTGAGACTTGTTTTGGTCAATAGTATTTAGTGGCACACCTGTTCTGAGTCTTGGCCTTGAAAGGATCTATGTGCTTCTACTCTTTCCTGGAACACTGCCCTGCTGCACCTATGAGGTAAGAGACACATGGAGCAAAAATGAGCTACCTCAGTGGAAGTCATTTTGAAATGGTCAGCCCCAGCCAATCTGGTTGCTGACCACAGACAAGTAAGTGATCCCTGGCAAGACCAGAAGAAAACCCAGCTAAGCCCAGCCCAGCTTGCCAACCTACAGAATCGTGAGCGAACAAAATGGTTGTTGTTTAAGACACTAAGCAAAAGGGTGCTTTGTTGAGCCACCAAAACAAACTAATACAGAGAAGAGATTATCTCTTGCCGAATGCACAGGACAAAGAATAAAGATATTCAAAGCTTGGGCAATCACCTCATGTGTCTGCCCAGAGACTTTATCCCCTGTTTAATATGCCTTATACTCCAAGGCTGTGGGGAGACACATGAGTCTCAGTAATTTGGCAGGCACTAATTATGTGATCGTGTATCACTGCCATTTCCAGGAGAACTTGGTAATACCTAATGGCTGCTCACTTCTAATTCCAAGGGAGCTGAGAGAAGGCAAATAAATAAATGAAGGGCCTCAACACATTTGTAGCAATCACTGGCTGCATAATTAAAATGGAAATCTGTCATTGACAGCCAGGGGTGAAGCAGGTAAAATTAAACATGAACTGTCACAAAAATAATTAAAAACTAGACTTTCAAATTAAAAGATGTCTTCTAATAATTAGTTAACATTTGCCATTGTTCTAAACAGACTTGCTATTAACCTTTAACACTTTGCTCAGGCAGTCTTTTCTTAACCAAATTTTTTATTATGTCTGAAGGGAAGTAAAAAGTTATCCATTCATTAATTTATGAAGTTCTTTGTCTATATAAGATGGGCCTTCATGGGATGCCTCAAAGAATGGGACAACCTCTACTCTCAAATATATGATAATATAGAAGAGGAGATAAGTGTTCCAAAATATCACTTAATTGTTCTTTTTTTTTCTTTTTTTAAACCCCGCATTTATTTATTTATTTATTTTTGGCTGTGTTGCGTCTTTGTTTCTGTGCGAGGGCTTTCTCTAGTTGTGGCAAGCGGGAGCCACTCTTCATCACAGTGCACGGGCCTCTCACTCTCATGGCCTCTCTTGTTGCGGAGCACAGGTTCCAGACACGCAGGCTCAGTAGTTGTGGCTCACGGGCCTAGTTGCTCCGCGGCATGTGGGATCTTCCCAGACCAGGGCTTGAACCATGTCCCCTGAATTAGCGGGCAGATTCTCAACCACTGCACCACCAGGGAAGCCCAAGTGTTCATTTTTAATTAATTGGCATAAGGAAAAGGCATTCTCAAAGAGGTGGCGACTGAATTACCGGAAGATACAGGACAAGAGGTTGGTATTTAGAACACACAAAGGCCATACAAAGCTACAAGCAGTGCAGTTGATGTGGGAGTCTTCAGAACTACATTTTCAACAGTGGATTGAGTTTTAGCAATCTTGGGAAGGGGATTGTCAGTAATCTTGGATTGGAAAGCAACCCATATTATCCCCTAGAGGTCCAACAGAGTTTCCTTAAATAAACAAACTTCCTTCTTAGAGCCACAAATGGCAGAGAAATGAAAGCCTAAGCACCAGGAGACTCTGGAGTGAAAGAGCTTCTCCTGTAAGAAGACCAGGAATCTGGTTCTTCAGCATCCCAGCTGTACCAAGTCACAAAACTATCTGCAGGCCACCTTTGCTATGGACGTCCTTATTTATGTCTATGGAGGCCAACTGTCCCTCTCTGGGTTGAGGATTTCCAACACATTGTTTGGAACTACAGCACCAGTATGGCTTTAAGAAGGTGCCTGATTGAGGCTACCTTAGTTGGAGGTAAGAGAACTGACTTTGGACAATGGGCAGATGTTTCCCTCCTCACTGAGAGAACAGAAGCCCCCAGCTCCCATCAGCACATCTCTCACCTACCTGCTTTTGTCTCCAGTTACTCTGCCCTCCCTCTAGACTATGTGGATGAAAGGTCCATGCTTCTAGATAAAGCACGTACCTTCCATCCTGCACAGAATCTATCCTCAACACTCAAGGCCATCAATTCAGTAATTTTCCTTCTCTTCTGTATTGTTATTTTTTCTTGCTTTAATAGGTCTCATAATTATGTTTCTCCCACTTACAAAGAAAATGATTCTCCCTTAATCCTCCATCAGCCTCCAGCAAACACACAAACAAAACTTTTATAAAACTTCTTGGAAGAGTGACCTAAAGTCACTGTCATCAATGTCTCCTGTCCCATTCTTTGTTAAACCCATTTTGACAACGTTTTTGCTCCATCATTCCAGTTAATCAATTTCTCACAAGATCATGAATGGTCTGCATGTCACTCAACCTAACAGTTGTCCGTCCTTATCTTACTTGACATTTCAGCTGCATTGGACTAAGTTGAAAACTCCCTCTTCCTTGAAAATGTTTCTTCATTTAATTTCCATGATATCACACTCTCATTTTCTCTCTCTTATATTCATTAATTCTAAGTTTCTGTTGCTGGTTCCTCACCATCTTCTTTGAATTGGAAATTAGAAGGTTCAGGCCTTTGTGTTTTGTCACTGTTTTATCTAAACTCACTCATTTGGTGATCTCATTCGGTCTCATGAGTTGATTAACTTCACTCCTACACACAAGCATAAAGAACAAGGCTCCAACATCCATCTGTCAGCCTGGACCTCTCCTCCACTCATCTAACTAGTTGACAGCCCACTTGACTTTCCACTGAATGACTAATAGGCACCTTACCCATAAAGGGTCCCAAACTGAACCCTGATCTTCCTTTTTCATGGGTTCCTCACAGAGTCTTTTCCATTTCAGGAAAATAAATTCCTTTTTTTCCAGTTGATTCAGCCAAAATCTTAGCCATCATCCCAAACACCACTCTCTCCCACACTGAAAATCTGATCTGTCAGCAAACTTGATTGACTCAATTTCAAAATATTTCCAGAATCAAATTCAGTGACTTATCATCATTTCCACTGCTATGACCCTTGTCTAAGCCACCACTGTCTATCCCTTGTAATATTGTGATGGCCTCTTAGCTTGTCTCTGCCTCCCCACCCCAACCAGTCCATTCCCAGTAGGTTATCCAGGATGATCCAGTAAAAAGTATAAACATACTGCTCTTTTTCTGGAAATCCTCCAATGGACGTTCACCTCATTCAGACTTAAAAGACAAAATGTTTCACTGGCCTCGAACAAGCTGTTCTCACCTCATTGGTCTTCTTCTCACTCCCTTGGCTCAGTTACAGAGACCCTCTTTCTGCTCTTCAAAGATGCCAGGTCAATTCCACCCAGCCTTTAAAGGTGCTTTCTTCCTCTGCTTTTCCTCAGCCATCTTCACGGTTGTCTCTCTCACTTCCTTTAAGAAAGTTACTCAATTGTCATTTTGTTTTGTGAAGTTAAACTTCCTGGCCAATCTTCAAAAATGTTAGCCACTATAATCACCTTTATTCTTTCTAACCTCCTTCCTTGCTTTACTTTCTTCTCCTCAGCAGTTACATCTGTCTAGTTTTACATACTTTATTTATCAATCCTTTTTCTACAGGATATAAACTACACAACGTGAAGATTTCAGTCTGATCACTGCTTGTATTGATGCATTACTGTTACAAGTTAATTGCTTTTTTCTAAATCCCTGTCCTTTGTCATGTGCTTTGCAGTTTATCCCAAGGGAGGGTGATTATTCCTCTCTGCCCCATGGCCATTCAGCATGGCCATGAGACTTGCACTGATCAATGGAATGTGACAGAAGTGATAGTGGGGCAGTTCCAAGCCTAGACTTTAAAAGGCATTGTAGGGCTTCCCTGGTGGTGCAGTGGTTGAGAGCCTGCCTGCTGATGCAGGGGACACAGGTTCGTTCCCTGGTCCGGGAAGATCCCACATGCTGTGGAGTGGCTAGGCCCGTGAGCCATGGCCACTGAGCCTGCGCATCTGTGCTCCACAATGGGAGAGGCCACAAGAGTGAGAGGCCAGCGTACCACAAAAAAAAAAAAGCATTATATGTTTCCACTTGCCCTTCCTATATTTCTGCAATTGCTGTGAGAAGCACATGCGTCATGTAACCAGTTCCAGGAGGATATGTAGTAGATTCAAACAACCTGTACAATGTGTAGGTTGAAGTATTGCTCAGCTGAACCCAAGCTAGATCAGCCAGATCCTAGTGACCTGACACATGCACAAAAGAGAAATAAATGCTTATATTGTATGTCACTGAGATGCTGTGATTTTTATGCACCAATAACTGAGTAACATACTGTTATAGCCACTGATTCTGGCACATAACAAGTATCTGATAAATAATTGATGAGTAAATGACCACATAAAAGAAATACAAATCATTTTATCTGTGGGAATCATTAGCTTGCCAAATGTCCTGCCTTTGCATATTCTAGCAGAGAGCACAGGGACATACAACTAGTTCTGATCAATGAGTTATAAATTGCAGTGACAGTGTGTCACTTCCAGGCTGGAGTATTTAATTGCCAGACATTCTAGAGCTCTATTTTTCTCTTTGGCATGGTGAGAAGCAATGTTTGCAATGAAGACTGCTCCATGTATAACATCAATGAGCAGAACCTCCTGGTGACCTGCAATCAACATACAACCTGCATGAGAAGTCAACTGTTGTTGCTTTAAACCACTGAGATTTGAGGTTTGTTTGTTACTGTAGCATAACCGAACCTATACCTTATCTCTGTTTTGCATATATGCAAATAAGACACATTTAGAGTCATCATAAATAAATTCAAGTGGTATGGGGGTGTTTTCCTTATGTCTTTGTTTCATGAGAGAGTAAGTTTCTAGTGTAAATTTTTGCTCTAAAGGAACTTGAGCTGAGATCTAGAAATAGCCACATTTTGTATGTGTGACATTAGATAAATCATTAAACAACTCTGACCTTGTTTCCTTATTTGACAAATAGGAAAAATAATATTCCTCTCAGAGGTTGTTTTTGTCATTCATTCATATATACCTGGCATTTACTGAGGATGTACCATTGAGCTCAAGGAGCTTGATGCCCAGGAGGAACGAGCCGTACACACATGTTGCTATGTTACCCAACAATGCACGTGAGAAATGCCAGGCTAGCCTCAGAACAAGAGTATGAGAGGGCTGGAGAAGAGAGATGAAGACACCATGCTTGACTCAGCAGCAATGATCTACGCCAGAGGAAAGCAAAATGTGGAGCCAACTTTCCAAGTAAATTCCATTCTCAGTACTTAGCTTTCTGGTCCACGAAGCTGCTCTATGCTACTTCTTCACAAGAATTTCTTCTTCTTATTCAAGAGTACCTACCCCTTTGAACATGACTTGGCTGTCCTGGATAGCACCATGACCCTAGAAAAGTTGATTTATGTGACCTTCCCATTCTTGCAGAATCTGTTAGGCTGTAATAACCCCTTGCTCACCTTCGTTGAGGTCATTGCAATCTTCAGTTATTAATGCTGTGATTATGTAACCACCAATCACCTCACTCAATGCAACGTATGTTCCATGAGGACACAGTCTATATTATATACCGAGTGCATAGCATGGTGTCTGACAAATAGTAAGAGCTCAGTAAACATGTGGTGAATGAATAAATAAGTGTCAGGTCTCCTGTCTCCACTATGTCACTCCACTCAACTCATGACTGAAGTTAGGTTCAATAATGCTTATTGAATCTGAATGCTTCAAAAGAAAAATGATCCAAATAAAATAAATTTATCTCAAATATAACCCAAACTATTCAGAAGTTTTCATATTTTAATAGAGGATTGTAAAGGAAGTCTGTTTATGCCATATGAAAGACTGTCTAATGATGGAATTTCTGATTAGAAGTTTATTTAATAGAAAAGAGACAAGAAAATGTTTTGAAGTATTTTCACATGCATTATTGTGCTGCTGTTTAAATTACACCATCTGTGTACTTGTTTACTCATAAGGTTGAGCCGGAATAAGAGAATAGAGAGGTAAAGAATCACTTGGGAAAAAATACCTACTTTTTACTAAATCAGGATAATTTTTATTTATTCTGCCTTCATTTAAGGTGAAGAACTAATTGAATTAAGTGTGTGCTAGAAATTATAATAACTGTCCTTTGAAGTGCAAATGCTTGGGTACATAAAGAATAATTTAAAAAGCAGGTCAGAAAGAGTCCTTAATGCATTCTGATGTAGCCAAACATTATAGGTTGTGTTTTTCATGTCACTTCATTTGGAAATATTTCACCATAATGTGACATACCAGAATAACTTAGGCATAAAAATCCTTTTTTTTCTCTTTAGCAAGAATGAACTGTGAACCATTATGTGCTTGGATATAAACTGAAATCATAGGACTAAAGAAGTAATTCCTCATCATAAATGCTAACTCTGTGAAGAGTAAAAGACTAACAAATCTGCAAAGAGTGTGGATTTCCATCTGAATGTTGGGATGCTGAACCAAATAATACACATACTTGATTTGGATTGAAAATCAACTCATTTAGCACAGTGTCAATGGCTCTAAAAATGGCATGTTTCTTATTTTATAGGTATCATCTGCTCAATTTGCCTTTAATTTACTATATAAGTAGTGTGACCTCATTTCATGGAGATGAAGACAACCTCGGATTCATTCAGAAGCAATAATTATGGATTGCAGAAGGAGAACATAATGAGAAGATCCCGTTTGCATAAAATTGCTGTTTGAATGTTGGATGCCAGTGTTGGCTTTCTCAGGGTTTGACACATCTGCCAGACTCAGCTAGGGCTCCAATGGGAAACAACAATTTAGTGTGAGTGCTGGAAACGTTGAAGCCTATAAGATTTGTGGGGATGGGCATTTCAGCTGATGGAACAAGTTGTCTTTCTGCAAATAGAATTATCACAGGCCTGCCAACTTGCATTTATGAAGCTTATCTCTATTCAGACTTTAAAATGACCCTCTGAGGTCAGTATTATTAGTAGTATTCCCATTTGACAGATAAAGTAACTTGCCCCAAATCATACAGTTAGGCAGTGGCAGAACCAAAACAACGAGATCAGAATACAGAGCCCAAAGTCACATTATATTACCTCTTCTCTCTCTTTAATTATCTATCTTTTATCCATGTATTTATCCACCCTTCTATCCATTTCTCTCACTCCTCATTCTTCCTTCCATTTGTCCGTCCAACCATGTTCTTTCTCTGTGTTTTTCTGTATCTTCATGTATCTCTCTGTCTCTGTCTTTCTCCGTGTATGCTCTTTCTCTGACTTGGTCTCAGCCCTTGTGAGTTTTTGTCTTTCTCTTATTCCCTGTCTCTTTCTTTCCCTTACACTTTCAGTCTATTTATATAATTCTGTATCTATCATCCACCCATTATGTATCTATATATCCACCCATGTATGTTTTGTCTTTATTTCTTCATCCAGCCATCCATACTCCCATTCATGGTTTCTATATCCCAATATCCTTTTATGACTCTGTCAAATACTTTCTATTTTCCTCTCCTTTTCTCTGTCTCTCTCTTGCTCTCACTTTTTTCTATTCCCTCACCCCCATCTCTCTCTCTCCCTCCTCTCGCTCCCTCTCTTCATTCACCATATTTTTCTCATCCAGGTATTTTAGGCATAGCCGTAACCCCTGCCCAAGGTCAAGAAATGCATCCATCCCTTGTGTCAAAGGTATATGCCTTGCTAAAGCAGTAAAACATCTACCTATGGCTCAACTAAAGGTCAACCCTGAGGCCACTTGATGAAAGACAACATATTAGAAAGAAAATTATCCATGGGACTCTCACATTTCTATATATTTTATGAGTAGAAATGAGAGGCACTAGCTGCCCTTTGTTCCAGATTACCTTTTCAAGGACATGTGCATACTGAACAGCCTTGGAAGACAAAGATAGTGTCTTCCTCTGAAGCTAAAAACAGGTTTGCTTACATCCTTGGAAGATCGAGATAGTATCTCCTTCCAGAGGAAAGGGCAGGCAGTCTTAAAATCCAGGATAAATGAGATCATGCCTCCCTTGAGCAGAGGGCATACCTGGCCAATGGGTAACTCAGATTCCTTAAGTTTAAGGTTCCTCTCCTCTAATGTAACCTACTACCTGAACAGGCATCTCTATGGGCCCATCTGTGTAGACTCTGTGAGACTGGAGGGTAAGGAGAATGGATGCTCATGTTGCCTGTGGTACCCTAAGTAACAAAGTCCTCTGTGTCTGGCACATGAGCCTCCTGTACTCTGCAGGCTTCCATGATAGTGTGGCAGGCTAATGCATCAGCTTGCAAGTGGCCAAAAATATCAGCCTCTTCACAGTCTTGCCTCAAAATTGTACGTTTTTTCCTCCTGTCTCAGCACCATATGGTCCTCAATTTTTTTTTATATCTTGAAAAGGGGAACGTTTTAACCAAATTTTTCCAGCTTCCTATTTTCCATTAGGAAATGGCACCTATTTGAACAGCCAACTCAGGTATCTCTTGCTCTATCTGTGATTTCAATGAGGAAGAAAATCATTTCCATCCAGGCCCTTCACAATGCCTTCCCCTCTACACTTAATTTGGTGGGGTGGGACTGGGCATGTACAAGCTTTACCATCTTTGCAAAGCCAACGCAACTGAAGGATCACATGACAGTGTGACATGGAGGGGCTGTACCTGGGGAAGTACAATTGGATCAGATGCCCCTGGCACCTCAACTCACATCTGATCCCAGGTGTCAGCTGCAGGCAGGTGCTTACAGGTTTTGACTTACTTCATACCTACCATGGTTCATCAGTTATGCCCTCTGAGTCTTTCCCTTTCTATTCTGGGGATTTTCTGATGTCCCTAAAGCAAGCAACTGTCCACTCCCAGGCATCAATGCACTTCCTAGAAGTGCAGAGCTGGTAGTGCCCGAGGGACTGCCCTCAAATGTGGGGTCTGGGGGATTATGGCTAGATATTTTTCTCCATTGATCCTTAGGTGGAAAATTCTGAGCAACATCTATAAGCTGTTTAGAGAGCCCTCAAAACCATCAAATCTAAGTGGCCTATAGTAGTGACCTCAACATAATGCACGCTCACATGGTTTTCCTTCCTTCCTTCCTTCCTTCCTTCCTTCCTTCCTTCCTTCCTTCCTTCCTTCACTCTCCCTTGTTCCTCTCTCCTCGTATCTGGGGTCACCTCACAAATAAACTGCCTGTACACAAGTCCTTGCCTCAGGTTCTATTTCTGGAGGAAATGCAAGCTAATCTAAAGGTGAACTAGAAAGACCAAGGCCTCTGGAACCAGATAAACTTGAATCTGTATATTAGCTCTACTGCTTTCTTCTGGGAGATCTTGAACTAGTTATTTAATCTCTGTGAGTTACAGCTGTTTTTTTTTTTTTTTTTTTTTTTTTTCAGTATGCAGGCCTCTCACTGCCGTGGGCTCTCCCATTGTGGAGCACAGGCTCTGGATGCGCAGGCTCAGTGGCCATGGCTCACGGTCCCAGCCGCTCCGCGGTATGTGGGATCTTCCCAGACTGGGGCACGAACCCGCGTCCCCTGCGTCGGCAGGCTGACTCCCAACCACTGCGCCCCCCAGGGAAGCCCAAGTTACAGCTTTTTCATTTGTAAGATGGGAAAAAATAATACTTTGCCCAGGTGGGGAATATTGATTGTGACAAAAAAACATGCAGTCCTTAGCACAGGGTCTGGCAGGGCATCAGTGTGCAACAAATAGCAGCAATTATTGTTATTATAGCCTGAGCAAATCCCAAGGGTACCCTGGAAACTAGAGGTGCAGAAATCCTGATGTTCTGACTGCAGTGACTATCTGGGGACTGCTAAGCTGCAGGACTTTATCACTTTAAGGACCCCGAACCGCATGAATTATTTATCAATTACCGTTTATAGAAATGGTTGCATCATAAGTAGCTTCTGGATCACTTAAACTTTTTAAGGCACAGGTGGAGAGAGAATACATTTGGAGAATTACGCCATGTTGTTGCTTTCTTCTTCTTCTTCTTCTCCTTGATTCTTTCTACCTCTCATTCTTTCCTCTGTCCAGTCAGCTAATCATTGTGCATTTGTGGCCTCATGGAAGTCATGACACAGCAGACATGTACAAATTTAAAAAAAAAAAGATTCAATTCTTGTTTATGTATTTATTTAATGCAATAAAGCTAGAGTAGAGGCCATAGCTTTGGAGAAAGTCTTCCCCCCTTTTTATTTTATTTTTTTAAATTAATTTTTATTAGAGTATATTTGCCTTACAATGTTGTGTTAGCTTCTAGTGCACAGCCTCCTTTTTAAATAGTAAGGAATTCTCAGAGCATAAGGAAAGTTAGAGAGAGTGGAGGTTCATATGGAGAGTATGGTGAACTCACACAGGTGAGAATGGAGGCTGTATTGGAAATGGCCCCGCCTCACCTGGAGTGCCATTGGGTGAGCCCCATCTCTCTCCCTGGCTAGTTGCTGTAGGAAATACGACTGAAATTCCACAAAGAGCTCAGTGCATTGCAGTGAGCACTGAGTGCTTCCTCTGATTGGGACACTTGTCAGTTGTTCTACCTGTTGTCATCCACTGAATACCTCCCTTCAATAGCAGTTGGATTTCCAAATGGGCGCCTGAAACTTTGCTGAGTCAACATTCAACTTACTCTATGTGAAGAATTCCCTTTTCAGAATCCCAAGATTCCTAAAAGACCTGAAATGAAGGATGGGCCCAAGTGTGGAGGTGGGAGAGTGTTATGTCTTTGGTATGGCGTCTACCCCAGGCCAGGACAGTGGTAAATCAAGTCCCATGATGCACGCATTATTTATTAAAATATACAACATATTGAAGGAGCTCAGAATATGCCACTCCAAAATATTCCACTCTGGCATATTGATTATTTTGAGCTAAAAGCACTTGAAAAACAGAATATACAAGGAAAACACTCTATCCTTCTTTTTCTTAAGAGCAGGAGATGAAATTCCCACATGAAAGATATCCTCCCCAGATCCCAGCAGGAAAGTATCATTCTTATCAAGGACAAGAAGTTGAGATCAAGAGAATTCTCTACAAGCAGTTATCATATGATCCTGCAATCCCACTCCTGAGCATATATTCAGATAAAACTATAATTTAAAAGGTACATGCACCCCAGTGTTCACTGAAGCACTATTTACAATAGCCAGGACATGGAAGCAACAGAAATGTCCATCAACACATGAATGGATAAAGAAGATGTGGTGCATATATACAATGGACTATTACTCAGCTGTAAAAAGGATGAAATAACGCCATTTGCATCAACATGGGTGGACCTAGAGATTACCATATTAAGTGAATTAAGTCAGACAGAGAAAGACAAGTATCATATGATATTGCTTATATGTGGAATCTAGAAAGATGATACAAATGAACTTATTTATAAAATATAAACAGACTCACAGACATAGAAAACAAACATATGGTTACCAAAGGGGAAAGGGGGGAAGGGATAAATTAGAAGTCTGGGATTAACATATATATACTACTATATATAAAATAGATAAACAAGGACCTACTGTATAGCACAGGGAACTATACTAAATAGTTTGTAATAACCTATAAGGGAAAAGAATCTGAAAAAGAACATATATATATACATATACATATGTGCATATGTGTCTATATATATATATAACTGAATCACTGTGCTGTACATCTGAAACTAACACATTATAAGCCAACTATACTCTAATTAAAAAATTTAAAAATTAAAGGAGAATTCTCTACAAACAGATCTTGTTAAAATAATTCTTATCTTCCTTAAGCCACCCTGCATAGTTTAATTACTTTTCCATAATTGCCTCTCCTTGTTCAAGCTCATATAAAGGCATGTAGTTTCACCATATCTTCAGATTGTCATTCATTACGAAGGCTCCCATGTTACATAAGACCCATATTAACTAAATTTATATGCTTTTCTCCTGTTGATCTATCTTATGTTAGTTTAATTCTCAGATCCAGCTGGGAAAAAAAACCTAAGAGGTAAAGGTAAAATTTTGCCTCCCCTACGATTTCCTGCATGTTTTTCTGGCTTATGCTACACACACTCTATGGTCTCTGGGAATCCTGGAGGGTAAAAGTCCACACATGTGTGGGTTCCAACCCCAGAGAAGACCATGCCTATAAGATGGGAGTTATGAACTGATCTTCACATACACCCTCCCACTTAACCCCAAAGTGTCATTTCCAGAAGATCCCTATGTTACAGTCACTAATGAATTAGACCAATGGGGATCTGGAACACTCTAGCCAGGAGGCACATCTGGCTGGAAGCATCCCCACTAGTGGCTGAGAAGTAGATGCCCTGATTGTGGATGGCAGATTCAGGACTTCTGAGATTATTACGCTTAGCAGGCAAGGGGGGATTTACATAGAGATAGAGTAAAAGCTGATGGCAGCAATCTTTTCCTTGACAATTTCAGTGAGGACCAATGCCCTCTAATTACATAAATGCCCCTTTACCATGAAAGAGGTGGTTAGTTATACAGGAAAGGTCACTGTACTTCTGAATGGCATTGGGAAAACTGTCTTCTCTCTGCCCAAGCCACCTGACCTCCAAACCTAGGCAAAACTTTTTGTAAAGTATCTCTCCTTCAGCCCATTAATTGATGGTGAATGTATTCGTTATCTCAAACTCAGTAACAAATTACCACAAAACGTAACAGCTTAAAACAACGACAAATGTCATTTCACAGTTTCTGCAGGTCAGGGACAGAGTGCAGCTTAGCTGGGTGCCTCTGGCTCCAAGTTTCTCCTGAGGTTGCCATCCAGGGGCAACCTGAATTCCTACTTCATGACCAAAAATAAGTCATCCAGCCATTGTCTTCTCTAGTTTCTTTCTTCACTGCAGAATTTACCTGTATTTAAACCCAATCCCCCTTTTCTCTGTTGTCTCAGAAAAAAAGGGATGAGAGTGAGAAAGAAATGTAATTTTGAGAGCACCTCCTCTCTGTTTAGCCAAGCTCTGTTTTATATACATATCACATATAACTTACTAATATTTTAACATATGCCATGCAATGGATTTGGCATTGAATTATCTCATTTAATCCCTGCACCATTTTATAGGTGGCCTGAGACTCAGAGAAGCTAAGAAATTGTCTCAAGCTGAGACACCTGGCAGGGGATTGGGAACCCAGGTTCCTACCCGTCACAGTTTCCTCATCTCCAAAACTGCTTCACATCTACGTTGTTGCTCCTGTCTCATCCTGTTTTATATGGGCACCTCTGCCCTTCATCACTTGTATTTTCCCATCTCTGGATGTATTGATTACAAACATGCTCTTAGGCAACAAGTTCAAGCCTCTTTTATTCTAAAAAAAAATAGGAAGGAAAGAAAGAGGGAGGAAGGAAGGAAGGAAAGAAGGAAGGAAGAGGGAGAGAGGGAGGGAGAGGAAGAGAGAGAGAAAAGAAAAAGAAAAAAAATAAGGTCCCCCACTTTCAACCATGACCTTATCATATTTCCATTCCAGCACTTCTGTTCCTGTCCCCAGATGTCCCAATAAAGGGTCTTTCCTCGGTGCCTCCAGGCTCTTGCCTGTCCTCCACCCATCCTCGCAGTCCCTCTCTAACCCTCTGTAAGGTGGACAATGAGCAGAGCTTTGGCTCAGTCCTTCTCCTTTTCTGCTCACCCACACAGACCATCCTCAACGTAAGCCTGGTTTCTCAAAATGCTCCATTTTTATGGGCTGCAATATTAACCATTCCAGCTTCTTCTGTATTTCTCACCGGTCCTCTTGATTCTAGTCATTCTCCTTCCACTCACCTCTAAAGTAAGCCTCTGTATCAGTTTCCTCCAGCTGCTATAGTAATGTACCACAAAACGAGTGGCTGAAAATAACAGAATTTATTTCTCTCACATTTCTGGAGGTTAGAAGTCTGGAATCAAGGTGTCAACAGGGCCATGCTCCCACTCAGATGCTTCATGGAATCCTTCCTTGTCTTTTCCTAGCTTTTGGTGCATCCTTGGGGTTCCTCGGTTCACAGCTGCACCCCTCCAGCCTCTGCCTCTGTCATCACGTGGGCTTCTCCCTTTGCATGTCTGTGTCCCCATTTTCTTCTTCTTATGAAGACAGCAGTCACATTGGAATAAGAGTCCGTCTCACTCCAGTATGACCTCACCTTAACTAATTATAACTGCAATAAACTTATTTCCAAGTAAGGTCACATTCGGGGTCCTGGGGGTTAGGACTTCATCCTACATTTTGGAGGGGACACAATTCGACCCGTAACAGTCCTCTTTGAGATTCTGTGTTCTACCCTCCACTCTTGTCCTTGATTCACAGCTATAACCAGCACCACCACCAGAGTTCCCAGATGATATAATTTTCCCTAAATTTTGTTATTTTGCACTAATGTTCTCTTGGACTAAAATTAGCAGCTCCAAATGCCTGAAAGATATCCCCACTTGTATGTCCCATGGGCACAATAACCCAATATTTCTAAAGGCCAATGGCCAACATGAGGCATCTTTCACTCATAAGCCGTAACCACTAAACCACCATCCTTGCTCACCTCAACCCCTGCAGCAGCCCCCCACCTAATCCTGCTTCTCCTCTGCCTTCTCCTCCATGTCTCCCAGTAGCCAACAGTAAACTCTTAAATGCAGAAAGCATAGCACTCCTTCACCCTACAAAACCCTGTGGCTTTCAGTTGCCTTTAGGGGAAGAAACCAAGCTCCTTCAAGACTGTTCATGTTCTCCTGCAGCTTCTGGTCCTGTCACATTCTGTGTATTTCATTTCCAGGAGTTCCATTCATCTGTTCCATACATGCATCCCCAGCACCTAGGATAGTGTTTGGCATATAGTAAGTGCTCAGCAGATGTGTTGCAAAAAGTAATTAACTCTTTATTGCCCCCATATTCATCACACAGACACTCCTTGAAGATGTCTCTTTCACCATCCTAGCCATTTGTGTGCAACGTTTTGTCCATCAATAATTCAGATGCAGCACAGGTAGACTTTTCTTGTGGTTTTACACCATCACTCCCATGACTGGCAAGGCCAGTGCCCTCTCTAAATACTCAGTTCCCAGAAAACCATCTGCAAGGATATCCTCCAACACCATCTCTCAGAAGTCAAGATGACCTGCATCTCTCAGGCCTTCCATCACAAGGATGTCTCTCCCTGATTCTGCGCTGTGCTTTGTCTTCAAAACCCCAAACAGCATTTCATGCACCTCATCTTCCTTAAAATCCCTCTTTAGAGCTCTTCTCCAAAAGTCAAGGGCTGGGCAGTTACTGAGTTGTGTTTTATCAGTGCATCTCAGTTATATTAGATGCAGGACCAGGAATTTGTTGTTTTTGTTTGTTTTCTCTTTTAATTTTTAATTCCAATCAATCACTAGCTGCTATTATCATAAAACACAATAAAAATGAATTACTACAAAAATGAAACGTCTGTTGGATTTCGCAGCAGTGTCAGGTTGCTATGACAGCTCCCACGTGTTACATCTGTGGTCTGAATTTCCTTCGTGGATGGGTAACCAGCAGTTCATGGGTCAGCACCAGTGCACAGAGCACACTTAGAGAAACCTTGATCGACTGTCTTCCTCCTTCTACTCACCTCTGTCCCCCAAGCCTTCCCCTCAAAGACCCTGTTCTTCCATTGACATTGTTCCATTGTTCTTCCATCTGACATTGAATGTCAACTCAGGCAAAGAGTCCTGCAGTTTCCTCGCCCTCCAAGTCATCATTTGTGCTCCTGGATGTGAATATATCCTGGATCTCTGTTCCCCACATGTGTTCAAATCCAAATCTCTCTCCTCACCAAGTTTGCTCTTTCTCTCAAGCTATCAACTCTGTAAAGAGATTGTGATTATCCCCGCCATTGATGGGAGACCACAGCCTCACCTACACATTTCCCTTCCTTTTCTCCCAACACATCCATTTGGTGGTCAGGACCCAGGGATTCAAGCCCTGCACTGTTTTCTTGCGCCTTCCCTTTTCTGCCCCACCCCATAGACACACTCCTAGCTCAGGGCCATATTATCTCCCAACCAAATTATTACGGTTGCTTCTAAATTGGTCTTCATGCTCCCTGCTTTCTCATTCTCCAACTCGTTATGCAGAACGAGTCCAGAAAACAATTTCTAAACCAGAGCCATGATGATTATCCCACAGCTTCTCTAAAGCCTTTAGTACATCCCCAGAGTCTACAGCATAGAAGCCTGTGGTCCTCAGATGCACTTCCAAGCCCTCCACAGCGGCTGAAGGTATTGTCTTTCCTACAGGTCTCAACCTGTCTCAGGTGAGACCTGTCTTTCCTTAGGTCTCAGCCAACCCCAAGAGTACTCAGAGAGTGCCAGAGATGTAACACCACAGGAAGAGCCCCTGACCAATGAGGGAGAGGAGTTGGTGGATCAATATCTCAGAGGACCCCCAGTGGTGGGATTAAGCCCACCATGGTAACCTGTTCCATGCCAACTGGAGCCTGAGGCAAAAGAAATAGGTACCCTCCTATATACAATTTTAAAGTAGTTTTAAATGGTTAATGGTTTTAATGAAAATATCATTGATGAGTTTGTTTCCATGAAAACCAGTAAAGTAAAATTATAATGAAATTTGAGTTTGATGTAAACTAGTATTTAAATTTAAAATAATGGTGTGAGTTTTTAATACACTTATTTGATTTTTCAATATCTTTTCAGTTATTTTCATGTTTTGAAGCAAATTCACCATTTTAAAAAATACACTTAGAATGTGTTTTTACATATTTTTTTTTCCTTTTGCCTCAGGCTCCATTATGGCTCAGCACAGCACCGTCAGATCCTATCTTTATTTAAAATGTTGATAATTTTTATCACATTTTTGTGGTATTTTGATATTTAAAAAAGTATTTCATTAAAATATTACACATCCTGATTACTGAGTGTTTGGAGCTCCTTACAGTAAGTTCCCTACATACGAACAAGATCCGTTCCAAGAGTTCATTTGTAAGTCCAGCTTTTTTGTTAAGTCCAACAAAGTTAGCCTAGGTACCCTGCTAAACACAGTCATTATCACTTGGTGCTTCTTAGCAGTACCAGCTACATCATCGCTGCTTTTACGCTTGCTTCCAGACATCCTGGGCTTGAAATAAAGATATGGTACTACTGTACTCTATAGAGTACTGTACAATAAAGTACACAAAAGCTCAACCAACTGTAGAGGATGCATGCATGTAACAATGTATACCAGACACGTGAACTAACTTATGTGATTGGACATGTGAACCCACGTTCGCATCTTTGAAAGTTCGCAACTTGAAGGTTTGTATGTAGGGGACTTACTGTATTTTCTGCATCGAGGTCAGTGCCTCCCTTACTCCACCCTACCTTGGCCCTGGTGGGATCTGCTCACTCTTTCCCTCATCTCTCCCTTGATTGGCTTTCCTCTCTTCCCTGCCTCACTTTGCACTCCCCTCACCCTTCTTCCTGGGATTCCTTCCCCAAAAGAATAAAGTCTATATTTTAGGATCTGCTTTTGGAGGTATCCAAATTAAGATATCGTTTGTCGTCTAGTAACAATTGACTGTCACAGAAACACTCACACCACTGTCCTTCGAACCTACACTCAGCCAGTTCAGGGTGTTTTCTACTCCTACCTTGATTAACTGTAATAAAATATGGGGAAGCCCTTGTTCTGAAAGCTCTAAATAATCATGGACAGTCTTTATTAACTTCTTGTTTGTCTAGGAAACTCCCTCTCCCTAGAATTCCTTGAGTCTATGTTTACCAGTTAAAAAATGAGTCATGCCACCACCCCCATGAAGTCACTGTTCCCACATTTCCTCACTCAAATTTATCCCCTTTCTCTCTGTCTCCATAGCTTAGTGATCATCTGTATGAGAGCCCTTATCCCAGGCAATTTATATCCTGGGTATTTTAATACCATTTATCTCTTCTATTAGACCATCAGACTGAAAAAATGGGGACAACCACTGCATCCTATCTTGCAGTGACCCATTGCACGTTAAATGTCTAGTGAATTGAATTAAATGAAGAATTCAATAAACTCAGAACCAAATGCATTCAACAACAGGACCTTCACTTGGGTGAACAGAGCAGGTGGAGATACACACAAATATATTCAAAGCAGAGCTATCAGGGAACACAACGTACCAGATTAGTTGGCTTGACTTGTGCCTGGGTGGTAGGTTCAGAAACATATGCACCCAGCAAGCTGGAGGTAGATTTGGCAAACAAGGATACACAGAAACTCCTGGCCTCACCCAACAACTAAAGTCTCTATCTTTACTGTTACCAAACTCTCTGATGCTGATGTTTGCCTCCTCGTGCATTAGGTGCCAAATATTCCTGACGGGTGTCCTCAATCAGGTCAGAATTGGGGCATGAGAAAAAATAGCTGGCATCTGCTCTGATCCTGATGGTAGGGTTGATTTAAGCCTTGGCAAGCTCTTCTCAAAACCACGTGGCAGCAAATCTGAACACACCCACAGATGCCATTCAGTTGGCATTTTATAGAACTTCCATAAATCTCTAGGTTCTCCAAATTGCTCTATGGCCAGCTGAATTTTCCTTGGCCATGATTAAACTGCTCGCGTCACCATCCCCACCTTGCCAACAATTCAGGCGGTGCAGGAGCCAAACAAAATAACACCCTGTATTTCTACCTCACAGGCTTTCCCCACCATCTAAGTCATAACAAGTTGTTCACCACAGCATTATTTATCATAGTGGAGAACTGAGAAAAAACCTAAATCACAGAGTAATGATTAAGCAAACTATTCCCTTTTCACAGGACTATATATAGAAAAAAATTACACTAATAGTAATTACTAATAATATTACTAGTTGCAGTAATTTAGATTATACAAACATGGATGATTGTTTTCTCCCTTCCATTCATAATCCATTTTAATGCATTATGGATATGTATTCCTTTAATAAATATATGAAATAATGATACATGGTACACATTTTAGAAAATTAACTGCATGGACAACCTAAATTAGAGAAAAGTCATAAAAGAAGAGCACTTGGGAGAGAGAAGTTCTAACCTGATTCTTTGCCTTGACAAAGACTGACAAATTCTCAATGTGAGTGGTGGTGGTATGTGTTTGTGTGTGTTTATGTGTGTGTATAACATCTAGTTGTAATGTTCATACATGTTAAACAACTGGCTCTAATAAATACCTCAATCTGTAGCATTTGCTGATTTCCAGAATGTAAATATTGTCACTGTAGCCAAGGGTTGGGCAGAAATGCACACAATTGATCTCACAAGGTTGTAAGAGCAGAGCCAGCCCAAGGCACCTTTGGACTTCATTTACCATTGAGAGCATCCCTGAGCTAACCACCTAAAAGTGGCTCCAGGAAAACAACTGTTGTGGTCAACTCAAAGCTCCTCTCCAAAGTTCATAGCTCCCTGACAAGACAAACTCATTGAGATACAAGATAGAAGGAGAAGGGCTTCCCTGGTGGCGCAGTGGTTGAGAGTCTGCCTGACGATGCAGGGGACACGGGTTTGTGCCCCGGTCCGGGAAGATCCCACGTGCCGCGGAGTGGCTTGGCCCGTGAGCCATGGCCGCTGAGCCTGCGCATCCAGAGCCTGTGCTCCGCAACGGGAGAGGCTACAACAGTGAGAGGCCCGCGTACCGCAAAAAAAAAAAAAAAAAAAAAAAAAGATGGAAGGAGAAGATGCACATTGCCTCTGCCCATCTGTCCATTCCCCTTGAGTCCCTCTGCTTCTCCTGAACCACTGGAGCCTTAGAGGGCTCTAACGTCTAAGCATCAGACAGGAAACTCAGTGTGGGCTTTTTTAACAGAAATGGCCAAGTTATGAAAAATGTTAAATGTGAAAAACACGTGTGAAGAAGAGCAGTAAGCATACTTTGGGATTTGTAAGTAAACATGAGAAAACCAAAATATCAATTGAAAAATTGATCAAGGAATTTCAGGGCTAGAAGGGGTCTCAGTGAATATTTAACTGTTCATTTTACAGAAAACAAAACTGAGGCCCAGAGCATTTGAATGTTTCAAAGTCAGGTTTCAAATCAGTGTATCCTGATTCCAAATAAATTGCTTTTGCCATTAATTTGGCACCATACAAAAATTCATGTGAGCTCAAATTTTAGACGGTTATAATGATCTATTTCAAGACAACAAAGACTCTAAGAACTTTTTATATTTTTCCCAGTGAGTTTAAGTAAGAAGTAAAGTTTTTTTTTTAATATCTTCAATAAGTTTATATTCTAAGCAGAAACTTTCCCCACACCTAACAGGAAGGTATTGGTATTCAGTGTAAATGAAACTCTCTCTGATACTTTTCTGTTCCCTGTTCTGGTAGAAGGTAGGCTGCCCCCATTCACCTCTTTCCATTTCATCAAAGTGAGTGTGTCCCACGCACACACTGCAAGGAAGCCGCATCTTTGACTTCACTGCAGACATTAGTCTTTGTGGAATTAAATCTGGAAATGACTTCCTCGGGAGAGCTGGAAGCTTGCTTTCGCTGTTACTGCCAGTGGGCTGCATCTTATCACAAGTGCCTACATTTCTGAGCGAAAACCTGAGCACTCTGAAACCTCATAAAACTATCCAGTTAAACATAAAACAGTGGAAAGCCAAATTCATATCTGTGCTTATATTCCCGCCATCACATTTGTTAATTTTATGAGCATGTCTTGGGGTGTGCAAATCAACCCATGCATGTCCGACACATTAGGAAGGTTTCTTGATTTGGCCACATAACTCCAGTTAGAATTTCATCTGAGCATTTCTCATTGCTAACATGCAAATATATGTTAATATTCTGTGTCACTGGCTGGAATACAGATTCAGTCTCAGAATGAAAAGTAGAAACATACTACAATACAAGCAGTTTAAAAGAAAGTAACTGGTTTGGCAATTAAGGCGTTGACATAATCCATTGTTTATGGACCATAAATTTAGCAAAATCCTAAAAAGCATAATTCCCCAGCTGATATATTGAATCAGTAAGCTTGCGATACTTATTTAAGTTTCTTCTGGGTTGTGTTGGAGGGGGATTAGAAGGTATCCCATGGGCAGAGAATAATACTTGGGGGAAAGTAGGAAGATCATTACTCCGAAAGCTCTTACTTCTGAGATTGACGTTTTTCCTGCAATGAGAGTGTGAAATTGTAGAGAATCCATTCAGGTACCAAACCACATTCACATGATGATTTAGGGAATTTGGACTTCAGTATCACACTTAATAGAGTTATTTAAAATGACTTTAAAGTTATCTATCTATCTATCATCTATCTATTATCTATCATCTATCTATTATCTACCTATCACCTATTATTTATCTATCTATCTATCTATCTATCTATCTATCATCTATTTATTTGCTTATTTGCTTATTTCCAGAACTGGAAGTTAACTTGGGGAGAATCATCTGTCCACTTGCTACTCAGAGCATGATTTCAGATTTCACAGCATCAGCATCACCTTGGAGACACTAGAACTGCAGGATCTCGGATCCCAACCCAGACCTACTGAATCAGAGTCTGCATTTTAACAACATCCCAGGGGACTCAAATGTGCATTAAACTTCAAGAAACACGGGTCTCAGTCCATGCACACCTGGAGCAACTGAAGAATTGTTCCAAGTTCTCATAGCTAGTTAATTGATGATCAAAACTCATGCCCATCCTTCTCTCCACCCCTTTGTCATTTCTGTTTGCATGAAATATCTTTTTCCATCCCCTCACTTTCAATCTATGTGTATCCTCTGCCTTAAGGTGGGTCTCTTGTAGGCAGCATATTGTAGGCTCTTTGTTTTTTTATCCAGTCTGCCACTCTACGTCTTTCGATTGGAGGGATGGACTGGGAGTTTGGCCTTGGTAGATACAAACTATTACATTTAGAATGGATAAACAACAAGGTCCTAATGTATAGCACTGGAAACTATATTCAATATCCTGTGACAAATCATAATGGAAAAGAATATTAGAAAAGAATGTATATATATATGTATAACTGAGTCACTTTGCTGTACAGCAGAGACTGGCACAACACTGTAAATCAACTATACTTCAAAAAAACCCAGAAAACTCAGACCCAGGGTTCTTGAATTCCAGAATTCCAGAACTACATCTTTTCCCTGCTTTCTGCTCTTCCCTTGATGCATTTTTAGGCAAAAAATGGACAACTCTTTCTCCATAACCACTTATTACTAATGTAGTTGCTATCAATGCCCATCATTAATGCCAGGTTTGGCTGGATCTGTTCTCTGCAATGATTTAAGTTTTGACATCTTTTATGTTAATATAGTCCCAACTTTGACACGGGTGCAATGGTTGGCAAAGTCAAGAGGAATGTATTTGTATCTGTTGGCAAAGATGAATCTACTCAGGAGACTGGACAATGGTCTTTGGAGTATTTGTCAGTTTACCAGCAAATTAGAGAAGCTTAATTCCCCCCACCTCGTTCCAATCAGGAAAAAACAGAAGTAGGCCTTGAAATAGCTTATGTTTTCCTAGAACCAACAAAGTAAACAGAGCTTTGCTTCAAAAAGATGGCTAAGTACAAACCAGCAGAGGAAAAAAGTTTCAACTAACAACTCTCTACGGAACGGAGATTCACAGCTGGTGAGAATGACCTGGAAGCAGATCATAGGAAAAACAGTTTATTTTCTATCACCCTAAGAGAAATGAATTGGAGAATATGGCTTGTTTTTTCCAGTCTCTTAAGTTATATCAATGAAAAACAACAGCCATTACACAGCAGGAAAGGGGGGAGGAGGGGGGAGCGAGCACCAAATCAGTGTCATTGCGAAGAGACAAAGACCCACTTGGTGTTTTAGTTGAGAGTTTGAAAACTGGCACAATAGATTTGCCATGGACTGTTATCGCATAGATTTCTCCAGATTCCCATTTTTTACGAAGATGATTTTACATTATTAAAGATAAAAGTGAATGTGAGAAGTCACTGTCATTTGACAGTAAAGGAAATTAGGTTCAGAACAGTCTGAAGGTCAAAGACAAGGTGTGTGTGAGGAACCTATGAATCTGACCCTCCATCCAGCACTCTGACTTGGCATAATACCCGCACTGAGTGCCTGGATTTCAAGCTGGATTTTGTAAATGGAAATAATCTTATTTCTTGTTTAACAATTCCATAAGAGACTATTTCACAAAAACAGAAAAAAATGTTAAGATCTTGGGGAGATAACAAAAGGATGTGGGTTAGCTTTAGAGGAATCTATTCTCCGGAATTTAAAATTTTGACATCCTTTTATGTTAATAACATCCAGGCTTAGAGATCTGGTTCAAATGGGATGAAGGTCAAGAGAAGTCTGCTTGCATCAGTTGGCAAAGAATAATGCATTCAGGAGGACTGGACAGGGGTCCTTGAAGTCTTTGAGGCTTAATTAGTATCTCAGTAGTACATGTGGCTTTTGGTAGCGCTCCTACTTCTGTTTCCTAACTTTAGGAAAATGAGAATTTGGCCTCAAAGCTACAGACGGCTGTGAAATTGAATGCTCTATTGGAGCATTTTAAATAGCACATTTGGCCCTTTGGAGGTAACTAAATGGGTTTCACTTCTATAGATTTATAGAACTTGCTCTTTTGCCCAAATTTCCACCTCTTCCAGCTTACTCATTCCCAGGACTTTTGAATCATGCCCTTCATTACTCACATTCCCTACAGTCTGTAAGGTAAGCTGGGATTGACTTCACACAAGACTAGCAAAGCTTATTTCCTCTCAGATGCTAGAATTTTTATCCATCTCTTTTCCTTCCCTATCAATACACTGAAAAGTACAAATTGCAGATACTCTAGTCTTGTGCCACTAGAAATGAAGATATGGTCAAGGAGTGACTTTTAACCTTGGTTGCACATTTGAAAGTCTGGGCAGCTTCAACTAATCCTCATGTCAGACTGTTTTCCAGTCCAGTTTCAATTGAACTGGCTAGGTAAGACCCAGGCATTGATATTATGTAAGCAACTCATCAGGTGGGTCCAATGTCTAGCTAAGGTTGAGAACAATTGGTTTAAAACAGTTCTTCTCAGACTTTGGTAAGTGTCAGTATCACCCAGGGGCTTGTTAAAACACAGACTCCTGGGCCCAACGGCCCAACCACTGGTTAGCAGATGACTGCCTCAGTGTTACTCAGGCGGTGGCCCTCAGCCAGCATGACAGCATCACCCAAGAGCTTATTAGAAATGCAGATTCTCAGGTCCTACCCAAGACCCAGTCACGGGAGGTGAAGCTCCTGAATCTTCAAGACTACTAGCTCTCCAAGTGCTATTGATGTTCACTAGTTTGAATAACAACCCTCTAACAATGAATACAGCTGAAAATATCTCATCAATAATATTTCAAACGATTCTAATAGTCTAATCACTCTTTAACTGCCTGATTTATCTTTTGACTCTGCAACACCCTGACAACTGTAGAAGGCCTGGTCAAATTCATTTGTTTTGTTTGTTTGTTTCTTCAAGTATAGTTGATTTACAGTGTTAGTTTCAGGCGTACAGCAAAGTGATTCAGCTATTTATATATATATATATATTCTTTTTCAGATTCTTTTCCCTTACAGGCTATTACAAAATATTGAGTATAATTCCTTGTATTATACAGTAGGTCCTTGTTGGTTGTCTATTTTATATATAGTAGTGTGCATCTGTTAATCCCAAACTCCTAATTTATCCATTTTTGATTCCTCATCTCACCTTATCTCCCCAGATGAACCTTCCTGATTCTCTCACAGACAGTACCCGTAAATGCTGAAGTCACCTCAGAAGAAGAGAACCCCTTATGGCTAAGCCAAGTCTCTGAAAATTAACACAGTGGTATGTCTGCCAAGGACCCAGATTCTCATTTTTTATCAAGGCTGGAGGAGGGGAGTATGATTTGAAAGCAAAGTCCATGACATCTTAGGGGGAAAGTGTCCAGGACAAAAATGTACGTGGGAGCCTGGCATATCTTGCTCCAGCTTCAATCCGGCACGATGTTCAATCAGGCTTCTAGCTGCTTCATGGGGCCGAGACAGTGCTCCAGACACAGAGCATACAGGCGAAAGAGCTTCTACATGGACCTGTTTCCAGCCCCTCTTCCTCCAGCACACTTCCCTGGATTTATACCCAGGGCTCCACTGCTTAACTTCCCTAAACCCTCCCTTATTATTTGCCAGGTCCTCTGAGGTACCTCAGCCCCTACGTTTTTTTTTTTTTTTTTTTTTTTTTTCTGTTCAGCCATTGTCTTCCTCAGGTGAACACTGTTCCAGAGCTGAACCAGAATGTCAAAGTCACCAACAATTACAGGGTTATCTTTCAGTACCATCACTGGCCTTCAGCAGTGTTATAATGAGCCTATGAACTAGCCTCTTCTAACCAGAGAAACTCCAAAAAAAAAAAAAAAAAAAGCTTGGATGCCCTGATGGTTGATACACAAATCACGACTTCCCAGCCTCTATCCATTTTGAGCTCAGGGACAAAAACTGTGACTATCACTTAAGAGCACAAGTCACTTTTTTTCTTCCCTAATTAAAATGCTATCTCACGTCACAATACGAAGTAAAAACAATCACTAGTGTTTCAGACACTTGATAGACATCAGGGAAACTCATTTGAACATTAGCATAAATATTGTCACTTTGAGATTTTGATTGGCAGGACCAGAAATTTGCCTTTCTCTAACAAAAGGAAGAAACATAAATCTAAGAACAGTGGGGTGAAGCTGACCTATGTTGAAATTCCCCATAGGGAGCAGTAAGCTTCTTATGCTGGTTGTGGGTTGTGTATAATATTTTATCATTTCCCACGTGTTTTGGCTTATAGAAGTGCAAGTGGAACAGAATGCCTGGGCTCAGGAAAAACATGCAGATTCAATAATTGCATAAAAGCCTAAACAATTGCTAGTCTCCGGGTCGGGTTGTCCTCTTTGTTATGAGTTTTAATATAACCACCTGCCCCCTTAAAATTATATTTTAAAAATTGGGTTCACTTCGCACATTGATGTATGTCCTCCTTAGGAAGGTGCTTTGTAACCAGGAAGCTGCATGCTAATGCAGGGGTTGCTATGGTAAGCAATCTTTTCTATTGAGCAGGAGAATAAACAGTTCCATGAATTCCTAAATCAATAGCTGGGACTGAACAGGATCCAACCAGGTATTTTAGCCCCTAAATACAGGTTTGGAGCTAGCAGAGTGTCTTCTCTGTAAATTCCTAATATAATTATAGGTGCTTCAGGAAATCTTGTGTTTTCCTCTTTCAGCTGATTGTTGATATTTTTTTCAAAGTTTTTCATAACCCTCTAACATTTGTTTAAACATTTTTTTTCTTTCAGCCAGATAAAGGCAGCTGAGAAAAAACTGCTGATTTTCATAGCTAAGAAAAGGAGCTTGCAGAATTAGTCCCTAATTAATGAATGCTTGATGAGCTAGAAGTGTTTAATGAACATTAACTAATAGTACAACAGGTATGCACTTTTTAAGAAAAGAACACAATCTAACCAAAAGGTTTGTTCTATTTTCTTGAGAAACTTAACTATCCATATGCTGCTAGGTATTCTCTGCTCACCCTATGGCCCTCTTCTGCTTGAGGTCAAGAGGAACTTACCCGCATGGACCAATCAACAGACTCCTTGTCCGCTCCCCCCAGCTTCCAATTGGATTCATCCAATGGGTGATACCAGTGGGGGATGGGGGGAGGATGGGAAAGTAGGGTTTGGCTCCCTCCTGCCAAGTTGCTGCAGGTTGGTTGAGATTCTCCACCTATAGTCACAGCTCCTGGGTGCTGGTTGCTGTTTTCTCCCTTATTCCATTCCCTCCTTGGAGTGATAAAGAGCCCCTCACTATTGCTAGCCCCAGGGGCTTCACAATTCGTTGTGGGTTCCCCTTCCTCCTGCACACAGTTTTGTAAACATATTTTTTTAACTCTCCTCAAATTCCCCATCTGAGTGTGCATGTGATTCCTTCTGGGGCCCTGACCCCTACTCCTAGGGAGTCAATTTTTCATTAGGATAAGAAAATAAATAGATTAAAAAGCATAACTAAATTTTTATTTAAGTATACTTTTTAAGCATACCTTTTAGGATATGACTCTGCATTGGGCAATTTCAGGGCCAAATCAGCCACCTCTCTGACATAATTGGTAAGGTCAAAAATTCTCTCTCATATTCTTATGAATCACTTTGATCCATAATTTGAACCTTATTTGCATCCTGTTTCCTGTATGTTTTCTGTGTCTTCACCAAAGTGAAAACTCTGTGAAGGAGGCTTTCCAGATAGCTGTTGTACTCACCAAGTGGCAAGAGACATAGGGAATAGCATAAAAATTCAACCTGCTACAAAGGAGGATGCTGTGATAAAGTTTTCCTCTGTGCGCTTTGTCTTTTACTCCCATTGGTCACTTCCATCTGAAAGGTAGGCCCTTTGGAGGGAGATCACCCACATCATATTTTTTCTCTCTACTCTAGATTCTCTTGAATAAATTTATTGGTCATGATTGACAAGCAGACACTGAGCAAAAAACTCTCTTTGACCGTTACAGTGGTCAGGTGCTTTACCTCAGAGCCATAAGGAATGGTAAGGTATGCATTTTAAATAGAAGTAGGGGTGTCTTTTTCTTTCCCCCATGGGCATGTCCTCCTTCAAATCCTAAGGCTCTGCCATCCTCCACAGAGAGGCATCCGTGTAAGAAGCATCAGGAGAGAGGCAGTGGCCCCTCTTGCCCTGACAGAGCAATCATCTCATTAGCACAGCCCTTGAACAGGCCTCTCCCTCTCTGTGGGACTCTATATGACAAATGACTCTGTCATTGGGACTCATTCGGCACACTCTAATTTTCAGACACACCATCCTTCCCATGAGAATATTGGATGATGATGTATTAGGACATTTTCCCTGTGTGTGATGGTGTTGATGGTAAGAACCCGCATCTCTTACCAATTTATGAGTAATATTGGATATAGCCCCGCGAGATAAGAAGCTAGTCTGGCTTTCAAAACTGCCTAATTCACAACAAAAGAACAGCTTAGGCCCAGAAAGATATAGGCTTGTTAAGTTTTAAGTGGAAAATCACAAGGTTATACATGAAATGTAGCTACATGCTCCTATGACTAAGTCTACCCTCCTGTCAAACTCTTGAAATAGAAGCTGAAAGTGCCCACGAACTATGAACATATATAAATTCTATGACCCACCATGCAGGTTTTACATTTGCCCATAAATTTACCTTTACTAAAAAACTTTACATTTTCATATAGCTTTCAGTTACTATCTACTGTCCTTTTGTTTCAACTTGAAAGACTCTAGCTTCTTGTAGAGCAAGTCTATAGCAACAGACTGCCTTTGCTTTTTGTCTTAAATCTGAGAATGTCTTATTTCTCATTTTCTACTTCTGAAGGATAGTTTTACTAGAGGTAAATGGTTTTACTGGATATAGATGAGATATTGACAGGTTTTGGGGTTTTTTTTCATCTAGCACTTCAAATATATCTCCACTGCCTTATGGCCTCAGAGTTTCCACTGAGAAGTCAGATGTTATTCTTACTGAGGATCCCTTGTATATGAAGACCCCTTGCTGCTTTCAAGACTTTATCTTTGTGTTCCAACAGTTTAATTATAATGTGTTTTTGTGAGTACCTCTTTGCTCAGGAATCACTGAACTTCTTGGATGTGTAGGTTCATGTATTTTATCAAATTTAGGAAGTCTGAGGCTGTTATTGGTTCAAATATTTTTTCTGCTCTCTTTTCCTTTTGGAAATCCTATAATATTTATGTTGGTATGCTTAGGCTCTGATCATTTTTCTTCAATCTTTTTTCTTTCTTCTCCTCAGGCTGAGTAATTTAAATTGCCCTATCTTTGTATTCACTGATTCTTTTGTCTACCCGTTAGAATCTCTGGTTTAACTTCTGTAGTGAGTTTTTTCATTTCATTTCAAATCCAGAATTTCTATGTGGTTCCATTTTTTATTTCTATCTTCTATCCCCTACTTGTTCATGCACTATTCTTCTGGTTGCTTTTCGTTCTTTGCCCATGATTTCCTTCAGCTCTTTGAGCATATTTGTTTTAAATATGCAGTTTAAATAGACTGTTTTAGTCTATTTAAAGTCTTTGTCTAGTAAGTCCAATGTCTGGGCTTCTTGAATGGTTGCTATTGATTAGTTTTTTTCCTTAGAATAAGCCATATTTCCCTGTGTGTGTGTGTGTGTGTGTGTGTGTGTGTGTGTGTGCTTTGTAGTTTTCTGTTGAGAACTAGGCCTGTTGAATATGGTAGTATGGTAACTCTGGAAATCAGACTCCCTCCCTTGGGATTACTGTCGTTTCTTATTGAGGGCTACAGTTGTATGTTTGTATAGTAACTTTTCCATATTATTCCTGCAAAGACTTTATTTCTTGTCTGTGTGGACACTGAAGTATTTGTTCTGTTATATCATGGTCAGCCAGTAACCTGACAAAATTTCTTTGAGTGCCTAAATCCAATAAGAGAAACACAGAGAGAGAGTAGGTGTTCTGTCTTTCATAGTTTCTTCTATAGATTCTGCCTGGGATGCCACTTTAGTCAAATGAGTTTTAAAGAGTGGATAGCCTCTCTGCTGGTCCCAATGACCCACCAGGCAGATAAAAACACACAACTTCAATTTTTAGAGAACAAGGTCCTTATTCCACATTCTGGCACAAACAAGCTGTACCAGGATCTCAGGCTGGAGACCTCATGGTTGCTTGCCACAGGGCTAGGAGATGGAGGAGGGTAATTACTGTGCAAAACCCTAAAATCCACTGAAATTTATCAGCCTCTTTCTTCAAGGACTCCCTTAGATACTATATGACTAGATACTAGAATTCCAAAATACTTCATTCTAATAGTTCTTGCCAGCTCAATAGTTATTGTGATGTAGGGACAAATTCCTGAAGCTTTCTACTCTGCCATCTTTTGTGATGTTACTCAACATATTTTAATATTTGGTAAACTGAATTCCTTATGTGTCTTCTATTGTCAGATTCTTTTTCTAGCTGCTTTTGCATACTTATTTTTCCAGGCAAACATTAGAATAGTTTTTGTCACTCTTAAAAAGAAAGAAAAACAAAATCATACTTGTTTTTCTTTGTAAACTGAATTCAATGTATTGGTTAATTTTAGGAAAATTGACTTATTTCCAGTATTATAGCTGTATCTATATAAGATATAGTTGTCCATTGATTCAAGTCTTTTTCTAAATCATATAGATTTTAATATTTTTATATAATGCCTGTCCATTTATTGTGATATTTTTCTTTATTATTTTATATTTGTGAAACAATATCAGTATTTAAAATATTACTATTGTAAATGCAATAATTTTCTGTATTACAACTTCTAAAATATCATTATTATACAAGAAAACTATATTTGATTGTTTATTTTGTGATTGGCCTCACTACTGAACTCTTCCATTAATACTAATTGTCATTTTTCTTAGCATTTCTTGAATGTATAATCACATAATTTGCAAATAATAATTATTATTTTCTTCCTACTTCCAGTATTTATATTGCTTATATTTTCAGAACAATTATAAAGAATAGTGATGATTGCAATTGTTCTTCTTTTGTTCCTAGCTTAAATGGGAAAGTGCCTAGTGTTTAAATATTAATCATGATGCTGGCTATTATTGTGTGCTATAACTACATATATAAACTTACCTATATATACACATATAAGTATGTGGAAATTACATTTTAATTAAATATTCTATTATTATTATTAAAACTTCTAGGTGCCTTAGATACAATGTGAATTATATACCTTTTTAAGATGTATTGAGATAACTGTAAACTTCATATTTTTTAATAGATTTATTCATATAGTAAATCTGTTAGTAGATTTCTGGAAATTTGGTTGTTCTTCATTTTTAGCATTAACCTCACTTGATCACTGTAATTGATAATATTTCCTAATACAGTTCATAATTTTATTGAGTATAATTTAACTTGATCAGTCTTTTTTTTTCCTCTTTGATTTTGTCATGATTTGTTTAACTAAGTTCACTGGAAAACTTGTATTTCCTTTCTTTATTTTAATATTGTATAAAATGCAGACATTTATAGTTTTTTGATGTTTAAACATAGTAATGATAAAAACATATATTGTTTTCCTTTTGTGTAGGTAGATGTTTAAGTCTTTACTGCATTTTCTACATGATTATTATATTATTTAGACTTTAAATTTGGTAATTTAAAATTTCTTAGAAAATCATCCATTTCAATTGTTTTCAAATTTATTAGCATAAAGCTATGCAAATACTCTCATAATTTTCTAAATTGCCTCTTACAAATCAATATCTGCCTTTAGACATGATTTATTGGTACATTTATTTTGTGGCTATATATATGTGTGTACATATACAAACATTATAAACATATATATATATATTTATATATTATACAAATATATAGTAGCATTATGTATGTTTAATTAACCTCTCAAAAATACCTATCATTACATTTCTGTCTTATATTTATTTATTACTATTTTTAATCTATTAAAAAATATGAGGTAATGAGTTCTCAGATATGTCACCAAAAGCACAATCTATTAAAAAACCAATAACTTAAACTTTATTAAAAATTTAAAATTTTGCTTTGCAAAATACCCTGTTAAGATGATAAAAGACAAACCATAAACTGGGAGAAATTATTTGACAAAGGTTTGGATACAGAATATATTAAGAATTTTGTAAACTAAATAATAAGAGAACAAACAATGCCATTAGAAAATGGACAAAATCTTGGATATTTTGTGAAAGAGAATATAAGGATGGCAAATGTTCATATAAAAATATGTTCAACATCACTGGCATTAGTGAAATGCAAATTTAGGCTATAATAAGATGCAACTATACACCGATTAGAAGGACTAAAATTTTTTAAAATAGTGTTAATTTTAAGTGCTAGCAAGGATGTGAAACAACTAATCTCTCATACTTTGTTAGTGGAGATATAAAATGGTACCACCACTCTGAAAAACAGTTTCACAGTTTCTTGTAAAGTTAAATATAACAATCATCATTTGACCCAACAATCATATTCCTGGATATTTATTCTAGAATCCTGAAAATGTATGTTTACACAAAATCTGTGCATGAATGTTCATAGCAGTTTTATTTGTAATTGTCCAAAATTGGAGATAACCCAAATGTCCTTTAACAGTTAAATGAACAGAGGTTCATGCATACAATGGACTACTTCTCAGTAATAAATGGGAATTAACTACTGATGTATGAAACAACTTGAATGGATCTCAATGATATTATACTGAGAAGCTAATCTCAAAGGATAATATGCTGGGTAAATATGAATATATAAATATAAATATAAATATAAATAAATATATATATATATATATATATATATATATATATATATTACACACACACACTCTTAAAGAAACCAAATTATAGTCATGGAGACTATATCAGTGCTTGGTAAGGGGTAACATCTCTCTGACAAGGAATACTTAGGGAATCCCAAAGTCAACAAGAAAGAAAAAAAAAAAGGCACGCTGGAGGAAATTAAGGTCTTTTGTACCTATCACTAGGGTAAACATTAAACATAGTCCAATTTTTAGCCAGGTTAACCTAAAACCTCACACTAAAGACTACTTACTTTAATTCCTCGTATCTAAGTTCCTTTCACATGTGCATCTTTCAACAAAAATATTAAAAGGCATGCCAATAGGCAGATGTGGAGGTTGTTATATAGCATTTTATAGTAACAAGCTGACTAATAAAGAAATCATCATCTATAAATGTTACCTAAATTATTCTGTGTCTTGTTTATGGCATGTGAAGACATTTATGGCATGAGGTTGAAATCCCAGAGGCCCAGGCAATGAGCTCCACAATTCATCACCGAGTCTGGGCTGAGGCCTCACCTCCCAGGGCTGCTCCCAGCCAATCATGGCTCATGCTAAGGTGGGTCTTTCTGAGAGACATAGGACTCCTCCTCTGATGACTGACTTTGGCTCAGAAACACCCAGAAAGCCTTGCTAGAACTCAGACTGTAAAGTGGTCTAGGAAGTTTTCACCCCACTTTTATTCACTCTCACTTTCTCTCCTGGTCAGATGTGTACTGTTGTCTAACAGCTCTCCCAGATATTCCCAGCTCCCTCCTTATTTTTTCTCACAGCTGTTCCCCTGCTAAAAAAATCCTTTGTGTTTAATGCTTTCTTGCCATCTGTTTCTCAGAGGATCTGGACTAATAGTCGCTTATCCCCTCACTACTCCAGACTGATGAACAGTGTTCCCTGGTGGGCATTTTTGAATCACAGATATTCATACATAGAAACTGTCCGTAGTTTTAGATTTATTTTCTCCAGGAACACAGAGAAATTCAGGGAACTTCCTCAAATATACACTCAGGGTTAGTTTTTGAATCTCCTGAGTTTCAAGATGGGATGTCTTTATAGAAAGCAGTGCCATATCCTTTACTGTAAACTGGCATCGTAATAAAAAGAAAAGGCTAGATTTAAGAAAGGTAGAGCCTGTCCACGAGATTCTGTATGATAGCCACACATTTCATGGATATTTAAACAAAGCCAGCAAGATGAGCTTTCATTTTTCAAATTTAATTATGAATCTTAAACACACTGAAGTTTTGTAGACACATGGCCTCTGAATTAGCTCATGAAGTGATTGGGTTAATAGGACACAGTTGGATCTTTGCAATTATATAGCCATGACCTTGGTTTTATTTCTCTAAGCTCTGAGGAATTTGGAGGCTAGGAACAGATTTTAAGTAGATCAAGTAGTGTGTATGTGTGTATGTGTGTGTATGTGTGTGTGTGTGTTTTGTGTATATGTATATGTAAGTAGGCCAGTGTGTGTGTATGTTGTGTGTATATGTAAACTAGGCCAGTTATGTTTTCTTAACTACCACAACAGCATGTACGTGTGGTTCAATAATTGCCTCTTTTGTGTATTCAATTTTGAACACTGCACCCCAGCTAAAATCCACAAAGGAGATGGAACTGTAATTTCCTTGAAGCTATTAAATTCTTATGGAAAATTACTGATGCACTGAAGCCAGTTTTCAATTTGAGACTCACCAGGAGTTTGGTATTTTTAGGGGAAGTTAAGATCCTTTTGAGTATCATATGTCCAAAAACACCCTTGAGGAAACGGCTCTTTGACACTGGTCTTGGCAACAAATTTTTAGATATGATACCAAAAGCACATGAAACAAAGGCAAAAGTAAACAAGTGAGACTACATAAAACTAAAACGTTCCTGCACAGCAAAGGAAACAATCAGCAAAATGAAAAGGCAACCTACAGAATGAACAAAATATTTGCAAACCATATATAGAATAAGGGGTTAACTTCCAAAATATATAAGCAACTCATTCAACTCAATAGCAAAAAACCCAAATAACCTGACTTAAAAATGGGCAAAGGACATGAATAGACATTTTTCCAAAGACGACATGCCAAAGGACAACAGGTATATGAAAAAGTGCTCAACGTCACTAGTCATCGGTGAAATGCAAATCAAAACCACAATGAGATATCACCTCACTACTGTTAGGATGGCTATTATTTAAAAAACAAAAGATAACAAATGTTGGCTAGGATGTGAAAAAAGGGAACTATAGCACACTGTTAGTGGAAATGTAAAATGGTGTAGCCATTATGGAAACAGAATGGAAATTCCTCAAAAAATTAAAAATAGAACTATTATATGACCCTGAAATCATACTTCTGGGTATATATCCAGAGGAATTGAAATGAGAATCTGGAAGAGATACCTGTGACATTATTCACAATAGAAAAGATATGGAAGAAATCTAATGTTTACTGATGAAAGAATGAATAAGGAAAATGTGGCATATACAAACAGAGGAATATTATTCACCCTGTAAAAAGAACATTTGGCCATTTGCAGCAACATGGATAGACTTGGAGGACACTGTGCTAAATGAAATAAGCCAGACACAAAAAGTCAAATACTGTATGGTTTCACTTACATGTGGAATCTAAAACAATCTCATAGAAACAGAAAGTAGAATGGTAGTGACCAGGGGCTGGAGGAATTGGGAAATGGGGAGATGTTGGTTAAGTTTCAGTTTTGCAAGATAAATACATTCTGGAAATCTAGTGTATAGCATGGTGCCTCTAGGTAACAATAGTGAACTGTGTACTTGCAATCTGCAAAGAGGGTTAATTCTAAGTTTTCTCACCACTGCACACCCACAAAAAAGTTAACTATGAACTGTGCGAGGTGATAGATATATTAATTAGCTTGATTGTGATGGTTATTTCATAATGTATATGTGTATCATATCATCAAGCTGTACACTTTAACTATATTAAAAAAATCTTGAAGCCAAACTTGCTTGGGTCAAGACGGAGGTGGGTTAAAAAGTGCACAATATTTCTAAACAAGTAAATTACCCAAGAGTCATGTGAATTTTCTGTGGACAAATGAATACAAACAGTTCTGCATATCAACACTCAGGTACTCACATACCTGAAAAACACCTGGCTAAGAAACCATCAGTTCATGCCAGTTGTTCACATGGGCACAACTGATCTGCTATAGACCTAGTAAGTCAAACTTTGGACAACTGACCATTCATCAAGATTGCTGGAAAGAAAAAAAAATTCCATTGGAAAATGGTTAGTCTATTGTTTCTGAATAGAAACAGCTTTAGTTAGAAAGATAGAAAACAGTTTTTCAAAGTAGGTAGTTGAACTGCTAACATCTTAGAAGAATAATAAGAAGTAAAAGACCCTCATTAAAATGAGTGTTTGCACCACACCAGAAAGCTTGGAATCCATTCTTTTCCCATAACAAAGGGGAGTGTCTCTTTCCTCAGAGCTCAATTTTGCATTTCCTTGATTTACAGATGGAAAGAATTCTAATTCTCTGTTTATTTTGTAATGCTTGGTATGTGAACCTCTAGCTGGCTCAAGTAGTTCTGATGAAATGCAGGACAATGACACCTTGAAAGGTAGTGACAGTGTCTCTACTTGAAAGTAGAAAGTACTTGAAAGTAATTGCTCCTGGCTTCATGCACAGTAGCTTCAGGACGGAAAATACATTCAGAATAGCAAATGCCAAGAATGCTTCTAATCCAACTTGAGTCCCTCCTTTATCATTTTAGGGAGGCAGATAGGATAAAAATAATGCTAAAAAGCATTATTTATTACATCAAATTTAGTGTTTGTTAAGTGTCTATGTTCTCTACTTTTTCTGTCTCTTTGTGTTTGTCTCACTTTCAAACTCTCTTTCTGTCCCTCTTTGTCTCTCGCTACCTTCCCTCCTTTTCCCTCCTTCTCTCTACCCACCCCCAACCTGCCCCTCAATTTCTCTATTTTTAATGCTTTTCTTCTTTTCTTATACAGGGCTTCCACCCAAAACAATTAACTGAATTCATTTTCAAAAGATTAATTAGTATTTTTTTTTTTTTTTGCTGCTGTACACGGGCCTCTCACTGCTGTGGCCTCTCCTGTTGCAGAGCACAGGCTCCGGACGCACAGGCTCCATGGCCATGGCTCGCGGGCCCAGCCGCTCTGCGGCATGTGGGATCTTCCGGGATCGGGTCACAAACCCGTGTCCCCTGCATCGGCAGGCGGACTCTCAACCACTGCGCCACCAGGGAAGCCCTAATTAGTCTTTTAAAATGTAAAGCTCTGGAGATATTTTGTCTTTTTATTGTTTTGAATTTAATTTAATTAACTTTTGATAGGGTGCAAAGAGCTGACAAATGGATTGATTTTACTTTTTAATATGTAAAGTTTGATGCATACAAAAGAATATATGTAATATATATGTAAAACATGTAGCATACCACTAACAACCCATGAAACATCTCTCACTTTATTTTAAACTATTCTTAATCTTGATGCAGTCACTTGTTTCCCCCTTTCCTACCCTTTACCCCGTCTTCTCCTCAACTCTTGAAGTAACTATTATTCTGTATTTTGTTTTTTATCATTCCTCACTATGTTCATGATTAGTTTGTCTCCTATGTATACGATAACTACTTCTTAATTTAGTCAAATGTATCTATCTGGATTTATGTTTAGCACTTTTTGACTCATTTGACTTCCTTCTCCAAAGTTATGGATATATTCTTCCAAATATTTTAGTTTGCCTTTTAAATTTAAGCCCTCAGTCTATCAGGAATATATTTCTGTGGGGGCTATTTTACTAGGTGCATACAAATTTAGAATTTTATATTTTTCTGTTTTAATTTTTGTTATCATTGCACAAAGACCCTTTCCACCCCTAATATTGTTTTATGTCTTAAGGTCTTTTTTTATTTATTTTAATATATTAATTATACCAGACTTCTTTTGGTTAATATTTGCTTTGTATGTTTTCCACATATTTTTACACTCAAATTTTCCATGCCCTTGCATTTTGGATATATCTCTTATAAAAAGCATGTTGGTGGATTTTTAAAAATACAATCTGACCATATTTCAAGGATTGGAAATTATCAATAAAATTTAACCTTCCAGCTAGAACTCTTTATTTTCACAGAAGTATATGTACAGTATAAAAATATCAGATTGGATTTTATTATGCAATTGATTATTACCATAAAGATGAATTAGCAGCTTTAAGAGAAGTTAATTTTATCTCCAGCCTAATTCTTTTAGAACAACTTATGCAGACACAGCCCTAAGTATACATTATGTTCCTTGGATCATCTCAACTCTTAGAAGAAAAATCTTCCAAAGAGAAATGAAAATGGCCCTATCAAATCTTATAATCACACATTTAACAATATGCCCTATTTCAGATTAATCTAAGCAGGGTGAATACCAAATTATTTAATCACATTTATTCTTGATTGCATTTAGCAATTTAGCCAGGAAAATGCCCAGGTGTAACTAAAGAAGTCTTGTGAGATATCCCCTTCCCCACCACATCCCCAGGAGAGTATTTTCTCCTATTGGGAAGATTATTCCAGCCACAGTTCTGGTTCTGAAGGTCTGGGCTCATGAAGGAAAGTAAGAGATTTATCCACATGGAAGCAAAGGCTTCATGCTTGTGGGTTGTAAAAGAAGTCTTCTGGTCTTGGTTAGGCTCATCACGTAGGTTGGTGTCACTGGCTATTGGCCGACTTAGGATGGGCTTGGCTGGGTTGCCTTTTATCTACTCTTACATCCTCCAGCAGGCTTGCCTAGACCCTGTTGATGTAGACATTACAGAGAGCAAGAAAAGCACGTGAAATATGCAAGCACTTTTTTAAAAAATAAATTTATTTATTTACTTTTATTTTTGGCTGCATTGGGTCTTTGTTGCTGCACGCGGGCTTTTCTCTAGTTGCGGTGAGCGGGGGCTACTCTTTGTTGCAGTCCGCGGGCTTCTCATTGGGTGGCTTCTCTTGTTGCAGAGCACGGGCTCTAGGCACAAGGGCTTCAGTAGTTGTGGCACTCAGGCTCAGTAGTTGCGGCTTGCAGGCTCTAGAGTGCAGGCTCAGTAGTTGTGGCGCATGGGCTTTGTTGATCCACAGCATGTGGGATCTTCCCAGAGCTGGGCTCGAACCCGTGTCCCCTGCATTGGCTAGCGGATTCTTAACCACTGTGCCACCAGGGAAGCCCCTGCAAGCACTTTTTGAGCCTCTTCTTGCATGAAGGTTGCTAACATCCTATTGGCCAAAATAAGTTATATAATCTAATTGAGTTTAGAGTCAGACAGGAGGAATTAGTGGGGCCATTAATGCAATTAATCTACCACAGAGACCAATTTCCTTCCTGGACTCTGAGAAATATAGGATATGAGCAAAACAAGCCTCTGGAGAGGACTGACAGGGAGCCATCATCCCCAAGGAAAGGCGAGTTTCGTCGGAGGCATGACCTCTCTGAAGGACAGCTTGTCCTTCAGCCTGGGCCCTCAGCAATCTCTGCTCACTTTTTGATAGCTTGCTTTTTTGATAGAGCATCTAATTGTCTTGCATCAGTTTTTACAAGGAGAAAGAAACAACCAACCACAAAGAAGCAGGGTCCTTTGTCTAACATTGCATTTATGGCAGGCAGGAAGCAAGATGGTAAAGTGACAGTGCCCATAAAGGAAAGGTATATTTCTTCTCAGGGATAGAGAGAGCTTTGGGGAAAAAAGACAAGTTTCTTATAACTGCTGGTTGGGAAGTGTTGATCCTTGATTTGCATAAGCTGTGGGCATCTCCTTTGAATTTTCAAAAACTTGCAAATTGAGAAGGACAGATACATTGAGAGGGAGCATCTAGATTTCTGAGACACAATAACAAAGTACTAAGGAGCCTTGATTTGGAATAATAAAAGGTACTCATGATTTCTGTATTTTATATTTTGGAACATCCCTTTTATTGTTTTAGTGTGTGTGTATGTGTGTGTGTGTGTGTGTGCATATGTGATAATCACACTACAGACTTGATACATAATTTTATTTGGGTTGGTTCCACAGTGTTATATTAATGCATGTTTTTGCATTCACTGCTGGAAAACAGGGCAATAAATCTTCGGACATTCAGACCTAATCTGTGTTGCCATATGAGAATGAAAAGCTACAATTTCTGCACATATTTTAAGCTGCTTCTTTCCCTAATGCCTTGTGTCATGTTCTTAGCAGTTTCTCCCATATAAGATAGGCTTTCAATGTGCATGTCGGCTTGGGGGAAATCTTGCTCCTATGTATTAACTGCTGACTCCTTTAATCCTGTTAGAATTTAATTTCCCTTGATTGAAGGCGGTGTTATCACCAGGTGCCGAGTGGCCCTTTCCTATCAGTACATATAAATCCTGTTAGTCCTCCCCAGACTCCATATGTTCCAGTGTCTTCTGAGGTCAGACTCTTCTGAAAGAGTGTTTACTCTCAGGTTCATACAATACAGAGAGTGACAGTCAAACTTTTGGACACAGATGTCTTCTTTATTTGTGTCTGGCTGAGTTGTGGAACTGAGGCCTCTCTGTCGACAGCCTGTGAGAGTCCCAGCAATTTTTAATCACTTTTGCATTAAACAGCAAGTTCAAGGACTTTAAAAAAAAAAGCCTTAAATTAAGTTGAAAGGTGTTCATTGATTAGCAAGGTACTGACTCATAAAACTCTGTATGGTTTTCAACTCTTCCACTTTTACTAAACAAAGCATTTCATTTTTATATGTGTGACCTGCTTTAGCTACTTGTCCCAGGAAACTTACTGGGATTTGTAATGAAATCAATTCACGAGGATCCCAGTGTCTTTGGTTCTTGGTGAGAGAGTCTTCCTGCTCCCAGCTTTGTCTTTCTGCATCTTATCTATTGGCCATTTCCTGCTAATTATCTTCCTTCACCAGACCAACAACAACAACAGAAAATGCCAGTTCTGTTTACAGTCAATTTTGCTACTTGTTAGCCCCTCTATTTTTTTCAAAAGTTTGATTTAAGAAGAAATTATTGGATAAGTTGAGGTGTTTGGGCATCTGTGGAGTTCAGGAATTAATTAAAATAAATCCACTGTACTAGCAATCAAGTTTGGTATGTATACTGACAATTTTTTAAAGCTCTAATTTAACTATTTCACTAACATCGAAATAGATTACATAAAATGTAGTCTAAGTGTTCTGTAGCATGCTGTAATTTAAAGATAATTCATTGAAAGCACTTTTCCTCAAGGAACTAGAATTTTGGATTTTTATGCACTATCTCATAATTTATAAAATTTAACCTTCATACTAGCTTTATAAATGATTAATCCACTACCTTTACTGTATATTTACCTTTCCAGTGAGATTTATTCTTCCACATGTGTCATTGTTACTAATTAGTACCCTTTCTTTTCAGCTTAAAGAATGTCCTTTAACATATCTTATAACACTGGTTTAGAGGTAATAAGCTCCTTTAGCTTTTGCTTGTCTGGAGAACTCTTTATCTCTCTCTCTCACTTCTAAATGATACCTTGCTGGGTAGAATATACTTGGTTGGAAGGTTTTTCTTTCAGCGCTTTGAATTTCCCTTCTGGCCTGAAAAGTTACTCTTGCAAAAACCTGCTGCTAATCTTATGGGGGTTTCCTTGCATTTAAATTGTTTTCCTCTTGTTGCTTTTAATACTCTCTCTTGTCTTTAACTTTTGACATTTTAACTATAATGTGTCTTGGTGTAGGTCTCTTTTGGTTTCCCTTATTTGAAATTCTCTGGGCTTCCTGGATCTGGCTGTCTGTTTCCTTCCCCAGGTTGGGAAACTTTTCAGCCATTATTTCCTCAAATAAGTTTTCTTCCCCTTTCTTTCTCTTTTCTCCTTCTAATAGCTCTATGATGCAAATGTTACTCTATTTGATATTGTCCCATAAGCCCCTTAAGCTATCTTCACTTTTTTCATTTTTTAAAATGTTTGCTGTTTTGATGGGTTGACTTCAAATATCTTTGAGGTGACTGATCCTTCCTTCTGCTTCATCTAGTGTGCTGTTGAAACCTCCCAGTGTATTTTTCAGTTCAATTGTTGTATTCTTCAGCTCTGTGACTTCTATTTGGTACTTTCTTATATTTCTCATCACTTTCTTGAAAATCTCATCATTTTCATTCATTCTTCTCCCTAGTTCAATCAGCATCTTTATCACCAAGACTTTGAGCTCTTTATCAGGTAAATTACTTATCTCCATTTCATTGTTTTTTTTTTTTTTTTTTTTTTTTTTTTTTTGCTGTACGCGGGCCTCTCACTGCTGTGGCCTCTCCCGTTGCGGAGCACAGGCTCCGGACACACAGGCTCCGCGGCCATGGCTCGCGGGCCCAGCCGCTCCGCGGCATGTGGGATCTTCCGGGATCGGGGCACGAACCCGTGTCCCCTGCATCGGCAGGCGGACTCTCAACCACTGCGCCACCAGGGAAGCCCCATTGTTTTTTTTTTAACGAGGTTTTATCTTTTTCTTTCATCTGGGCCATATTCATCTTTCTTCATTTTGCTCAAATTTCTGTGTGAGTTTTTGTACAGTAGATGAAATAATCACCTCTCCCAGTCTTGAAGGAGTGGCCACATGTAGGAAATGAACCTTGTCTCTCAACCCTGCCTCAGCTCCTGGTTGTCTCTCAGACCTCTGTGCTCATGCAAGCAGTTTATTGTATCTTTAATAGCTCCCAGTAGTTGAGAATGTGGCATGACCTGTCAGTGTCCCAAAGGGAGGATCTCAGCACCTAGATTTAAGCTGACTGGGAGTCAGACCCTCAGGCATCAGCTTTTAAAAGTATATGATTAATACAATAATAAAAGTATGAAAAAAAATCTTCCAGACAAACAAAGGTCCAGGACCAGATCACTTCACTGGTGAATTTTGGCAAACATTCAAAAAGAATATAAAATTAAAATAAAAAGACATTTTGAAGTTACAGACCATGTTTAGCCTTCTGTTATACCCTTTTGCAAAGAACAGTTGCAGATCCAATGATCATTGACAACTGGCAGGGCATTTCTTATTGTCTCCTGCAAGATTGATTGTTGAGTCCTCAGTGAGCTATAGCCTATACACCATAATCCACATATTATACAAGAGATGCTTCTCATTACTTGACCAGTAAGAGAGAATTACAGAGATAGTGGGCAGAATAAAGTAGAGATGAGGAAATATAAGCTCTGGGAAAGGGAGACCCTTGGATCCCAGTAGTTTTCCAGTTCTTGGATTATTTTCCACTGAAGCTAAGGTTTTATTATTTCTCCATGTCCTTTAATAACTTCCCCCCTTTTAAATATACAACAAATATATGGGGCAAAATACATATAAGAAAAATGTTAACCAAAAGAAATCTGGTATAATTATATTAAAATGAGCCCAAAAAATATTTAAGGCAAAAATGAAAATGAAAATTACAGTCTTTGAATAATGACTTAAAAATGTAAAACAGAAAAATAAAAACTTCTAAATGCTAAACTGTAAATTAAAATAAGGAGCTGGAGTCTTTTCGTGGTCCAGATGACAATGAATCACATATCTATTAGCTAATAAGGAAAGGAAGGAGATTTAAGAAGGAACAGAAGGAGGCTGACTTTGGTCCCCATTTAGTTGTGCACAGTTGTTATGATGTGACATACTGTTGTTTTATATGTTCCAGGTCACATTGATTTATGCATTATATTCTCGGAAAGAGTCAAAACTTTATAATACTCATAAAACTTTGTAATGAATGGGATGGTACCAGGTACCTAATAATATGGCTTCAAAATATATAAGCAAATTTTGACAGAAGTAAAAGAGAATAGAGACTAACACATACTCATAATAAGATTTTCATACAACTCTCAGTATCTGATAGAACAAGTAGACAAAAACTAGTAAGTCTATAGAAAATATAAACAATTGGATTAATACATCTGACCTGATTGTCATGTTTAGAATACTATACCCAACATCTTAATTAATATTATTTCAAGTGCACACAAAATATGTACCAAAATGAATATGTTTAGCTGTAAAACAAATCTAAACAAATTTCATGGGATTGGAATCACACTTAGTTTGTTCTCCAAACAGAGTAGAATTCAATTGGAACTCAATAACCAAATCAATCAAACAAACAAGCAAATAAATAATATTAGGAGACTCCTTTACTAGTGGAAATTAAATACTGACTCCTAAGTTATAAATGGGTAAATAAAAAACAAAGAATTTTAAAATGAATGAAAATAAAAATAAGGCAAATCAAAACTTGTGGAACATTGCTCAAACTATGATTCAATGAGACTTTACAGCCATATATACATAGAAGAGAAGAAAAACTGAAAATCCATTATCTAAACATTTATGTCAAGAAGTTAGAAAAGAATAGCAAATTAACTTGGAAAGAAAAGTAGAAAGGAATAAAGATTAAGGAAGAAATTAAAGAAATGAAAAGTAAATATAAAATAGAAAGAATCAACCAAGCCAAAAGCTGATTTTTTAGAAAGAAAATGGAATTGATGAACCCCTGACAAAACAGATAAGGAAAATAAGAAAGGGGCACAAAGCACCAATATGCAGAATGAAGATCAAGCACCACTATAAGTAAAAGATAATAGAAGAATGTTATGAAGAACACTGTGGCAAAATTTGTTTTGCTTTGTTTTTTTCTCTTCTGTTTTTTCTCTTTTTCATTGAGGTGACTTTGCTTTATAACATTATATGCTTTGTGGGTACAACATTAAATTCGACTTCTGTATACACTACAGAGTTCTCACTACCAAACATTTAGTTTCAATCCCTCACCATTAAGTTGATCCCTTTTATCCATTTCACCATACTTCCCAACCTCTTCCCATCTGGAAACCACCACTCTGTTCTCAGTACCTATGTGGATTTTTTTTTTAATGTTTTTATTTTTATATAATTTTTAAAGGTTACTTTCCATTTACAGTTAATACAAAATATTGGCTATATTTCCTGTGTTGTATAATACGTCCTTGAGCCTATCTTATACCCAGTAATTTGTACTTCCCACTTCCCCGGCCCTGTATTGCCCCTCCTCCCTCCCCACTGGTAACCACTAGTTTGTTCTCTATATCTGTGAGTCTGCTTCTTTTTTGTTATATTCACTAGTTTGTTGTGTTTTTTAGATTCCACTTATAAGTGATATCACACAATATTTGTCTTTCTCTGTCTATATCACTTAGCATAATGCCCTCCAAGTCCATCCATGTTGCTGCAGATGTGTGGCAAATTTTTTTAAAAATTTAAACACAATGGATAAACTCTTGGAAAAATAAATCTTACCAACTCTGAGTCCAATAGTTCATTTTTTAAATTTTAATATGTTATTAATATTTTTTCCACCAAAAAAAAAGCAAAGACAACTTTGGACTCCAAATTATGTTACCTGTGATTTCCACCAAATGTTTAAGGAAGAAATAAGACCATTATTACACAAATTATTCCAGATAATAGAGAGGGAAATCACATGGCTTCTTTTTTTTTTTTCCCCAGTACGCAGGCCTCTCACTGTTGTGGCCTCTCCCATTGTGGAGCACAGGCTCCGGAAGCGCAGGCTCAGCGGCCATGGCTCATGGGCCCAGCCGCTCCACGGCATGTGGGATCTTCCCAGACTGGGGCACGAACCCGTTTCCCTTGCATCAGCAGGCAGACTCTCAACCACTGCACCACCAGGGAAGCCCACATGGCTTCTTTTAATGTAACCAACATGACCTTAATATCAAAACCTAATGAGAACATTATAAGAAAGAAAAATTATAGGACAATTTCCCTCATGAACATTGAGGCAAACCTAAAAAAAAGATATTAACAATCAAAACCTAGTAAAATATAACTAGAATAATAATATATCATGGCAAGGTGGAAGTTGTTCCAAGAATGTGCGGATGGTACACATTCAAAGTTCAATCAATATCATTCACCACATGGAGGGAATAAAAGATAAAGCATTCGATAAAACTCAATATTCACAATAAAAAATCATTGGCAACTAGGGACAGAAGTGAAGTCTTTTAATCTGATAAAGGGAGTGTAAACAAGCTGCTTTCCTATGATATTGGGAAGGGGATACAGATACCTGCTGTAGGGGAACAGGATTCGCCACCCCCAAATAGGTCTCTCTGGCAAATTCATTATCTTAAGCTGGTTATTTCCTATGAAACAGAAGACATGGGAAGAACTCTGAAAACTGAGTAGAAGTTATTCTTTTGTAAGAAACAATTGCATTTATAAGGGAAATCTCCATTTGTAAGGGTGTCTCCCTGGATGTACCAGGGAGAGGAAGATCATCGTCAAAATCTCTAGATGGAGAAGACAAAGACTTAAATCTGCATAACGACCTTACTCCTGTTTACTATGCTCTTCCTGGTCACCATCCAGAACTGACTGTCCCTACCCTCAACACCCTCTTTTGTCTTTAGCTGAGGGTGGTATTTAAAGTGAGGGCTTCAGTTCCTTAAAAAACTAAAAATAGAACTACCGTATGACCCAGCAATCCCACTACTAGGCATATACCCTGAGAAAACCATAATTCAAAAAGAGACATGTACCAAAATATTCATTGCAGCTCTATTCACAATAGTCCGGAGATAGAAACAACCTAAGTGTCCATCATTGGATGAATGGATAAAGAAGATGTGGCACATATATACAATGGAATATTACTCAGCCATAAAAAGAAATGAAATTGAGCTATTTGTAATGAGGTGGATAGACCTAGAGTCTGTCATACAGAGTGAAGTAAGTCAGAAAGAGAAAGACAAATACCGTATGCTAACACATATATATGGAATTTAAGAAAAAAAAATGTCATGAAGAACCTAGGGGTAAGACAGGAATAAAGACACAGACCTACTTGAGAATGGACTTGAGGATATGGGGAGGGGGAAGGGTAAGCTGTGACAAAGCGAAAGAGAGGCATGGACATATATACAGTACCAAACGTAGGGTAGATAGATAGTGGGAAGCAGCAGCATGGCACAGGGAGATCAGCTTGGTGCTTTGTGACCGCCTGGAGGGGTGGGATGGGGAGGGTGGGAGGGAGGGTGATGCAAGAGGGAAGGGATGTGGGAACAGATGTGTATGTATGACTGATTCACTTTGTTATAAAGCAGAAACTAATTAAAAAAATGGGAGAATAAACATTGGAAGAATAAATGCTTCCAGTCATCAAAAGATGTAAAAAAAGTAAAAAAAAAAAAAAGTTACATACTGGGAGAAGGGGTTTGCAACATGTAACCCAAAAAGAGCTCTAGAACTTAGACTTGGAAAACTATATCTGTTTAACACTAAGCCCACTAGAAAAATGGTCAGAAGACTTGAATAGACACTTAAGAAAAGGAAACCTGGGGACTTCCCTGGTGGCACAGTGGTTAAGAATCCACCTGCCAATGCAGGGAACATGGGTTTGAGCCCTGGTCTGGGAAGATCCCACATTCTGCAGAGCAACTAAGCCCGTGCACCACAACTACTGAGGCTGCACTCTAGAGCCTGCGAGCCACAACTACTGAGCCCACATGCCACAACTATTGAAGCCTGTGCACCTAAAGCCCGTGCTCTGAAACAAGAGAAGCCACCGCAATGAGAAGCTCACGCACTGCAACGAAGAGGAGCCCCTGCTCGCCGCAACTAGAGAAAGCCCATGCACAGCAACGAAGACCCAATGCAGCCAAAAATAAAAATAAATAAATAAATTTATTTTTTAAAAAGAAAAGGAAACCTGAATAGTGAGTAAACGTAAGCAAAGATGCCAATCCAACAGTAACCAGGAGAAGGTTGAGTAAAGCCTCAGTGAGATACTATCACCATATCCACCTGAGAAACAAAATTCAAAAATTCAAACGGACAGTTTCAGAATTTAGAAAGATGTACAGTATAGGGAACTTCACATACTGCTGGTAGGGGTGTAATTTGGTTCAAGTATTTGAAAAAAAGTTTAGTACTACCTAGAATGTAGAACAGGCACACAGACTATAAGATTTAGCAAATCCACTAGTAGGTACATACACTTAGGTAAATCTATCTTGTAAAGGTTCACCATGATTCATAATTTTTAAAGTAGCATTGTGTACAATAGCAAAAAACTGGAAACAACCCAAATGTCTACCAACAAGAGAAAGGATAACTAAATTGTCAAATACTTATACAAGAGAAATGAAAACAGTGAATGTTATGGATTTCATGTCTGCTTCTCCCCAAAATTCATATGTTGAAGCCTAAACCCCAGTGAGACAATATTAAGAAATGGGAGTCTTTGGGTCATTAAGTCATGAGGGTAAAGCCCTGATAAGATTAGTGCCTTGATAAGAAGAGGCACACACGAGGGAACTTGCTCTATCCTGTGAACCAGGAGGAGGGCCCTCACCAAAAACCCATCCATTCTAGCACCCTGATCTCAGACTTCCAGCATCTGGAACTATGAGAAATAAATGTCTGATAAATTGAATAAATAAATAAATAAATAAATAAATAAATAAATAAATAAATAAAGTGAGGGCTTCATAAACAATGTCCTATTGTATAGCACAGAGAACTATATTCAATATCTTATGATAAACCATAATGAAAAAGAATATTTAAAAAAAAAGAATGTATACATATGTATAATTGAACCACTCTGCTGTACAGCAGTAATTAACACAACACTGTAAATCAACTATACTTCAATAAAAAATAATAAATAAACTGAGGGCTTCAGCCATTTTCACCTAAAGTGAGTTACTCAGTTCTCCTGGGTCTCTCCCATGTATACATGTTATTAAAATTTTATTTGATTTTTTTCTGTTAATCTGTCTCATGCCAATTTAATTCTTGGATCAGCCAGAAGAACCTAGGAGGGTAGAGAAAAATTTCTTTCTCTCTGACGTTACTATGCTATTATAACTTCTAATCATTATTGTAGTGGAGGCCTAGCCACTGCCGTAAAGAAAGAATAATAAATAAAAGGTGAAATAATATGACATGAAGGAATAAAGTTGCCATTATTTGTCAATGAAATGATTGTGCATGTAGAAAATCCAAAATAAAGACTATTTGTATTAAAAATAAAAATAATAAGGTCACTGTATACAAGATTAATTTAGAGGATTATTTAAATCCTATTTTCCAAAAAGAAACAATTAGAAAGCAACTTTAATTGATATCTTTGACTTAGACATTGGAGATTCCATATAATTCCTGCTATATTAGCTTCCTCTCTGTGATGGAGGAGATCATGAGATTGATGCTGTGAGTGCTGTTCATATTCCTTGATGAATTTAAGGTTTTATTCACTTAGCATATACGTTTTGTGTTGTTGAAAAGCACAGATATTTTTACTGAAGTGCTAATAAATGCTGAAATTTAATCAGTTAAAAAAAGGATACCCCTTTTAATAGCATTTAAAAAATGAAACACCTATTAAAAATTTAATGAAGGGTTTTTAAAACCTCTACAGAAAAACAACAACAACAACAACTAAAGAAACCAAAGAAATCCTTCAAAAATGGAAAGATTGACTATTTTCTTAAATTGAAATTTTCAACATATTTAAAATGTTAATACTCCTCAAATTAATCTATAGGTCCAATGAAATTAATCTAAAGATCTCTTTAAAAGCTGTGACATTTTTAGGGGAAATTAACAAGCTAATACTAAAATTTACATGTGAATAGTGACTAGAGAGCCCAACAGTCTGGAAGATCAGACTCCTGGATATGATGACTTGTACTACCTATTATCACGATAAAACCTCGGTAAATAAATTAAAGTGGGATTCTCTGAGGGACAGGTGAATAGATCAATGTAACAGAATTTAGAGTCCAAAGTCAGACCCGTGCATGATAGTTGATTGATGACAAAAATGGCACAGTAGAATCACAGATAAAGGATAGTTTTTCAATTAGTTGTTCTGGGTCAGTTGAACATCTATATAGAAAAATGCAAAATTTCCCCTATTATCATCTACAGAAAATCAATTCCAGGCTGATCATGATGGTAGAACAAAATATAACTGGTAACTAATAAAGCTTCTGGGATGTAATATAGGAAAATGCCTTCATGGGGCTGGGCTGGGAGAAGACACTCTAAGCTTTTAGCACTAACTATGAAAAAAGAGATGAGTAAATAGGTCTTAATTATCACTAACCACAAAGAAATAGATGGATGAAATGGGAATTAATTAAAATTAGAAACTTCTGTTCAAAAAACATACAACTAAGAGAATAAAAAGGCAAGTCAGAGGATGGGTAAAGATTTTTGCAAAATAAATAACTTGTATCCACAAAGCACTTACATTTAGAAAACATAAACATTCTTACAAATCAATTAAACAAAGAAACAAATAATACAATGGAAAAATGGACAAAATTTCTGCATGGTTATTTCACAAAAAGAGACTATGCAAAGGGCCAATAAACTTATGAAGAAATGCACAATTTCATTAGTCAGTGTAGAAATACAAATTAAAACCATACCAAAATATTTTTTATTACACACCAGATTGCCTAAAATCCAGAATAACAATACCAAGTGTTGGTACATATATGGAACAACTGGGTTTTTCACACATTGCTGGTAGAAATGTAAAATAATACAACCACTGTGGAAAACTGTTTGATAATTTCTTATAAAATTCAACCTATATTTACCATATAACCCAGCAATCATACTCTTAGAACTCAACAGAAATGAAGATGTGTATGCAACAAAAGATATGGTAAAACATGGTTATAGCAGCATTATGTCATATCCAGAATTTGAAGTAAGCCAAATGCCTACTGATATTAAAATGAATAAAAAATTTGAGTTATATCCATATAAGAAAGCACTGCCTATCAATGAAGACAAATGACCTATCATTTCTTGCAACAAATTGGATGAATCAGATAAACATAAAATTGAAGAAAAGAAACTACTCACAAACAAGAACATGCTGTATTCTCTCTTTATATAAAGGTTGAAAACACTATTAGACAGGAACAAGACAAGGCTGCCCACTCTCACCACTCTTATTCAACATAGTTTTGGAAGTTTTAGCCACAGCAATCAGCGAAGAAAAGGGAATAAAAAGAATCCAAATCGGAAAAGAAGAAGTAAAGCTGTCACTTTTTGCAGATGACATGATACTATACATAGAGAATCCTAAAGATGCTACCAGAAAACTACTAGAGCTAATCAATGAATTTGGTAAAGTAGCAGGATACAAAATTAATGCACAGAAATCTCTGGCATTCCTGTACACTAATGATGAAAAATCTGAAAATGAATTCAAGAAAACACTCCCATTTACCATTGCAACAAAAAGAATAAAATATCTAGGAATAAACCTACCTAAGGAGATAAAAGATCTGTATGCAGAAAATTATATGACACTGAATAAAGAAATTAAAGATGATACAAATAGATGGAGAGATATACCATGTTCCTGGATTGGAAGAATCAATATTGTGAAAATGACTCTACTACCCAAAGCAATCTACAGATTCAATGCAATCCCTATCAAACTACCACTGGCATTTTTCACAGAACTAGAACAAAAAATTTCAAAATTTGTTTGGAAAAACAAAAGACCCCGAATAGCCAAAGCAATCTTGAGAACGAAAAACGGAGCTGGAGGAATCAGGCTCCCTGACTTCAGACTATACTACAAAGCTACAGTAATCAAGACAGTGTGGTACTGGCACAAAAACAGAAAGATAGATCAATGGAACAGGATAGAAAGCCCAGAGATAAACCCACGCACATATGGTCAACTTATCTTTGATAAAGGAGGCAGGAATGTACAGTGGGGAAAGGACAGCCTCTTCAATAAGTGGTGCTGGGAAAACTGGACAGGGACATGTAAAAGTATGAGATTAGATCATTCCCCAACACCATACACAAAAATAAGCTCAAAATGGATTAAAGACCTAAATGGAAGGCCAGAAACTATCAAACTCTTAGAGGAAAACATAGGCAGAACACTCTATGACATAAATCACAGCAAGATCCTTTTGGACCCACCTCCTAGAGAAATGGAAATAAAAACAAAGATAAACAAATGGGACCTAACGAAACTTCAAAGCTTTTGCACAGCAAAGGAAACCATAAACAAGACCAAAAGACAACCCTCAGAATGGGAGAAAATATTTGCAAATGAAGCAACTGACAAAGGATTAATCTCCAAAATTTATAAACAGCTCATGCAGCTCAAGAGCAAAAAAACAAACAACCCAATCCAAAAATGGGCAGAAGACCTAAATAGACATTTCTCCAAAGAAGATAGACAGACTGCCAACAAACACATGAAAGAATGCTCAACATCATTAATCATTAGAGAAATGAAAATCAAAACTACAGTGAGGTATCATCTCACACCAGTCAGAATGGCCATCATCAAAAAATCTAGAAACAATAAATGCTGGAGAGGGTGTGGAGAAAAGGGAACACTCTTGCACTGCTGGCGGGAATGTGAATTGGTACAGCCTCTATGGAGAACAGTATGGAGGTTCCTTAAAAAACTACAAACAGAACTACCATATGACCCAGCAATCCCACTACTAGGCATATACCCTGAGAAAACCATAATTCAAAAAGAGATATGTACCAAAATGTTCATTGCAGCTCTATTCACAATAGCCCGGAGCTGGAAACAACCTATGTGTCCATCATCGGATGAATGGATAAAGAAGATGTGGCACATATATACAATGGAATATTACTCAGCCATAAAAGGAAACGAAACTGAGCTATTTGTAATGAGGTGGATAGACCTAGAGTCTGTCATACAGAGTGAAGTAAGTCAGAAAGAGAAAGACAAATACTGTATGCTAACACATATATATGGAATTTAAGAAAAAAAATGTCATGAAGGACCTAGGGGTAAAACAGGAATAAAGACACAGACCTACTTGAGAATGGACTTGAGGATATGGGGAGGAGGAAGGGTGAGCTGTGACAAAGTGAGAGAGGGGCATGGACATATATACATTACCAAACGTAAGGTAGATAGATAGTGGGAAGCAGCCGCATAGCACAGAGAGATCAGCTCGGTGCTCTGTGACCGCCTGGAGGGGTGGGATAGGGAGGGTGGGAGGGAGGGAGACACAAGAGCGAAGGGATATGGGAACAGATGTATATGTATGACTGATTCACTTTGTTATAAAGCAGAAACTAATAAAATAAATAAAAAGGAAAAAAAAAAACTTCTGGATGGATCAGGTTTACACCCTGTAAGTGCTTTCAATTGGACAAAAAGGACTAAGAGAAAAGAGACTGAAGTTGTGGGTCTTCCAAAGAAACCTGATATTCCCAAAGTACCAACAATTAATATGAGAGTTGGAAGTGGCAATAAAGCAAAAAAATAGAGCAAATCTAATACTTCTGTCTAAAAAACAGCTGTAGGTACAATCATTTGTATACGAAAATTACCAGAATAATATTGATAAGAAGTCTAATAAGTTTAAAAAATTGTGTACCACCAAAGAAATAGAAAACCTAGAAAAGCTCAAGATTTAAATGACTCTTGGAGTTATAACTAAGATCAGGAAGTGGGTCGAAAAACCTCCTCAGGCCCCAAGAGGGCATATTCCCTGATGCTCATTTTTTATGTGGCCAAGGAGTATAATAAAAAGTAATGAACAAAGAAGACAAATCCAAGGACCACAGTGAACTGTGGACAAGGAAGAAATCAGAGGCTAATCAAGGAGTACTCTTCACTCCAGATAGGGACCCTCAAAATTTCTCTCTAGGATTTTAGACTTGTCATGGACCAGTAACTCCTGTGTGCCCTTTGCTTTTCCTTTCTTGGATAGAGTGATGATGAATGATGAAGATACCACTGTGCATTATCCCGAAATCCTGGGCTTTGAATTTGATGCTGTAATCGTATGGAAATTTTAAGTTGTTTCTCCTGGGTAGGGGTAGATATGTTTTGCATGCAAGAATGGGAATGAACCAAATGTTTGATAACCTGAAGGACAGATTGTAGGACTACAAATTGTAGTAGTCATCAGTTCTGTTTACCAAATTTTTCTGGTTTTCTTTTTAGACACACGGTAAGTTTGTATTTTCTTGCTCCCTTTGTCCAAAGAAATGCAAACAGAAATTACTTCTGGGTAAAAGCTTACAGAGTCAAGGAGTAGTTAAATATGCTCTCTCTTTCCTTTTGGTATGGCTACCAGAACCTTTCAAGCACCCCTCCAACAGCTCAAATCCTTGTGGACTATGAACCTAAAGTCTGCAATGCTGATCTGCAATGAATGGTAGTGTATTTGAGAAGTAAACTATTGTTGTCTTAAGCCACCATTATTTGGAGGATTATTTGCTACCGCAACATATTCTACTCTATCCTGACAGATCCAAACCCCAGCTGGAAAATGAGGTTGTTAAATGGATATTAATAAAATGCATAAATTAAAAAAAAACACTATTAGATATCCCTTTATGAGAGACTGAAGGCATAGTTACACTAAGGGTCAAAAAAGTAGCTTATGGGGTGTGGGATTGTTCTATTTTGGGGTCTGGGTACGTTTACTTTGTGATAATTCATTGAATTATATGATTAATTCACTTAGTGGATGGCATACTTCAAAAAGTATTCAAAAATGTATCTGTATAGATAAAATTATATACAGAATTGAGCCTAAAACTTTAAAATTGTGCTATTACAAGTTTTAAGCTAAGATTTTTAAAATAATGAGGAATATTCACTCTCATTATTACTAGAAATATTTTAATGTGTTCACTATTCATAACTAAAACAAATAATATATAATGATAGCAGCAATACATAATAAAACAGCATAGCAAATATAAAATAATGGTTTAAAAATTTATATCATCTTTTTTCAGTTTTTTTTTTTTTTTTTTTTTTTTTTTTTGCCATACGCGGGCCTCTCGCTGCTGTGGCCTCTCCCGCTGTGGAGCACAGGCTCTGGACGCGCAGGCTCAGCAGCCATGGCTCACGGGCCTAGCCGCTCCGCAGCATCTTCCCGGACCAGGGCATGAACCCGTGTCCCCTGCATCGGCAGGTGGACTCTCAGCCACTGCACCACCAGGGAAGCCCCTTTTTTCAGTTTTTACATTTCTAGTTTGTTTGAGCTTTATAATGTACAATATACCTTATTGTAGCAGGTCATATATTTAATTTATAAATATGTAAGTATACTTATAGTATACACATGTAAGTATATGTACATGATAACATTTTTACTGCTAGGATTGCATAATTAATGACACATGGACACCGGTGATTTAACTGATTAACAATGACACCCAGAGTGATAAGCTAACAGCCAGCTGAGAATAAGAACATCCTTGCAGGTTTATCACCTTGAGGAGTTTGCAGGAGAGCAGTTTAAGAATATTTGTAAGAAACCAATCATCTTAAATTAAAATCTTATTCATTTACTTAACTAGTAAGTGTTCTATTGGTTTCAGAGGTAATATCATGTTATTGAAAGGATCCATAAAGTCAATAAGACTCAAATTTATCTACTGATTGTCTGACCTCGTTTGAGTTTTTCTTCTATCTTCTCCTTATATCTTGATATAAGAAAATATGCCATAACTATCCCTAATTATTAATATTGAGAAAAGTAAATTAAACATTATACCTGAAAGTTTTTAGCACATGGCTGGCAAATAATAGTTGATCAATAAATGGTAACTCTTTTGTCCAGCCTTTCCCTTGTTATTCTGAATTATTGTCACCCAGGTTGCTAGGGGATGTTTGTATGAACTCTGCCAAGGATGGGTATGGAAGTATAATTCTCAACATTCAGAACATGCAAGGAATTTCCCCATCATCACCCCCTCCAAATATAAGTAACATTCCCTGGTTATTTACATACAAGAGCACACATTAACTTGGACACTTTTTAATATAAGTACCAATATTTGGATTCTTATACTCTTAGGTTAATTCAGCGACACAGATTTACAATATGCAATATATTTTCAAATTTCCTCCTATTTACAATAGTGTCCATGAGATCTGTGACTGAAATTGCTGTTTCCTAACTACTGTTGACATTTTGGATATGGAAAATATTGGCATATTCTACTGCCAACTTGCATCACTTTTTCTTCAATTATGACATATAAACCTAAAAAATCACATCATGGTGATAGCTGAACAAAGGACCCCATTGTCTTGTGCTTTACATCCACTTCCTGCCCATTTCCTGTCTGCTGCATTTAATCTTCCTGTAAACTCCAGGCCTTGAAGAAGCCAATACATCTTGCCAAATTATTCGCCAGGGTCAATTTTCTATTCAAATTGCCTTTTCATCCTTCTTAAATTTTACAAAAGGAGTTTGGCTTCTTTCTGTTTCAATTTCCTCCTCGCTTTACCATTCAATTTTTGCATTTGACAGCCCTGGAGTAGGTCTGGATTAATACCAGTACGAGATGCCCGTGTTCTCTGAGCCTACTATTCTCAACTGTGAAATTACATGTTTTTTTTCAAAAAGGAAATAGAATGTGTATAGCTGATCCAATGACATATAACAAATTACATAGATAAATGAAAAATTAAGCTGCATTATTTCAAATAATAAGCCACCTTTCTCTGGTAATAGTAATACTTTGACGTATTCAATATATTTTAGTTGAAGTGAACCAAAGGTGAAATTTGCCTTGCATAGGAATTCATCCCTCCATCCCCAAATAGCAATATTTCTTAGGCTTACTTTATGAATCATAACTCAATGGCTTATGAGGAAGGCCATGAGGATTATCATGGCCTGAGCCCATCCACCTGCTGGGATGTTGGTGGGAAGAGACTACCCTCTCCTTTTGCCTCAAAAGGCTCCCTGGCTGCTTTTGGAAGTTTTCCATGGCACTGTTTGATGGGCGCTCAGAGCCTTTATGTTCCTGCTCCCTGCCTTCCTCATGTACCATCTAGCAATTTTCTCTTTGCCCAAAATTTCTCTTAGAATAACCCTATGCTCTAATATCAGCCCCCTCTGCTGGTTGAGGCTACCCCTGGAAGTCTGAGAAAGAGTCACCCCCATATCTCTTTGGCCCAAGTGTGGACACCGGCCCTATTCTGATTCCTTGGAACATACCAGAGGCCAAGCTTAACTTTTAACAAGGTGTCCCTGAAGTTTCTGCATGACCACAGATGAACTGATGGTAACAACACAAGCGTAGCTCCATCTAAAATCTCAATGTGGCTGACCACAGGCTTCTTACTGTCTACACTTACCAAGCCCATTTCAGGTTTCTCTAAGTTCTAGAGTCACAGCCAAACAAATGAATTTTGATTTTTAGAGAGAGGAAGATTCTCTTACATCCTTCTTTAAAATCTGCATAATGGGCTGAATGGTGATCCCCAAAGAAGAGAGGTCTGTGTCCTAATTCCCTAGAACCTGATTATATGGCAGAAGATGTGATTATACTAAGGCTCTTGAGAGGGTTAGCTTATCTTTCATTATGTGGGTGGGCCCTAAATATAATCACATGTATCTACATAAGAGAGAGTTTTGAGACAGACACACAGAGGAGAAAACACACAAAAGAGGAGGCAATGTGACCACAGAGGCAGAGATTGGAGTGATGTGGCCTCAAACCAAGGAATGCCAACAACACTAGAAAGTAGAAGAGACAAGGAATGGAATCTCTCCTAGAACCCCTGAAGGGAGACGGCCCAGCCAACATCTTGATCTCATACCTCTGGCCTCCAGAACTGTGACAGAATACATTTCTGTAGTTTTAAGCCACCAAGGTTATGGTCATTTGTTATAGCAGTCCTAGGAAATAAATACAATCTACCTTGCTAAGTTTTCATTCTTTCCCCAAGATTAACCCCTCTGTTTTAGGGGTAGAGTTCAACAAACTCTAGAAATAGGCTGGGTAATTTCTTATAAACTGAAATTATTTAACTGGACCCTGAATTGGTGTGGTCAGGGCCCAGATTGTCAGAGTCTTTGAAAATAGTAAAAAGTTAGATATTATTTCCTTTAGTTAGAAAACAATAAAATAAGGTTCTGTGTAGTCAGTTATAGGAGTTTCTCTGCCTCAACCATGTGCAAAACCCATGTGCTGGGCCACCACTACATGTCTGGCACCTGCAGAGAAGCCAAAGGCCAACTTCTGTGAGAGAGCAGAAGGCCTGGGAGCTTCCTAAAGCCTCGTCTGCCCCTCCATCCCTCAAAGAGCCAGGGGTCAGTATTGTTCTAAATGAAACTCAGCTCTCCTCCCATTCTCTCCATGATTCCATGCTCCCCAATATCATTCAAACTGACCAACCTTTATGTCAGAGGAAGAGAAGATCAGAGAAATGAATGTTACTCAAAACAAAATGATTTACTTGTATATAGAAAAGAAAAAATTTACACAAAGCAAAAACAAAAGGCCCAGGTGTGCATTAACCTTTCATGAACTTATGATTAAAAGAGAATGTAATGTTACTTCTTACAGATTTTATACACAGTGGAAAGGGAGAGTAAAAGGCTTTACATGGGTGATTGATTACCAGGAAAATTGATTAAGGAAATGTCAATTCCCTCCCAGAGAAACCCAACCCCAGTGGCTCTGACAAGAGACTCAGAAAATAACTCACCTTTTATATATTTCCTCAAGTCTTGTTCCCAGCCCTATTTGTTGCCCTTTATTGAATATCAGTGGTGTTAGCACCTAAACAGAATTTCCAAACTCACCCCCTCTAGGTCTAAGGTTTCATACTTTGCAAATCTGAATTGGAAGCATCAGGGTGTCCTAGAAAGGGTGAGGCAGACACAAGTTCAAGTTTAGCTTTAGCCACTTCTTAGAGAGGAGAGCTTAGGAAAGTTATTAATTATTCACCTTTTCTAATACACATTTGTTTAATCTACTAAGACAGGAAACTGACATTTATGTCACAGAATTGTTGTAAAAAATAAATACAAAGAAAGATATTTGTGAGGCCACTTTCCTTCCATGTAAGTGCCTACATCACGGTGTGAACATAATACCCTGCATTGTACCATCTATGAACAATAAGTATTATTAGGGCATAGTAATTACAGGTGATTCTTCTTATAGACCAGGGCTATAGTAACTATTTTAAGCTTTGTAGGCCATGTGGTCTCTGACACAACCACTCAACATGGCTCTTGTAGCATAAAAGCAGGCTAAATGAATGAAGTGTAGCTGTGTTACAATAAAACTTTATTTAAAAAGTAAGTTGTGTTTCAGTGTCTTTGGGCCACCATAACAAAATATCACAGACTGAATAGCTTATAAACAACAGACTTTTATTTCTCACAGTTTTGGAGGCTGGAAGGCTGAGATCAAGGTGCCAGCATGGTCTCATTCTGGTTAGAGCCCCCTTCCTGGTTCCTAGCTAGTACCTTCTCACTATGTCCTCACACGGTGGAAGGGACAAGGGATCTCTCTGGAGCTTTGTTTATATGAGCACTAATCTCATTCCTGAGGGCTCTGCCCTGATGATCTCATTGCCTCCCAAAGATACCATATCTTAATACATTACCTTTGAGGGTTAGGATTCAATGTAAGAATTTAGGGGGGGACACAAACAAGTGACATCCTACATTTGGTTTGTGGGGCATAGTTTGCTGGCCTTTTGTATAGACTTGCTCTGATCATAGCAATAGGGAATATTTAGTTGGAAAGTATAACTGTCCCATATGGGGTCAACCTCAAACATTAAGCAATAATTCCTGAATCCCAAATTCTCATTAATGATTCCCTACGAGGATGAATTTACTCATAATTGTAGCTATTGTATACTTACTGGTACTACTTAAAGATAACTAGTTAGGATTTTATCATTTAATACATGCATTGTTCATTCTTCCATTTGTTACTAAAACTGTCTTAGTCAACTTTCAAAGCATCTTGCTTGATTTTAGTACCCTTGCTAATCATAAACATAATACCTGTTTGACATTATCTTTCTAAACGACAGCCTTTTTAAAAACGTAAAATGTGATAGGTACCTTGTGAACATTCAAATACCTTTCCAGGAGAGGTAGTCCTGGAAAAAACACCCTAGTTTTTTGAACTCACCCCCTTTAAACAAAATTTTTTTTAGAATAACAGGCATATAGTAAAGTCAATGATCTTAAGTCTAAATTGATTTATACATATGCATACACCTTTGTAACCACCATCCCCAGAACAAGATCTACAATATTTCCAGCCCTCCCGACAGACGTGTCCCCTGTGCCTTCCCAGTTAGTACCACCTAAAGGGTAACCATTATTCTTTTAAAGGTTTTTAAAACTTCAAGCAAATCCTATTACCAAATTCTTTCTTGCCTTTTTATTTTCTAAAAGGAGTAGATAAATTGATCAGGCATAGTTTTCTCTAATAAAAACAAATCTGTCTCACCCCAAATGTTCTGTTCAATTAAACATTTGATGAAGCAACATTTTTGCAGAAAACCCACCAACTTACCAGGTATGCAAACGAGGTTCATTCTCTGTGATTGCCACAGTCATTCTCCTTGGAAAGGCTTCTCATGGATGGCAGACATGTTGTCAGGATGCCAGTTGGTAATCCAGCACGTACCATCAATCAGCCCAGTGGTTTCACATTTCTGTCAAGAGTATTCCAATTTTGCCCTTAAACTACTGCAGCTTCTTAACAGATATGTTTCTGAGCAATTTATGCAAATTGAATTTTATGTCTTCTCAAAATGAAGTTTTATAACAAAACCTGAATGTAAAAATGTTTAAAGCAAAGAAACTGCAGCTGGAAGGCAGGAATTCAATGGCAACTTTTATGAAAAATGAGAAAAATTTAAAGGAACTCTTTAACAGTCAGTATCCTCATATATCCAATTTATTTTTAAGCAAACTGCACCTATAGGGTGGATGGTAAAAAAAATCATGTTCAGAATCCTTAAACACTACTTTAAAAGGGCACTAGTTTGTGTTAGGAAAAGCACTTAAAATTTTATTCAAGGTGGTGAAACTTAACCCCTATACTAAAGATTTAGAATTTAACCAAAATAGTGTGGATATGCTACATTAATTACCTGGACAGAGGTATTTAATGATGGCTAAAGTTGATTGGAATCTACCAATGTATGTATCTATTTATAAATATACTGATTCACTTGGCTATAGATGCTTAATGAACCACCCCAAAATATAGTGGCTTAAAAAAGATATCATCAATTAGCTCACAATTCTCTGGATCAACTGTGTATTTCTGCTGATTTGGCAGGGATTGGCCAATCATAGTTGGGCTTACCCATGTGCCTATAGTCAGTTGGAGTCTATCTGAGGACTCCCTGGTCTAGGAAGCCTCAGCCTCATTGTTGATTTCTGCTTCACATGGTCTCTTACCTTCCAGAAAGCTAATCTAGGTCTCTCTCTCATGCAGCGCTCCTACAGAGAGCAGAATTATGCAAGGTCTCTAGAAGCTAGGTGCAGAACTTGCTTCATTGTCACTTTTGCCACATTCTATTGTCCAAACAAATAAGAAATCTGACTCTGATTCAATAACTGGGGATATAGACTCCTCCCGATGGAAGGAACTGTAAAGTCATATTATAAAGGAGTGGAAGGGTAAAGAATTGTGGATATTTTTTTAATGATTCTCCCAAACATGTATATGTGCATGGATATATGTCTATGCTGAAATATTTATATAAGTATATTAAATAATAAAAGTTTTCCACAAATGGTGCCATTATATATTGACTACATATAATCATTTTCTCCAAAGATAAGTTTTCAAACACACATTTAAGTTTCACAATTTCACATGTTGAGCCCACATACCCAAAACTGACCTGCCTGAAAGGAAATTAAAACTAAATGATTTGGACTTCCATTTCTGGCCAAGCTGGAGTAATCAGGACCAGATTTTTGCTACCACCTGAAACCACCAGAAAACAGACAAAATATATGAAACATATGTCAAGAAACTGAGTATTAGGCAATAAAGGAACAGGGATCCTCAAAAGACAGGAAACAAACATGGCCAGACCTACAATTTTCCCAGCTAACTACTTGGAGAGTTTCCACTCCATGGAAGGGGTGCACAGGATAAGACCAGTAGGCTCTGAGCTGTGAAAACAGAGATGACAGTCTTGGGAGACCAATGCAATCAAAGTTCATTGGACACAGGACCAGAGAGGAGAGAACTGAATATAGACAGAACTCAAGAAATAAGCTGAAGGTTCCACCTGGGTTTTTAGCTGAGTACTGATCAGTGCATATGTGTGAGGAAACATCTAGAGATGAAAGCTACAATGTCTCAGAAAATTACACTGATGTGTTCGGTAGTTAGTCAGACATTAGCAGCAAGGAGGTGACAGTGGTGAAAAGACAAGAGGGGAGTAGTCCAGTTACACCCACTCATCTGGGGACCCTCCCCTGACCCCACCCAGAATGGGCAAACTATGGTCATGTGGTGGGCAATTTATCCTGATAAAGAGGGAACACAGTAACACAAGGGAACTTCCCTGGGCTGCGTATGCCCAGACCAGACAGGTGTATAATCTATAGTAAACCCAAACTCATTATACCATCACTATAATAAAATCTGCATATGGTTTGGCAACACCCCCCTGACCCCAGGCTGTTCTTAGCGAATCAAAGGTAAGGGTATGCACAATAATGAACTTGTTACATAGATGGGGACTGTTAATCAAATAATGATGCCCCTGTCACTCACCCATGATTGCACCCCATCCCTCCCAGAACTCTCCTTATAAACACCTTTAAGCCTGTACAGGACAGCTGGTTTCACTTAGTAGAAAGAGCCCACTCTCCCTCTGAGAGTGTAACTATACTTTAATAAAACTTTGCTTTGTGCTTAAGCCCAAAGTGGTAGTCTGCAATTCTTTGCTTGCTCTCACAAGGACCAATGCTGGTCCAGCATTGACCTCCTTTGTTGGAGCTATTCTGACACAACGCACGCCAGCCTGGTAACAGATGGAATTAATGGCAGATTAGATATGCAGAAAAAAATTAGTAAACTTATACACATAGACATAGAAGTGATGTAAAATGAAACAGAATAAAAAGAGAACAACAGGGACTTCCCTGGTGGTGAGTGGTTAAGAATCCACCTGCCAATGCAGGGGACATGGGTTCAAGCCCTGCTCAGGGAAGATCCCACATGCCACAGAGCAACTAAGCCCATGCACCACAACTACTAAGCCTGCAAGCCACAACTACTGAGCCCTCACACCTAGAGCCCATGCTCTGCAACAAGAGAAGCCACCACAATGAGAAGCCCACGCACTGCAACAAGGAGTAGCCCCCACTCACGGCAACCAGAGAAAGCCCATGCACAAAAACAAAGACCCAACACAGCCAAAAACTAATTAATTAATTAATTAATTATTTTAAAAGAGAGAACAACAGCAACAAAGCAGAACATCAGTGATCCGTGGGACATCTTCAAATGGCCTAATATATGTGTGAGGGACATGCCCAGAGAGAGGAGAAAGGGGGAGACAGAAAGAAATAGTCAAGCAGTAATGGCTGAAAATTTTCCAGATTTGATGAAAACCTGCAGATATGAGTAGCTCAAAGAATCCAAGCCCAATAAACTAGAAGTAAATGACATCAAGGTATATTATAATCAAAATACTCAAACTCAGTGATAAAAAGAAAACGTTGAAAGCATCCAGAAAAAAAGACATATTATGTATAGTGGAACAAAGATAAGGATGATATGAATACACAAAAAGGATTACACATCATAACATGTCAAAACTTATCAACTTCCAATATGTGCAGTTTATTATATGTCAATCATACCTCAATAAAGCCATTTGAAAAAAAGAAATGATGTTCTCCTGATATAATTTCCATCTTCTATTTGGGAATTTTGCCTTCAGACACACTGTTGAACAATGTCTATATGAATGATTACACTATGAATTGTAAATATTGACCAAAAATATGCAATATTTTTGCAATTCAGAGATGCATTAAGGGTAATTTTCTACTTCAAATTTTCCTTTTTAAATATTTTGAATTCCTTTTAAAATGGTTAAAGAAAACCACATATATTAAAATACACTAAATATACTGAGGATTGGGACTTCCCTGGTGGCTCAGTGGTTAAGAATCCGCCTGCTAACGCAGGGAACATGAGTTCGATCCCTGGTCCAGGAAGTTCCCACATGCCGCAGAGCAACTAAGCCTGTGTGCCACAACTACTGAGCCTGTGCTCTAGAGCTCATGAGCCACAACTACTGAGCCCATGTGCCACAACTACTGAAGCCTGCACACCTAGAGCCCGTGCTCCGCAACGAGAAGCCACTGCAGTGAGAAGCCCATACACTGCAATGAAGAGTAGCCTCCACTCACCGCAGTTAGAGAAAGCCCGCACGCAACGAAGACCCAATGCAGCCTATATATATATATATAATATATATTATGTATATATTATATATATATATATATATATATATATATATATATATATATATATATATATATACTGAGGATTACTGATATTTTAATTTATTCTGGTGGCAACTCATTTTTGTGCAACTCTCCAAATAAAAATCCTCTTGCTGTCTCAGTTTAATTAAAGTGTGGCCTGAGTTTGCAAAGGCTCCCCATGTATTTGTACTTGGTGTAAATGTGTTGTGGATCTGAAAGGTTGCTGTTCTGTACTGACCTTTCGTGACTTCAGACCTGTGTGTGTTCATCTACTTAAAACTGTACAAATAAGTTCAAATCTACAGAACAAGGACACCATGCTCTATTAAATACAAGTAAGACCCAGGCATATCAGTCTAGCATAATGTGATCCATCTGAGTAGAAACATATTATGCAAAATTTTGTATTCCTTACGTATTTAATGTGGTTCTTATCTATTTTATTTTTAGTACACTTTTTGTTGTTGGGATAAAACAATAATTATTTAAGCCATAATTGGATCACTGATTAAAAACAATATTTGAAATGAAAATTTGATGATGTAACTGGCATGATCAAAAATGCTCAAGACGGAGCTACAAATCATGCTCTATTAGCACCAGGTGGATTCTTGAGCTGATGCTAATCACACTGAAATCAATACATAAAAGCAAATGTTAAAAAAAAAAAACCTTATGCAGTGACTTTTAACTAAAAAAATAATTGAAACTATAATGTAAGGAGTATGAATTTATCAACATATTTTTTAAGCTTTTTAAAAATTAAATTTAATGACGCCAAGCCGTGTTGGTGAGTTTTGCCGTATTTTCTATGGCTTCCTTGGCTACACTCTACTGCCCTCAGCGCTGGTCTCCATCCCACGTCTGGGCACTGTGTTCAAGCTCACCTGCTCACAACCTTGACCAAAGGGGACCCCCTAGATTCTGTCCCCCAGAACTTGAGGCTTCGTGACAATCATCCACGCATGTTCTTGACAGTCTGAGAAGGTCACAGTCTCACCCCCAGCCTTTGCCCTGGAGTCTCTCATCTTTTAAGACAATCTAGCTCTAGGACCCACAAGAGCTAAACTTTCCAAAACAGAAACTATCAATTCTCCCCTGGAGCCAGAGGAACTCAAACAACAGGAAGCAAAGTCTTCCTCGCTACTTCCAGGTCCACGTTTCCCCATGCTCTCTGTGTGAAGTGTCTGCTTGTTCAAGCGGCTGGCGAGGCTACAGTGACCCAGATGCAGGGAGGGACTGTCTCATTCCTTTGCAGATGCCTGTAAGTGGAAGCTGGCAATTTTTCCTTCAGATCATTCTGTGACAAAGTTATTTGCTATCTTGGCTCACCTATAGAATTTTTGCAAAATAAATTTATATTCATTTTTGCAGACTAATTCTATAGCTAGTCCTATGAAGTCACAGTGTAATTTGTAATCAAAATAAGTTCAGCCTAAAAGTAAGTATTTCAGTTTCACTTATCATAAATCGAAACAATAAATGCTGTCAGAAATTTTATGAAAAACAATAAAATAAGCTAATAGTGTCATTCAATGTAAGTTAATGCCTTCAATTTTCATATATTTTATGTATTTTAAAATGTGTACTTATATTTTTTAATATATTAAAATAGAAAGGCAGTGACTTACATAGAACATATATATACATATATATACAATTTGCTTTGTTGTTTAGTAAATATAAATGTAGGACCAGTGTTTTCTTCACAAATTGTACCTTTTGCCTGTTGCATACTGCCTCTCTTTTTTTTCTTTTTTTGGCTGCTTTGGGTCTTCGTTGCTGCACGTGGGTTTTCTCTAGTTGCAATGAGCCGGGGCTACTCTTTGTTGCAGTGAGCGTGCTTCTTATTGCAGTGGCTTCTCTTGTTGTGGAGCATGGGCTCTAGGCGCACGGGCTTCCATCCTGCCTCTTTTTGTCCTCTTTCACCCCTTTATCTCTTTTTTTTATTTGATAGTAATGTTTCTGCCCCAAGTTTTTAGATCCTGTAAATAAGGTAAGACTATTTTGTAAACAAATTTAATCACCTGTTTTTTCATAGGAAAACTTAGAATGTTCTCACCTAAGATAATAAATGAAGTATTGATTTTATTCTGTTCACCTTTCTTCATATTTTCCTTTTTTTTTTTTTTTTTTTTTGCTTTCTCAATTTTTTGTCCTTGTTTACTTGGAAGAAACTACATGACAGGGTAGTTTCTGATTCCTATGATGATTCTCTTCAAAGTGCTAGCACTCATTATCAAACACAAATTTCTCTACTATGTGAAAGCAAGTTACCACTTATTTCCCCTCATAAAGAAATTCTCTTCCCCCACAACTCACATTTCAACAAAATGAGAACTTTAGATATTTTTGACAACTTTTTAAAATTCATGTTATCAAGGAATAATTCACATATAGCAAAATACACAAATCCTAAGCATACAGTTACAGGAATTTGACCTCTGTATGCAATCTGGTAACCACCACTCAGGTCAAGATGCAGAGTATTTCCAGCAGCCCTGAAAGTTCCCTCAGGCCTCTGCTTAGTCAATACCCTCCATACTCCAATATAGTCACTATCCTGACGATTCTTGAACTTTTAATAAAAGGAATCATATAGTATGTGTTCCTTTGTGCCTGGCTTCTTTTATTCAGCATTATGTTTCTGAGATTCATAAAAACATCTGTCAGTAAATTATTCTTTTTATTACTGATTATATTTTATTATATGAATAAACCACAATTTATTTATCCATCTCCCACTGATAGACAATTGGGTTGTTTCCAGTTTGAGGCTATTATTAATCACTCTCTCATGAACACTTGTATATGTAGTCTCATTTTTCTTGGGCATATATCTAGGGGTGGAATTGCTGGATCATAAAGTAGGTGCATGTTTAACTTTAATTAAAAGTGTCAAATGATTTTCCAAAGTAGTTTTACCAGTTTGCATTCTGATTAGCTATATATGAGAATTTCCATGGTTCTTAGTTTGTTCCAACACAAGGTATTGATGGTCTTTTAACTTTAGGCATCCCCATAGGTTTATAGTTATATCTCAATGTGTTTTAATTTGAATTTCCCTGATAACTAATGATGATGAACACCTTTTCATGTCCTTATTAGCCACTCATACATGTTCTTTTGTGACATATATATTCAAGTCTTTTGCCATTTAAAAAAATTGTGTTTTTTTTCTTATTAGGATTTTGGAAGAATAAAATATTCATTGTATATACACCTCTAAGAATTAGTAAAGAGGACATGGAAAGAGCTCATTCAAAATCAATAATAAAAAAGATTACATGCAAAATAAAAAGAGGCAAAATAGTTGAACAAGTAATTTATAGAAGTAGAAACCTGAATAAGCACAAAACATGAAAAGATGTTCCATCTTTTGAAAATTTAGGAACTGTAAATTAGAACATTAATGAACAATCAATAACTATAATAAATTATGCAAAAAAAACACCAAAGGTGTGACATAACCGAGGGTTGGTGAGGATGAGGGAAATTGAGAACCTTTGTAAACTACTGATGGGCATGCAAACTGGAACTAATGCCTCGAAGACTCATCTAGAAAATTTGAAAGTGTACATCACTAATATTTACCCATTTTGCTTCATGGTATATATACACTGGGAGACATGTAGAAAAATCTTCATTAAAGTCTTGTTTATAAAAACAAAATTTTGGGAAAATGGGAATAACCAACAGTAGGGAAATGGATACATAATTGTTCTAGAGCAGTTAATATCAATGAAGTGTATGTATAGATATGTTTCACATGGATAGACCATGGGAACACAAATTTGAATTAAAACAAGTGATAACATTACATAGAGAATATTACTTAAAGTAAGAATTAATATATATACATATATATAAGTGGTTCTTAAAATCTGGTGCCTGGACCAGCAACATCATCATTTCCTGGGAACTTACTAGAAATGCAATTTCCTGGGTTCAACCTCAGACCTACTGAATCAGAATCTCTTGAGGGTAGCGTCCAGCAACCTGTACTAACAAGCCCTGAAGTGGATGATGATGCTTGATAAGTATGCATTGTAGTTCTACATATTACAAAGATATGTATTTACTAAAAATATAGTATAGATAGCTGGGACAATACAAAGAAATTTCCTGACTGTTGTTACTTTTGGAGTCAGAGCTGAACAAACGACTTCAAATATCTGTCATGCCATGTGTATAAATATTAAAACAGATTTTAAGAAGGAAGGATGAAATACTAATATGTGTTAATTCTCAGTGGTGAACATGAGGGTCTTTTATATTATTCTCTGCATCCTTCTAAATACTTTAAACTTTGAAAAATTAAAAAAGGGGGGGCTACAGAGAACATGATGTAAGTGATTGTTGAATAGTGTAGGGATTTAATGTGGTAACCAAAACATCTTAGTTCTTTCTCAAGTCTCCAAGTTTAATTAAGAATATCTTGAGACTGCAAGACAAGCTCTAAAAAAACAAATCAGAGCCCATGATTTGTAATCATTTACAATGTTTAAATTTACTGAATCAAACTTTTCATGATTTTCAGCTGAAAAAAATATAGAGAAATAAATCAGAGAGCAGAGCGTATGTTAAATTGTAACTGACATCTATAATCTCAATTTTAGCTATTTAATTTGATCAGAATATTGATATCATTGATTGCACAGTAAGAGAAGTTAAAATTAGAAAATATACTTAATTGAAAAAAATGTTACTTGTATTTGTTTATATATTGGGATTGTGTAATTAAGCAAAGAGCTCACTGCTTTACAAACGGTTAGCTTTGTAAGATGATGTTTTACTTCACTCTCTTCTTCCTGGAAGGGCTTTCCTTCAACCCCCAGATAGAGATATTATTTTACTTGAGTAACTTCAGATTCCCCAGCTATTCTTAGTAAGGATTTTTTAAGTCTTGCAATTCAGATCTTAGGGCGTCTTTATTATCTTCTGCCACATGACAGCTCTGAAAAGACAACAGCCATTTCCTATCACTCAGAAGATGTTTCCCCAAATAACTAAGCTCACAATTAAGCCTACTTCACTTGTCAGTACTGGAGGTTAAGCCCATACAGCCAGTATACCCTGGTTTTCTTCCACTGAACAGGGACCCTCTCTGTGTAGCACAAAAGAAGTACAAATACTGCCTTTGACCACAAAAGGAAAAATGGAAAGCTCTTATGCTGCTAAAATATTTCCCAAAATTTACCCATATATGATAATGGGACCATTCCCAATGTATAAGCAAGAAGAGACTTCATTACATCTTTTCTAACTCAGAATCATATTTTTTAATTAAACTTTTTATTTTGAGATAATTGTAGATTTACATACAGCTGTAAGAAATGATACAGAGAAATCCCATGTACATTTTACCCAATTTACCCCAGTTTTGCAATGATCTTGCAAAACTTTAGCAAAATGTCACAACCAGGACATTGACATTGATACAGACAAGATACAGAATGTTTCCATCACAAGGATTCCTCATGTTGCCCTTTTATAGTCACACATAATTTCCTCCTGTCCCATGCCCTCCTACTTCCAGGCAACCACTAACCTGTTCTCCATTTCTATACTTTGTCATTTGAAGAATGTTATGTGAATGGAATCATACAATGTGTAACATTTTAGATTTGCCTTTTATCCATGAGTATAACTCTTAGGAGAATCATCCAGTTTGTTGCATGTACCAAGCCTTTGTTCCTTTGTATTGCTGAGTAATAACCCATGGTAATAATATCACACAGTTTGGTTTAACCATTCACTTGCTGAAGGGCATCTGTGTTGTTTCCAGTTTGGGACTATCAAAACTAAACCTACTAAGATTATTTTTATTCATGTTTTTGTGTGAACATACATTTTTGTTACTCTGAGATAAATGTCCCCAAGAGTGTGATTTCTGGATCATATGATAGTTATATATTTATTTTTATGAGAAACTGCCAAACTGTTTTCCAAAGTGGCTGTACCATTTTACATTTTCATTAACAGTGTGTAAGTGATCCAGTTTCTCCTCATCCTTGCCAGCATTTTTTTTAACTATTTAAGTGTTTTTTTAAATTTTAGCCCTTCTGATAGGTATGTAGTGTTATCTCCCTGTGGTTTTTGTTTGTTTGTTTGTTTTGCAGTACGCGGACCTCTCACTGTTGTGGCATTTCCTGTTGTGGATCACGGCCTCCGACACGCAGGCTCAGCAGCCATGGCTCACGGGCCCAGCCGCTCTGTGGCATGTGTGATCTTCTCGGACCGGGGCATGAACCCATGTCCCCTGCATCAGCAGGCGGACTCTCAACCTCTGCACAACCAGGGAAGCCCTCTCCCTGTGGTCTTAATGAATCATGTAATTTTTAATCTTTACTAATTTAATGCAAGAAGTGTTTTTTCATTTTAATTTGTTCTGTTTTTCATCTTCTCAATTTTTTGACATTTGTCTTTCCTCTATAAATTATAACTCATGTGTTTTTTCCAATTTCTTATGTTTTAGTGCTTTTAAAGTATATGTCATGTTTATATATTAATGATATTAGTCCTCCACTTTTTAATTTCTTTCTTTTCCTGATAGCACTAGAATTACTTGAGCAAGTAAATATTTTAATTTGCTTATAAAGCTTTATTTTCAAACCTTGAATGGCCACTACACTCTAATAGATACTTTTGACATCTATTTTACTTCTTTGTCAGGTCATTTGGTTGATTTGAACTGAACTGAAGGCTCTTAAAATTCTTCATAGAATCTTCCCCTGTATATTATACATAAACTACTCTATTTCTATTAAGATTATGCATGGTTCATTATTCATCTACAGTACCATGTTATTTGTTATTATGGATTATCAGTTCTCTCTGAAACCAGGTGTTTTTTTTTTTTTTTTTCTGGTTAGTATTTTGTAGTCTTCAGCCCATTTCTCAGTCCTGGAATGCAAGTACTATACCTGGAAATACAGGCATTTAAATCCACAGCATGTATATAGATTTCTGAAGAAAACAGAGATTACTCATGTAGTCAAAGGACTGACAGAGCTTAAGAATTTTGCACCTGGAGATGTTCATTCAAGCTCAGCCATGAACTTGCTCAGTGACCTCAGGAAAATTACTCAGCCCCTTGCCCTTTCCATTTCTTCTTCTCTAATCAGGGATCAAACCATTTTCTGCCCCCTTAGTCTGATCCAAGTACTTCACTGATGAGATAAAAGCAGTGAAAAGGTTATGACAAGAGACAGCCTTTAGCTGGGAACAGGTTCATTTTAATTATCCAGCCAGGGAACATTTGTGTTTGCAGTAACGCCTAATATTGATTATCAAATGTGGGGGAGTGTATTGATGTCTGCAGCAGAAGGCATGGGGGGGGTGTTTCAGGACGCTCACCCAAGAACCCAGGTCTACACTAGCAGCCAATCACAATAACTGAAAGTGCCATGTAGGTCAGCCTCAGAAAGTCTTAACTACACCAAGGATTATTCCTAAGGGCTGCTGTCCGCAGGTACAGTCAGCCTGCTCTCTAGATGAAACCAGATGAAAGAACTCATGGCAACGTACAAAGGTGACGTACAAAGGTGAAACAATCTGAGACAGGGGCAAACATTGTGGGCTGAATCTACTGCTTAGAGCCTGAGAAAGTCAACCCTTGTCAGAACCGATCCTAATTCCCGCGGGAGGGAGCAACCACTTCCGGCAGGGTGAGATCCAGTGAAACATCCACCTCTCTCTGAAACACATTTAACTCTGGAAGACAAGGATTTACCTGTGGAAGGCAAGCCCCTTCCTCTTGGCTGGAGGAAGCCACCTCCAGAGTATGCCAAGCAAGGCCAGAATCCTCCCTGCACCCCCAGACTCCTGACATTTTGAGGTTCATCTAGGCCAGAGGTAAACTAACGGTCGCATGCCAAAAGCAGCCTGCTACCATGTTTTTGTCTGTGAGCTAAGAATGATTTTCACACCTTTTAATTATAGAAAAAGAAATCAAAAGATGAACAATATTCCATGACACATGAAAACTGTGAAATTCACATTTTGGTGTTTATAAATAACATTTTATTGTAATGCAGGCAATGCTTATTTATTTATGTGTGGTCTGTGGCTGCTTTGGGGGATACAACAGCAGAGCTGAGTAGTTGTGACAGGGATTGTATGGCCCCAAAGCCGAAAATACTTACTATCTGGCCCTTTACAGACAGAAATTGGCTGACCCCTGACCTAGGCCATCCTTCCACGCAATCCTTGTATAGAACCAATAGACCATCATCTTGCTTTGTGCTTCACTCCTGTCGTGGCAGGGAGTTCATCACCTCACAAGCCAACCTGTAACTTTGACAACAACACTTCTCAAGATGATCATTATTTTGAACTCAAATCTGCAGCCCACTTGGCCTAATTAGGCTGTGTTAGAATGACCTAGAATAAGTCTACCCCCTTCCATGCCTGAAGGCAAAAGAACATGAGAAGAAAATTCTTCCTCTGTTTATACAGCACACATGTTGTCAGCTGCTCAACACCATGAGCTTCCAGAGCAATCTAGTCCACTCCTCACTGCTCATTCTCCCCTCAGTGTCATTCAGGAGAGTTAGGGTGTGCAAGAGCTGGGAACCACAGAGACCCACCATGTCCCACCAAGCACGCTCTTGTCCATGTCTGGTCACAGGGGTCAAAGCTGTGGTCCTTGAGGAGTTATATGCAGTTCCCATTTGGCAATCCCAGGTGAACACATGTGGAGCAGAGATTGGCTGACATTCTGGCCTCTCAATTCTCTCAGTGGCACATCTCGAATCACTGAATTCCTGTCATTTAATATTTTATCCCCAGAACTTTCACTTCTCAGCCTATAAACTAGTCTCAAGGAAGCAAGGAAAAGTATAAGGGAGTCTCAGGTATCATCTGGTCCACTGTTGCTCAAAAAGAGGTCCATGGACCAGCAGCAAAAGTATCACCTGGGAGCCCCTAGCCAGACCTTCTGAATTAGAATCTGCATTTTCACAGGACCTCTGGGTGATTCATATGCATCTTAAAGTTGGAAAAGTATGCTCCTAACCTATTGCCATTCTATAATTTGCAGACCTGAAGTTTAAATGTAGTAACTCAAATCTGGGACCTGGTTCTGATCTCACTCTTGTGAGCAGCATCCATTAGCATCCAGGAGGGGTCATGATCATGCCTTTCAGAGAGACGTAACCCAGAGGGCTACCTCATCTCCATTCTCTTAATTCAAAATCAGTCCTCCTGGAGATCAGACCCTATTCCATAATCGATCGGCTCTGAGCTTTATCTCTTCATATCTAAGGTTAGTGAGATACTCAGCTAAAACAGATACATAGAAATTCTTAAATAAATTTTTGTCTTTTGTCTTCAGTGGGTGGATAGAAAAACAAAGTGTGATACATCCATCCCATTCAGACCACTTAGTATTAGAAAAGAACAAACTACTAATACACACAAAAACTTGGATACACCTCAAGGAAATTAGGCTGAATAAAAATAGCCAATCTTGAAAGGATAGCTATTGCAAGATTCCATTTATGTTACATTCCTGAAATAACATAATTAGAGCAATGGAGAACAGGCTGGTACTCGACAGGGACTGGGTATGGTGAGGAGAGGATTGGTATGACTATAAAAGGATAACATGAGGGAGCCTTGTGGTGATGAAAGAGTTCTGTATTTTGATTGTGGTTGTGCTTACACAGAGTAGCACTAGTGAGAAAATCACATAGAGCTACACACACACACACACACACACACACACGAGTGCTTGTGTAATTGAATAAGCTTTGTGAGTCATACAAATAATGATTTCCTCAATTTGATACAGTTCTCTAGTTATGCGGGATGCAAACACTCGGGGAGGCTGGGTGAAGAGTACACCGAACGGCCCTGCTCATTTCTTTGCAACTTCTTGTGAATTGGTAGTTAAATATTTCACAAAATAAAAGATAAAAAAATTTTTAAAGATGCATTAATATGGATGAATAAATGAGCATATTAACAAACAGAACATTATCCACAATAGGTGTGGGAGAAGTATGTCCCCTTCAATTGAGAATGTGTTTTCTCTATTTTATATTACCAAATGCTACTAAGATTTCATCAGTTATAAATCTGTCCTCTATTTTGGCTGGTTCTAACTAGACATAGTTTTGCTGGCATTTGGGAAATGAAGGGGCATTTTTTGACTTCTGATAAGTGTACCTAAGATATAGGTATATAATCAATAAATACATCACAAATCTCTAAACCCTCATTAATGAAAAATCTTTGTCTTTCTGTAAAGCCACAAAAATACATCGTGTCTCATGCATAATACTTTTATCTAAGACATCTATTTGGGGCTGAAAGTACTAAAAACACATTCATGGGGCTTTGAGGTCAAGATCTTAGTATATAGGCCCTGTCCCCACCTCCTGCATCTCAGATCCTTTTCTTAACAGCCAACTTAAGTAAAATGAAAATGGACCCTGCATTTTAACATAATAGCCACTTTTGCCCTTGCACATTTAATTGCTTGAAATTTAGTTTTAATTCTCCCTCTCTCACTGTAATTATGAGAAAAATTAAGTGCCAGAGTTCAAAGCTTCTCAATTTTAAGAAAAGAGGAACAGCCAAATGAACTCCCTTTTCCTGCCTTGAAATTCCAATTTGCTAAAACAGCTGCAACTAACATCTTCTTAGTGCTTTGCAACTGATAACACACTTTTGCTTGGAAAGCTCCATTGAGGAGTGGCCTCAGATGGTATGGAAAATGGTGTTAAAAGTTATTAAACTAGGAACAGAGAATTGTGTGGACATTTTCCAACCAATCAGCAAAAGCCTGTCTAGGTCCAACTGAGTCCACTGACACCAAAGAAGACTAGAACCCCCCAAAATCTCTCATTCTGAATTTTTGGACTCCTGACTATGGCCCCCATCACTCTCTAGGAGAACCTGATTGTGTCCTGAGCTTGGGGGAAGGAAACAAAGTTAAAGCTTGAACCAGGACCTGAATCTACTAAACACTGGTAAAAGGTAATGGCTCAAACTTGAGTGAGCCAAAGTCTACTCATTGGATGATGGCCTCCCACTAATTGGCTGTAAAATTTACCATGACCCAGCTTCTTGGTTCTTTGTGACTCCCAGTAGATAACCTGAGTGCTTGTGGAAAGCAAACAGGGCAGTTATTCCCATGGGCTCCAGAACATACATATGTATTGAATCCTTGATAGGTACGTGATTTGGGAAAGCAACTCTCACCCAAGGCTGCAGGGAATATTAGAATGAGTTGAATCCAGAGCCAAACTAGAAACCAAGTATGAAAGTTCAAAAGGACAAGTTCAAGACACTACGCTGAAGGGGCAAGGAGAAGGAAAAAAGCAAGGGTATATACAAAGCCTGGAATTCAAGCATCAGGGTGTGGTGTGTCTATGACGAATGGTTGGAGCATTACCTAGGGCAGACAATGTTTTCAGCATCGGTCTTATGGGCCATGTAGAATGTAGGTAAGCTGGCCAAGCTGAAAAGATCAGAAGGTAGATGGACTGAAGAGATGTGAGTAGAAGGGAATAAGATGTATTTTCCTCAAGTACAGTGGAGAAGTGAGATGACTTCACTGGTAATAAAAAGAAAAGCAGAATATGGAAAGTGCCTTGCTAGAGAAACAAATAAAGACCCAAAGGAATATGGGAAAAAGGGACATTGGTTTGGATTCAGGGAATCTTGGAAGGCTTCATGGAGGAAGAAGCATTTGAACTGGATTTTCACAGATAGCATTTCAAAAGCAGAGACGGTGAGGAGAAAACATTCTGAGTGGAAGAAATTCAAGTTCAAAAGCAAGAAAGCTGAGAATACACAGAGCATCCTTGGAATGCATTTCTGGAATATATAGAGGGCAAAATGTTCCCATACTAATTTGGTTGGATTATTTAGGTCAAGTTACCTAGATGCAGAGCCTGAGACAAGAATTTGCATCCCAAGACACATGATTTATTGAGAGTGCTCTTGGGAGAGAAAGAAGAAGATGTGTCAGGAGAACTAGCTGAGCAAGACTGTGGGCTCCTCTGGAGCCCAGCTTCCACTTGATCCCACAAAAAGCTTTGCAACAGGAATTGTACCACAGAGTTGGTCCCAATTTAAGGAAAAAGAATCAGCCTTCTGTACCCCTGAATCCATCACTCATTGGCTTTAGGCTGTCCTGAGTCCAAGGAGATGAGCCTCACATCCTGGGCACAAAGGCTCCCGTTGGCCTAGGGCAATTTTCTAGACAAGGGAGCAGCTGTGAGTCTTTAGTTGCCAACACACAAAGCAGCTGGGCATGGATGTACTCTCCTAGTATATGGGATAGAGGTGAGGCACCAGTGCCTGCTGCCTACCCGTTTGGATGTTCACCTTAGATAACCATATCCTAGTGTATTGAAAATAAAGGATATTTTGGTAACTCATAATTTCTTTAATTGTCCCTTGTTTCCTCCATGGAGGATGAGCTGGAAGAGAATATGTTCCAACTCATATCTCTAATAGACACACCTTGAACCAAGGTCCTGGTGACAGAAAGAGATCTGGTAAGAGTGTACCACACTCTCTGAAACTTCTTCCACTTCTAATCCCAGATTTTCTTTTCCCCACAGAGTGTCATCATCAGGATATATTCTTGTCTGAATTTGAGTCATGATCTTCGTTGCCTGGGTAACATTTTAGCTTAACCATCCATTGATCTCAAATTGCAGGAAAGACCTGAGCCCAGAAGTAGAGCAAGCACTGTATAAGAATATAAAACAAGTGACCAGAATTTGGTGCTAAAATTCTGGATCAACCAAGGACATTTCTAAGGTGAATGACTTTTAAATGAGCTCTGTGTGGTTGAGAAGCAAGAGTATATGATTTTCAGGAAAAACCGGGATCATAGTTTAGTTGCTTGTAACAAAGAATTAATGAAGGCAGTAGTTCCGGATTTGATCACTTAATGAGCTTGTTAGTTTCTGGAACATGATCATAGAAAATAGTCTGCCCAAGGTTTGTTTGTTAGACCAAAAAAATTCTTTTAACTGTTTAAAAGAATAAAGCCTTGGGGTTATATCATAAAGACACGGGAGTAACTTGAAGGAGCTCTTGCTGGCCAAATCTAGAACAATTTGGGCATCAAAATATTTAAGGAAGGTAATCCCTGAGTCCATGCCCAAAATAGCTAGACAGGCCAATAAATAAACATGGGAGAAGGAAGACTCTTGCTTCAACATAATGCTGATTCCTGGCTGGTAGATGAAGCAGATGAACAAGAGTTTGAAAATCATTATTTTGTAGCCATCATAGCAAAGATAGGAGCAGGCAAAAATCATCAAAGGATGCTTAATTAATAGAGAAATTTTGATGAGGAGCAAGATAGTTGCATGGTCGTAAGTGTCTTTGACAAACTGTTTTATTAGTTGCAAGTGAAGCATATTAACTACACTGTGAAGAAACTGGACAACCCCTGGAAGGGGAAAACCTTAGATAATACTTTGGGTGATCAAAATCATCATCACCAATGATGGGCCAGTGGACATCCTATGCCTCCGAATGTGATATCTTGACAAAGGCACAATATCCCCCATGTGATATCCCAGCTGAAAATACAGAACTGGATCTGGGCATGAGGAACTCTGGGAAATTTCCAAATGAGGAATATTCAACTAAAAAGAGGCAGTCATACTATTCAAAACTGTCAATGTCATAACTGAAAAGACAGGCTGAGAAACAGTTCCAGATGAAAGAAAACTAAACAATTAAATGAAATGTGTGCTCCTACACTGGATCTTGCAGTAGAAGGAAAATAATGCCATAAATGTCCTGAAATTCACAAGTGACTGCAGTTTATTTAAAGACTATCCTTATCCTTAGGAAATATACAGTTAAGAAACTTCTGGTAAAAATTCATAATGTATGCTACCTACTCCTTAATGGTTTACAAAAAATATATTTATGTATATGTGTATATATGTATATTTAGAGAGAGAAAAGGAAAATAAACAAGTCCAAATGTTGAGAACAGATAAAGTTGGGTGTTTGTTGTGCTACTGCTGCAGCTGTTTTGTAAGTTTCCAAATAAAAAGTTATTAACAATTATGATGTTAAAAAACAGTAGGGGCAACTCAGTACAACTATATCAATAGCATTATCCCAAAATTATTCCCTGTCAGCTGAATAAAACGGAGTCCATTCCTTCTACCTTGACTCCCATGCACAACCAGTGACCTGACACCTAGACCAATGTTGATACTTCTGGAGTGGTTTCTCGGGCTCTGAAATTCACCCTCTCTAACCACTTGGCTCACCACACACAAAATGAGTTACCCTATGGAAGGAAGCTCAGTTAGGGTGGTGTCTGTCCTCTACAAAAAAAATCTTTTAGGGCCCCAAGTTGACTACCAAATACTGATCAAACACATTTGCTTGACCATCAAGACCCTCCAAATGTGACCCCAAATCGATATTCCTTCTCTACCTTCTGCTGATATCCACAACAAAAACTAATGTAATAAAACATGAGCTTTGGGGTCAGAAAGACCCTGAGTCCCCACACAACTCCAAAATAAGTTGTGTGAGATTTGGTAAGTTCCTACCCCTCTCTGAGGTGTAATTCCTCCACTTGTCAAAAAGGAAGTTATAGCACAGAATAAAATAAGATGATGACAAGGATGATTATATTATTCCACTTCATCAGCTCCCCTGGGTCTGTAATGATTGCCATTCCCCAATTTTCTGCAAAAGTTTGTTTTGACAGGAATTGCCTCATCATTGATTTTTCTGTCTCGGTGAGAGCATTCTTTGACCCACTCTGAACCTCACTTCTTCTGTAGAAAGTCTTCCACCTTCCCCACACATCTGTAATTGCTCTCCATTCTACATTCTCATAACCCTTTTGTCATAAACCCTTTGTTTATAAAACTCATATTTTATTCCCCAGACTTGTCTTTTGTAACAATGCCCCCCCCATCACCTCGTCACCCAAATCTCAGTGGCTTAAACAACAGATGTTTATTTCTCTTCTCTAAAGGTCAGCTGTGGTTTGGCAAATCTTGATTGAGTTTACCTGGTTCAGGTGGGCTAGGTTGGACTCAAATTCAGATCACATTCAAGTCTGCTCCAGGTGTTTTCATAATTTTGAGACCAGATAAACATCAAAGACAAGTTCTTCATAAGACAAATGGTGGCACAAAAGCAGCTAAACTAACCACAGAGCACATTTGAGGTTTCTGCACATGGTACATCTGCTAATGCTTTATTGGCCAAAGCAAATCATATGAACCCAAAATGAACAGCATAGGAATGAGTACTCTGCCTACCCTACTAGAAGGGAAAATCACGTGTCAAAGGAGCATGGAAATATAACTATATTTTAAGAAGGACCGAAAAATTGGTAATGGTAACCCAGTCTACAGACCCCTCCAATGCCCCAGAGACAGCAGTGCAGTGGGGTCCCAACACAAACAGCATGTTTTCCCCTTGGCCTCCGATGTGGACTCAGCCCCAGCCATCATTTGGGAGTGGATGGATGAGACCACACCATTAGTCATGGCCAGAGCGCATATCACGTATAACATACATGCCTCAGAAATGTCATGTTGCCCAGTTTGAGTAGGCGGGGTACCATTATGCAACCAGCCAACAAAAGCTATTAAACACCTCACCTGCAACGTCAACTCAGTATTATTGAGTCTGAAAGAGAAACGGTGTGTCAAGGACCAATTGACCTCCCCAGAAAGACATGACTAACACACCTGGCAATACTGATTGAACAAGCCGGTGTGTGATTAAGTTCTCAGCCACATAGAGGCCCTCCTGGAGAAAAGGATGGTGTTTTATAAAGTGGTAACTGCACAGCACAGAGCGCATGCAGAGAAAGCCTTGGGGAGCTGAGAGCTTTGAAAGAGGACCTTGAATGTCCTAGAGATAGAAAAAGCAAATAGAAAGTGTTAGATACGCCTTTCCAGAAAGGATAACCAAATAAGTCAGGAGAGATGGGGGCCAATAATAGTGTAGGATATTATAGGATTGTCATTTAATAGAGTTTTAGAAAATGAGATTCCAGGACCAAGAGGGAGATAAAGGAAAATAGCCTGGGCTGACAAATACCATGGCTGCCCTGATCTGGGAGAAATTCCTAAGCTGTCTTTTCGTGTTAAAGTTCCATTTTCTGTGTTATTTTTTTACTGCTTCAAGCCCATGTACTTTCTGACTAAACTGTGTAGAGAGAAACAAAATTCAAATGATCCAACATACGTCACCCAGAACCACTGAGCCCTGCCATTCTTTTTTAAAGACAACCCCCAAGAGATTTCTAGTTTCGGTTTGAGATTTCCATTTCAACCAGAGCTAGCTGGGATGATATTCTTCCCTTCTCTCCTCTTCAGTGTGGGAGCCAGTTGGGATTCTTTAAAAGGCCTGCTGAGTTGCTGAGTGTTCTGGAAGGATGCAGCATTGCAGTAGCTCTGGCTGAACCAATAAATCAGGACCTGGAAGCACCAGCCATTTTGGCCTCCTGTTTATCACAAACAAAAGGAAATGCAGTGCTTTTTCTTTCTTCCTTTGTGGCAATGTAGGACCCGAGGGGTTTAAGATGAGGAAAAAGAATTAAAAGCTGACATCTAGATCGTTTTCTAGCTGGAGTTAAAATCTACTTTGGGATTATAAATGTCATTACAGCGATTTCTAGCTCTCACCCAAATCTGGTTTCAGGAGCACGGGAAGATTAAACATCCCTGCCTCTTGGCAGTGGGGTGGAGGTTTTGGACAGGTTCTGGCCAATGGCCAGAGATGTGAATGAAGCAGTGAAAAGTTCGTGCATGTTTTTCTTCCTCTGCCTGTTGAACAAGGAGGCTGCTTGTTCTTGATGCCGCAGCTAAAAGTAGCGTCCCCCATCTGCCTGGACCACTATTGTCTGGAGGACTGTTATCCTGGGGGATTTTGTGGACACTCAGTGGATGTTGCCTAAGCAAGAAATACGCCTTCCTTGGGTTCAGGCACTGAGATTCCAGGACCGTTTGTCAATCACAGTTCAAGCTACCTACCTTGACTAATAAATGCTAACCAATATCTACAAGGGACCAAAATACAGTAACTTTAACTTAGGCTAGAATAATTATGACTAGATAAAGTAGACCCCGAAGGGCAGAGGGCTTGAGCAGCATGAACTGATCCTCCAAGTTCCTCTGTGGGTCTTACTCATAGATGAATCCCTCAGAAAATCATTTAGAAGCTAGTAGTTCTTCCTTTAAATACAATTCAAGCAGCATTTCTTCTTTCCAGATTAAAGCAGAAAATTGGAAGAGAGGGTGTTCAGAGGTAACCTTGCAGCAACAAACAGAGGCAGCTGACAACAACAGCTTACCCACTTGGGTGATTTTGCTGCATTCTTGATCCTGAATTAGGTGAATTATCAAGTTCTCCTTTTTAATGTCTGATTTTCTGAAATGTCACTTCGAGTGTATCTTGACAACGATTGTTCAATGTCTCCTCTATGACCTAGATCACCTTGTAATATCAAACATTTCATAGAAAGGATACAGTTTAAAGAATATCAGGGGCATTGTGTCATTGACAGGAAGCCAGTGCAAGCACATAGCTTGAATATATGCCATGGTTTCTTACCACTGGTCCACAGCATGGATCTGAGTGTAGAAACAAAACGCCTAAAAAGTGTAGGACATTAGCTTCTTATTACCAAAGAACAGTGTGATTTACAGTAGGAACTTCATTATACACATGCAGACATACAGCAGCCCTGTCTAGGATTGCACGCTTCACCTGTACTGTCACAATCTCTTGGGGACTCTTTTCTAAGGCCAAGTCTACCTGCAAATTAGGAACCCCAGGTAAACAGAGCTATAGATCTTTGGTTGTCATTTTCTCCTGCACACTTGACTACTGTTCATAAAGAACAAAGCTGGCACGTGGTGAAGGAGGGAAATTTGATGGATGCAAACAGATCACGTTGTTCTAGAATCATTAGATGTTTATGTCCCACTTTGAGATATTCATAACCCACCTCTACAAGCTAATCAAATCATAGGGTTTCCTAAGCATCATCCATTACTTCTCCACATTGGAAGCCAAGCAAGGAGGGTGACTAATAGAAAAACTATGGCGAATTTAATTTCTAACCAGTTACCTCCCTGAGTGGATGTCTTGTCTTTCTTTTGAAAAGTGCCTTGGAATTTAAAGATGGGTACCCTGTTTTCTGGGCCAGCCTATCTTCCAGAATTGCATCTGAAAAGTCTTTGCCTGTGAGCACTGGCTAATGTTTCTGTTTCACAACATGGAGTTTGGAGTGATGCTGAAAAGAGGATAAATGGGGCTGAGCCATGCCAAGTAACTAAGTACAACCTCTAGGAGGTCCCTATATCTCTATGGCACATGATTAAGTGTCTTTGGTAAAAAGTCCATGTTGAATTGGGAAACTTTTACAGAGAAAGAATTCAATGGTGACTAATTCTTTCACAAATTAGGGGCAGTCAAGGGCCCCTCATTCTACCTTTCATGGCCACAGGAATAATCAGACCTTTGTAGCCATCATGTACAAAGTGAGTAGTCAGACACAATCATTTGTAAGCACAGTTAAGAATAATGAATTTGTGGATAGGGTCCTAATCTTAGTTGTAGCCTTCTCTATCAGTTAGACCAATTGGTCAGGCCGAAATGATGGGATTTAATTGTAAGGGGACTTTAAAGTGGGCCTGTGGGTGTCACTAGTAACTATGCTCATATTTTCAAGAGCAAGAGTCATATGATATAAGAACAAATATACTGTAATTCAGGGCTTTTCTTGATGTAGACTCAGTGACTTGCAAAACTAAAAAGAAAAACGGAGTTAAGAAGTTATTCTGTCTGATCTATCCACTTCTACAAGGAATTACTCTTTTTTTTCCCCCCTAGGAAACATGGACCTAAAACAAGACAAGTTTCTGCTATAATAATTGAGATCACATCATTTATGTCTTGCAAACTCAAGAATGCATATATTCGATTGAGGAATTAACATTTGCTTACTTTTGAAGAACTTCTCACTAATATGTGACAGTTAACCTATTCAAAGTAACCACTTTAGTTTCACACGGCAGAGATTTTGCTTATTTCTGAGAGGTCATGAAATGAAGGACTGAATCATTGTATTTTTGTTCTCTCAAGGCTGTAACAGTAGAGTAATCTGCTATTTCTGCCCCTACAGGTATGATATTGAGGCCTGACATTTGCTGACTGAAAGACTGAAACAAGAATGGTATAAGACCAGAGGGTACTGTTTCAATGTGGTGTTTTTCTTTTAGGAAACCAGACTAATTGAGAGGCCAGTAAGCATGGAGGAGTAGTTGATATTTCAATAATGGAATGTTGTTAAGGCCTATTGATTCTTTCCTACTTAAGTGATTCTGAAACAGTCATGGAAGAAGGATGATTGTGTGGGTGTGTGTGTATAAGAGAGGGATGGAAAGGGTTGGGCTACTTCCCAAAATCATTCTGCATGAAAGCATAGGTCTGTCAACTTAAAACTCATCTTTAGGCTGCTTTGTTGGTGATCTGTCTTCAAACACACCCCAGCAAAGGCAGGAAAATGCAGTTCGGATGAAAGAGGCTCAGAAGCTGTGAGCCGACAGGGTGTTGGTGCTCCAGCCAGTTGTCAGTTCTGAGCCTCTGAGGTGGGAGAGCCAAGTTCAGGACGTTGGTCCACCACAGACCTCCCGGCCCCTCATAATATCACTCAGCGAGAGCTCTCCCAGAGTTCTCCCTTTCAACACTGAGACCCAGCTCCACTCAATGACCAGCAAGATCCAGTGATGGACACCCCATGCCAAAACAACTAGCAAGAGAGGAACACAATCCCACACATTAGCAGAGAGGCTGCCTAAAATAGTAATAAGGTCACAGACACCCCAAAATACACCCCTGAACTCAGTCCTGCCCAGCAGAAAGACAAGATCCAGCCTCACCCACCAGAACACAGGCACCAGTCCTCTCCACCAGGGAGCCTACACAATGCACTGAACCAACCTTACCCACTGGGGGCAGACACCAAAAACAACGGGAACTATGAACATGCAGCCTGTGAAAAGGAGACTCCAAACACAGTAAGTTAAGCAAAATGAGAAGACAGAGAAATACAGAGCAAATGAAGGAGCAAGGTAAAAACCCACCAGACCAAACAAATGAAGAGGAAATAGGCAGTCTACATAAAAGAATTCAGAGTAATGATAGTAAAGATGATCCAAAATCTTGGAAATAGAATGGAGAAAATACCAGAAATGCTTAACAAGGCCCTAGAAGAACTAAAGAGCAAACAAACAATGATGAACAACACAATAAATGATATTAAAAGTTCTCCAGAAGGAATCAATAGCAGAATAACTGAGGCACAAGAACGGATAAGTGACCTGGAAGATAAAATAGTGGAAATAACTACCACAAAGCGGAATAAAGAAAAAAGAATGAAAATAATTCAGGACAGCCTCAGAGACCTCTGGGACAACAGTAAATGCACTAGCATTTGAATTATAGAGGTCCCAGAAGAAGAAGAGAAAAAGAAAGGGATGGGGAAAATATTTGAAGAGATTATAGTTGAAATCTTCCCTAATATGTGAAAGGAAATAGTCACTCAACTCCAGGAAGTGCAGAGAGTCCCATACAGGATAAATCCAAGGAGAAACACGCCAAGACACATATTAATCAAACTATCAAAAATTAAAAACAAAGAAAAAATATTAAAAGCAGCAAGGGAAAGGCAACACATAACATACAAGGGAATCCCCATAAGGTTAACAGCTGATCTTTCAGCAGAAGCTCTGCAACCCAGAAGCATGTGGTAGAATATATTTAAAGTGATGAAAGGGAAAAACCTACAACCAAGATTATTCTACCCAGCAATGATCTCATTCAGATTTACAGAGAAATTAAAACCTTTACAGGCAAGCAAAAGCTAAGAGAATTCAGCACCACAAAACCAGCTTTACAACAAATGCTAAAAGAACTTCTCCAGGCAGGAAACACAAGAGAAGGAAAACACCTGCAATAACAAACAAAAAACAATTGAGAAAATGATAATTGGAACATACATATCAATAATTACCTTAAATGTAAAAGGATTAAAGGCTCCAACCAAAAGACATAGACTGGTTAAATCAATACAAAAACAAGACCTCTATGTATGCTGTCTACAAGAGACCCGCTTCAGACCTAGGTCACATACAGATTGAAAGTGGAGGCATGGAAAAAGATATTCCATGCAAATGGAAATCAAAAGAAAGCTGGAGTAGCAATTCTCATATCAGACAAAATAGACTTTAAAATAAAGACTATTACAACAGACAAAGAAGGACAGTACATACTGATCAAGGGATCAATCCAAGAAGAAGTGATAACAATTGTAAATATTTATGCACCCAACATAGGGGCACCTCAATACATAAGGCAAATGCTAACAGCCATAAAAGGGGAAATCAACAGTAACACACTCATAGTAGGGGACTTTAACACCCCACTTTCACCAATGGACAGATCATCCAAAATAAAAATAAATAAAGAAATACAAGCTTTAAATGACACATTAAACAAGCTGGATGTAATTGATATTTATAGCACATTCCATCCAGAAACAACAGAATACACTTTCTTCTCAAGTGCTCATGGAACATTTTCCAGGATAGATCATATCTTGGTTCACAAATCACGCCTTGGTAAAGTTAAGAAAATTGAAATCATATCAAGTATCTTTTCTAACCACAATGCTATAAGACTAGATATCAGTTATAGAAAAAGAACTATAAAAAATACAAACACATGGAGGCTAAACAATACACTATTAAATACCCAAGAGATCACTGAAGAAATTGAAGAGGAAATCAAAAAATACCTGATAACAAATGACAATGAAAACACAATGACCCAAAACCTATAGGATGCAGCAAAAGCAGTTCTAAGAGGGAAGTATATAGCCATACAATCCTACCTTAAGAAACAAGAAAAATCTCAAATAAACAAACTAATCTTACACCTAAAGCAATTAGAGAAAGAAGAACAAAAAAAACCCTGAAGTTAGCAGAAGGAAAGAAATCATAGTGATCAGATCAGAAATAAATGAAAAAGAAATAAAGGAAATGATAGCAGAGATCAACAAAACTAAAAGCTGGTTCTTTGTGAAGATAAACAAAATTGATAAACCATTAGCCAGACTCATCAAGAAAAAAAGGCAAAAGACTCAAATCAATAGGAGAAGAAATGAAAAAGGAGAAGTAACAACTGACACTGCAGAAATACAAAGGATCATGAGAGATTACTACAAGCAACTATATGCCAATAAAATGGACAACCTGGAAGAAATGGACAAGTTCTTAGAAAAGCACAACCTTCTGAGACTGAACCAGGAAGAAAGAGAAAATATAAACAGACCAGTCACAGGCACTGAAACTGAAACTGTGATTAAAAATCTTCCAACAGACAAAAGCCCAGGACCAGATGGCTTCACAGAATTTTATCAAACATTTGGAGAAGAGCTAACACCTATCCTTCTCAAACTCTTCCAATATATAGCAGAGGGAGGAACACTCCCAATCTCATTCTATGAGGCCACCAAAACCCTGATAGCAAAATCAGACAAAGATGTCACAAAGAAAGAAAACTACAGGCCAATATCACTGATGAACATAGATGCAAAAATCCTCAACAAAATACTAGCAAACAGAATCCAACAGCACATTAAAAGGATCATACACCATAATCAAGTAGGGTTTATCCCAGGAATGCAAGGATTCTTCAATATATGCAAATCTATCAATATGATACACCATATTAACAAATTGAAGGAGAAAATACATATGATCATCTCAATAGATGCAGAAAAACCTTTCAACAACATTCAACACCCATTTATGATAAAAACTCTCCAGAAAGTAGGCATAGAGGGAACTTACCTCAACATAATAAAGGCCATATATGACAAACCCACAGCCAACATCATTCTCAATGGTGAAAAACTGAAACCATTTCCACTAAGATCAGGAACAAGAAAAGGTTGCCCATTATATTATTCAACATAGTTTTGGAAGTTTTACCATAGCAATCAGAGAAGAAAAGGAAATAAAAGGAATCCAAATAGGAAAAGAAGAAGTAAAACTGTCACTGTTTGCAGATGACATGATACGATACATAGAGAATCCTAAAGATGCTATTAGGAAAGTACTAGAGCTAGTCAATGAGTTTGGTAAAGTAGCAGGATACAAAATTAATGCACAGAAATCTCTTGCATTCCTATACCCTAATGATGAAAAATCTGAAAGAGAAAATAAGGAAACACACCCATTTACTATTGCAACAAAAAGAATAAAATACCTAGCAATAAACCTACCTAAGGAGACAAAAGACCTGTATGCAGAAAACTGTAAGACACTGATGAAAGAAATTAAAGATGACACAAACAGATGGAGAGATATACCATGTCCTTGTATTGGAAGAATCATCATTATGAAAATGACTATACTATCCAAAGCAATCTACAGATTCAATGCAATCCCTATCAAACTAGCAATGGCATTTTTCAAAGAACTAGAACAAAAAATTTCACAATATATATGGAAACCCAAAAGACCCTGAATAGCCAAAGCCAAAATGGAGCTGGAGGAATCAGGCTCCCTGACTTCAGACTACACTATAAAGCTACTGTAATCAAGACAGTATGGTACTGGCACAAAAACAAATATAGATCAATGGAACAGGATAGAAAGCCAAGAGATAAATCCACATACATATGGTCACCTTATCTTTGATAAAGGAAGCAAGAGTATATAATGGAGAAAAGACGGCCTCTTCAATAAGTGGTGCTGGGAAAACTAGACAGCTACATGTAAAATAATGAAATTAGAGTACTTCCTAACACCATACACAAAAATAAACTCAAAATGGATTAAAGACATAAATGTAAGGCCAGACACTATAAAACTCTTAGAGGAAAACATAGGAAGAACACTCTGAAATAAATCACAGCAAGATCCTTTTTGACCCACCTCCTAGAGAAATGGAAATAAAAACAAAGATAAACAAATGGGACCTAATGAAACTTCAAATCTTTTGCACAGCAAAGGAAACCATAAACAAGACCAAAAGACAACCCTCAGAATGGGAGAAAATATTTGAAAATGAAGCAACTGACAAAGGATTAACCTCCAAAATAATCAAGCAGCTTATGCAACTCAATATCAAAAAAACAAACAACCCAATCCAAAAATGGTCAGAAGACCTAAATAGATATTTCTCCAAAGAAGATATACAGATTGACAACAAACACATGAAAGGATGCTCAACATCATTAATCATTAGAGAAATGCAAATAAAAACTACAATGAGGTATTACCTCACAGCAGTCAGAATGGCCATCATCACAAAATCTACAAACAATTAATGCTGGAGAGGGTGTGGAGAAAAGGGAACCCTCTTGCAGTGTTGGTGGGAATGTAAATTGATACACTCACTATGGAGGACAGTATGGAGGCTCCTTAAAAATCTACAAATAGAACTACAATATGACCCAGCAATCCCACTACTGGGCATATACCCTCAGAAAACCACAATTCAAAAAGAGACATGTGCCACAATGTTCATTGCCGCTCTATTTACAATAGCCCGGACATGGAAGCAACCTAAGTGTCCATCGACAGATGAATGGATAAAGAAGATGTTGCACATATATACAATGGAATATTACTCAGCCATAAAAAGAAATGAAATTGAGTTATTTGTAGTGAGGTGGATGGACCTAGAGTCTGTCATACAGAGTGAAGTAAGTCAGAAAGAGAAAAACAAATACCATATGATAACACATATATATGGAATCTAAAGAAAATAAAAAAGGTTCTGAAGAATCTAGGGGCAGGACAGGAATAAAGATGTAGACGTGGGGATGGACTTGAGGATATGAGGAGGGGGAAGGGTAAGCTGGGAGGAAGTGAGAGAGTGGCATGGACATATATACACTACCAAATGTAAAATAGATAGCTAGTGGGAAGCAGCCACATAGCACAGGGAGATCAGCTCGGTGCTTTGTGACCACCTAGAGGGGTGGGATCGGGAGGGTGGGAGGGAGACACAAGCAGGAGGGGATATGGGGATATATGTATATGTATAGCTGATTCGCTTTGTTATGCAGCAGAAACTAACACACCATTGTAAAGCAATTATACTTCAGTAAAGATGTTAAAAAAAAAACAACTCATCCTTACCCACACCTAGAGATGTAACCTTTTCAACAAGTAGCATTCTAACTTAGAGTATCTTCGTATTTCCACCAGTCTCAATATGTCTATTTAAAGTATCCTTGCTACCCAAAACTCACATTCTATATGGGATTGTTAGTAATGAGAGACCCAGACCATTGTTCTCCATGATCTAATGTCTCCAATCATACTGGAGTTCTGACCTTGCACTCTTCTAATTGTTTGACTGTTTCCCTGAGCTTGGGGCCCATCAGTAGACATCGGGGGATCCACGAACATGTTACATTCTATGAAACTGTGTGTGAGCTTGTGTATGTATGTGAGTGTGTGTTTCTGAGAGGAGGGCGCATAGCTTTCGTCGGGGTCTCAGAGCACGTTCTTAACCTTCACCCCAAAAAAGGGCAAGAAACAGTGCCCAAAGGAAGAATTCCTTCTGCAGTGCACACCCACCTCAACAGTACAGGTACTTCTTCTGTCCTCTCAACACCTCTAAGGAGAATGTAGACAAAGCTCCTCTTGGTCTCTCTCTACATCCCCCTTCTGTTTCTTCTCTTCCCTGCACTTTCTCGTCCACCTGGAAGCATCCTTGGCCCTCTATGGATCACATCTAGATGCTCTCTGTTGAACGTATCCCCTCATGGGTGTTAACTACAGAATATATTAGCTCTCCCAGCACTCTTTTGCTCTACATTTAAAAACAAACAAAAAAGTCAGAGAGTTTACACCCAAGGAATAAATCTGATAGAATTTCAGACACTGTAGTCTCTAAATTGAAATTACTTCAGGGTCCCTCCAAGCGCCTTTCCAATATCACGTGTAAGCAACAATATTATGCTACTTACAGGTGTGGCTGATTCTAGACAAACCATTTTCTAAAACTACAAGAAGTCTCCAAAAGGGCACAATTCTAGTTCACCAGGAGAAAAATCAGCCAAACTTGTTGACAGAGCAAATAAGGGTTGGCTGATTTTCACATTAATTTGTATTCTGATCACATAGCCTTATCTCTAAATTGTATAATGTCTCTTTAATAACCTTGAACTATACAGGAATCTATACCAGTGCCCTCTCTACAAAGAGAAAAAAGTAGGGTATGGCTAAAGTTGCTTATCTTGTTTTTACTAAAACACAGAAGAGCATCTTTTAGAAGAAAGTGCAGGCAGGGGAGTGGTGTGCACTTTCTTGGCTTGCACTGCACTTCTCCAGCCCAGAGCAGCCTTTACAGTCTGTGTCAGCTCACATGTACAGACATCATCTTCTTCTCCTGGAGAGGACAGTGTAGCCAGTTATCTGTTGATGGTTCTAAGAAAAATGTATGTGTCTAATGAAACTGCTTAAATGAGCCTGGAAAGAAGGACCATTTTAGACCATCCCTGCAGTTTCTACGGGTTTCCTGTGACACTCCCCAAACCTAATCATCTTCCATCTTTTGTCCACTTTTCTGAGCAAGGGTGGGTGTATGTGCTTCTCTGTTCCATTATCATTAATGGGAATTGGGAGCACTTCAGAGGAGGCAAGCCTTTCCCTAGAGATGTAATTTTGTGCATTAAGATATTAAAACATGAGAGGATACACATTGATACATAGTGGATTCATGTGATTGGCTCCATTAACACTAATGGGAATGAGGCCCCCATCTCCCCGCTGTGCTGATGGGGCAGATAGAAAAACCCTTGCACCTCAGGAGGCCCAGCCTTGCTGACCGACCTCACCCTTGTGTGTATTTTCCTTTGTTTTCAAATCCAGCTGAATATATATGGCAGAGGCCCCTGATTGAATATAGATACTGGGTCTTCACCCTGCCAGTGGGTAGTCTATGGGGGATGGTTTAAATGAATGCATGAGACTGATCCCATAAGCCACATATAAACATCAGTCCAATCAATGTATGGTCACATGCTTCAAAGAATAGACAAAGCAAATTATGGATATCAGTTTTCCCAGAAAGGAGATGCAAAATCCTGAAACTCAAAGATATCTGCATGCTGCAGACTCACGCTTACTGCCTGCTACCCAGGGGACCAGCCGTTCCCTGATGGGCTCACCGTCCACATCATTCCATTCCAAGCCTCACCTGCCTTCCCTCCTTTAGGGTAAAATGTGTACTTAATTGCCTTTCCTTTGATGTTATTTCTCTGTCATACTTTCTGATATTCTCTCCCTTCTGAATGTTTTGTTGTTGTTGTTTTTGTTTGTTTGTTTTTTGTGGTACGCAGGCCTCTCACTGTTGTGGCCTCTCCCATTGTAGAGCACAGGCTCCAGACACACAGGCTCAGCAGCCATGGCTCACAGGCCTAGCCGCTCCATGGCATGTGGGATCTTCCTGGACCAGGGCACGAACCCGTGTCCCCTGCATTGGCAGGCGGACTCTCAACCACTGCACCACCAGGGAAGCCCTGAGTGTTTTGTGTATGTCATATACACTCAATTACAAAATTCCATCCCTCCCAAGCATAAAGTTAAGAGGAGATACAACATTATAAGGAAGAAGACAACATGGTCAAATTATTCACCAAGAGCCATAAGTCAGCAAGGAATACAGGTCAAGGATCCAGGGGAAAGTAAGAGTAACATGTAGCAATTAAACCCATAGAGTTGGATATTCCTGGGTTCCGGCCAAATGTTTAATGTGTGATCTCAATCGAGTCATTTACCCTGTCCTGTTTCCACATCTGTTAAAATTAAAAAATCAAGTCTACCTTGCAGGATTGCGAAGTTTTAGAATGGTAATCTGTGGCCACCATAATGCATCATAAAAAACATGCCCCAAACCCCAATGACTTACAACAGTAAACATATATTTTTGCTGATGGATCTGTGGGCTGGCTGTATGGTTCTGAAGATCTGGCATGGCTGACATCGGCCAGCTTGCTTATGTGTCCTTGGTGAGTTGGTCACTCAGGTCTGGCTGGTCTAGGATGGCCCCAGCTGGGATGGCTCATCTGAGCTCCCTGTGGCCTCTCCTTATCCAGCTGTGCCCCCTATGCTTGTTCTGGGGACGGGGGTCTGAGAAAGAGAGAGGGCAGTACACAGGGCACCCTAAGGCTCAGAGTGGTTACACAGTCATTTCCATTGTGTTTTATAGGTTTAAGCAAGCCACATGGCCAAATTCAAAGTCAAGGGCTCAGGAAATAAACTCCACCTCGTGAAACCAGGCATTGCAACAGGACCATATTGCAAAGGGTGTAGCAAAGGAGGACTAGAGGATTGTGGCCATTCTGCAGTCTGTCTTTCACAAGGCCAAGTAAATCAGTTGTTAAAGGGCTTAGCAATGCCCAGCACACAGCAAATTGCTCAGTAGAATACTCCTATTGTTAAAACCATGACAAACATAATGTCAATCCTACTTATTAATTATGAATTGTATAGTATTTTATCTGACACATATTATATGTGTCTTCAGATTCCTTTGGTACCGACCTCTCCTAGATTCTCTAAGATACTTGCTCTGTCTTAGTTTATTGTACAAATGACCGACTCTGCTCAGACCTCTGTGGCCCAACTACAAGTCACTTACCCTAGGAATGTCAGGCCCTCCACCTAGCTGAACTTTTGGTTTGTCCCATGACATCTGGACTAATGAGAAAGACCACACTGTGGGGCCTGAGGTCTGTCACTCTGAGGGGCTGAAAAGCCATTGGATAAATAAGCCTGGATGTGTGGGGGAGCCAGTCCCCTAAGGGGTCACCTTTGACCACTGGAAAATAGGACACAAAAAGGAGCAGGAAAATAAATGTCCTCTCCTCATCCTTTCCCATGGACTATTCCACAGGCATAGTCTTTATAAATCTGGTACAGAGACATTGCCTGGGGCTGAGCAAGCACATCTGTCAGTCAAACATACTATATGTCTTCACAGATCCTCAGGCAATAATGACTAGTACAGTACCCTGCCATCTTGATTTCCTTCCTTCCCCGCCTCACTTTCCTCTGTCTTCAGTCTCACTGTCCTGGGTTTCCAACTCCCAAAGGAAGCTTTGACATTTAATCCTTGCCTCAGGCTCTGTTTCCAGGCAACTCTGGCTAAAATAAGTACATTTTTTTAATATATCTTGTGCATATATTACACATCTAAGTTACATAGGAATCCATTTAAGATCAACAATGTACCAATATTCATCTAATGACTGGAGTTTATAGGCGTAACTTCTATCTAATTCACACTTGTGTTCAGTGTACTGATGAGGAGAATTCATATCCTTTTTGTGATGAAGTGATAAGACTGCTCCTGGAGCAGCTCGGAAAACAGGCACAGAGGCAGGCATTGGGAGGAAAAACAAATCTCTCTAGTGCCACAGTTAGTGCTGGTTTCAAGTTGGATCTGAGTCATGCAGCTGTAGATGTTCTGCAGAGCAGGTTGAATGGGTGTGGGGGCTTCCTTCCTTGTTCTCAGGTGTAGAAGAGCTGACACAAACTCTAAAGTCTGCTCTGGGCTGCAGAAGTGCAGTGTGTGCTAAGAAAAGTGCCCGCCACTCCCCTGCCTGCACTTTCTTCTAAAAGATGCTTGTCTACATTTTTAGAAAAGTAAGATAAGCAATTCTGGCTGCAACCTACCCTTTTCTCTTCATTGAGAGCGCACTGATATAGATTCCTGTATGGTCTGAGTTTACAGACATAATTATACAATTTAGAGATAAGGCTGTGTGATCAGAATACAAATTAACGTGAAAATCAGCCAACCCTTATTTACTCTCTCAACAAGTTTGCCTGATTTTTCTCCTGTTGTACTAGAATTCTGTCCTTTTGGCAACTTTCTTTAGTTTAAGAAAATGGTTTGTCTAGAATCAGCAGCATGATATTGTCACTTCCGGGTGAGATTGCAAAGGTGCTGGGAAGGACCCTGAAGTAATTTCAATCTAGAGACCACAGTGTCTGAAATTCTTTCAGATTTATTCCTTTGGTGTAAACTCTCACTCTTTCTTTTTGAGTGCAAGGAAAGGCTGGCCGAGCTGTACACATCCTGCAGACAAAGTCCAGTGTGCAGAGAACCAAGTGTTTTATCTCATGGAGTCTGCATTTCCCAAGTAGAGCCCAGTTGTTCTCCTTCCATACCTGCCTTTAATATCCCTCCTTCCATATCCCTCTCTTCCCTATGTTGTGACACAATGTCTAAAGCATTTCCCCAAATGCAGAAATAAAAAATAAGAAAAGAAAAAGGAAGAGACATGAGAAAGCTTGCTTCCTCTCTCTGCCCTCTGCCATGTGAGAATATAAGAGAAGATGGCCATCTGCAAACCAGGCAGTGAGCCCTCACCAGACATGAGATCTGCTAGCATCTTGATCTTGGACTTCCCAGACTCCAGAACTGTGAGAAATAAATGTTTGTTGTTTAAAAATAAAAATAAGAAAAACAAAACTGAGATGCCAGAAATGGACTAACAGGGGAGGAAGTTTTGCTCCCTCCTCCCACGATTCCCAGATCCTGCTGACTCTTATAAGAGATGCTCAGAGAGCCTCAGTATCTCGAATATCTGATAAGAGAGTTGTTCTGGAGTTGAAGGCAGTGGGGGTGGGGTGGGCATTATCAGAGTCATGATACTGTAACTCTATCTGTCTAGGTTATCCCTTAGTTGGTGTGACCTCAGTTTATTGGGAGACACTATATGGTGGCATTTAGAGCAGGACTTTGTCAAGGAGCCAGACCTGAGTTAATACGTGGGTTGTCACCCTAACTAAACTTGTGACCTTGAGTAAGTTGTATCATCCACCTTCCCTGGGTCTTATAATTGGTAATGTAATCCTCTTGGGCTAATGTCTTGGGTCAGCTCCCCATAATATGAGAACTCATGAGCAAGTAATTTTCTAAGGACTCATGCTCAGGAGAGGCTGGTGAGTGAGGAAAGCTGGTCGAAGGAAAGAAGCCAAAGAAGTACGGAGAAAGTTCAGGTAAATTCCTAACATCAGCCTGCTCCCAAGGGAAGCTTTGGAGTATGAATTACATTCCACAGAGTTTGTGCCACCTCAAAGCAAATGAGCTGAGCTCTCATATTTCAAGACCAATCAGAAAGGCTTGCCTCTTCATCTATAAAATGAGAATCATATCTACATTACTGGGTTATTTGAATTCTACACTGTAAGTGGGTAAGACACTTGGCAAAGTGCCTGGTGCAAGGAAAGAACATGACATGTGGTGAGTTGTTTATAATAATGATCGTCATCATTATTGAAGAAATTGAGCAAGCTGCTTACGAGTCACATATCCAGCCACAGGAGAGCCTTGAAAGAGGACATGTGTTTGATCCTTTCCCTTGAGGCTCCCTGAGGAGTCACAGAAACTCTAGGCAGTGTGTTTACACTCTGGGTTATTTGGTACCCAAGTGTCTTCTTCTGCGTGGTTCTAATTCTAAAACCAATTAGGGTTAAAGTGAAGAGTAAAAATGAAAATGATGCTGTCATGTGTTTGTCAGAGTTGTTCTGAAAATCTGAATATAAAAGATCAGACAACTCAAAAGGTCTTCATCCATGTGGACACATTCATATGGAAGCAAAGTTGAATTGGAAATATTTCACATTGACCAGTGTCATATTTTTGTTTGAAAGTAGAGTTTTGTCATCTCCCATTAGGTCTCTAAAACACACCTAGTACGTGGTAAAATGGAAATATATAGTGTGAATGAACCATATTCTTTTTTGAAAATATTCAGCAATTTTCCATCTTTCTTCCTCCTCATTCTGTGCACTTTGCTTCTAATAAAGAGGCACTCCGTGGTTCTTACTGGAAGAATATTCTCAAGTTACTAAAGACATTTTTCCTGCACACGCAGAGCCAGGAGGGCTGGGAGTTTACATCTTCCAGGATGAACGTTAATGACTGTTTGGCACTGAACCATGAAATGCCAGTTCCCTTATCCTGAGGTAGGTGAACTGTGGAGCTCCCCTTGGGGTCAGGTGGAGCTGAGAATTTGCCTGAAATTTCTCCATCATCACTCAGCTACTTCCTGTCCCATGTCTACCTTTCCTTATTCCTTCATCAGTCTTTTTTTGGGAACAGTCCCATAATAAATCACTTCTAAGTGAATCTTTGTCTAAGGGTTAACTTCTGGAGTCCTGACCCAAGAAGCCACTAGTACAAAAGGAGTTTCTTAACAATTGTAAGACCAAGGTAAGCTAGTAACACTGCATAATAAAAGTTAACATTTTTTGCATGACTACAGTTTATTAGGAAATGTGTAAAACAATCTATAGGCTACAGTATCTATGGGCTAAATTTATAGATAAGGGACCCATACTAATAAAGGTTAAGTAAACTATTCATAGTCATGCAGCTAATTAGTGACTAACCACACTTTGATTCAAACCGTCTGATAAAAAAAAAAAAAAACCTAGATTCTTAAGCAGCCACCACCTTTGAACCCTTGAACTTGAAACTAAGAAAGTGTGAAAGGAGATCCTTTAATTCTTATTCCAAGAGGCATCCATTTCAACCTCTGGATTAAGAGTCCAAGGAAATTCTGTCTTTGTTTTCAGATTTTCTCCTAGGTCAGCTTTGTGAATGTCTCTGGATATTTCATCATATTCCACGGAGAAAAGTGTGGACTGACATTCCCCTTGCACTTTCATACTCTGTTGCTTAGATCTTCCTAGAGACCCCATTGAGTCCCAATGCTAGCTGCCAGAGATTCTCCACCAAGGAGTGGAGTTTTAAATTATCAACGACAATAAAGGCTCATCCTCCAGAAATATAATATCCCTGAAACCTAACCTTCTTGAAGTTCAAAAGATAGTATCACTAAATTAAAAGGAAATCCTTGTATGTAGGATTGATCTTATTGGCCATAATGAGGACTAGAGTTTCAATATGCCTCTCAAGTGTGTTGTAATGAGGAAGGAAAGAAAGACAAACAAGAAAGTGCAGATGAGGCTAATTCCTCAAACTCAGTACCACAAATGTACTGAACGTCTTCTGCATTTACTCACTTTGTTACACTAGGGCAGAACCCATCCCCCCACCCCCGTCTTCATTTTGAACTTCACCATAACTCCTACAACCACATTCAACACAGCACCAACACTTCATAATGATTCTAAGGATAATACTCCCTTGGTATTTCTCCCTCATTCATAAAACCTATGTGGAAACCACAGAGCTAATGGTCATAAAAAGGAGTGAACACAGATGTATCATCAAAGAGAAAAGAGCCATGGACTTAGAACCTTTCATTGTTTCCTTGTTCTTTCTTTCCTGCCATGTATTAACTTAAAGAATGATAGATAGTAAATCATTGAGATGCTTACATTTTTGAGTGGATCCTCCCACATACTGAAGCACATAAAAGATACTGTAAGTAGGTGCAGGAATCTTCTTTGCTACAAGAAGTCTACAGTCTAGATGAGTGGTAAGACATTTAGATGGATGGATAAAGTGTGAAATAAGTAGATTCTATTTACAGTTCTATGGGTTTAGTGGATGAAGAAATCATTTAGAGCCTGTCTGGTCAAGGCAAGCACCATGAAGAAGGACAATTCTGAACAATAGCCTGCTGTGGGCAGGCTAAGAAGACTAGAATAGGCATCCCATGCTCAGGGTTCATATAAGCAAAGGTGTCACAGAAGGAAATTTATAGGACATTATCTGACTATCTGATGCACAGTGGGCCTACGTGCAGCAAAGAGTTTACAACAAAAATTTGAGATATTTTAACTAAGGCTACATAGCCTTTTAAATAGTTTTGAAATGCCAAAGTCTTCCCTTATTAAACAACAATTGGTTGTTGATTAAAAAATTATATTACTAACCTATCTTTGAATAACAAACCACCATAAACTCAGTGACTTAAGACAACCACCATTTTATTTACTCATAAGAAAGCAATGATGGACAAGCAATGTGGGTTGAGCTCAGCTGAGTGGTTTTTCAATTGGTCTAGTCTGGGGTCAACTCAGATGGGGCTGGGTGGTTTTGACGGCCTTGAATATATGCTCCTATTTGGAGACAGTCTAAAAGCATGGACTCATTCGCATTGGAGGTATATGTTCTACCTACCTCAGTCTGTCCATATCCCCAGACACTTCCATCCTTTCTATTCTGCACCAGGTGGTATCTGGCTCATGGACTCTGCCCTTCCAGCAGTGTCTTGGTGAACACTGATAAGTGATACCCAGAGAGATAAGAGTAATGGATCTGAAGCCAAAACATGTATCATTCTTTCATTATAGAGAAGGAATTCTAAGCAAGATTTCAAATTTGGAGATAAATCTTTGCTATTTATCCTACTTAAAAATGTCACCTAGTACCATGAATGCTCTGGAATAGTTAGATTGAGAACTGATCAGCCTGTTTTGTTCAGTGCCCTACAATCAGGCATGGAAGGAGTCCATGGTATCAGGAGAACATAGTTGTGATGAGCCTGAACAGTAGTCGTGGCATTCTTTACTCAGTAGGGTGAAAATAAATCTGTGTGCTCCTGGTAGATGTCTGCAGGCCCTGACATAGATATGAAAAGAACATCTTCCTCCCTTTCGGCTTAGACATGAGACATACAGCATACCAGCAACCATGTCCCCTTAACACCTACATAGGGATTTGTCAATACCTGAAGTATACTTTCAGTATTGAAAATCTAGCTTCTTAACCTCCTGATATTTGAGAAAAAAATATCATTTGGTGGCCTGAAACAGAATGTAACTAAATGGTACCCAAATAGGTTCAAATTTTCCATCTCTTTTCTAAAAGAATCCAAGACAGCCTTTTTTACAAGGAGAATACTTTGTTGCAATGCTCTGTCTGCTTACAGCTGCTTTCCCAATGGTGGGGAGGGTTCTCAAAGTACTTCAGAAGTGTTAATACATTTGTTCCTCAAATGCCCTTAATTAATGTATAAAGAGCAAGAATTTATTGCTATTAAATAAAAGAGCCACATTAGCATCTGTCCACATCCCCTTTGCTCCTAACCCTGTGGTGCACATTGACCTAAAATCTAAATGTCACCATTTGCATCTCTTTGCCTGACGGCTTCTCTTGCCCCCCACATTTCTCTGCCCTGATGCACAGCAGGCTGAAAAGGACTAGAGAATGAACATTCCTCAGGAGCAGCCATCAATGGCTGTCAGCAATGACTGACAAAAAATGAAGATCCTTAGACAGCGGCCTCCCCCTACAGCAACCCCTCCCCGCTGGTGACTTAATTCTGAGGCCTCTGTTTTACACTGGCTCCAGTGTGCCCCAACAGGAGCAAGCTCCAGTTACCCACAGTGACACTAAACCTGAGAATCTACCCTGAATCACCTACCTTGCTGCCCTGGTGTTTCCTCCTAAATAAATCACTTGCACTTGAATCTGCATCTCATATTCTGCTTCTGGGGGAAACAAATCTAATGCAAACACTGATGTATAGAGGTTGCCTTTAATTAAATGAGATCTAATCTTTAGGTTTGAGACGCAGAGCTCCTTCCATGAGAATATTGTCATCTTTCTATATTTAGAATTATGGAGTTTAAATTAGAAAAGACCGTAGAGAGTTTTATCCCAAACGCTTCATTCTACAGTTGAGGAAATTGGGGGTCAGAGAGGTGGAGAACTTACTTCTTAGGGGTAAAGCAAAGCATCTTTTTGTTCCCAGAACATCACTGTCCACAGTAAGCCACACCATATCGATTGTTTTGAGAGCATCTTTATGTCCTTCCTTATTGAATATGATGCAATGAAAATAGTATACTTCAATGAGGGAGAGAGAAAAACTTGCAGATAACAAGCAAAACAGGCTAGAAGAAGAGAGAGGGAAAGAATAGAGGAAGAAAGAAACAAGTTAGCATAGCACTGAAACGTTATGTGTGCAGTGGTTCTCAATTTTGGACATATTGGAATCACTTGGGGAGATTTTAAAACTACTGAAGCCTGGCTCCATTCCCTAGGCATCCTGATCTAACTGACTTGCTGCATAGCCTTGGTATTAGGACTTTAAAAAACCCTTCAGTTGGGGTTTCCCTGGTGGCACAGTGGTTGAGAGTCCGCCTGCCGATGCAGGGGACAGGGGTTCATGCCCCGGTCCGGGAAGATCCCACATGCCGCAGAGCGGCTGGGTCCGTGAGCCATGGCCACTGAGCCTGCGTGTCCGGAGCCTGTGCTCCACAATGGGAGAGGCCACAACAGTGAGAGGCCCACGTGCAAAAACCAACCAAACAAACAAACAAAAACCCTTCAGTTGACTCTAATATGTAGCCAAGTTTGAGAACCACTGGTTTGGTGTATCCAGCTGTGCAGTTCTTCCATGATTAGAAGATAAGAAATCATATTGCTTCAAGAAGGCCCTCTCAGAAGTCAGAAGAGGCTCCAAGGTTATTTAAAAATGAAGAAATATCAGAAGTTGTTTAAAAAGGTATATTTTTAGAGGTTTACATTTAATCACTTAACATTTAAGAGCATTGTGTGATATAAGTACATATTCAATCATGGTGCTTGTTGTAGGTCAAACAACGGCCCCCAAGAGGTCTTAATCCCCAGAGACTGTGAATATGATACCTCACTAATAAGAGGGACTTTTCAGATATGATTAAGCTAAGGATCCAGAAATGGAAAGAGTTTCCTGGATGTGCTGGGTGGACCCAGTGTAATCACAAGGGTCCTTATAAAAGAGAGGCAAGAGGGTCAGAGTCAGAGAAGAAGGGAGACTAGCAGAGGCTGAGTGATGTCATTGCTGGAAGGGTCCACACACCAGTGCAGGTGGTCTCTAGACATTGGAAAAGGCAAGAGATGGATTTTCCCTTAGAGCTTCTAGAAGGGATGCACCCTACCAACCCCTTGATTTTAGCCCCCAAGACCCATTTTCAGACTTCTGATCTCCAGAACTGTAAGCTCATAAATTTGTGTTTTCTTAAGCCACTAAGTCTATAGTCAATTGTTACAGTGGCAGTAGGAAACTAATATAGGGCTAATGGTGTGGTCTATTCATGAGATACAACTTTAAAGTTGTTTGATAGATATTTCCTTTCACTCCTGCACTCACTCCTCTCCTGATGGATAATGTAACATGAAGATACTGAAAGCCTGGAATTAAAACCCTTTGTGACTGTGAAGCCCAGGCCAAATGACCCCCTGGCTCTCGGTGATAAGCTCTGACTTCAAGAATGCATGACAATGTTACAGTAGATATGAAATAGGATAATGCCGACATCTGCCTAAATGCAGTGCCCAAAACAGAGAATCAGAGATTCTAAATAATCATGAATTAACTTATTTATCTATTCTTCTATTCATCCATTTATTTATCCATTCATCCAACACTTTTTGGCTCCTGCTATTGTGTTAGGCAGGGGGTATGATATAGTACAGTTAGAATTGTCAGATAAAATACAGTACGCCCAGCTAAACTTGAGTTTCAGACAAACAGCAAATGATTTTTTTTTAGAATAAGTGTGTCCCAAATACAGCATCATATGAATATTGTAATAGTGTTTGGTGTTATTTGAAATTCAAGTTTAACTGGGCACCTCATATATATTTTTTGCTAAATCTAGCAACTCAAAACATAGTGGTTTTCTGCCAGAGTTCCAGGACACACGACTGTTATTGGTAATTGGTTGCTATACTTTGCTGATGATCTATGTTTATAAAAATTATACCTGGTTCTCTCTCACAGAATTTATTCTGATATATAATCTGGTGCCAGAGAAAGAAGAGTGGACTTTTGGTCAGACTGAAAAGAAAAAGGCTATGCCCACAACACTTGGGCACTCCTCGGGGGATGGCAGATGCCATGTTTTATTGAAAGGTGGGAAAAAAGGGAGTGTATGGTTGGTCTTGTGTGTATTTCAGAGGCTATGGACCATATTTGAATTTTGACCCTGACAAACACCAGCTGTGTGACTTCAGAGAAGTTACATAATGTCTAAACTCCTGGGGTTTTTTCCTAAAAAAATTGGAACATTAGCCAATTTACAGGTCATTCAGTTAATCAACTGGTGTTTATTGCATACCTGCTAAGTGTCAGGCATCATTTCAGCTACTAGAGATACTAGGTTGAACGAGCCAGACAAAGTCCTTATTCTCAGAGAGCTTACGTTTCTTTGGTTATTGTGATAATTAGAGAAACTGTCACAGTATGTGTTCAGTAAATATTATGGAATGACTGCTTTGAGTACTGATGACTTAAGACTCTGCCTTCAAGAGGCTTACCCTCAAGTGAGCAGGTTAGTACTGCCTGCATTGTTCTATCATAGGCTTAGGATATTCTGTTCAGGGAAAAACTAGTTTAATCATGTGCAAAAATCTGGCAGTAGCCGTGTACTCTGAGATTATAGAGGAAAGAAATGTCTGATGGAATCCATAATATTCTCCTCATCATGACGTGCTATAACTTCTTTAATCTGTGTGCATGCCTAGGAAAGTATATGTAAGAAAGACATTTATCCACAGAATGAAAGAAAAGCATCTGTTTATTCAACAACTACCCACTAGATGTCCTTTATTAAACATAGTGCTGTGCACTAGGGAGAAAGAAAAAAAGTCATGTAAGACCTCGCTACTTAAAGTGTGATGGATCCATGAACAATTAGCATCATCAACTTCTAAAAGTTCATCAGAAAGTCAGAATCTCATACTCCACCCCAGACCTACTGAATCAGAATCTACATTTTAACAAGGTCCCCAGGTATTGATAGTTTGAGAAGCCCTGATATATAATACAGTCATGATTACCTGGATCACCCTAAGGAGAGAGAATTTATACACAAGTTATTAAATAACAAGGAGAATAACAATATGATTTTTCTCAAAGTAAAGTCTAAACTTCTGCAATGTTGTTCTTCTCTTTCTTTTCTCTGTGATTTGAAACTTTTCTGACCACAAGCAACAGTGCTGAACTAATTGAAAACCTTATTATTAGTGTTTGTATTATTTATTTCCTGGGTTTCATTTCTTCCTCATGAATTCTCAGCTCTGGGCATGCAAATTCTCTATTTACCCTCTTTTTGAATAATGCAACTTCACTAATATGGAGATGCTTTTTGCCCTCAGTTTCAAATATTTCTGCCAATGGATGGTATCAGATTAACACAACAACAAGTAAAAAAATGACCCCAACATTGATTATATCAGGCTTTACAATCTTCTTTTTATTTGTGGAAAGTTTGGCATGTCTACTATTCTGTGAACTCACGTTGATTTTTTTTAATTGAAATGTGATTCACATGCAAAAAAATGATAACCCTTTTAAAGTATACAATTCAATAGGACTTCCTTGGTGGTTCAGTAGTTAAGACTCCACGCTTCCACTGCAGGGGGCACAGGTTCGATCCCTGGTCTGGGAACTAAGATCCCACATGTCACGTGGCGTGGCCAAAAAAAAAAAAAGAAGTATACAACTCAATGCTTTTGAGTATATTCACTAGACTGTGCCATCATCACCTCGTTTCCAGAACAATTTCGTCTCCCCTCCAAAGAAATCACATACCCATTAACAGTCACTCTCCTCCCAGCAGTTCTTGGTCACTGTTAATTTACTTTCTGTCTCTACAGATTTCCCTATTCTGGACATTCGTATAAATGGAATCATGCAATATGTGGCCTTTTGTATCTGGTTTCTTTCACTTACCATGTTTTCAAAGTGCATCCAGGTTGTAGCATGTGTCAGTTCTTCCTTTTTATAGCTGAATAGTACTCCATGGTATAGATACACCACATTTGTTTATCCATTAATCAGTAGGTGGACATTTAGGTTGCTTCTGCTTTTTGACTATTAGTAAAGCTGCTATGAACATTCTAGGTGTGCAGGCTTCAGTAGTTGTGGAACATGGGCTTCAGTAGCTGTGGTTTGTGGGGTCTAGAGCACAGGCTCAGTAGTTGTGGCACATGGGCTTACTTGCTCCGCGGCATGTGGGATCTTCCTGGACCAGGGCTCGAACCCGTGTCCCCTGCATTGGCAGGCAGATTCTTAACCACTGCACCACCAGGGAAGCCCCCGTTTGATTGTTTTAATGAAGTCTAATTTATCTATCTTCTTTGGCTGCTTGTGTTTTAAGTATCATATCTAAGAAACTATTGGCTAATCCAAGGTCATGAAGACTTACACTTCTATTTTTATAAAAGTTTTGAAGTTTTAGTTTTAACATTAACATCTTTGATCCATTTTGAGTTAAATTTTGTATATGGTGTGAGGTAGGGGTCCAATTTTATTTTTTTCAATGCTGATATTCAGTCATGCCTATTCATATATAGTTTTTTTCCCTTGTATTGATAATATCTTTCTCAATTCTGGGAAGTGTATCTTCCTCTTCTATATTTTGCAAGAGTCTGTAAAGTTTTTTGCTAATTTTTCTTTAAATATTTGATAGATTCAGCAGTGAAGTCATCTGATCCTGCATTTTTCTTTGTGAGAAGTCTTTGATTACTAAGTCTCTACTTGTCATAGGTCTATTCAGATTTTGTATTTCTTTTTGAGTCAATTTCCTAGTTTATATCTTTCTAAAAAGTTGTCTATTTCCCCTAGGTTATCTAATTTATTGTCACACAATTTTCATTGTGTTCCCTTATAATCCTTTTTATTTTTGTAAGGTCAGGAATAATGTCATCTCTTTCAATTCAATCATGATTTTAGTAATGTGAGTCTTCTTTTTCTCTTGGCTAGTCTATCTCAAGGTATGCCAATTTTATTGATCTTTTCAAAGAACCAAGATTTGGTTTCTCTGATTTTCTCTACTGTTCTCTATTTCCATAATGTCCTCTCTAATGTTTACTAGTTCCTTCCTTCTGCATGCTTCAGATTTTGTTTGCTCTTTATTTCCTAGTTTCCTAAGATTGAAGAATAAGTTGATTTGAGACTTTTGTTCTTTTTTAATGAAGGTGTTTACAGATATAAATTTCCTTTATATTGAAATATAAATTATAAATTTATAATATAAATATAACATAAATTTTAGTGAAATTTGTTTCCATTTTATCCCCAAAATTACAGAATTTCATGTTTTTGTTCTTACTCATTTCAAATTATTTCCCCATTGTTTTTGTCCATTGGTATTTAGGAGTGTGTTCTTTAATTACACATATGTAATTTTCCAAATTTCCTTTTTTTATTGATTTCTAATTTTATTCCATTGTGGTCAGAGAACATATGCTATGTAATTTATCTTTTTACACTTACTGAGATTTGTTCTATGGCCTAACACATGTATACTCTCAAGGATGTGGCATGTGTACTTGATAGAATGTGTATTCTGCTGTTGGGTAAAGTGTTCCACAGATACATGTTAGGTCTAGTTGGTTTATAATGCTGTTCAAGTCTACTGTTTTTCTGCTGATCTTCTGTTTACTTGTTTTATTCATTATTGAAAGTGGAGTATTGACGTCTCCAACTATTATTGTTGAATAGTCTACTCCTTTCAATTCTATCAGTTTTTGCTCCACATATTTTGGGGCTCTGCTTTTAGATGTATATATATGTTTATAATTTTTAGATCTTCTTCATATATTGATGTTTTATCATTATAAAGTGTCCTTATTTGTGTCTAGTAACAGTTTTTGTTTTAAAGTCTATTTTGTCCAATATTAGTAAAGTCAATCCTGGTATCTTTTGGTTACACTTTGCATCATATATCTTTTAAGTTCTTTTATTTCTAATCTATTTGTGCTCTTGAATATAAAGTATATCTCTTTTAGACAGCATATAGTTGGCTTATGTTTTTGTTTCAATTCATCGTGCCTTTTGAGTATTTATCCATTTTCATTTATTGTAATTACTCACAGAGTTAGGCTTAGATTTGCCACATTTTGCTATTTGTTTTCTATGTGTGAAATATCTTTTTGTTTCTCTATTCACTCATTACTGCTTCTTTTGTGTTAAATAAATATTTTTCTAGTGTTCCATTTTAGCTCCATCTTCCTTTCCTTTATTATATTTTTGGGGTTATTTTCATGATGGGTGCCCTGGGTATTATGGTTAACATCTGAATTTGTAACAATCTAGTTGCCTTAACACAAGCTTAGTTTCAATAGTATACTGAAACTTTGCTCCTGTATTGCTTGATTCTCTATTTGATCCTTTGTGTCTTTACTGTCATATAAATTACATCTTTACACATCATGTGGCCATCAACACAGATTTATAGCTGTTGATTTATGCAGATTATTCTTTAAATCAGATAGGAGAAAAAAGAATTACAAACGAAAATACATTTATAATGTCATATATTTACTTATATAGTTAATTTTACTGGTAGTCTTTATTTATCATCTGGATTTAATTTACTGTTTGGTGTTTAATTTCAGCCTGAAAGACTTTCTTTAATATCTCTGTAGGGCAGGTCTGCTAATGATAAATTCTCTGGTTTTATTTATCTGGTAATGTCTTCATTTTGCCTTCATTTTTAAAGAATAGTTACACTAGGTACAGAATTCTTGACTGAACTGGTTGAAAAAAAAGTCTTTCAGCACTTTAAATATATCATCCCACTGCCTTCTGGCCTGCATGGTTTCTGCTGAAAAATCAACTGTTAATCTTATTGATGATCCCTTGTGTGCAATGAATTTCTTTTCTTTTGATGCTTTTAAGGTCTTTGTCTTTCAATAGTTTGATTATAGTGTATCTAGGTGTGAATATCTCTGAGTTTACTTGAAGTTTGGTAAAATTCTCATATATTCAGATTAGTATTTTTAATCAAATTTGGGAAATTTGAGGCCATTATATATTTAATAGTTTTACCCCTTTTCTCTCTCTTCTCCTTCTGGGACTCTTACTATGAGTATATTGATATGCCTCTGAGTTTCTTTCATTTTTCTTCATTTTTTTTCTTTCTGTTCCTCAGAATGGATAACCTCAATTAATCTATGTTCAATTGCACTGATTCTTTCTTCTGCCTTGTCAAATCTGCTATCATGTTCCTCCAATAAATTTTAATCTCATTTATTGTACTTTTCAATGCTAGAATTCTTATTTGGTCCTTTTAGACATTTTTCTGTCTTTTTATTGATATTCTCTACTTAGGAGACATCATTCTTATATACTCCAATAGACCGTATGTTCTTTAAGCATAATTAAAATAGCTGTTTTAAAATCTATGTCTAGTAAGTTCAATGAAATTCCTCAGGGATGATATCTATTGACTGCTCTTTTTTCTGTATATGTGCTATACTTCTTTTTTGCATGCCTCACAATTTTTAGTGGAAATTTGAACATTTAAAATAATGTGTCAGTACTTCCCTTGTGGCTCAGTGGTTAGGAATCCACCTGCCAATGCAGGTGACATGGGTTCGAGCGCTGCTCTGGAAAGATTCCCATATGCCGTGGAGCAACTAAGCCTGTGCACCACAACTACTGAGCCTGTACTCTGAAGCCTGCGAGCCACAACTACTGAACCTATATACCACAGCTGCTGAAGCCCACACACCTAGAGCTTGTGCTCCACAACAAGAGAAGCCACCATAGTGAGAAGCCTGCACACCGCAACAAAAAGTAACCCCCACTTGCTGCAACTACAGAAAACACATGCAGCAGTGAAGACCCAATGCAGCCAAATTAATTAATTAATTAATTAATTTCAAAAAATTTAAATAAAATAAAATAATGTGGAAACTCTGGAAATTAGGCTCTCCTCCCTTCCTACACTTTGCTGTTATTACTGTTTTGGTTTATGTTTGTTTTTGTGGTTGCAGTGGTGGTGGTGGTGGGTGGTTGGTTTTTTTTTTTTTTTTTTTTTTTTTTTTGCATTATGTGGGCCTCTTACTGTTGTGGCCTCTCCCATTGCGGAGCACAGGCTCCGGACACACAGGCTCAATGGCCATGGCTCACGGGCCCAGCCGCTCCATGGCATGTGGGATCTTCCCAGTCCGGGGCACAAACCCGTGTCCCCTGCATCGGCAGGCAGACTCTCAACCACCGTGCCACCAGGGAAGCCTGCACATCACCTTTTAGATCCTTGTAAGTATGCAAGCTTTTCAAAACCCATGTGGACATCTCATTTCCCAGCTTTTCCTTTTAAGCATTTTGGTTAGCCTATTGTTTTCTCCAACTGATATCTACTACTTCAGACAGCCACAAAAGTAGGCAGTCACTTCTAATTTTTTTTAACATCTTTATTGGAGTATAATTATTTTACAATGGTGTGTTAGACAAACACCCTAGGTTAAAGGTTAGGTGAGGTTCAAGTCAAGGCAAACAAAGACAAACTTGCAAGTGGGGTCTTCCAGAAAACCGCTAGACAGGTAAAATAATGACAATCTATGGGAATGAGGTTTGAAGGAGCTTCAACCCTGTTCCTCTTCTAGTGGCTGTTGGACTGCTATATTTAATCATGAGAGTGGACTCTAGGTTTCCATAGCTACCAAAGAGCTGAAGGGTGGGGTGATGGGAATGGAACAAGTTAAAATGCACTAAGAATAGAGCTAATTGTTTTTACTGACATTCACCCATTGTGATTGAGTAAATACTTCCCATATGATGGCAAGTCTTTGGGTAATTTCCAGAAGTATGAAAACATTTATTCTGTATTTTTTGCCAATTTTCTTGTAGATTTTATAAGGAAGAGAATTTTCAAAGGTCCTAGACCCTTACTCTGCCATTTTTGCTGACATCCACTGCATTAATTATTTTAAAGCAAAGATATAAAAGATATAAAATATTGATCTGAGTGGAAATTAGTAAATTCATCTTGTTTTACTATTCAACACTCCCCTGTGAGGAAACAATATATTATGTGTGTGATATTCTAGCTTTATAAACATTATGCATATTCATTTTACTGAGAATATTGTAAAGGTATTAAAATGGTCTGTATTACCTTAAACACAAATAAATAGGAGGATATTTTTTGAAGATGCATATTTCTCAGGAGAGTAGCTCGACCTTGAAGACACAGACTACACTTCTAGGAGAAATAAGTTACTTCAAGTCTGGACTTAGAATTCAAGAAGTAGTAAAAGAATCCTTGATTTAGGTGTTTTGTGTTCAAGACAGGGCCTCAAACTTGAAGCATTGCAGGAGCCAAGGGTAGAACTGTGGAGTGGTAACCCAAAGAGGAAGGAAGCTAAGGTGCAATCAGTCCTTTTTTGTTATAAACCAGACTTCTTATGATCCCAGTATTGACTGTGTTTATTTTATTTCTGTTACCATTATGGTGATATGCCTTTCTGAAAGCTACATAAGGATATGTATTCAGGAGAAATCTAGCCTTAGCCTGTTCCTATCGAGAAAATTAATTGATCAAAAGTCAACATTTATCCTATTTCAGATCATGTCCAACATCTTTGTATGCCCTTAGAGCTTATCATCAGGGGCCAGGAGGACAATTTGGCTTAGGCTACATAGTCATGAAGGATCTCAATGTTTGTTAGACTTTCAATCTTACCTTTAGATTATATCATCTGTATGGTTACAGAGGAGGGAAAAGCACTATAGCACTGAAAGAAAATATAAGACCTTGCTTCTTACTACTTAAAGTGCAGTCTGTGGACAATTCATATTACCATCTTATGAGAGATGTTCATATTTGGAAAATCTAAGGTATCACCCTAGACCTACTGAACCAGAATATACATTTAAACAAGAGCTCCCGGTGTTTCATGTGCACACTAAAATTTGAGAAGCACTGCCATAGATAATCTAGGCATGGACTGTTGAAATTTGCTTGTACACACTCCATTAAACAAAGTCTTGGGGAATTTAAAAGGTTGTTTTTGGTTTTTCTAGATATTCCGCTGCTTCAATTGCAAAAGCAACAGGGCAGCTAAAATATTCTAACCTCAAAGTGACCTCTTATAAATTATTAGCTGAACTATATTAAATATCATTCTATATAATGTCACAGTAAAGTTTTTCTGGCAAGAAACAGAAACGTCAAGCATATTTTCCCAAGAAAGTTGATTTATGCTTCCTAGAGAAATTCCACAGTCATGTCATTCCATGTACTAAACAGAGTCCACACCCTCTTTGGCTGCTTCTTGAAAGGGTGCCAGATGCCATTCTTAGACTTTAAATAGGGAGAGGGGAAAATGAAAATAATAGCCTCAGGTGCAGATGTTACCTTGTTTCATAAGTAAAATTTCTAAAATTTATTAAATATATGAATTGTCACATTATATGAGAAATGCAGTAATAAGCTGTCCAGGGTTCTTGGGATAAAAAGCCCTGGAAGGTAAGAAAGATCAGTGGAAATCAAGAGTTGTCTTAAATTCAGTTCTCTAAAAGTAGAGCATGAAATAGGGATTCAGATGCCTGTGTTGTAGTGAGAGAGGGCTCTCAGGTAGAGGGGTGTAAGGGAAGCAGGATGCGGCAGGGAAAGCAGACGAGCTCATGACATATCTAGCTTTACCCTGATCCCCAAGTGATTCTGGGGTATGAATTTCACCACAGAGCCCACTTTGAGGTAAGAGGACTAGCCCGTGGTGGCCCCGTGTCAGTCAGTCATTAACCACTTCTGGAGGCTAGACATGACCTCCTTGGTGAGGCAGCTCCCTTTGGCCAAGGGCAATTCTCCAGGAAGCAGTCCCTGTGACAGCCAACAGAACAGGTGGAGGAGGGGTGCTTATCTGGGAAAGGAGATCTGGGCAGGGCCTCAACAACAGGGCTGCAACAGATTCAGGAGGGCAGGGTTCTAGTTCATGCTCTCCCAATACGGCATTCCACAAGCTTTCCCTTCTCTAGGACTCCATTCCTTTTTGTCTAAATGTAAGGAGACAGGACTTGAGAATGTCTACAACCTTACACTCCAGACACTGCTCTGACAAAACCCCAACGCTCGTCTGATGGAACTAGTCCCTGGTGAATTTCCCACCTCCTCAAAAATGTTACTCATCCAACATGTTCCTCCAGAAAGGTCCAGGAATGCTTTGGTCCTGCCTTAAACCAGTGTGGCAAAGTCGTTCCTCACATTAAAGGTCATTTGCCCATTTGCAAGGTACATAAAGCGATCCCATTCTTTTTTATTTGTTTCAAGTTAGCCACCTTGTATTTCTGTTAAATAAAACTCTAGTGGAAATTCTTCACCTCATCAATTTTCATGACTCACAGCCAATTCAGACAAACCTTCCCTCGGTGCAGAAAGCTCTTCTACAGTGTGTCTTGGTTTTCAATCTACATGAACAACTATCTTTAAATGAATTTATACAAAATGTATTATTTTCCACTGTATATTTTTAAAGAAAAAAAATGATACTTGTGAGAAAATGTGCTGATGGATAACAGAATAGACTATGCGTATGGAAAGTCTTTCCATTCAGAATACAGAACCACCACAATGCCAGGGAGGGGGGGGGCTTCCAGAAACCTTAGCCATAGAACCTAGGAATAAATAAAATACCATCCCAAATCTATAAAATGACAATAAACATTAGTGCTTATAAGTATTCCCAGATCTACGTGGTCAACAGCAGAATCTAAACATGCCAGGCGATCAACCTCCCAATTTAGACAGAGATCTGAGCTGTGCTTCTCTGAATAAACCCATCTGAGATAATCAATAGCATATGTTACCCCTGAGTTTGGAGTAAGTTGGCAAATGCAAGTTCAATCAGAGGCAATAATGTAACAAGTGTTCCACGTTTACTAATAGTAAATTTCAACAGCCACATTAATAGGAAGGAAAGACCCAAAACTTAGGTGGCAATTAAAGCTCCTCTTTTAAATGGGAAAACTCAAGCTGTGTAGAAAAGAGGCACGTAATTGGTCACACATGCTAGAAAGGTCTAGATTCCCAAGGACAAGGGGCATTTTTTAATTCCACTAAAATAAATAAATAAATAAATAACCACTCATGGCTAATGTTGCAGCACTAAATTGCACTCAGTGAAAAATTTCATTTGGCTGCTATTTTTTTTTTTTTTTGCTGTACGCAGGCCTCTCACTGCTATGGCCTCTCCTGTTGTGGAGCACAGGATCCGGATGCGCAGGCTCAGTGGCCATGGCTCATGGGCCCAGCCGCTCCACGGCATGTGGGATCTTCCCGGACCGGGGCACGAACCCACATCCCCTGCATCAGCAGGAGGACTCTCAACCACTGCGCCACCAGGGAAGCCCCTGGCTGCTATTTTTGATAAACTATTTCTCAATGTTCAGTGAGAGCAGGACTCCAGAGGGATCAGATCATAAATGTCATGTGTTTATAAGAATTTGAAGGAAAAAAACAGTATATCTGTCAGCCTTAAGACATGCAGTCATGATGCCTCAAATTTTATGCACATAACAACTTTGGAAACATTTTAGTTTTGCTCTTTTGGATTTGAAAACATAGCTGCAAAAACAAAACAAAACAAAACAAAGGCAAGTGTTCACTTTATATATTTGCATTCTTTAGCCAGACACATTATTCAAAATCTGAAGTTTCATTAAAAAGATGGACTTGGGGACTTCCCTCATGGTGCAGTGGTTAAGAATCTGCCTGCCAGTGCAGGGGACCCAGGTCTGAGCCCTGCTTCAGGAAGATCCCACATGCCACGGAGCAACTAAGCCTATGCGCCACAACTACTGAGCCTGCGCTCTACAGCCCGTGAGCCACAACTACTGAAGCCCGCGTGCCTATAGCCTGTGCTCCGCAACAAGAGAAGCCACCACAGTGAGAAGCCCCGCGCACCGCAAGGAAGAGTAGCCCCCGCTCGCCGCAACTAGAGAAAGCCCGCAAGCAGCAAAGAAGACCCAACACAGCCAAAAATTAATTAATTAATTAAAGTAAATAAAATAAAAGATGGACTTGGAAGGGACTTTAAAAGCCATTTAGTCCAACTTCCTATCCATGCAAGAATTCCAAACAGGTATACATTCTTGGCTTGGATACTTGTAGGGGAAAGGATAGATAGGTCATTTGTCAAACATCTCACTCTCCTACAGGCCAGGATGGTATTTCCTCCTTTCTTCCTCCCTCCATCCCTCCCTCCCTTCTAAGCCCTCTCTCTTTCCTCTTGCTCTTCCTCTTTCTTTCCTTCCTTTTCACCTTCCTTCACCATCTTCCTTTCCTTCTTTCTCTCCTTTCCATCATCACTCTCTATAATTCCTTCCCTCTTTCTATCCCTATCTTCCTTTCTTCCTTTTAGGGACTTCCTTGGCAGTCCAGTGCTTAAGACTTCACCTCCCAGTGCAGGGGGTGCAGGTTCTATCCCTGGTTGGGGAGCTAAAATCCCACATGCATGGTGGCCAAAACCCAAAAAAACATAAAACAGAAGCAATACTGTAGCAAATTCAATAGACACTTAAAAAAAACTGTCCACATTCCACCCAAAAAAATCTTCGTTAATGAAAAGTTTAACTGATTAATGTGCTAAATCTCCATTCCATCCAAATTTCCCATTCATGTGCAGTTCTTGGCCTCAGGGCCCATCAGGATGAGTCTCTTTGGTTTGTCGGATACTTTTCTCCAAAATTCAACCAAAGCCTCCACACCTCTTTTTTCCCAACTTCCAAATCTCTCCCCAAATTCACATACATGGTTTGCAGAACCGGAAATCAGGACTGCAAATTAGGGAAGGAGCATTGTTTTGAATGCTTCTACATTAGCTACATTTTTATGACTTTGCTACTTTGTCCTAGGGATGGAAGAGGAGCTGGCCAGAAATAACACAGTAGACCAATCTACTGCGTATTTATCATCTGCCAGATAACTTACAAGTACTTACAGACACTATCTCACTGAATTCTCAGTACCTGCAAGAAAGCTACTTTTAGCCTTTTTTGTGCTGAGAGTTTAAGAAACATGCCCAGGGTCAGCCAGCTCAGAAAGGACACTGTCGGGTGTTAAGCCTTTATTAAGTGCTCTCATCCACTACCCAGGCCTGCCTTTACATGTGTGCAGTGTTTAATTTCCAAAAAGGCACTGTACCTAACTTTTCATTGCAGCCAGTTTCATAGTTAGAATTCCCAGGAGCCCCAGAAGCTTCACTCGCATTTCTGAGCTCTCCACCCCAGCAGGAAAGGTACCCAGCAACCATAAGACCTGCTGGGTTATCTCCAGCCTGCTGTCATGTGATGTCTGCACCCATCCTTTCAGACCTGTGCGTGTCCAGCCTGCCTCATCACAGTACCTGGAGATCACCTCCTGTCCCCGCCCTGACCTCTCACTCCACACTTTGCCTCAGGCCAAAAAACATGCTGACCTCTGTTTGAAGTTCTGCTGTGGGAGCCTTTTCATCTCCATCAGATTATGAGAGCTTCAAGGGCTGAGTCCAGGCCCTACATAGTGCTTTGCAAACAACCGGCCCTCAACTCATGTATTTTATACATATATATATATATATATATATATATATATATATATATATATATACACGGAGTATAACTGGTTTACGATGTTGTGTTAGTTTCAGTTATACAGCAAAGTGATTCAGTTATAGATATACATGTCTCTATTCTTTTTAGGATTCAACTCGTGTATTTTGGAAACGTTGATCAACACATCTTTCCTACCATCTCCACTGAAGGCTCAAGATGCCTTCCCTCCCCTGACCTTCACGCACAGCTCTGATTTCTTGAAAGAGCATGAACATATCTCAATTCCCAAATTCCTTTTTAAGCTTGCCCCTTCTGCTTTATAGCATCACCCAAACTTTGAGTTTCTCCCAGCAGCCTGCATGAAGAGGGAAGTTAGTAAGCAGTCAACAGTTTATTTTGTGCTAAAACTCTTGTTCACAAGCAACCAAAAAAGAAAAAGGATACTATAGGCCCCTGAGAATCTCAGCTTCCAAAGGAAATGTTAGAAGGAGATTTCCTTTGCCAGAGGCCCTCAAGAGGAGCCTGGGCTTCCCACAGCTCGTGTAACCGTAAGCAGGAGGCCCCCAAAGCATTCAGGCATAATTTAGCCTCTGAATAAAACATTAATTCTAATGTGAAAGGCTGCGTGGGGACCATGGTTACTAGTTAGTGGGGCCATTCTGTCTCCCCATGCCGCTCTGACCTGCTCTGGGAAGCTTTATAACGTGCTGTCAGGGGGTCTTTCCAGAGATGGAGGGATGCAGATGAAACCAAAGAGGAGGCTGCACAGACCCAGATGAAGATGAAACCAAAGAGGAGGCTGCACAGACCCAGAAGATGCCAAAGTTTTTCTCTCAAGTCTGACGTTCCCATTTTCATCAGCTGATTTTCCATTCCCATTCATCAGACCATCTCACGGAGGCTTTCTCCTCTTGGGTTCTGTGTGGCATCATCTGCACGTTACAAACACACATGCATGTGCTCTTCCTTCAGCCTAGGAGCTCACTGCCTTACTTTACGGTCTGGCTGATTTGTGCTGGCAGGAGCAGCTGCTTTCCACTTTTTGAACACTTCCCAGTAGATAGGCCCTATGCTTGGCACATTAGTTTGAGTTATGTCTTTTAATTCTCATAAATCCTGAGACAGATACCTATATTATTATTGTAAACCTGTAATCAATAATACTATATGCTACAGAATTCTGTGTAATTAAATTAACATTTAATAAAATGTACAATGGCATGTGCAATTAAATAATAATAATCCCCATTTTGCAACTTGGGTTGGAAAGATCATCCCATGACCCTCAGCTGATAAGAAATGACCACTGCATTTGAATCTGGTTTTCCTATCTCTCAAGCTCTTACATTTAACTGCTCTGATATTCCAGCTGTCTGTTCATCTTTCAAGGCCAAGTTCAAACGTTATCCCCTATGTGAAGAGCCTTCTTTGGTGACAACAGAGCTAATTGGGTGATTATTTTCCATCTCCCTATAACACTTGGACATATATAACTGAGTAAAACTGAGTCTCATAAAGGCTGATCTCAACATAGTGCAAAAATCTGAAGAAGCACCAGTCCCAGACACAGAAATTGTAGAAAAGTAGTCTAAACCTTTGTTGCAGGCTCTTGAAAGATACCAAAGGTATATGGTATTCATTAAACCTAATGCAAAATATTTTAACACATAAAGTAGTTTTTTATATATATATATTTGTTTGGCCAAAAAGTTCGTTCGTGGTTTTCCCTAAGATGTTACGGGAAAACACGAATGAACCTTTTGGCTAATTCAATATGGAGAGAGAGATTTATATATATATATATATAATATATATATATTATATATATATATACATACATACATATATATATGTATTTATATATATATATATATATATATATATATATATATACACATATACACACACACATATATACACACACACATATGTATGTATATAGGCAAACAAATAATAAACTCATGGTCAGAGTGGGTTAATCATAAAAGTAGCTTTATTTTTTCCCCAATTTTCTTTTAAAATCTATTCAGTGTTGGTTCTTCCCTTGCCCCGGATGAGAAACCCTAGCCAACCCCATGACACATCTGGTTACAATTATGTAATAAAATGTCCCATGACTTTAAATTAGAATAGCATTTAAAATGTCCAGTCCTTGTAAGAGTCAGAGGCACTCGCCAGCATCTGCGGCAGGTAGAGAGGCCTGCCATTAGGAAGGGGGGAGCCGTTGGGAAGTTTCTTTTCTTTTCCTGCACCTCCTTCCATAGCTCTCTAAGTTTGCTTTCTTAGGATTAGAGCCTGAGAAGAGTTACAGAGAAGTTTATACTTGACTGAAACTCTTGTAAACACGTTTGTAACTTCTGATAACAAAGCAATACATACTGTGTAGCAATATATCATATTAAGTGTAGCAAATATTTTTTTTTAATTTAAAACAGAACAAAGAAGGAAATCGAAGCCACCCATAACCCCATCAACCCCAAATGACTTCTGTCAACATTTGGGTGAACCTCACTGATATTTCATTCCATTTGTAGATGTACACATTGCATATGCATGTTTATGGGAGATTTTTTTCCTACATTGAAACTTAGCAATGAAGCTTCACTGTAATATATTTCTTGAGCGCAATAAATAAAAAGAAATCATACATCATCTGTTGATAATAATTATAACTACTTTGCCTTTTACAAATATGCCAGAAAATGGCGTAGTGTACAGGATAAGATGCTAGACTCCTGGGGTCACTACAGTATCCCCCTACTGATTAACTGAGTGCCCTTCAGTAAATAATTAATGCTCTATGTCTCAGTTTTCTAATCCGTAAAATGGGGATAATCATAGTAACTTTTCTCATAGGGTTATCATGAAATATAAACACAGAAGTGAATATGTATGTTTAACATTCTTAGAAGAGTGTCCAAAAGATGGTAAGTTCTATATAACTGTGAGTTACAAACATGAGGATGATGACAATGACGCTGAGAGACCCACACAGATGGAAATACAGTCCTCAAGAAGTTTGTAATTTACTTTGTGAGATAAATGAATGTAAAGCAAACAATTAGAGAAGATTTAAATGCTAATCTAATCACTCTGATTCTTAAACAAGTCGTAATAGGTTTTAATAAGCAAGGTAGAACTTGGGAGAATTTCAGTTCATTTGAGTATGATGTTTGGCAAATATATAGATACATACACTTTTTCTCAACATTTGTCTGGGTCTTTTTCATGCCTCCTAAAATACAGTTAGTTTTCTGGGATGAATTGATGACAGTAAGCTTCTCTAATCCTAATACAAAAACAAAATACATCCTCCCCCCAAAAGAAAAGGTGCTATCAGCTGTCAGCACTGCAGTCCCCTGCATCCCCCTAGACTTGTCTGGTTGGAGCAGATCAGAAAAAAGGATGAAGGTGACAGACTGTCATCATTCCCTCCTCCCCAGTCACCTGCCAGTGGATCCCCAGAAACTGGTGTGATTGGATCATCTCTTCTAAAAGTAAGAGGCCTAAAAAGGATTGGGGCAGATGGTACACCCTAAAAATTAAGCAGCTGAATTCTTCAGGTATAAGCTGTCAGGATGTAGATGGGCAGTTAGTGATCATAAGTCCAGATATTTCAATACTGTCATTCTGAATGTTTGCAAGCTTTTCTTTCCCTTGATTATTTCCTTTTGTTCACTGGACCTAGGTTTTGAACCACGAATAGGAGCTTTCCAAGGAGTAAAGAAGTGAGAGCATTCCATACAGAAGTATTTCTCTGCAATGAAATGAAACATGCAGGGTCCTATAACTGGCTCTTGGAGGCCACATATGGTTCCTCTCAGTCAGTGGTTCTCAATCCAGGCTGCAGAGTTAGAAATATTTGGGGGGGGGGGGTTAAGAAGGCCAATACTCAGGCTGCATCAAGACCAATTTCAATCAGGAAAGCACAGGGTGGAACCAAGCACCAGATTTGTTAAAAGCTCCCTGGGTTATTTCACTGGGCAGGTAAGCTGGACAACCCATGCAGTAGGCAATAGCTGAAGAGCCCAGCTTTGTCCAAACATGTGTGTTCCTTCTCTGTGTACTGAGACCCCACATCTCAGCTTAGCTCCTTGATCACAGAGGAACAGGATGAGATTTGCAGGACTGCAGCATGGCGGAAGAGAAGAGGCCAGGTTTTGTGGCCTGAAAGTTCTGGGTTCATATCCCAGCTCTGTCACCAATTTCTTAGCTGCATGGATTTGGATCAGTTTCTAAGCCTCATTTTCCTTCCTTGTTCACTTCATGGGAATAATAATAATATTAACTTTGCAAATGTTGTCTAACATTAGAGGGATGAGATGAAAAGTGCTTTGCACAGTACCTGAAACATGACAAGGGTTTGAGAACTGGTAGCTGTTATAGTTATTATTTGCTAAACCTACAATTTTAGAAATAAAATCGAGTGTGTGCTATTGACAGGGAACAATGATACCACAGTCACATACATAGGAGAGCACATTTCAAATGAATATATGTTCACACTACTGATTTCTTTAATGTTAACACCTGGCTCTAAATTCATAAGTATTCATAATTATGGATATTAACTTTCTAAATGGAGGAGGTATTTCCCATGCAGGATGTGATGCAGAAAGTGAACTGAAATTCAATGGATGCACTCAGTGTCTCTGTTGAACACGTCTAAGTGATGCAGAGACATTATTGCATCCATTTTGGCAGGTATCCAGTGGAGTAGATAAGAATACGTGTTATCATCCAAGGACAGATCAACTAAGTGGCCTGAGAACTCCGGGAGTCATAAAATCATAAAATGTTTAACTTGCAAGAGATCATCTAGTTCAATGATTTTAATATATATATATTCTCTCAGCAGTGGAACACTTTTCTCAATAGAAATCTTAACTGTTAATGTCCAATTTTGGCAAGTGAAATTCTTATTATTGAAGTGAGGCTTACCTACTTTACCCTGAAGGGTTGTTTGGAGTTCTAGAGATTCAAAAGAACACACTTTGAAAACCAAGGACTGAGTTAAAACCACTTGGGGTAAGATTGTTACTTTGGTAGCATCCAATGAAACTCACCTCCTGCTATTCTCACTGTTGTGTATTCTCTTCCAGCATTGAGTATAGCCTTGGCCATGTGACTTGCCATCGCCAATGGGACATTGACAAGCATGATGCAAGTAGATATGGTTTTGCTTCTTGGTATGTCTGCTCTTTGAACCAGTTGCCACACTCTAATAAAGCTTTGGCTAAGCCACTGTATGATGAGACCAGGTTAAAAAAAGAGACCACGAAGAGGAACATGGAGGTACCAGATTTCTGAGTGAAGTCCTGCTGCATCTTCCAGCCCCACTTTAGCCTCCAAACAACTACAGCCTTAGGAGAGACTTCAAGGGAGACCAGAAGAAGAAACACCCAGCCACGCCCAGCCCAGCTTACAGAATCATGAAGAAATAAAATGATAGTGGCTTTAAGCCAACAAGTTTGGGGATGAATGGTTATACAAAAACACCTAAATGAAAAGTTATTTACTAGAGCCCCTCATATCTCTGGCATATCCCTTTAGCTTGCATTTTTAAAATTCTTTAATAATAAGCACTGAACGGGATTGGAACCAAGATGGCAGAGTAGAAGGATGTGCTCTCACTCCCTCTTGGGAGAACACCAGAATCACAAATAGCTACTGGACAATCATCAACAGGAAGACACTGAAACTCACCAAAAAAGATACCACACATCGAAAGACAAAGGAGAAGCCACAGTGAGATGGTAGAAGGGGCACAATCACAGTAAAACCAAATTCCATAACTGCTGGGTGGGTGACTCACAGACTGGAGAACACTTATACCACAGAAGTCCACCCACTGGAGTGAAGGTTCTGAGCCACACGTCAGGCTTCCCAACCTGGGGGTCCAGCAATGGGAGGAGGAATTCCTAGAGAATAAGACTTTGAAGGCTACTGGGATTTGATTGCAGGACTTTGACAGAACTGGGGGAAACAGAGACTCCACTCTTGGAGGGCACACACAAAGTAATGTGAGTACAGAACCCAGGAGAAGGAGCAGTGACCCCAGGGGAGCCTGAATCAGACCTACCTGCTAGTGTTGGAGGGTCTCCTGCAGAGGTGGGGTGTGGCTGTGGCTCACCATGGGGACAAGGACACTGGTAGCAGAAGTTCTGGGAAGTACCCCTTACCATGAGCCCTCCCAGAGTCCTCCATTAGCCCCAACAAAGAGCCCAGGTAGGCTCCAGTGTTGGGTTGCCTCAAGCCAAACAACCAACGGGGAGGAAACCCAGCCCCACCCATCAGCAGTCAAGAGGATTAAAGTTTTACTGAGCTCCGCCCACCAGAGCCACAGTCAGCTCTACCCACCACCAGTCCCTCCCATCAGGAAACTTGCACAAGCCTCTTAGATAGCCTTATCCATGAGAAGGCAGACAGCAGAAGCAAGAAGAGCTACAATCCTGCAGCCTGTGGAACAAAAACCACATTCACAGAAAGACAGACAAGATGAAAAGATAGAGGGCTATGTACCAGGTGAAGGAACAAGATAAAACTCCAGAAGAACAACTAAATGAAGCAGAGATAGGCAACCTTCCAGAAAAAGAATTCAGAATACTTTTAGTGAAGATGATCCAGGACCTCAGAAAAAGAATGGAGGCAAAGATTGAGAAGATGCAAGAAATGTTTAACAAAGACCTAAAAGAATTAAAGAACAAACAAACAGAGATGAACAATACAATAACTGAAATGAAAACTACACTAGAAGGAATCAATAGCAGAATAACTGAGGCAGAAGAACAGATAAGTGACCTGGAAGACAAAATGGTGGAATTCACTGCTGCAGAACAGAATAAAGAAAAAAGAATGAAAAGAAATGAAGACAGCCTAAGAGACCTCTGGGACAACATTAAATACAACAACATCCACATTATAGGGGTCCCAGAAGGAGAAGAGAGAGAGAAAGGACCAGACAAAATATTTGAAGAGATTATAGTTGAAAACTTCCCTAACATGGGAAAGGAAATAGCCACCCAAGTCCAGGAAACACAGAGAGTCCCATACAGGATAAACCCAAGGAGAAACAAACCGGGACACATAGTAATCAAATTGGCAAAAATTAAACACAAAGAAAAATTATTAAAAGCAGCAAGGGAAAAATGACAAACAACATACAAGGGAACTCCCATAAGGATAACAGCTGATTTCTCAGCAGAAACTCTACAAGCCAGAAGGTAGTGGCATGATATACTTAAAGTGATGAAAGGGAAGAACCTACAACCAAGATTACTCTAGCAGGCAAGGATCTCATTCAGATTTGATGGAGAAATCATAAGCTTTACAGACAAGAAAAAGCTAAGAGAATTCAGTACCACCAAACCAGCTCTACAACAAATGCTAAAGGAACTTCTCTAAGTGGGAAACACAAGAGAAGAAAAGGACCTACAAAAACAAACCCAAAACAATGAAGAAAATGGTCATAGGAACATACATATCGATAATTACCCTAAACGTGAATGGATTAAATGCTCCAACCAAAAGACAGAGGCTTGCTGAATGGATACAAAAACAAGACACATATATGTGCTGTCTACAAGAGACTCACTTTAGACCTAGGGAAACATTCAGACTGAAAGTGAGGGGAAGGAAAAAGATATTCCATGAAAATGGAAATCAAAAGAAAGCTGGAGTAGCAATACTCATATCAGATAAAATAGACTTTAAGACAAGGAAGGACACTACATAATGATCAGGGGATCAATCCAAGATGAAGATATAACAATTAAAAGTATATATGCACCCAACATAGGAGCACCTCAATACATAGGGTAACTCCTAACAGCTATAAGAGAGGAAATTGACAGTAACACAATCATAGTGGGGGACTTTAACACCTCACTTACACCAATGGACAGATCATCCAAAATGAAAATAAACAAGGAAACACAAGCTTTAAATGACAAAATAGACCAGATAGATATAATTGATATTTATAGGACATTCCATCCCAAAACAGCAGATTACGTTTTCTTCTCAAGTGCACACGACACATTCTCTAGGATAGATCACATCTTGGGTCAGAGATAAAGCCTTGGTAAATTTAAGAAAATTGAAATCATATCAAGGATCTTTTTTGACCACAACGCTATGAGATTAGAAATAAATTACAGGGAAAAAACATAAAAAACACAAACACATGGAGGCTAAACAATACGTTATTAAATAACCAAAAGATCACTGAAGAAATCACAGAGGAAATCAAAAAATACCTACAGACAAATGACAATGAAAACACAATGATCCAAAACCTATGGGATGCAGCAAAAGCAGTTCTAAGGGGGAAATTTATAGCTATACAAGCCTAGCTAAAGAAACAAGAAAAATCTCAAATAAACAATCAAACCTTACACCTAAAGGAACTAGAGAAAGAAGAACAAACAAAACCTGAAGTTAGCAGAAGGAAAGAAATCATAAAGATTAGAGCAGAAATAAATGAAATAGAAACAAATAAAACAATAGCAAAGATCAATAAAACTAAAAGCTGGTTCTTTGAGAAGATAAACATCATTGATAAACCATTAGCCAGACTTATCAAGAAAAAGAGGGAGAGGACTCAAATCAATAAAATTAGAAATGAAAAAGGAGAAGTTACAACAGACACTGCAGAAATACAAAGCATCCTAAGAGACTACTACAAGCAACTCTATGCCAATAAAATGGACAACCTGGAAGAAATGGACAAATTCTTAGAGAGGTATAACCTTCCAATACTGAAACAGGAAGAAACAGAAAATACGAACAGACCAATCACAAGTAATGAAATTGAAACTGTGATTAAAAATCTTCGAACAAACAAAAGTCCAGGACCAGATGGCTTCAGAGGTGATTTCTATCAAACATTTAGAGAAGAGCTGACACCCATCCTTCTCAAACTCTTCCAAAAAATTGCAGATGAAGGATCGCTCCCAAACTGATTCTATGAGGCTATCCTCACCCTGATACCAAAACCAGACAAAGATACTACAAAAAAAGAAAATTACAGACCAATATCACTGATGAATATAGTTGCAAAAATCCTCAACAAAATACTAGCAAACAGAATCCAACAAGACATTAAAAGGATCATATACCATGATCAAGTGGGATTTATCCCAGGGATGAAAGGAATCTTCAATATATACAAATCAATCAATGTGATACACCATATTAACAAATTGAAGAAGAAAAACCATATGATCATCTCAATAGATGCAGAGAAAGCTTTTGACAAAATTCAACACCCACTTATGATAAAAACTCTCCAGAAAGTGGGCATAGAGGGAACCTACCTCAACATAATAAAGGTCATATACGACAAACCCAGAGCAAACATCATTTTCAATGGTGAAAAACTGAAAGCATTTCCTCTAAGATCAGGAACAAGAGAAGGATGTCCACTCTTGCCACTATTATTCAACATAGTTTAGGAAGTCCTAGCCACGGCAGTCAGAGAAGAAAAAGAAATAAAAGGAATACAAATTGGAAAAGAAGAAGTAAAGCTGTCACTGTTTGCAGATGACATGATACAATACATACAGAATCCTAAAGATGCCACCAGAAAACTACCAGAGCTAATCAATGAATTTGGTTAAGTGCAGGATACAAAACTAAGGCACAGAAATCTCTTGCATTCCTATACACTAATGATGAAGAATCTGAAAGAGAAATTAAGGAAACACTCCCATTTACCACTGCAACAGAAAGAATAGAATATCTAGGAATAAACCTACCTAGGGAGACAAAAGACCTGTATGCAGAAAACTGTAAGACACTGATGAAAGAAACTAAAGATGATACCAACAGATGGAGAGATATACCATGTTCTTGGATTGGAAGAACCAACATTGTGAAAATGACTATACTACCCAAAGCAATCTACAGATTCAATGCAATCCCTATGAAATTACCAATGGCATTTTTTACGGAGCTAGAACAAAAAATCTTAAAATTTGTATGGAGACACAAAGGACCCCAAACAGCCAAAGCAGTCTTGAGGGGAAAAATCAGAGCTGGAAGAATCAGACTCCCTGACTTCAGACTATAGTATAAAGCTACAGTAATCAAGACAATATTGTATTGGCACAAAAACAGAAACATAGATCAATGGAACAAGATAGAGTCCAGAGTTAAATCCAAGCACCTCTGGTCAACTAATCTATGACAAAGTAGGCAAGAATATACAATGGAGAAAAGACAGTCCCTTCAATAAGTGGTGCTGGGAAAACTGGACAGCTACATGTAAAAGAATTAAATTAGAACACTCCTTAACACCATACACAAAAATAAACTCAAAATTGATTAGAGACCTAAATGTAAGATTGGACAGTATAAAAGTCTTAGAGGAAAATATAGGAAGAATACTCTTTGACATAAATCACAGCAAGATCATTTTTGATCCACCTCCTAGAGTAATGGAAATAAAAACAAAAATAAACAAATGGAATCTAATGAAACTTCAAAGCTTTTGCACAGCAAAGGAAACCATAAACAACACGAAAAGACAACCCTCAGAATGGGAGAAAATATTTGCAAACGAATCAATGGACAACTGATTAATCTCCAAAATATATAAACAGCTCATGCAGCTCAATATTAAAGAAACAAACAACCCAATCAAAAAATGGGCAGAAGACCTAAATAGACATTTATCCAAAGAAGATATACAGATGGCCAAGAAGCACATGAAAAACTGTCCAACATCACTAATTATTAGAGAAATGCAAATCAAAACTACAATGAGGTATCACCTCACACCAGTTAGAATGGGCATCATCAGAAAATCTACAAACAACAAATGCTGGAGAGGGTGAGGAGAAAAGGGAACCCTCTTGCACTGTTGGTGGGAATGTAAATTGATACAGCCACTATGGAGAACAGTATGGAGGTTCCTTAAGAAACTAAAAATAGAATTACCATATGATCCAGCAATCCCACTACTGGGCATATACCCATAGAAAACCATAATTCAAAAAGACACATGCACCCCAATGTTCATTGCAGGACTATTTACGATAGCCAGGTCATGGAAGCAACCTAAATGCCCATCGACAGATGAATGGATAAAGAAGAAGTGGTATATATATACAATGGAATATTACTCAGCCATAAAAAGGAACAAAATTGGGTGATTTGTTGAGACGTGGAGGCATCTAGAGACTGTCATACAGAGTGAAGTAAGTCAGAAAGAGAAAAACAAATATTGTACATTAACGCATATATATGGAACCTAGGAAAATGGTACAGATGAACTGGTTTGCAGGGCAGAAATTGAGACACAGATGTAGAGAACAAATGTATGGACACCAAGGGGGGAAAGCAGGGAGGGGGGATGTGGTGGTGGTGTGATGAATTGGGCGATTGGGATTGACATGTATACACTGATGTGTATAAAACTGATGACTAATAAGAACCTGCTGTATAAAAATATAAAATTAAATTAAAAAATTAAAAACAATAATAAATAGTAATAATAATAAGCATTGAACTAGTCTGATTAACCAGTAAGTAGATGAATTAAACATATAACCAAAGTCTTCTTGTTCTAATACAGCCCTTGTGCTACAATTCACCTGATCCCATATTAGTGGAATAAACCCTTTAAACTCTAGATATTCAATCTAGATTCCTTAACGTTATTTATATTTTGAGATAGAAAGAACTACTTTTTTCCTTAAATCCTTAAGTTTCTGTTAACTATGAAAACAGCTAAGAACAAGAGGCTTTTAAGCAATGAACTAAGATGTTACAACATCCATGGACTTTTCTTAGGAGAATCTCTCTCAAAACCTTCATGCCCTTATTCTCGAAAAAATTCTATTTTAACATGGTTTTCTGGATTCCTGATTCACAGGAATCACACACATATATGTGTGTGTCTATACATTTATATACAATGGATAATAAATAAACTATACATAATAAAGGCCAGGTATATTTCTAAATAAATTTAATTTACTAGATGAAATTTATATTTAATCAGATTATATTGTGTATGTCAAGACCAGATCAAATCACACTTGAACACCATTCAAATATTCTGTTGGAATTCCACTATATCGGTGAGCGCTCAATCTGAGATATTTCTCAGCAGAGCATTTGTGACAGGATCTCTGACCTGTATGCTCTGCCCTCACAATGAATCTTTGACTCTAGTCTCAGTGTTTCACCACTGCTACCACCACTGCCACACCCGGTAGTTAAGTTATTATTCTTTTAATCTTACAGACCATAGATCAGGCTTTTATAAGTGCACAGAAAGAAGTTAGGAGGCTACTGGTGGTTTTATTTCTTTCCTTCCCCCAAAAGAACATGGCAAGGAAATTTATTTCCTCTTAGAATGTGAGAGGATTGTGGAGCCTGTGAATTATACCCCACAATATTGGGTTAAAAAATTCACTTTTCTCTATTTCTCAGAATCAAATACTAAACTCTATTCTCCTGCTTGGTTGATGAAAAATCCCATCTTACTGTTAAAGTAAAATTTTCAAAAGATAACATAATAATGCTCAGGCAAATAGAAAGTGAACACATGTAAAAGATTTACTCAACTCATTAATTACTGAGAGAAGCAGTAAGGTGTTAAAAACAGTTCAAAGAACATTTGAGAAGATAGGTATTTATAGGTAAATTAATAAAGGCAGGTGAGGATAGGATTTCAAGGATAGATATAAAACTGATTAACGTCTAACAGGGTGATAAACCCTAGTCTCTGAGGTGACCTGTTCGAGTGATAAGAAATAATTTGCATCTCAACTGAACACAATTCTGCAAGATAGCATGTAGCTTAAGTCTGGGACCACTAACCAACAGCAAACCATGAGTTAAAGAACAAGCATTTGCTTAATCCCTGGGTGGGTTTGCACCTCCATAAAACACTGAAGAAACAAGTCACCCACCACCTTTTGCTTTTGTCCAAATTTTGAGTAATTTTTATCAATACTCATTTTTACTGCATCTCTCTCTGCTTGTCAGTGGGTTCAGGCAAGAATTATGGAGCTTTTAGAAGCCAGAAAGTAGGAAAAAGGCCAGGCCAGCTAGGCCATCATCTTTACCAGTGCCCCTTCTGTGACCTAATCTTGATGTCATTTCAGGCCTCTACCACATCCTCCTCAGTGTGGGGGACAGACCCTAGGATAACTCCCAATGAGCACCACCTTCTGGTATCCCTGCCTTTGTGTAATTCCCTCTCCTTGTGTGTGGGTGAGATCTGTCCCTTGCCTCTAGCTAATATACTGAATAATATTGCAAAGGTGAAGTGATCTTGCACGATGTAATTTAAATCCAAAACCAATTGATTCTTTGTAAAAGGAGATTTCCTAGGGTGGACCTCAATTAATCAGGTAGGTTTGGATTAAGCAAAGCCCTTAAAAGGGAGACTGAGCCATCCCTGGGCCACAAGATTATCCTGCTGGTCTTGAAAAAGTTAGCTGCCGAGTTTAGAGAGCCATGTGGTAAAGAGCTGCAGGTGACACCTGGGATGAGAGTGGACCCAAGTGAGCCAGCAAGAAAACCTCAGTCCTACAACTGCAAGAAATGGAATTCTGCCAACAGATATGTGTACTTGGAAGAAGACCCTAAGCTCCAAAAGGGAACAAGCCCAGGCAACACCTTGATTATAGACTTGTGAGACCCCAAGCAGAAGGTCCAGCTAAGCTGTGACTGGACTCCTACCCCACAGGAGCTGTGAGATCATAAGTATGTGCTGTTATAAGCCGCTAAGCTTGTGGCAATCTGTTACACAGAAGTAAATAACTAATACACTCAGGGGTACGCCACACAGCGCGTACTTCCCTGACGGCAGACGTGCTCACAGAATTTCCCTTCAATGCCCTCAAGGCCATGGTGCTTATTTTCAGCCATCTTTAGCATCTATAGTGGCAATTCCTCTGTCTAGGAAATGGAGTAAAGCCAGCCTAGGTCTCTGCCAGTCACAGAAAACCCTGAAGACTCCATTCTTTATCTTAGACCCAGAGATGTACCCTCACATTATCACCTCCCCGAAATAATCTCTTCTTTGCAAGTCAGCCTCCTAAAAGCTTCTACATCTGAATGATTACCCCCTACATCTTCCTCTTTGGAATCCCCAGGTAAAATCTCCCTGGGCCTGAAACTCCAAAGCTCTACACTTACCAGTTTGAGGAAGAGGGAAAACGAGAGACAAATTGTTATACGGACAGCTCTGGCTTTTAGAAGATTCAGTGTTGGCCTCCCTTTACTGGAATGAGAGAGGAGAAAGAAGATTCTAACACCATTTCAGTGTTGCTTGTTTGTTTGTTATTAGTAGTAACTCACTGTTTTAAAGAGAGTTAATATAATATACACTATACAACCAGGCTACAATAAAGTCTTTTAGGGGCAGAATTACAAAATAAATGGGGGTTCTTGCCACTTTCCTGATGATGCCCTTTTTATCTCTTAAGATCATGAAAGAAAAAAAAGGAACCAGAGGCAAACATGTAGTGTTTAGTGGCAATGAGTCAGAGGACATGGCAGCAGAGGAAGACGAACCCAGTTCAGCTCAGGAGAAACTGCTGAGAGGGCTTCGCAGAGGTGAGTTTTGGGGATAAACCCGCTGGTGAGGCCAGATCTGGAACTTGCTTGTTACTACCTTTGCACAAGCATTTCTCAAATTTGCCTGCACAGGAGACTCACCTGGGGAGTTTTTAAAATCCCAGTGCCCAGGCCACACCCCAGATCAATTAAATCACTGTTTGGGGGGCTGAGACCCAGGTATCAGTATTTTTTAACGATCACCACTTTTTAAAATTCCCCCAGGGAATCGTAATATGCAGGTGTTTTAGAACCACTGCCTCACACTCTCTTCTTTTGTTCAGGAAGAATGCGTTCTCACACCTTAGCACCAAAGCATCACCTGGAGAGACTGATAAAGCCCAGTTTCCCCTGGCCCCAGCCCCTGGGGTTTCTGATTCAGCAAACTTAGAGTAGAGCCCAAGAACATGCGTTTCTAACACACTCCCAGGACCCGTTGAGACTACTAATGGGGGAGCGTTCTTTGAAGAGACAAGGGCTAGATTTTTACCTTAATGAAATTGCAAGCACAAATCTTAATAAGTGGCTATTGGCTAAATATTTAATGAACCATAACCATATGTGACCTGTGTTTCATGCTTATGGAGTACTTACAATGAATAATTCCAGATTCTACACTAATTTTTAATTTGTCTTGTTCCCTAAGCAGCATCACACAGAGACCAACGGCCTCCAGAGAGAAAGACCTTTGCACAAAAACCACTAGGAAAGGTTTGCATATTTATCTCATGTTCCCTGCATGTTAGAGTCTCCTGGGGGTTAAGTAAAAGATACCAGTGCTTGGTCCTCACCCTTGGAAAGTCTACATTACTGACCCTGAGGAGGGGTTTGGATGGGCAATGACATATATATATATATATATATATATATATACACACACACACACACACACACACACACACAATATACATACACACATATTAATATATACACATATGCATACATTAGTAGAATAATTGATAAATATAATCGTTACATATTATTACACATAATATGCATAATGTATACTATATCATTATTTAATTATTAGAATTTATTTCTTAGAGCAGTTTTAGGTTTATAGAAAAACTGAACAGAAAGGGCGGGAGTTCCCATATACCCTCTCTTGCCTCCCTCACAGTTTTCTCTATTACTAACATCTTGCATGGTGGGATACATGTGTTACAATTAATGAATCAATATTGATATTTATTAGCTAAGTGCATAGTTTACATTAGGATTCACTCTCTAGTGCTGTAGAGCTCTACAGGTTTCACCAACTGTATAATAGCATGTATCCATCATTGTACTATCATACAGAATAATTTCACTGCCCTAAAAATCTTCTGTTCTCCACCTATTCATTTCTCCCCTCTATTCCCGAAATCCCTGGCAATTCCTGATCTTTTTGTTGCCTAAAGCTTTGCCTTTTCCAGAATGTCATATAATTGGAATCATACAGTATGTAGCCTTTTCAGGCTGGATTCTTTCACTTAGTAGTATGCATTTAAGTTTCCGCCATGTTTTTCTGTGGTGTGATAGTTCATTTCTTTTCAAAACTGAACAATATTCCATTGTCTGAATGTATGTTTGTTCATTCATTCACCTATTGGATACCATTGCCTCCAAGTTTTGACAATTACCAATAAAGCTGCTATAAACATATGTGTGGACATAAGTTTGCAACTCATTTGGGTAAATATAAGGAGCCTGATTGCTGGATTGTGTGGTAAGATTATATTCAGCTATATAAGAAACTGGCAAACTGTCTTGCAAACTGACTGTACCACCCTAGCCCTTGGTATTGTCAGTGCTTTGGATTTGAGCCATTCTAAGAGGTGTGTAGTGGTATCTCATTATTGTCTTACTTTGCAACTCTGATGACATGTGATGCACAGCATCTTTTCATAGGCTTATTTGCCATTTGTGTATCTTCTTTGGTGAGATGTCTGGGCAATAGTATTTTTAAAACAACTTCCTAGGTGATTTTCTTATGAAACCAGAGCTGATGATTACTGAAGCCTGGAACTCCCAGAGAAGACCAAACGTGGAACCCAGGGACGTTGTGAGAAGAATAAGTTCCATTTTTCTGTCTTGTAAGTGGACTCCATAGCATCCTTGTACATCTTTGCATCTCACCCATATCCCCTCAGCCTTAGGATCCTAAAGTGTAATGGCCTGATTTCTAAGCCCTAGGCTTTCTCTGACCCCACAATCCTTCCATACTGCACAGGGAAGACTGTAAGTGTCAGAGAAGTAACCCCCATATATTCCTCAGGAGCAGCCCTCAACCAAAGAAACTGATAGGAATTGGTGTATAAACTCCCTGGCTGTCTCACCCCTCCAGGGGGTAATTCTAAGATGTGTTCTACACTGTCTTGAGAGTCCCCCTAGCAGGACTGAGCTCCAGTTCCCCATAAAGGTAACTCATTTGTTCCATATCCTTAATTCTCTGCTTTCCTAATCTTCTACCAGTGTTTCCTGGCATCAACTGCCAAATAAACTACATACTCTTATAATCTGGTCTCAGGATCTGCTTCTAGAGGAGCCCAAATCAAAACAGCCTCTGGATAGAATAAGGTTGGTGCTGGAGGAGATTGTGCCAGGGCATAGAGTAGAAAACTGAGTGAGGCTAAGAAGGCCACAGAGAAGATTAGCCACTGGTAAAAGGGACTGGTGGGTAGTCAAACAACATAACATTTGGAGCCATCAAGTAGCTTACCTGTATCACTCTGAAAGCCCTCTGCCATGGATGGATTCTCAGGCCACTAAACTATTTCCTAGAAAATGGGGAAATACACAAATCAATCAAAACCTGCTCTCTTTTACCATTTTCACAAACATAATTGATCTTACCCCGAGTTCATTAGACAGCTGAAGGTGAGGTTTAGGGCTTATGTTATATTATTTTATTAGGGTATGTAATGCCAGGGAAGAGGAATAAGAAAGAGGAAGAGTCTGGAAGGGAAGGAGGGAGAACCAACAGGAGGAGGCTGCACTATGCAGGTGGCTGCCACAAGGGAAAGTGGTTACTCAGTCATGGACCACTGAGCCTTTGCTGATCCATACAAGCTACATCCCAAGACTGATGGCAGCTGGGTGTCGTGAGAGAGGAGAAACGATGTAACCACTGGCTCCCATCACCAATGATCTGAGACAAATTTCCAGGGGATGGTTCGTGGAAAAGAACAGAATCAATCCTCCCATAGTTGACTGGCCTCCAACCCCTAATGAATATCTACAGAAGAACGTGTGGCCTTCACTGTCTCTCCTTTCTGCCTTTTTCAAGAGGTTGGGTGTCCTAATTTTCCAGAGACTGACTGTGAGGTATTTCATATATATCCTAATTCTCCGTAAAAATTTAGTAGCTCTCTTACCTTAAGAAAGAAAGAAAAAAGGAAAGGAATAGGAAAGTCAGCACTTTCCCTGCCTTTTCAATATAACAGACCTGAGCTGAGCTGAGCTCCTCTGGCCCTGATCTCTCAAGATACTGGAGCCTCCGTGAAACTCTACCCCAGGATCTAGGGTCACAGCCTCTCCTGTGAATCCCTGCAGCTGTGATCTGCCCCAATTAGGGTGTGATGAGAAGCACAATCTTCCTTCCAGAAAGAAGTTCTATACAGACAAGGAATACAAGGCAGCTCAATTACATTATAATTGACTCTAATTGGCTCTCCCATGGGCTCTTGAATTCTTTATCTGCAGCCTGGTAACACATTAGAAAGCTGTAACACCTCTATCCTGCCCTGGAGAACACAAGAGAAAATGTTTTAAAAAAAAACCACCAAGCAGCTGAGCTTGGAAAAAGAGAGCTCCGGTGGGGTCAGTAAAGTGGAGGTGTTTTTAGGAAGAGTGTGAGGAGATATCAGGGGGAATGTGAAACTTCTGACTGCCTTCTAACTGCAGACAGAGAAGAAAAAAGTTCTGGTGGGGTTATTATTGACATACTAAGAGAGTTTCTTAAATGCACATATCTTCCAAGAAGCGTTTCTACTTGCCTTCATTTGTTGAGTATGCATAGACTCCACCGTGTCAGGGCTGGAGATACAGAGTGGAGAGACAGCCTGTAGAGTCTGGCCTGGGAAAGAAGATCCAGCAAGATGACCCCAGGCCCAGATGAAGGTGTGTGAGTGGGAGAGGGCAGGTGAAGAGAATTAGCCAGGAATGTTCCTGGTAATTGGAAGAGCCAGGGTGAAGAGCCAGAGTTCAGAGCGGACCCAGCAGGATCTACCTGAGCCCCATGCTCTTGGAAAACAGAGAAGCAACCCCAATTCTCTTGTCTTCCAGAATGGCCTACTGCAATGGACCACCCTTCCACATTGGACTTAGATGAAGCTCACCATGACCTCCTTGTTCACTTAGACAACGTCAGACACAGACCCTCCAAATTCCCATTCTTTGCTCCATAAATGATTAGCTAAACCTCTCGTCCCCACTGATCAAATGGCACAAAATGCTTGGAAACCAAACTTCATTTAAGATTCTCTCCTTCCCCTAGAGCCCTGAACTTTGACCCCCCTTCAACCTGAATCAGCAGATATCCCCTCCTTACAGCCCCTCCTAAGAAAAGAACAGTCTCTGATAGACTGTCTTGTCATGCCAGCCCCCCTTCATCCCACCCCCCACTCCAGGTTCTGTCCAGCTGTGTTCACTCTTCTCTATACAGGCAGACCTCAGAGATACTGCGGGTTCGGTTCTAGGCCACCTGAATACAGCGAATACCGCAATAAATAGGGTCACATGCTTTATATGCACTGATTTCCCAGTGCATATAAAAGTTATGTTCACACTACACTGTAGTCTATTTAGTGTGCGATAGCATTATGTATCAAACAATGCACAGACCTTAATGAAAAAGCAATGTTGTTGGAAAAAGGACACCGATAGACTTGCTGCTCAATGCAGGGTTGCCACAAACTTTCAATTTGTAAAAAACGTACTATCCGTGAAGCCCAATAAAGCAAAGTGCAATAAAAATAAGTGTGCCTGTAAAAGAAAAGACCTTTGGCTTAACCCTTGGGCTGCTTGAAGATCTATGGACAGAATGCTCTCCCTATTACAAAGGTCCTTCTCCCCATAGTAATAATCTTTAGAAGAAGGTCTCCCGTTACTAAGTCCTGATTTTTTTTTATTTGACATGACCACACATGTGTACTAGCCGTTCATAAAACTGAGTAGTACTTTTTTTTTTAAGTGTAGTTGATTCATAATGTGTTAGTTTCTGGTATACAGCAAAGCAACTCAGATATGTATATATATATATATATAGATAGATAGATAGATAGATATAGATATAGATCCTTTTTCATATTTTTTTCCATTATAGGTTAGTACAAGATGTTGACTATACTTCCCTGAGAGTAGTTCTTAAACTTGAGCTTCATCAGAATCCCCTGAAAGCCATGTTAAAACACAGGATTCTGGGCCAGAGTTTCTGATTCAGTAGGTGCATGGTAGGCCCTGGAACTTGCATTACTAATAAGTTTCTAGATGATGCTGAATCCTGCTTACCCAGTGCCTGCCTTAAGAACCACTCACATAGACTAGGACAGGGAGAGGCAAGTGTGAGGACTGCCAGAGAATTAGGCAGAGGCCAGGCGTGAGGGACCATAGAGTCTACACTTTTATCTCAGGCACTACTGAAGGATGGAGCCAGGGAGGGACTTAACCACATCTGCCTGTCTTGGAAATCCCTCTGTCTGAAGTTTGGAGAACAAATTGGAAGGGGTACAAACCAGGGACAGGAGGTCTGGAAGAAGCTGCTGTGTGATCCAGGTGAGAGTGGTGGGGCCCGGGCTGAGGTGGGCGGGGGTTGTGTGCTGGTGCCTGAGGAGAAGCAGAGATTCAGGTGGTCTTTCAGCAACAGCTTGCACAGGACTCTATAACTGACTGAGGGTGGGGCATAAGAAAGAGGACAAGGCAAACTTTTTTTTTTTTTTTTGCGGTACACGGGCTTCTCACTGCTGTGGCCTCTCCCGTTGCGGAGCACAGGCTCCAGATGCGCAGGCTCAGTGGCCATGGCTCACGGGCACAGCCGCTCCGTGGCATGTGGGATCCTCGCGGACCGGGGCACGAACCCGTGTCCCCTGCATCGGCAGGCGCACTCTCAATCACTGCGCCACCAGCGAAGCCCCAAATTTTTTTTAAATTAATTAATTAATTAATTAATTAATTAACTTACTTATTTTTGGCTGTGTTGGGTCAGGGCAAATTTTTTTTTAATCAATTAATTTACTTACCTATTTATTTATATATTTTTGGCTGCATTGGGTGTTCGTTGCTGCGGTGGGCTTTCTCTAGTTGTGGCAAGCAGGGGCTACTCTTCGTTGCGGTGCGCGGACTTCTCGTTGCAGAGCATGGGCTCTAGGCATGCGGGCTTCTGTAGTTGTGGCACGTGGGCTCAGTAGTTGTGGTGCACGGGCTCAGTAGTTGTGGCGCACGGGCTAAGTTGTTCTGCGGCATGTGGGATCTTCTGGACCAGGGCTCAAACCAGTGTCTCCTGCATTGGCAGGCGGATTCTTTTTTTTTTTTCTTTTTTTTTTTTTTGCGGTATGTGGGCCTCTCACTGCCTTGGCCTCTCCTGCCACGGAGCACAGGCTCTGGACGTGCAGGCTCAGTGGCCATGGCTCAGGGGCCCAGCTGCTCTGCTGCACGTGGGATCCTCCCAGACTGGGGCATGAACCCATGTCCCCCACATCGGCAGGCGGACTCAACCACTGCGCCACCAGGGTAGCCCAGGGCGGGGCTATTTATGACTCATCTTTCTCTCCCCTGCTAGACTACAACCTGGAGAGTACTGCTATTTATTAGTAGTTTTTGCCAGTTGTCCCATAAGGAGTTTGATACCAATTCCAGTGTGCCTGTGTGTGTGTTAGGGGGATCCAGGGGGTGGTTCTACACCACCGAGAAATTCTCAAACCATCTGGGTGTCCTATCGTTAAACCCAATTCTGATGATATCTACCCAGAGACAGCATCAGATTCCACAGGCGAAGGGCTCAGTCCAAGACTGCTCCTCACTTCAGATGCCAACCACAAGTCCAGGTTGTTACCTGTGCTTTGGACCAACTGACTATAAATCAGAGGGTTTCATGACCCCCTCCTTAAATTCAATTAATTTGCCAGAATGGCTCACAGAACGCAGGAAACCCGTTTGCTCACTAGATGACCAGTTTATAACAAAAGTTATTAAAGGATGTGGTCAACAGCCAGATGAAGAGATACACAAAGTGAGGTTCCAAACAAAGGAGCTTCTGATCTCCTGGAGTTTGGGACCCATCACTTGGAACTGTTCTGGCCCCCAACTTGAAAGCTCCCCAAACCCCCCTTTTTTTGGGTTTTTAATGGAGGCTTCATTACATAGGCATGATTGATTAACTTAATTGGCCACTGGTGATTGATTCAACCTCCAGCCCCTCTGCCTTCTCTGGAGGTCTAGGGATGAAATCATCCCTAGAAACTTCTTGGCTCCACTGGCAACAAGTCCCTATTCTTAAGTTTGGTCCAAAAGTCACCCTCATTAACATAACAAAAGATACCTTAACACTCATCACTTAGGAAATTCTAAGGGTTTTAAGAGCTCTGTGACAGAAACAGGATAAAAACCAAATATATATTCCTTATTACAAATCACAATATCACATCCCATCTAATGCTTATTCTTCTTGGAGAGTGTGTTTGACAAAATCAACAAAATCAATATTAATTTGTCAGTGTTTGTTTTTAAGATATAGCAAGGAAACAAGTGACAAATATTAGGAATATCTTCTCCCTTTGCTCCTTTCTACCAGCATCTTTCAACAAATAGACATGTGAGAGATGATGGATTGACCCAAGGATAAGACACTGATCAGCAGGTCTGAGCCGGGCACACAAAAGATGAAGCCACACTTACCAATAGTGCTCTAGACCTATTGTTCTGACATTTTTAGAGAGGATAAAATGTAGCTCTGTGCCCCAGAAACCATTTGTTATATGGTTGTGCATATTTATATAGAGACTGTTATATTTTTAGTTGGAGGGAGGTGGGCTTTTTCTCTGTTTCTATGGTAAATTGCTTGTACAGTCTGCATTTGTATGATTAAAGTATTGACACTGAATTGGCCAATTTGCCCAAGTAGGAAATGCACCCCACTGCCCAGTTTTAAAATACATGTACCCTTTATAAGTAGAACCATGCTAATGGGGAAAAAAATGGAATATATATATATTTTTTAGTTTACCATCCTTGAAATGAAGCAGAACCCTGCAGGGCCCTCCCAGGTACAAATCCTTCATTTCTTGATTGTAGGAAATAGGCTTCATTCAGCCTCCATGACCTTCCCTGAGTTCCAAAGGGCAAATTCAAACAGTTGCTTATCAGGGAAGGGAGGGAATGCAGAAACAAAGGATGAGAAGTCAAGAAATAATAGTGCAGCCATGGTGCAAGGTCCTGGTTCCTCCTCAAGGAATATACATAACAAAATACCTCTGAGTTCTTCTGCAGGAACTAAGGTCCAAGATTCCTGGAACACCACGAACCAATTAGAAGAAAGTCTGTACACAGTGGAAGATAACAAAGACTCTGACTCCCTCCCCAAACAATTCTCCCTTTAAAAGCTTTCATGGCCAAGAATAATCTTTGAAGCTGGTTTTTGGACATGAGTCCGCCTTCTCCCCAGGTTGCCAGACTCCTGAATAAAGCAAATTCTCTGTGTCTACTAGCACCCATCTCTTGAGTACTGGCTTTCAAGTGGCGAGCAGCTGAACTTGAATTTGGTAATATCCTTCAGACATGAAGTTAAAATCCCCCAATCCTGCTTGTCTCCCAAGGACAACACCCTGGAGTGATGGGTCTGCTCCCACTTCCTACTCACCTTGGGGGGGGATGGGGCACAGGGCCTGCCATCAGGTCCAGGCTCAGCTCACCGTACTGTGCACTGTGGGACCCACGAGCCACACATGGTTCCTGGCCACTTGAAATGGGTGAATCCAAATTGAGATGTGTTTTGTCAGGTATGCACTGAATTTGGAAGAACGTAAAATGCTTTTATGTTGATTACACGTGAGATGATAATATTTTTGATATACAGTGTTGACTAAAATATGTTATTAAGAAAATTTTTTCACTGCATGTGAGTTTGCTAGGGCTGCCGTTCACAAAGGACCACAAACTGAGCAGCTTCAACAGCAGAGGTGGATTGCCTCTAGTTCTTCTTGCTAGAAGTCCAAGATCAAGGTTTGAGCAGGATTGGTTCCTTCAGAGGCTAGGAGGGAAAGGTCTGTCCAGCCCTCTCTCCTTGGCTTGCAGATGGCCATCTTTTCCCTGAGTTTCTTCACATCCTCTTCCTTCTATGCATGTCTGTCTGTGACTAAATTTCTTCATTATAAGGCCAACAGTAATACTGCATTAGGGCTCATGTTAATGACCTCATTTTAACTTGATAACTTCAGGAAATGCCCTATCTCCAAATAAAGTCACATTCTGAGGTACTGGGGATTAAGACTCCAACATACTTTTTTCGGAGTGGACACAATTCAACAAATAACATACTGTTAATTTTTCCTTTGTTTAAAAGTGGCCACTAGAGGGCTTCCCTGGTGGCGCAGTTGTTGAGAGTCTGCCTGCCGATGCAGGGGACACGGGTTCGTGCCCCGGTCCGGGAGGATCCCATATGCCGTGGAGCGGCTGGGCCCGAGGGCCATGGCCCCTGAGCCTGCGCATCCAGAGCCTGTGCTCCACAACGGTAGAGGCCACAACAGTGAGAGGCCCGCGTACCGCAAAAAATAAAAAGAGGGGCACCATAACACGCGGGAACTTCCCAGGGATATGCATGCCCAGACCAGGCAGGCATATAACCTGTAGTAAACCCGCCCAGGTGGGCGTTTCTTAGCGAATCAGGGTGAGACCATGCGCAATAGTGAACTTGTTACATAGCTGGGGACTGTCAATCAAATAATGATCCCCTGTCACTCATCCATGATTGCACCCCACCTGCCCGCAGAACACTCCTTATACACCTTTAAGCCTGTACAGGAATGCTGGTTTCACTTTGCAGAAATAGCCCGCGCTCTCTCTCTGAGTGTAACTATGCTTTACATAAACCTTGCTTTGCACTTAAGCCCAAAGTGGTAGTCTGCAATTCTTTGCTTGCTCTCATGAGGACCGAGATTGCTGGCCTAGGTCTTCCACTGACTTTGGTTGAAGCCATTTGACACAATGCACGCCAACCCGGTAACAACTGAAGTCACGAGGGTCAGGAAAGGTCAACATCATCATCTTTTAGGTTCCAGTTGATCTGGTGGTTGAGGCTTCAGGCTAATCTTTACCACTGAAACAGAACTGGGAGTCTTTACCACTGATATATTCTCTTTGCTGTTTTTACTTCTCTAGCCTGACAACAGGTAATGTTTCTGCATTCTTTCATTCCCTTAAGATCATTAATTACTGAGACCTGTTCAAAGGCAAGCACTGTGGCCAGGCTTAGATCACAGAAGGTCTTAGGCCCAAAATGGCTTCTCTTCTGTCAAGAAAGCCCTGTCTGGTTCTCTTTCTCTGGGACACCCCCCTGCCCCACCTTATCTGCTTATGGTGGGAGCTGAGGAACATAGGTTTTTAAATAGGAGGGTGGGCAGCATTCCAAGCTATGGAGAGAAACATGGAAAAGAGGTCAGGGAAGGTAGAGGAGAGATGCATGAGAGCAAGAGACAGGGACCAACATTCAGGTTCTATCCAAGAGCTTTCTCTTCCTTACTTCCTATGCATGTGGCACAGGAAGGCTTTTTTATTTTTTATTTTTTTTTAAGAAAGTTTGCCCAGAAGTTAGATGTGAACTCTTCTCACTACATACCATTCCTGTCAGCACTTCTTGACACCTCATGAGCATTCAAGACCTGTGGGAATTTCTGCTTTGCCAAAAAAATAAATAAATAAAACAAATTAAAGATTAGGAGGGAGTTGTCACCAATTCCTGCTCTTTTTTACCAAGTCATGGAGCAAAATTATTCTACTTTAGCAAAGGCATGGAAAATGAGCTGGGGTCCAGGACGTGCTACCCTGAACTATGGCATCTTAGCCTCTGGAATATTTTTAGCTGAAGGAGTTTGAGAAAACAGCAGAAGCAGGAAGGACATTCTGACCTTCCCTCTCCCTTTCTCTCCTGAACCAGGTCATAAAACCTTCCTGTAAGCAGTGCCCTCTGTATACCTGGAGGCAAGGAGAATCTTTTTCTCGGAAGACAAAGGGACACAGAGAAGACGCTGAACAAACAGGCCTTGCCAAGTCTCCCACAGTTTACTCCGCTTCCGTCACACTCCTTGACCTATCATATTTCTCCTGACTGTCCACTACTCATCAAACAGCATAAAAATATGCAGGTTCAACTGTTTCTCTGGGTCTTCATTTCCTTACGAAGCCTCCCACATCATATAAAACTGACATTAAATGAGCTCGTATGCTTTACTCCTGTTCATCTGTTCTTGTCAGCTTAATTTTCAGACCCAGCCAGAGACCTTAAGAAAGTACAAGAAAATGTTTTCTTTCCCGACAATAGATTCTTGAAAAGTACAGAAATCTGTATTTCTTTTGGACCAAATTGGGACTGAGTCGTCTCCTGTGTAAAAATCACGTGCAGGTCCTCTCCCTGGATGCACAGGATGAAGTCTTTTTAACAAGTTTCTTTAGAGTTGCTTGCATCTCTCACATGAACCCCTTAGAGACTGAGTTACTCAGAACTAAAATTAACTGCAGCCTCTCACTTCCCAGATTCATAATAACCCGGCACAGTACGGGAAGATGTTGGTAGGCATCCTACTCTCCCTGGATTGACCTCTTTACCATCCTCCTTATCACTACAGCAAAGCACATTTCCTTCCCAGGGAGGAGACGCAAAACTATTCCAAGTTGGCAGAACGGCCTGGAGGAGATAAGATGGCACTGAATTAACCTTCCCACCCAATATGCTCCTGGTTCCAAAAGGAGGGAAAACCAGACTCTAATTAATTGCAGTTATTACTGACATACTTAGGGCAGGTCACAGATTTTAGTCTGACTCTCCCTCCCAGGTCTGGACACCTCCAGCAACGCTTTCTCTGGGATAAAGGGGCAGGTGGGCGATGCAGCTTATTTCTGACTATCTAAGATTCAAGAGACAAATCCATCTTGTGGTACCTGCCAGCCAACAGCTTTCTCAAATGCTGACACAAAAACACTTTGAAGGCAGACCGCGATGGAAGGTCCGAAGTAAACCTTGGACAAAGGACTTGGCAGAGATAACTGGTCACACACAAGTGCCACACTGGTACCCAGTAAAGTTGAACTGGCCATAAATCAGCTGGGCAATCATAAACTTAGCTTTTGTTGAGTGCATTAATAGGACAGAAAAGACATGGTATCTCCCAAATCAGAAATGAGAAAATAGAATGTGTTCCATATGCTTTCCCCTATGTTATCATAATCTAACCAGCATATTATAAAGCCATCAATCTATCCACTTTGTACTAGTGCTTATCATTTCTGGCTGCAGTTCATTGAGATCCAGCTGTCTGAGGTATCCCTGTTCCAAGACTCCCTTTTTCAGTGAGAACTGTATTTCTAAGGTTGAATTCCTGCCAATTCCTACTTAAGACCAGGTGTAGTAGCTTGATGTTGAATTTAATTAATTTAAATGCAATTTAATTAATTAATGCCCTCCTTGCATCCATACTCTGTCCTGTAACTTTTGAGCCCCTCCCACTCTCGCTCTGGACTTGGCCATGTGAGTTGTTTAGACCAATAGGAAGTTAGCAAAGTGGGGAAAAGCAAAGGCATGGGAAACGCTTGCACATGTCGGCTTCCTCTGTCACTTCTCTGGGATTCCCTGGAATCACAGGCACACATGAGGTGGCTTAGTGGAGAGATGGGAGAGACTCCTCAGCAGAGGACACTTCAGACCAGCCAGCCCTAAGCAACGTGCCAGCACACCTCAGAAAATGAGCTGTCCCAGCCCAGACCAGCAAGTCTCCCAGTCAACCCACAGATTAGTGAGAAGTTTTTAAAAATAATAATAATGCTTTAAGGCACTGAGTTTTGGAGTGATTGTTATACAGCTGTATTATGGGAACAGCTGAGAAGAAGGGAAGGTGATAATTGAATATTTGAATTTGTTGTTGTTGAATAAGAACTAATAATACAACTTGCCAAATGAGTGTAAATACACCTTATCATTGATGATGTAGTTTGCTATTTGACCATCTTATGTCTTATGCCAAAATTTGACATTCCCTAAAACTTGGCTCAGAGACTAGAAACATTGGGGGAGCTGCCCTCCTCTTCCCCTGAGTTCTGGGGGCATTCAGCGTGAGCCTGTCTCCTGGGCCTTGGGCTGGGACAGCATCAGTTTCTTCCCTTCTGCAGAAAGCAGTGTGTCCTCTCCTGGATTTCTGGCAGTCCTATCTCAAGCTAATCCTACACGGGCTCCAAAAAAATCAAGTTCGTATGCTTGATATGCTATTAATCTTTTTCTTTTATACCTATCATAAATTTGCCTGTCTCTTGTATTGAAGAGAAAGTGTATTTGTGAAACTTTTAAGCGGAACGAATGTTGATGATCATATTTTCTTATTTGCATAAGTACCTGTCTTTCTCAAAAGGAAATTTCTGGGCACTGCTAATTAATTTTTTTAAGGCAAAAACCAGCACTTCCTGTTTGAGGCAGGTCAAGGGGAGCACAGTGAAGAGAACCCCTCTTCTCTGGACCTTCTCTTTCCCTCTCCCACAGCCCCCAGGCACCCAGGATCAGTGTTTCTCAAACTTTACCAAGTGTAGGAATCACCTGGAATCTTGTTAAAATTCAGATTCAATATCTCTGGATGGGGGCCTGAGATTCTGCATTTCTCACAAGCTCTCAGGTGATATAACATAGCTGGTGCAGGAGCATACTTTGTGTGGGAAGGCCCTAGAACATTTCAGAGCAACTCAAAAAACACCGACTTTTCCCAGTCCCTCCTTTTGCAAAGAGGGGGTGTGACTCCAGGAAGATGACATTTAAGGTCAGGCTGGGACTCCCCACACACATATGAGTGTTCTCTCTTCTCATCTCTGTCTCTGACCTAAATCCTCACAGGTTCATGTCCGACAGTAAAAGTACTAGTTAATAAACATGTTGGTCTAGGCTTCATATATACTTTTTCTTTCTGCTAAGATGTTTTAGCTCACGAAAAGAATCTCTGGTTTTAAAATCAGCTAGTTCCAAGAAGTTTTGCAGAATAGAAATACTTGCAAAGATGTCCAGTTTAAAATAGCATCTGTTACAACACCATACGTGCCACTAAAACACATATAAATCCACAGAAGATAAAACAAGCAAAACAAATGATCACATGACCCCAAAATGAAGGGTGCCAAGTGGCCTAGTTCCAGAATTTGGAAGGAATGTCCTCTCTCTGTAAAGTCATTGAGAGGGGGCTGTTCATGTTTTGCTTCGTGATACAGAGCAGCTCCACTTACTGGGAGAAAAGAAGAGAAAAATGCTTCTCATGAGTCTGACCCTGAGTCCCAGAGCCTTGGCATCTAACCCCCCAGCAAAGCCGCAGCCCATTCTAGTGAGGGAACCACGTGGGGAGGAGACACATCCAGCCCAGCAATGTCACACTGGATGAAATCCAAACGTCTAGACTGGGAGCTGTACACACAACATTAGCTCAGGGTCTAGCCTTGACCTGAGAAAGAGCTTCCCCATCACCCATGTGGACAGAATGCTGAGCTTAGGTCAATCCGCTGGCTCTGTGCCCTGCCCCAGGTCCAGAGAAAAACTCCCCTCAAGGATAAACACAAAATGCTGAGATATGATATCCTTAAAAATTCTACAGATCAAGGGAAAGAGGATTTTATGCTAAAAAGTCAGAGGATAAGCACAATGGAAGGAGCAGAATTTTTTACCTCCTGCGCCCACTTTGCCTACAAGGCTCTCAGCCGCCTCCTCCATCACTAGCTCACTCCTGCTCTTCATTCAGGTTTTAGTTTCAGTGTTACCTTCTCAAGGAGTCCATGCGTTACCCCCAGATCACATACTTTCAGGGTACCCTGTGATTTTGTCAGGATATAATTATTTGTGTGATTATTTTGTTTAATGTCTATGACTGACAAATATGCTACTGAGCATGAAATAGGTGTTCAGCAAATAACTGTTGAATGAATGACTCAATTCCCATTGACACAAAAGTTATGTCTTAATCAATATAAAATAGAAACAGAAAATCAAAACAAACAAACAAAAAGATGAAATATAAAACCTCAGAGTAAGGCACAAAAGGTGAGTGAGGAGATAGGAAAGGCTTTTAAGGACACTGATGTTAGAAAGTCCAATAAAAATCCTCACTAGAGGGAAGAGAGCAGATCCAACATCATTGAGAATTTAATTCATGAGGCAGAGACTGCAAAGAATAGAATTGAGAGGGTTTTTTTTTCTCAGAATTAAAAAAAAAGATAAAGAGATGAAAACAATGTGGTAGAATATCATATATAAGGAGCTAAAGGATAAAAATCTAGCTTCAGAGTTATAAACATACCTGGTGAGACAAAACAAAAGAAAATCAGAAACAAATGCAATAAAGACTAAGTTTAAATGAGAAGAGGTCAATAAACTACCCAAGTATGATGGTTAAAAAAAGTTCACACATTTCAGCAAAAAGAGTAAGGAAAAAACCCACAACTAGACACCTGCAGATGCATTTTTGAATGCGTAGAATAAAAAATAAATAAATAAATAAAAACAAAAAATCCAACAAAACAAGGTGAGGAAGACAAATAACCTCAAAAGAAAGAAAAATAGCACCAGTAGATAATGGTGCAGAGTCTAGAAACGACAAGGATGGTAAACCAGTAATTTCATACACAGGCAAATCACTATTTGTGGGAAAAAAGAAAAATAAGATAGTAAGCATGCAAGACTTCAGAAATTATATCAATCCTATACCATTTCTGAATAATATTAATAATAAATTACCAGAAGTTTACATTCCTGCTCAGTGAAAGATGATTCAAATTAGTGTCATATTTTATTGTTCAAGTATACACTTGCTATGTAAATTTAGCAGTCATAAAATGGTATGCATAAAATAACAGCTCATCAATGTATAAATTAAAAACTTTAAGATGAAATGGACAGAATTACAAGTAATGGAGAAGACTTTAAACAAAGCGTTTCAGGTTTTGATAGATGAAGGACACAGAGGTAGATGAAGAGATAAACAAGTGCATAAAGAATTTAAATAATATAAAATAAAATGTGTAAGGAAGGACTGAAAGATATTTGTAAACAAAAAAATGCACCTTTTTTCCATCTTGCCTTAAAACCATTACAAAAATGTATCATGTATTAAACAACATCAACAAAACTTTGCAATTTGTAATTAACAAAAATTATATTTGTCACATTTTCTAGCACAGATGTTTCACAACTAGAAATTGCCAGTAAAACTTTAAACAAGATAAAATTAAATCAGCCTTTTGGAAAAGATGGATTTTGTCATAATTTTAGTGGAGTCCTAGATATGAGTGTGAGTTTTCACCTTAAATTATGTGACCTGAAGTTTAAGATACCTCAGTACAAGTAGAGAATAGACACATGTATGTTCATCTTGATCTAGACCACTGGTGGACATTCAGTTGCCTTGGGTAATGATCTACCCTGTAGGGGAGTTTGTTAGCATTCCATTAAAGCCCACACTCTAAGGGTAATTACTACAAGTTCTGCAGAAATGTTGACCTCAGAAAACAACTAAGTTTTTGTTGATTAGAATAATTGATATCAGAAATGAATTTTCTTTAGTAAGCCTAGTAGTCTCCCTAACGGTCACAATGGATTTTAGAAATGAGTGTATCTTCATGCTGTTAATTGTGCTCAGGATATTTGGGTTGGTTAGAAATAAGTGAGAGCCATTCAGACCTGTACATGCAGAGAGCATAGAATTCAGGGTCTCCTGGAGTCTTCTCAATCAGGAATGGTACCCTAAGCTTGATTTGTAAAAATGATTCAGCCTTCAGCAGATAATGAACAGGATTCTTAGTTGTCTGAGTCCATTGTAGGTTTAGCTGCAACTTGCTGCCATTGTCTTGGGTGGATATTTTATGGAAAGTACTATTAAGTCACCAGAAAGTAGAGACAGAGCTTTTACTGGGCTTGCAGAGCAGAGTGTGTGGACTCTTAAGTCTGCTTGCTGATAAATGTCTGTAAGTGAAGCAGAGCTAACTAGATCTGAGACTTGGCTTCACTGCAGGTTTTAGCAGGTTCTCCACTATGGTTGCTGCTGAAAGTGCCCCCAAAGAATAAACTGGCTGAGCGTGACCTCATCAATTTAAGTCAGTCCTTAATAGGGCACAGCAATGCTTCAAATATACCAAATTAATGGCCTATTTTGACCTGTTATATGAACTTCTAAGTATAATAGCACAATTTTTCACCTCACTGATTTAGGGTAAACTATTAGCAACAGTAATTAGTATACTGTTAGCTATAAAGACACAAATGTGGCTATTATAATTAACAAAATCATTTTCTAATTTTATCTCATTTAAGTTAAATGTAAACTAAATAGCCACATATGGCTTGTGGCTACCATATTGGACCTCAGAGATATAGAACATTTCAGTTATAACAGAGAATTCTACGGGGGTGACACCAGAGTCAAGAAGGTGATAGTGTGACTCTCCTGACACGCTGCTTCTCTTGACTGCATTCATAGCCCCAATCAATAGGATCCCTGATTTTTCCTTGTACTGTAACTGTGTATTTCCTTCCCACTCTGAATCTGGACTTGGTTATGTGACTTGCTCTGGCCAATGAAACAAGAGGAAATGTGACACAAGCAGAGACTTTCTTGCCCTTGCTTTTCTACAATGATCATGAGGACATGCCCACACTAGCCTGCTGGAGAGATTTGACAGACATATAGAAAAGACCCATGTTGTCCCAAGTGAGGCCATCCTAGACCAGCGAGCCTCTAGCTGACTCCCCAGCTAACTACAGGTGGATGTGTGGGCTGGCTCAGTCAAGGTCAGTAGAACCACCCAGTTGACCTACAGACTCACAAAAGACAATGAATGGTTATGGTTTTAAAGCACTATAAAGCACTAAATCTTGGGGTGGCTTGTTATATTTGTCCTGAAGAGTCAGTCACAATCAAACTCAACTCTTGACCTAGTTGTTAAACTCAATTAGATAAGAGGAAATAAAAGTCTGGGGAAGTTTGGGCAGAAGAAGGATGGTGTTATGGGCTCCATGTTTGTTTTCTCTCTAAATTCACATTTGAAGTCTAAATACTCAATTTGATGATATTTGGAAGTGGGGCCTTTGGAAGAGAATTAGATTATGAGGGTGGAGCCCTCATGATGGGATTTGTGCCCTTATGTTAATATACTAAGAGACATGAGATATTCTCTCTCTCTCTCTCTCTCCACACCCTCCTTTCTCCATCAGTGTCCCCCCACCTCCTGCCATGTAAAGAAAGAAACTGGGAAGAGGACCCTCTCCAAGAACCCCACCATGCTGGCACCTTGATCTCAGACTTTCTGCCTCTGGAAATATGAGAACTGGATGTTTGTTGTTCAAGCCACTCAGGCTCTGGTATTCTATTATGGCAGCCAGAACTGACTAGGACAGATGGCATGCCCCATTCCTCAGGTAGTTATTTTGATCCTCTCCCTCCTCCCCATTCAGGGAAGGGCCTGCACAGGAGTTTCTGGTCCCTCTCTACTCAATTACTTACCCCTCTCACAGAAGGAGGAGTTGATAATCAGATGGACCAAAGTATGAAAATTTTACTGGGTCAGGTATCATAGGCATAGGGATTCTGTCTAAAAAAGGCAGTGTCTAAGACCCCACACATTCTCTTTCACTTACTGGTCCACATGAAGAAGATTACTGCTTACTGTCAATGTGTTCTAAGCACACAAGGAAAGGCTATAGACCTGCTTTCCAGAGGAAAGCACCATTCTTGCCCATGTGGCCAACTGGAAAAGAGTTGTCAGAATCACTTCACTGCAGCAACATTATTTAGATTCTGAATAGGACATGGGAGACAACACACTTTGGCTCCAGAACTAAGACCAGCTCAGCTGTAATTTGAATATGGGATTAAGCTGTCTGACACTTGAGGGCCATAAATTAACAACACTGTTCTTTGCTTCTCTTTTGGCTACTGATCCTTGTGTACATTTTTTGCATGGTCAAGTCCTACCAGGAAAGGAGGAATAAGAGAAAGCCAATGCCTCACAGCTTGTTAAAAGTAATCTATAAAAAATAAATTTAAAAAAAAGTAATCTAAATTGATTTAAACTCAACTGTGGCTACCTTCCCTTATTCTATGTGTCCCACTTCTTAAATAGATGTCCAACAGGCAAGATTTCAGACATTGTGATTAAATTGGTTTGGAGAATTATCACACAGAGAGGTGTTGGGAAAAGAAGACATTAACAAATTGTCTATTATTGGCGAGTACACACTTAGATTTGTAGTTCAGGTTGAGAAAGTGATTAATAGGAATAAAATCACTTTAAAATATTGGTGTTATGAGAGCAAGATGAGCAAAGGCACAGAGGTGGAGAAAATATCACCTTAAATGAAACACTTGAGATAGAGTTTGTACCTTTACATAAACTCAGGCTGCCTACAATCAAAAGAAAAGGCAAGAGGAAACCAACAGAGATCCTATACAAAACATTGGTGATCCAAAGGGTGCAAGGTATCAGACATTCATGGAGTAAATGAAAGAGATTTTTGGTTCCTCATTCAAATGTGAGAATGTAGATTTGGAGCAAAGGTATTGAGAAGTAACATTCTGCTTTACAGCTCAAAAGTTATCAGAATATGATCTTCTTATTGACAAATCAGACCTGGGGTAGGGGGCAGTGGGGCATGGAGAGGTTGAATGAATGGATAAATGGAGTCTGTGTCAGCAGAGATTTCGACACAGTGCCAAAGCAATTGTTTCTTCAAATTTCCCTCAAATAAATAACAAGTAAGGCCAGTCTAAGCAAAATTGTGAATCAAAGCCCATCTCTATTCTTGCCCCAACCTCCCAAAGCTTGCTTTCCAATCATCTTCACTCTATCTCAACTCACTTATATCATCATTCTCGTTGATCTCAGACAATCCTATGTTTTGACGATTTACTATTCAGCATAAATTTAAAGTAAAGCCGTTAAGTCTTCCCACAGAGGATGCTAGCAAGTCTCCCTACCTTGAGGGCTCCTCACATGTAATACCCAAGACCTGAATCAAAAGACCAGACTGCTCCCACAACTGGATTCAACCAGGTACCCTCAGCAACACAGCAGGTGTTAGTCACTTACTGCTGTGTAACAGATCACTCCATAAGTTAGTGGCTTGGGACTTCCCTGGTGGCGCAGTGGTTAAGACTCTGTGCTCCTAATGCAGGGTGCCCGGTTTTGATCCTTGGTCCAGGAGCTAGATCCCACATGCATGCCACAACTAAGGAGCTACCTGTCGCAACTAATGAGCTCATGTGCCACAACTAAGAAGCCAGCAAGCCATGACTAAGGAGCCCTCAAGCCACAACTAATGAGCCCAGCTACCACAAGTAAGGAGCCAGTGAGTTGCAACTAAGGAGCCTGCCTGCCACAACTAAGACCCAACATAACCAAATAAATAAATAAATAAATGTTTTAAAAAGTGGCTTAAAACTATAATAATCATTTATTATCTGTTATGGTTCCTGTGGTAAGGAATTTGGGGCTGACTCAGCTGGGCAGTTCTGGCTTAGGGTCTATCATGAAGCTGCAATCAGGTAGTGGTGGAGACCAGTGTCACCTTTAAGCCTTCTTCACTCACCTGTCTGGTGACAGGGCTGCAGAGACTTAAACAACTGGTGACTTGAATATCTGGGGCTCCTCAGGCTACAATCTCTAACTCATGCAGTCTTTACACATGGTTTCTTCAGAATGGTGGCCTTGGTGTAGCTGAACACTTTACACCTCAGCTCATGGACCCAAGGTGCATGTCTCAAGACAGAACCAGGCAGTAGCCGTGTAATGATCTCTAATTTAGCTTTAGAAGTCATATAGAGTTATTTCCACCCTACTTTATTGAATGAGGCAGTTGAAGACTTGTCCAGGATCAAGGGAGGAGTGTCAGCATCACAGTATAAGAAGAGCTTGTACACAGATTGGTGCATCAGATGTTTCTGGGAAATGCAACCTGTCACTTCTCTTTTGGTAACCCACAGAGCTCTTCAATTTGTCCTGTCTGATTAAACATTATAATGAACATAAATGAAGTCAAATCAAAGAGTTCATTAAAGCTAGTAGAGAATGTTAATGTAAGATATATCAAAATCAATATCCAGAATTATCTCTTGGCAGACTTGGACTGCTGAGTTGAAAATAACAGGATGAAGTTTAAAAAGGGCCATGTGTGACATTTAAAAATAATTCTTTGAATACACAATAAGGAACTCCTGGGTTGGCAGGAGTTCCTATGAGAAAGAGCTAGGAATTTTAATGAATCATAAGCATGATATATATAAGAGTGGGATGTGATTGCTTAAACAAACGAGAAGCTGATCTACACTTAGGTTGTATTTATGGTATATAGTGTTCATATTATGGGAAGTAAAAGCCCAACATCCCCTGCATTCATTTAACCATTCACTTGCTCCACTGATGTTTATTGAGTTCCTGCTATGTGCTAGGCACTATCCTAGGTGCTAACAATATAGCAATGAACAAACACCCACAAAACCCTACCCTCATAGAACCTGAATTCAAATGGAAAGGACAAATAATGAGCCTGACAAAAATGCTAGAGAAAAAAATAAGAAGAGGATGGAAAGAAGAAAGGAATGCAACAGGGAAGGAGGGAAGGAGGGAAAGAAGGAAAGGGAATAAATGTTGAGAATGAGAGGGTTACAATTTTGGATAAGTTGGGTAGAGAAGTCTTCGCTGAGAGTGGCTATTTGAGAAAATATATGAAGGACGAAAGTGAGTGAGCCATGCATACCTCTGGAAGGAAAATCCCAGAGAGAAGAAATATCTGGGCTAGAGGTCCTGAGGCAGTGATGCCTAGCAGTGAGAATCCCAGTGTAGCTGGAACAAAGTGAGCACATTGGATAGCAATGAGACACAATCAGAGAAGTGATGAAGAGCTGTTTTCCAGGAACCTGTGGGTTACTCTCTGAGCATTGGATCTCACTCTGAATAAAGAGGGAAGCAGCTCAGGGCTTGAACAGGGAAGAAACACGATCTGACCTGGAATTTAACCAGCTCAGGAACAGTGGCCACTGTGCCGAAGGGCTGCAGGGAGATTAGTTAGGATATATTTTCAATAAGCCAGAGAGGAGATGGTGGTGCCTTAAATTACAGTGGTAACAGTGAAGGGTCTGAGAGGTGGTCAAACTATGGGCATATCTTGAAGGAAGGGTAATAAAGTTTTCTTGTTTATCAGATATGATTTATGAAACAGAGAAGTCAATGATAATACCAAAAGTTTGGGCCTGAGCATTTGCTGAGGTAAAGAAGATTGCAAATGAGCAAGTTTGGGGTCAAATAACGGTAGCTCAGCTTTGGATATATCTATTTTAAATAACTATGAGACAACCTATTGGATATATCAATCAGGAGGGTGGTTAAGAGTCTGTAGGACCCGGAGGAAGATGACAGAAGAGTAAGACGCGGAGACCACCTTCCTCCCCACAGATACATCAGAAATTCATCTACACGTGGAACAACTCCTACAGAACACCTACTGAACGCTGACAGAAGACCTCAGAACCCCCAAAAGGCAAGAAACTCCCCACATATATGGGTAGGGCAAAAGAAAAAAGAATAAAGAGAGACAACAGGATAGGGACAGGACTTGCACCAGTGGGAGGGAGCCGTGAAGGAGGAAAGGTTTCCACACACTACAAGCCCCTTCGCGGGCGGAGACTGCAGGTGGCGGAGGGGGAAAGCTTCGGAGTAGCGGAGGAGAGCACAGCAACAGGGGTGTGGAGGGCAAAGCAGAGAGATTCCCGCACAGAGGATCGGTGCCCTCAGGCACACACCAGCCCGAGAGGCTTGTCTGCTCGGCCGCCGGGGCGGGCGGGGCTGGGAGCTGAGGCTCGGGTATCGGCTTTCAGTCGGAGCGCAGGGAGAGGACTGGGGCTGGCGGCAGGAAGAGAGCCTGAAGGGGTTAGTGCACCACGGCTAGCCTGGAGGGAGTCCGGGGAAAAAGTCTGGAGCTGCCGAAGAGGCAAGAGACTTTTTCTTCCCTTTTGTTTCCTGGTGCGCGAGGAGAGGGCATTAAGAGGGCTGCTTGGGGAAGCGCCGGAGATGGGCGCGAGCCGCAGCTAAAGGCGCGGACCCCGGAGACGGGCGTGGGACGCTGGGGCTGCTGCTGCCGCCGCCGCGGGGCCTGTGTGCGAGCGCGGGTCACTGTCCGCCCCGCCTTCCGGGGGGCCTGTGCACCCCGCCACTGCCGGGGTCCCGGAACCCGGGGACGGCTTTCCCGGGAAAGCACACGGAGCGCCTCGGTCTGGTGCAACGTCACGTCGGCCTCTGCCGCCGCAAGCCCGCCCCACTCTGCGCGCCCCTCCCTCCCCTCGTCCTGAGTGAGCCAGAGCCCCCGAATCAGCGGCTCCTTTAAACCCGTCCTGTCTGAGCAAAGAACGGACGCCCTCCGGCGACCTACGCGCAGAGGCGGGGCCCAGTCCAAGGCTGAGACCCGGGAGCTGTGAGAGCAGAGACAGGGAAATCTCTCTGTGCAGCCTCGGAGGCAGCGGATTAAAGCTCCACGGTCCACTTGATGTGCCCTGCGTCTGTGGAGTGCATGAACGGACAGCGAATCATCCCAAATTGAGGAGGTGGACTTTGAGGACAAGATTTAAGACTTTCCCCCCTTTTCCTCTTTTTACAATGAATTATCCCAAATTAAGGAGGTGGACTTAGAGAGCAAGATTTCAGACTTCTCGCCCTTTTCCTCTTTTTACAACGAATTATCCCAAATTGAGGAGGTGGACTTGGAGAGCAAGATTTTTGATTTTTCCCCCTGCTCTCTTTTTGTGAATGTGTATGTGTATTCTTCTGTGTGAGATTCTCTCTGTATAGCTTTGCTTCCACCATATGTCCCAGGGTTCTATCTGTCCGTTTTTTTTTCAATAATTATTTTTTAATTTTAATAACACTACTATATTTCATACTTTATTCTATTTTACTTTACCTGCTCTTTCTTTTTTTCCTACCTTCCCTTCCTCCCTCCCTCCCTCCGCCCCTCCTTTCCTTCTTTCTCTTTCTTTCCTTCCTCCCTCCCTCCCTCCCTTCTTCCTTTCACTCTTTCTTTTTCTTTCCTTCCTCCCTCCCTCACTCCTGTCTTTCTTTCTTTCTTTCCTTCCTCCCTCCCTCCCACCCTTCTTCCTTTCACTTTATTTTTCTTTCCTTCCTCCCTCCCTCCCTTCTTCCATTCACTCTTCCTTTTTCTTTCATTCCTCCCTCCCTCCCTCCTTTCCTCCTTCCTTCCTTCCTTCCATCCTTCCTTCCTTCCTTCCTTTCTTTCCTTCTTCCTTTCTTTCTCTCTCTCTTTCTTTCTTCTACTAATTCTTTCTCTCTACCTTTTCTCCCTGTTATTCTGAGCCGGGTAGATGAAAGGCTCTTGGTGCTGCAGCCAGGAGTCAGTGCTGTGCCTCTGAAGTGGGAGAGCCAACTTCAGGACACGGGTCCACAAGAGACCTCCCAGCTCCACATAAAATAAAGCAGCAAAAATCTCCCAGAGATCTCCATCTCAACACCAGCACCCAGCTTCAGTCAACGACCAGCAAACTACAGTGCTGATCACCCTATGCCAAGCAACTAGCAAGGCAGGAACACAACCCCACCCATTAACAGAGAGGCTGCCTAAAAACATAATGAGGCCACAGGCACCCCAAAACATAACACCAGACGTGGACCTGTCCACCAGAAAGACAAGATCGAGCCTCAACCACCAGAACACAGGCACTAGTCCCCCCCACCAGGAAGCCTACAAAACCTACTGAAACAACCTTAGCCACTGGGGACAGACACCAAAAACAACGGGAACTACGAATCTGCAGCCTGCAAAAAGGAGACCCCAAACACAGTAACATAAGCAAAATGAGAAGACAGAAAAACACACAGCAGGAGAAGGAGCAAGATAAAAACCTACCAGACCTAACAAATGAAGAGGTAATAGGCAGTCTACCTGAAAAAGAATTCAGAATAATGATAGTAAAGCTGATCCAAGATTCTATTTCCAAGATCCAAAATCTTGGAAATAGAATAGACAAAATGCAAGTAACAGTTAACAAGGGCCTAGAAGAACTAAAGATGAATCAAGCATCGATTAAAAACACAATAAATGAAATGAAAAATACTCTAGATGGGATCAATAGCAGAATAGCTGAGGCAGAAGAACGGATAAGTGAGGTGGAAGATAAAATAGTGAAAATAACTGATGCAGAACAAAATAAAGAAAAAAGAATGAAAAGAACTGAGGACAGTCTCAGAGACCTCTGGGACAACATTAAATGCACCAACATTCGAATTATAGGGGTTCCAGAAGAAGAAGAGAAAAAGAAAGGGACTGAGAAAATATTTGAAGAGATTATAGTTGAAAACTTCCCTAATATGGGAAAGGAAATAGTTAATCAAGTCCAGGAGGCACAGAGAGTCCCATACAGAATAAATCCAAGGAGAAATACACCAAGACACATATTAATCAAACTGTCAAAAATTAAACACAAAGAAATCATATTAAAAGCAGCAAGGGAAAAACAACAAATAACACACAAGGGAATCCCCATCAGGTTAACAGCTGATCTCTCAGCAGAAACTCTACAAGCCAGAAGGGAGTGGCAGGACATAATTAAAGTGATGAAGGAGAGAAACCTGCAACCAAGATTACTCTACCCAGCAAGGATCTCATTCAGATTTGATGGAGAAATAAAAACCTTTACAGACAAGCAAAAGCTGAGAGAGTTCAGCACCACCAAACCAGCTTTACAACAAATGCTAAAGGAACTTCTCTAGGCAAGAAACACAACAGAAGGAATATACCTACAATAATGAACCCAAAGCAATTAAGGAAATGGGAATAGGAACATACATATCAATAATTACCTTAAATGTAAATGGACTAAATGCTCCCACCAAAAGACACAGAGTGGCTGAATGGATATAAAAACAAGACCCATATATATGCTGTCTACAAGAGACCCACTTCAGACCTAGAGACACATACAGATTGAAAGTAAGGGGGTGGAAAAAGATATTCCATGCAAATGGAAATCAAAAGAAAGCTGGAGTAGCAATTCTTATATCAGACAAAATAGACTTTAAAATAAAGACTATTAGAAGAGACAAAGAAGGACACTACATAAGGATCAAGGGATCGATCCAAGAAGAAGATATAACAATTGTAAATATTTATGCACCCAACATAGGAGCACCTCAATACATAAGGCAAATACTAACAGTCATAAAAGGGGAAATCGACAGTAACACAATCATAGTAGGGGACTTTAACACCCCACTTTCACCAATGGACAGATCATCCAAAATGAAAATAAATAAGGAAACACAAGCTTTAAATGATACATTAAACAAGATGGGCTTAATTGATATTTATAGGACATTCCATCCAAAAACAACAGAATACACATTTTTCTCAAGTGCTCATGGAACATTCTCCAGGATAGATCATATCTTGGGTCACAAATCAAGCCTTGGTAAATTTAAGAAAATTGAAATTGTATCAAGTATCTTTTCCGACCACAATGCTATGAGACTAGATATCAATTACAGGAAAAGAGCTGTAAAAAATACAAACACGTGGAGGCTAAACAATACACTACTCAATAACGAAGTGATCACTGAAGAAATCAAAGAGGAAATTAAAAAATACCTAGAAAAAAATGATAATGGAGACACGACGACCCAAAACCTATGGGACGCAGCAAAAGCAGTTCTAAGGGGGAAGTTTATAGCAATATAATCCCACCTTAAGAAACAGGAAACATCTCGAGTAACCAACCTGACCCTGCACCTAAACCAATTAGAGAAAGAAGAACAAAAAACCCCCAAAGCTAGCAGAAGGAAAGAAATCATAAAGATCAGATCAGAAATAAATGAAAAAGAAACGAAGGAAACGATAGCAAAGGTCAATAAAACTAAAAGCTGGTTCTTTGAGAAGATAAACAAAATTGACAAACCATTAGCCAGACTCATCAAGAAAAAAAGGGAGAAGACTCAAATCAATAGAATTAGAAATGAAACAGGAGAAGTAACAACTGACACTGCAGAAATACAAAAGATCATGAGAGATTACTATAAGCAACTCTATGCCAATAAAATGGACAACCTGGAAGAAATGGACAAATTCTTAGAAATGCACAACCTGCCAAGACTGACTCAGGAAGAAATAGAAAATATGAATAGACCAATCACAAGCACTGAAATTGAAACTGTGGTTAAAAATCTTCCAACAAACAAAAGCCCAGGACCAGATGGCTTCACAGGTGAATTCTATCAAACATTTAGAGAAGAGCTAACACCCATCCTTCTCAAACTCTTCCAAACAATTTCAGAGGGAGGAACACTCCCAAACTCATTCCATGAGGCCAGCATCAGGTTAATACCAAAACCAGGCAAGGATGTCACAAAGAAAGAAAACTACAGGCCAATATCACTGATGAACATAGATGCAAAAATCCTCAACAAAATACTAGCAAACAGAATCCAACAGCACATTAAAAGGGTCATACACCATGATCAAGTGGGGTTTATTCCAGGAATGCAAGGATTCTTCAATATACGCAAATCAATCAATGTGATACACCATATTAACAAGTTGAAGGAGAAAAACCGTATGATCATCTCAATAGATGCAGAGAAAGCTTTCGACAAAATTCAACACCTATTTATGATAAAAACCCTGCAGAAAGTAGGCATAGAGGGAACTTTCCTCAACATAATAAAGGCCATATATGACAAACCCACAGCCAGCATTGTCCTCAATGGTGAAAAACTGAAACCATTTCCACTAAGATCAGGAACAAGACAAGGCTGCCCACTCTCACCACTCTTATTCAACCTAGTTTTGGAAGTTTTAGCCACAGCAATCAGAGAAGAAAAGGAAACAAAAGGAATCCAAATTGGAAAAGAAGAAGTAAAGCTGTCACTGTTTGCAGATGACATGATACTGTACATAGAGAATCCTAAAGATGCTACCAGAAAACTACTAGAGCTAATCAATGAATTTGGTAAAGTAGCAGGATACAAAATTAATGCACAGAAATCTCTGGCATTCCTGTACACTAATGATGAAAAATCTGAAAATGAAATCAAGAAAACACTCCCATTTACCATTGCAACAAAAAGAATAAAAGATCTAGGAATAAACCTACCTAAGGAGACAAAAGACCTGTATGCAGAAAATTATAAGACACTGATGAAAGAAATTAAAGATGATACAAATAGATGGAGAGATATACCATGCTCCTGGATTGGAAGAATCAATATTGTGAAAATGACTCTACTACCCAAGGCAATCTACAGATTCAATGCAATCCCTATCAAACTACCACTGGCATTTTTCACAGAACTAGAACAAAAAATTTCAAAATTTGTTTGGAAAAACAAAAGACCCCAAATAGCCAAAGCAATCTTGAGAACGAAAAACGGAGCTGGAGGAATCAGGCTCCCTGACTTCAGACTATACTACAAAGCTACAGTAATCAAGACAGTGTGGTACTGGCACAAAAACAGAAAGGTATATCAATGGAACAGGATAGAAAGCCCAGAGATAAACCCACGCACATATGGTCAACTTATCTTTGATAAAGGAGGCAGGAATGTACAGTGGAGGAAGGACAGCCTCTTCAATAAGTGGTGCTGGGAAAACTGGACAGGGACATGTAAAAGTATGAGATTAGATCATTCCCTAACACCATACACAAAAATAAGCTCAAAATGGATTAAAGACTTAAATGTAAGGCCAGAAACTATCAAACTCTTAGAGGAAAACATAGGCAGAACACTCTATGACATAAATCACAGCAAGATCCTTTTGGACCCACCTCCTAGAGAAATGGAAATAAAAACAAAGATAAACAAATGGGACCTAATGAAACCTCAAAGCTTTTGCACAGCAAAGGAAACCATAAACAAGACCAAAAGACAACCCTCAGAATGGGAGAAAATATTTGCAAATGAAGCAACTGACAAAGGATTAATCTCCAAAATTTATAAACAGCTCATGCAGCTCAATAGCAAAAAAACAAACAACCCAATCCAAAAATGGGCAGAAGACTTAAATAGGCATTTCTCCAAAGAAGATATACAGACTGCCAACAAACACATGAAAGAATGCTCAACATCATTAATCATTAGAGAAATGCAAATCAAAACTACAATGAGATATCATCTCACACCAGTCAGAATGGCCATCATCAAGAAATCTAGAAACAATAAATGCTGGAGAGGGTGTAGAGAAAAGGGAACACTCTTGCACTGCTGGTGGGAATGTGAATTGGTACAGCCACTATGGAGAACAGTATGGAGGTTCCTTAAAAAACTACAAATAGAACTACCATATGACCCAGCAATCCCACTATTAGGCATATACCCTGAGAAAACCATAATTCAAAAAGAGACATGTACCAAAATATTCATTGCAGCTCTATTCACAATAGCCTGGAGCTGGAAACAACCTCTGTGTCCATCATCGGATGAATGGATAAAGAAGATGTGGCACATATATACAATGGAATATTACTCAGTCATAAAAAGAAACGAAACTGAGCTATTTGTAATGAGGTGGATAGACCTAGAGTCTGTCATACAGAGTGAAGTATGTCAGAAAGAGAAAGACAAATACCGTATGCTAACACATATATATGGAATTAAAAAATAAATGTCATGAAGAACCTAGGAGTAAAACGGGAATAAAGACACAGACCTACTTGAGAATGGACTTGAGGATATGGGGAGGGGGAAGGGTAAGCTGTGACAAAGCGAAAGAGAGGCATGGACATATATACACTACCAAACTTAAGGTAGATAGATAGTGGGAAGCAGCCGCAGAGCACAGGGAGATCAGCTTGGTGCTTTGTGACCGCCTGGAGGGGTGGGATGGGGAGGGTGGGAGGGAGAGAGATGCATGAGGGAAAGGATGTGGGAACAGATGTATATGTATGACTGATTCAGTTTGTTATAAAGCAGAAACTAATAAAAAATATTTATCTTTGAGCTGAAAAGGAAAAAAAAAGAAATAATCAATAAAAATTATTAATATACTCTCAAAAAAAAAAAAAGTCTGTAGTTCAGGATTGAGGTCCAGGCTGATAAGATAAATCTGACAGACATTGATAAAGGTATTTAAATCCATATCTCTGGTTGAAATAACTAAGAGAAAGAGTATAATAAGTTCCAAGGACTAAGCTCCTGTACACCCTAATCTTTAGTGACTGGGAAGATAAAGAGTGGAAAATAAAAGAGAAAACCAGGCAAATATGGTCCCCAGAAAGCCAATGGAAAAAGCATTACATGTAAGAAAGGAGTTTATCATTTGCTGCTGAAAGCTCAAGTGAAAGAAGGAATTAGATTGAACTTAATGATTAGATTTGTAAATGTAGAAATCATTTGAGACCTTGATGGAAGCAGTTTTAATGGTATAAAGAGGGAAGAACTTGATGGAGTGAGTTCAAGAGAGATTGGAAGACTGAAGAACTAATAACCCTTCAAGGATTTTACTGTAAAGGGAAGGATAGAAGTGAGGTGATGGCTGGATAGAGAGAATTATTGTTAGGAATGAAAAAATAACCATGTGCTTCCAGTGTGAAAATTCTGGTAAAGGAAAAATATTATGAAAAAGAAAGATTTCCTTGATTGATGACCTTGAGAACTTGAGGAAGGGATGGGATCTAGTGGGCAAATGGAGGTACTGCCTTTCGCTAGGAGCGTGGGGCATTCAGGCACGCTAATAGAAGAAAAGCTAAATAAAAAGGCATGGATGCAAACAGGTGGGTATAAGTGCTAATGGGAGATTGTAGGAGTACTATTCTGAATGTTTCCATTTTCCTTATGAGATGGAAAGCATGGCCATCATCTGAGAGTAAGATGAGGAGGGAGGTATAGAAGGTTAGAGCAGAGATGAGAGGGTTTGGAATGGTTTTCTTGAAGGTTGGGAGAATGAATGAATGGAATAAATAAAAGTGGCATGTCCTGGTAAGACACACGTGAGGTTGATGACCATGAATGAATGTGAGACCCATCAGTATGGCTGTGTATTTTTCTCCAGCCACTTTCTGCTACAGGTGAGCAGGTAGAGGGGAGGCAGAAAGTTGGATTTAGCAAGGCTGTGGCTTAATTTACCAAGTATCTCAACAAGGGTATTGAGTCTGTAAACAAGACTGTGATGATGATGGTTAGTTGTGGAATTTAAGCTGGATAAGGAGAAAAGTGAGGGTTTTAGGTAGTTGTGAGGGACTGAGAGAAGGTGGTAGTACCAGCTTAGAGTTCTCAGTGGGATCTAGGAACTAGTGTAGCTGGTGGACTAGAGGCATTGGGAGAAAGGTGAGGAAGTGGTTGGGGAGATGTTTGACTCTGAGATAATAGAAGAGGATGCAGTCATTGGCAATGACCATGCCTAGAGGATGAAGATGCAAAGTGAGTGAGGTAGGGTGCAGGACAAGAATGTAGCAAGACAGGGCAAGTAACTGAGCTACCAAGGAATTGAAACCAGAGAGCCTGGCAATTGCCCAGGAGCTAAAATGTTCAAGGAATATGAACAGAGAGCTGGGAGTCTACACATAATTGCAACAAGGAAGGGGAAACCAGTGGAATAAGGTAATGACATGAGAGTCAAGTTGAGGGATGGTATTTAGAGAGGGATCAGAGAGATTTTGAAATGGCAATAAGGAGCAAACAGGACACTCACTCATCTTCAAAACCAGTGGTACCAACAATGTGAGAGAGAAGACAACCACCAGTTGAGTTGCAAGGGAAGTAGGGTGCGTCCCTTAAGGCTTTCCATTAGAATGAGAAGTGAAGGGAATATTCCCAGGAGAAGGTGAGATTATGAGGGAATTTACTCATGACTCTGAGTCCTATGGGTACAGTCGGACGTTTGCGAAATGGAAAGAGTGGGCTATGGGGTCAGAAAAGATGAGGTACAGAGTCATGTGAGAAATAAGGAATTCCCTGGGAGACGCGGGCTTCTTAAAGTTACTGACGTTTACAGGGGATACAGGTTATAGTGAGATTAGTCCTCATAAATCCAAGGCACAGAATGATCTCCAAACTGAAGGCTGGAAGGAGGAAAAGGTGAAAGCTCTTGCAAGCAGTGTGCAGACTCCCATGTCTGGAGTTCTCTGTTCAACGCCTGATGCTATTTTAAGAGAATATAGATGAACTAGAGTCCATCAAGGTGAGCAGGCCCAGAGCAAGGAGAATCCAAGGGAATTCCATTTTAGGAAAATCAATACAAGAAACTGAGAAGGTTTCATAGGCCCTTTGGGAGCAACTGTCTTCAAGTATCAGGAGTGTTGCAATGTAAAGGAGGGTTTCACTTGTGCCTCATTGCTCCATAAAATAGAACTTGAACTTGTTGGCTGGAAGTTATAGGGAAATAAGTTCCTGCTGCTCCCTGATGATGAAGCAAACGACATCTACAGAAAGTGTGGTCCAAAAACCAGTGCTGATCAGCAAACTACTGGTTACCAATCTGTGATGAGGGAAGTATAAACCTTGAGAGTGGGCACTTGGAAACTTTTATAAGCAATTTTTCTGTGTTATGTTTACTCATTTTTTGAAGCTCAATTTTAATTGTTTACTCAAATGTGTTTTACGTGTCTTTTCATTTTATTTTTCTAGTATTTTAATTTTATTGTATTTTGTAAAAATGTTAGTCCTCAGTGGAAAGGATTAAAATAAAAAAGATTTGTCACCATAGATGGCTAGAGAGATTGAACTAACCTGGAGTATCACAGGAGGCATTTAACTGTCTATTCAAGAAAGTCTTCAAGGGGACACCAGACAGAGCCTGCCATTCAGAGTGGGAGAGTGAATGGAGATCTGGAGAGGGACCTGGCTGTCCCTTTACTGAGATAAAGGCAGGTCACTTGGTTTCACTGGGTTTTGATCTCCTCATCCATAAAGGGGAATGATAGCACTTTTATCTATCCCATAGAGTTAAGACTCAAATGACAAAAGCCATGGAGGGAATTGTGGAAAAATATTATAATCTATATATAAGGAAGTTTGGTCACTGTTGTTGTCTTGCTACACACAGAGAAATCCCTGCATGGAAGATCATTTGAACCGACTCCGATTACAAATGCCACATGTAGGTAAGTGCCAGAGTGGTGATGTCATAATCACTTTAGAAAGCATTTATTTTTAAATTGAAGTATAGTTGATTTACAATGTTGTGTTATTTTCTGCTGTACAGCAAAGAGATTCAGTTATACATATATATGTATATATACATATATATATATACACTTTCTTTTAAAAATTCTTTTCCATTACGGTTTATCACAGGATATTGAATATAGTTCCCTGTGTTATACGGTAGGACCTTGTTGTTGATCCTTCCTATATATAATAGATGGCGTTTGCTAACCTGAAATTCCCAATCCATCCCTCCCCACGCCACCCCCCACTTTGGCACCCACAAGTCCGTTCTCTATGTCTGTGAGTCTGTTAGAGAGCACATTTTAAACTTAATTAATTAAATTTAAAATTGACAAAAATATATAAATCTATATAAAAACTGATCCTCAGGTCCCATTCCCAGAGGTGCTGATGCAGTACGTCTAAGATACTGTCTGCAAATCTATATTTTTAACCGACTCCCCAGGTCATTCTAATACACAGCCAGACTTGAGAAACAGTAAATTAGGCTATTTCTAAAATCCCTTCCTCTTATTTTGTGATCAAATGTTAATGCCAAATGATTATTTTTTTCCAGATATGTGGGCATCCTTTGAGAAAGAGTTAAATGTTTGAAATGGGAATAAAATTTTAGGGATCAGCCAGTGGGTGAACCAAAGGTGTTAGACATAGTCTGCTCTGCCTATGTATACATTCAATTCAGCAGGGAAGGCCTTCAAAGTAGTATGGAAAAGTCAGGGTTGCTAACTCTTCACTTAGCTGGGGTCCCTCAGAGTGTGTGTAATGTATGTGTGTGTGTGTGTGTGTGTGTGTGTGTGTGTGTGTGTTAATCAATTGGAGCGTAGCATATATACAATAACATGCATAAGGTGGAAATCTTACCTGTACAGTTCTGATAGGGACAGAGTAAAGGAACAAATTAGGTAATTAAATAGCTAATCCCACTAGGGGATTATAAGTAAAGAAAAAAGTATGGGAGAACCCTGTAAGTTAATGATCATTCAAGAAAGCATGTTTGCTTAACCACAAAACCAAGCAGGCTTGCTTAGCAGCAAAAGCCATGCAGGAGAAGCATGAAACATGCCCCCAAACAATAAAACAATGGTGGCATGAGACCCACATCCTGCCCAGTGAGCTCAGTAAGTTAATGACCCCTAGGACATGCTCTCTGCACACATAAAAAATAATAATTTATGGAAAGGTGACGTTTCAAAGTGAAAGACCCTCATTGTACTGAAACTTAAAATAACTTTTCCATAGTGTCATGACAGTCCTGGCTTGACCAGGTAAGTACAAGAAAACTCCCTGGCCCAACCTGGAGGAGGAACTGATGATGGAAGCATGATGTCTACTGAAGAAAGAGGAAGAAGGTGGTCTTTTCCTCCTCACCACTTTTCCTTTGATTATAAAACTGTAGCCCACTCTTTGGTGGGGCTAATGGTGGACTGGGGGAGGGCTCACGCCAAGGAGTATTTCCCAGAACTTCTGCAGTCAGTGTCTTTGTCCCTGCGGTAGACAGAGGCACCCCCCCACCTTTGCAGGAGACCCTCCAACACTAGCAGGACAGTAGGAGGGAGCTTCAAGATGGCGGAAGAGTAAGACGCGGAGATCACCTTCCTCCCCACAAATACATCAGAAATACATCTATATGTGGAACAAATCCTACAGAACACCTACTGAACGCTGGCAGAAGACCTCAGACCCCCCAAAAGGCAAGAAACTCCCCACGTACCTGGGTAGGGCAAAAGAAAAAAGAATAAACAGAGACAAAAGGATAGGGATGGGACCTGCACCAGTGGGAGGGAGCCGTGAAGGAGGAAAGGTTCCCACACACTAGGAGCCCCTTCGCGGGCGGAGACTGCGGGTGGCGGAGGGGGAAGCTTTGGAGCCGTGGAGGAGAGCACAGCCACAGGGGTGCGGAGGGCAAAGCGGAGAGATTCCCGCACAGAGGATTGGGGCCGACCGGCACTCACCAGCCCGAGAGGCTTGTCTGCTCACCCGCCCGTGCGGGCGGAGCTGGGAGCTGAGGCTCGGGTATCGGGTTTCAGTCGGAGCGCAGGGAGAGGACTGGGGCTGGCGGCGGGAAGAGAGCCTGAAGGGGTTAGTGCACCACGGCTAGCCGGGAGGGAGTCCGGGAAAAAGTCTGGAACTGCCGAAGAGGCAAGAGACTTTTTCTTCCTTCTTTGTTTCCTGGTGCGCGAGGAGAGGGGATTAAGAGCGCTGCTCAAAGGAGCTCCAGAGACGGGTGTGAGCCGCGGCTATCAGCACAGACCCCAGAGACGGGCGTGGGATGCTCAGACTGCTGCTGCCGCCACCAAGAAGTCGGTGTGCGAGCACAGGTCACTATGCACACCTCCCCTCCCAGGAACCTGTGCAGCCCGCCACTGCCAGGGTCCCGTGATAAAGGGACAACTTCCCCTGGAGAACACACCGCACGCCTCAGGCTGGTGCAACGTCACATTGGCCTCTGCTGCCGCAGGCTCACCCCGCATCTGTACCCCTCCCTCCTTCCGGCCTGAGCGAGCCAGAGCCCCTGAATCAGCTGCTACTTTAACCCCATCCTGTCTGACCGAAGAACAGGCGCCCTCAGGCGACATACACACACAGGCGGGTCCAAATCCAAAGCTGAACCCCGGGAGCTGTGCGAACAAAGAAGAGAAAGGGAAATTTCTCCCAGCAGCCTCAGGAGAAGCGGATTAAATCTCCACAATCAACTTGATGTACCCTGCATCTGTGGAATACCTGAATAGCAACAAATCATCCCAAATTGAGGACATGGACTTTGGAAGCAACGATATATATATTTTTTCTTTTTTCTGTTTTTGTGAGTGTGTATGTGTATGCTTCTGTGTGTGATTTTGTCTGTATAGCTTTGTTTTTACCATTTGTCCTAGGGTTCGGTCTGCCCCCCCCCCTTTTTTTAGTATAGTTTTTAGCTCTTGTTATCATTGGTGGATTTCTTTTTTGGTTTGGTTGCTCTATCTTTCTTTCTTTTTTATTTATTACTTAAAAAAATTTTAATACATTTTTATTTTAATAACTTTTGAATTTATTTTATTTTATTTTATCTTCTTCTTTCTTTCTTTCTTCTTTTTTTTCCTCCCTTTTATTCTGAGCAGTGTGGATGACAGGCTCTTGGTGCTCCAGCCAGGGACAAGGCTGTGCCTCTGAGGTGGGAGAGCCAAGTTCAGGATATTGGCCACAGGATACGTCCCAGCTCCATGTAATATCAAACGGTGAAAATCTCCCAGAGATCTGGATCTCAATGCCAAGACCCAGATACACTCAGTGAGCAGCAAGCTACAGTGCTGGACACCCTATGCCAAAAAACTAGCAAGACAGGAACACAACCCCACTTATTAGCAGAGAGGCTGCCTAAAATCAAAACAAGGACACAGACACCCCAAAACACACCATCAGATGTGGACCTGCCCACCAGAAAGACAAGATTCAGCCTCATCCACCAGAACACAGGCATTTGTCCTCTCCACCACGAAGCCTACAAAACCCACTGAACCAACCTTAGCCACTAGGGGGCAGACACCAAAAACAACAAAAACTACGAACCTGCAGCCTGTGAAACGGAGACCCCAAACACAGTAATTTAAGCAAAAAGAGAAGACAGAGAAATACACAGCAGATGAAGGAGCAAGATAAAAACCCACCAAACCTAACAAATGAAGAGGAAATAGGCAGGATACCTAAAAAAGAATTCAGAATAATGATAGGAAAGATGATCCAAAATCTTGGAAATAGAATGGAGAAAAGACTAGAAACGTTTAAGAAGGACGTAGAAGAATTAAAGAGCAAACAAAGAGTGATGAAAACACAATAAATGAAATTAAAAATTCTCTAGAAGGGAACAATAGCAGAATAACTGAGGCAGAAGAACAGATAAGTGACCTGGAAGATAAAATAGTGGAAATAACTGCTGCAGAGCAAAATAAAGAAAAAAGAATGAAAAGAACTGAGGACACTTTGAGAGACCTTTGGGACAACATTAAACGCACCAACATTCAAATTATAGGGGTCCCAGAAGAAGAAGATAAAAAGAAAGGGACAGAGAAAATACTTGAAGAGATTATAGTTGAAAACTTCCTTAATATGGGAAAGGAAATAGTTAATCAAGTCCAGGAAGCACAGAAGTCCCATACAGGATAAATCCAAGGAGAAACATACCAAGACACATATTAATCAAACTATCAAAATTAAATACAAACAAAAAACTATTAAAAGGAGCAAGGGAAAAACAACAAAAAATATACATGGGAATCCCCATAAGGTTAACAGCTGATCTTTCAGCAGAAACTGCAAGCAAGAAGGGAGTGGCAGGACATATTTAAAGTGATGAAGGGGAAAAACCTACAATCAAGATTACTCTAACCAGTAAGGATCTCATTCAGATTAGACAGAGAAATTAAAACCTTTACAGACAAGAAAAAGCTAAGAGAAATTAGCACCACCAAACCAGCTTTACAATAAATACTAAAGGAACTTCTCTAGGCAGGAAACACAAGACAAGGAAAAGACCTACAATAACAAACCCCAAACAATTAATAAAATGGTTATAGGAACATACATATCAATAATTACCTTAACTGTAAATGGATTAAATGTTACAACCAATAGACTGGCTGAATGGATACAAAAACAAGACCCGTATATATGCTGTGTACAAGAGACCCACTTCAGACCTAGGGACACATACAGACTGAAAGTGAGGGGACGGAAGAAGATATTCCATGCAAATGGAAATCAAAATAAAGCTGGGGTAGCAATTCTCATATCAAACAAAATAGACTTTAAAACAAAGACTATTACAAGAGATAAAGAAGGACAACACATAATGATCAAGGGATCAATCCAAGAAGAAGATATAACAGTTGTAAATATTTATGCAACCAACATAGGAGCACCTCAATACATAAGGCAAATACTAACAGCCATAAAAGGGGAAATCAACGGTAACACATTCATAGTAGGGGACTTTAACACCCCATTTTCACCAATGGACAGGTCATCCAAAATGAAAATAAATAAGGAAACACAAGCTTTAAATGATACATTAACAAGTTGGACTTAATTGATATTTATAGGACATTCCATCCAAAAACAACAGAACACACTTTCTTCTCAAGTGCCCATGGAACATTCTCCAGGATAGATCATATCTTGGGTCACAAATCAAGCCTTTATAAATTTAAGAAAATTGAAATCATATCAAGTATCTTTTCTGACCAAAACGCTATGAGACTAGATATCAATTACAGCTTAATAATCAAGAGATCACTGAAGAAATCAAAGAGGAAATCAAAAAATACCTAGAAACAAATGACAATGAAAACACGATAACCCAAAACCTATGGGATGCAGCAAAAGCAGTTCTAACAGGGAAGTTTATAGTAATACAATCCTACCTAAGAAACAAGAAACATCTCAGATAAGCAACCTAACCTTACACCTAAAGCAATTAGAGAAAAGAAGAAAAAAAAAAAAACTTAGCAGAAGGAAAGAAATCATAAAGATCAGATCAGAAATAAATGAAAAAGAAATGAAGAAAATGATAGCAAAGATCGATAAAACTAAAAGCTGGTTCTTTGAGAAGATAAACAACATGGATAAACCATTAGCCAGACTCATCAAGAAAAAAAGGGAGAAGACTCAAATCAATAGATTTAGAAATGAAAAAGGAGAAGTAACAATGGACACTGCAGAAATACAAAGGATCATGAGAGATTACTACAAGCTACTATATGCCAATAAAATGGACAATCTGGAAGAATTGGACAATTCTGAGAAATGCACAACCTGCCGAGATTGAACCAGGAAGAAATAGAAAATATCAGCAAACAAATCACAAGCACTGAAATTGAAACTGTCATTAAAAGTCTTCCAACAAACAAAAGTCCAGGAGCAGATGGCTTCAAAGGTGAATTCTATCGGGCTTCCCTGGTGGCACAGTGGTTGGGAGTCTGCCTGCCGATGCAAGGGATGCAAGTTCATGCCCCAGTCTGGGAAGATACCACATGCCGTGGAGCACCTGGGCCCGTGAGCTATGGCCACTGAGCCTGCGCATCCGGAGCCTGTGCTCTGCAACGGGAGAGGCCACAATGATGAGAAGCCTGTGCACCACAAAAAAAAAAAAAAAAAAAAAAAAAGGCGAATTCTATCAAACATTTACAGAAGAGCTAACACCTATCCTTCTCAAACTCTTCCAAAGTATAGCAGAGGGAGGAACACCCCCAAACTCATTCTATTAGGCCACCATCACCCTGATAACTCAACCAGACAAAGATGTCACAAAGAAAGAAAACTACAGGCCAATATCACTGATGAAGATAGATGTAAAAATCCTCAACAAAATACTAGTGAACAGAATCCAACAGCACATTAAAAGCATCATACACCATGAGCAAGTGGGGTTTATCCCAGGAATGCAAGGTTTCTTCAATATACACAAATCAATCAACGTGATATACCATTTAACAAATTGAAGGAGAAAAACCATATGATCATCTCAATAGATGCAGAGAAAGCTTTTGACAAAATTCAACACCCATTTATGATAAAAACCCTGCAGAAAGTAGGCATAGAGGGAACTTACCTCAACATAATAAAGGCAATATATGACAAACCCACAGCCAACATCGTTCTCAATGGTGAAAAACTGAAACCATTTCCACTAAGATCAAGATCAAGGAAAAAGACAAGGTTGCCCACTCTCACCACTGTTATTTAACATAATTTTGGAAGTTTTAGCCACAGCAATCAGAGAAGAAAAAGAAATAAAAGGAATCCAAATCAGAAAAGAAGTAAAGCTGTCACTGTTTGCAGATGACATGATACTATACATAAAGAATCCTAAAGATGCTACCAGAAAACTACTAGAGCTAATCAGTGAATTTGGTAAAGTAGCAGGATACAAAATTAATGCACAGAAACCTCTTGCATTCTTATACACTAATGATGAAAAATTTGGAAGTGAAATTAAGAAAACACTCCCATTTACCATTGCAATAAAAAGAATAAAATATCTAGCAATAAACCTACCTAAGGAGACAAAAGACCTGCATGCAGAAAATTATAAGACACTGTTGAAAGAAATTAAAGATGATACAAATAGATGGTGAGATACACCATGCTATTGGATTGGAAGAATCAACATTGTGAAAATGACTATACTACTTAAAGCAATCTACAGATTCAATGCAAACCCTATCAAACTATCAATGACATTTTTCACAGAACTACACCAAAAAATTTCACAATTTGTATGGAAACTCAAGAGACCACAAATAGCCAAAGCAATCTTGAGAAAGAAAAACAGAGCTGGAGGAATCAGGCTCCCCAACCTCAGACTATACTACAAAGCTACAGTAATCAAGACAGTATGGTACTGGCACAAAAACAGAAAGATAGATCAATGGAACAGGATAGAAAGCCCAGAGATAAACCCACGCACATATGGTCACCTTGTCTTTGATAAAGGAGGCAAGAATATACAGTGGAGATAAGACAGCCTCTTCAATAAGTGGTGCTGGGAAAACTGGACAGCTACATGTAAAAGAATGAAATTAGAACACTCCCTAACACCATACACAAAAATAAACTCAAAATGGAATAGAAAACTAAATATAAGACCCGACACTATAAAACTCTTAGAGGAAAACACAGGAAAAACACTCTTTGACATAAATCACAGCAGAATCGTTTTTGATCCACCTCTTAGAGTAATGGAAATAAAAACAAAAATAAACAAATGGGACCTAATGAAACTTCAAAGCTTTTGCACAGCAAAGGAAATGATAAACAAGACGAAAAGATAACCCTCAGAATGGGAGAAAATATTTGCAAATGAAGCAACTGACAAAGGATTAATCTCCGAAATATATAAACAGTTCATGCAGCTCAATATTAAGAAAACAAACAACCCAATCAAAAAATGGGCAGAAGACCTAAATAGACATTTCTCTAAAGATGATATACAGATTGCCAACAAACACATAAAAGAATGCTCAACATCATTAATCATTAGAGAAATGCAAATCAAAGTACAATTAGATATCATCTCACGTTGGTCAGAATGGCCATCATCAAAAAATCTACATACAGTAAATGCTGGAGAGGGTGTGGAGAAAAGGGAACCCTCTTGCACTGTTGGTGGGAATGTAAATTGATACAGCCACTATGGAGAACAGTATGGAGGTTCCTTAAACTAAAAATAGAACTACCATACGACACTGCAATCCCACTACTAGGCATATACCCTGAGAAAACCATAATTCAAAGAGAGTCATGTACCACAGTGTTCATTGCAGCTCTATTTACACTGGCCAGGACATAGAAGCAACCTAAGTGTCCATCGACAGATGAATGGATAAGAAAGTGTGGCACATATATAGAATGGAATATTACTAAGCCATAAAAAGAAATGAAATTGAGTTATTTGTAATGAGGTGGATGGACCTACAGTCTCTCTTACAGAGTGAAGTAAGTCAGAAAGAGAAAAACAAATACCATATGCAACACATATATATGGAATCTAAAAAACAAAACAAAACAAAATGGTCATGAAGAAACTAGGGGCAAGACGGGAATAAAGATGCAGACCTACTAGAGAATGGACTTGAGGTTACGGGGAGGGGGAAGGGTAAGATGGTACAAAGTGAGAGAGTGGCATGGACATATAGATACTACCAAATGTAAAATAGAAAGCTAGTGGAAGCAGCCACATAGCACAGGGAGATCAGCTCGGTGTTTTATGACCACCTGGAGGAGTGGGATAGGGAGGGTGGGAGGGAGGGAGACACAAGAGGGAAGAGATATGGGGATATATGTATATGTATAACTGATTCACTTTGTTATAAAGCAGAAACTAACACACCTTAAAAAAAAAAAACAAAACTGGGGCTTCCCTGGTGGTGCAGTGGTTGAGAGTCCGCCTGCCAATGCAGGGGACATGGGTTCGTGCCCCAGTCTGGGAAGATCCCTCATGCTGCAGAGTGGCTAGGCCCGTGAGCCATGGCCGCTGAGCCTGCGCATCCAGAGCCTGTGCTCCGCAACGGGTGAGGCCACAGCAGTGAGAGTCCTGCGTACCGAAAAAAAAAAAAACAAAAAAACAAAAAAACTGCAGCCCAGTAAATTCTCAGGGCATGGCATCCTCTTGCCTGCCCACTTGTAAGCCTCACAAGCATCCTATTCTAATAAATCACTTCTTATCTATCACTTTGCCTCTCACTGAATTCTTTCTGTGCTGAGACATAAAGGACCGGAGCTCCTTGGAGCCCCACAAAATGACACCCACTGGTTTCAGTTCCATGATTTTTTATGTATACATAAAACCCACATCATACTCATCCAAATCAAGATATAATTTTCAACACCCCATAAGTCTCCCTGTGCTCCTTCCCAGTGTGTAGTCACCCAGCCAGAGGTAAGCACTCTTCTGCCTTCTGTCACCATCTAGTAATTTTGCTGCTCTTGAACTTCATATAAATGGAATCACGTAGCGTGAGCTCTTTTGTGTCTGGCTTCTTTCCACAAAATACTCCACAAAATATCTGTGAGTTTCATCCATGTTCATGCATGTATCACTTTCATGGTATTTTTTTTTATTGCTGGTTTTTCAGTTCTTAGCAAGAGCTCAAGATGATCAAGTTCATTGTCAATGTGTAAATGAAAGGATTATACAAATACAAGGACAGAATGACAAATCAAAGATGGGAAATTTCAAAGATGTTGAGGCTCAACTAGGGTAAACCTTGCCATGAGAAAAGAAGGAATCATTCTCAGTTAACCCCAGCAGAATCTCCAGGAGTAAATCAGAGTGTGTGTTCCAGTGCACACCACCACCACCACCACCAAGAAATCTACGTTTTTTCAAAACAGTCTTCATTAACTGTGCATATGCTAATATTTGAGAACCATTGCTGTGAACTTTAAAGAGAATGTAGATAAGGGGCTTTTATTAATGGAGCTGCCTACAGGCTGCTTAACAAAAGCTAAGGTTTTAAAATTTGGCTACAGGGATTATCACCTAGAAGGTCTGAGTTTGATCTAACAGTGAGTTTAACTCAGCTCTTTTTTCCCCCCTTCATTGAAAGCTGTCTGCCCTGGGGTAAAAACTTTTTTTGCAAATGACTTAATAGAGCATTTTTAACCTGAAAGGATAAAGAAAAAGATGGGCCAAACAAGAAGAGTGCTGATTTCTTTTCAAGCATAGCGTCAAAGCTGATTATCAAAGCCACTCTCAGGGGTTCCAGGGAAGACAGCCTTCAACAAAGCCACAGGAGCTCTCCCTTATTCTCTGTGGTCCACTGTGTAGTCAACCACAAAGGCACACAAATACACCCACAGCAAAACCACTGGGCTCTACTGAGCACACTGACAACAAAAGAACAGTAGTCTCAAATACTGTTTCAAAACTCTTTGTGCAACACCATGGTTTCCCTTCCCTGGGTTATTCTGTATTTATTAGCTAACACAGTTTTCATGTACTAAGTTCCAATCAAATAAAACAGTCAATCAACATGTTATACTGACCATCATTTTGTGTGGTTTTCCAATTGCTGCCCCTTAACTTTATTGCCCATCCCACCATACCATGGTCTCCTTGTGAGGTACAGATGGACACAGGAAAACAAGAATGCAGAACTCACAGCATCATAGACCCTCCAAAAAAGTCCCACTTGGGGAATGTTTCATTAGAACTTTCAATGACACTGACGGCTAGCATTGGTAACTGTGACTCACAAAGCTCTTTACCTAATGGATTTTATTTGATCTCCAGCAGAATCCTGTGAGATAGAAAATGCTCTACTCATTTCACAGATAAGGAAATGGAACTTAAGTACTCTTTTTTCCTGAAGTTTTGCAGTAAGTAAACACAATGTCCATTATTCAAATTCATGATTTCTAGCTCCGAATAACATGTGACTTTATTTTTCTATGATAAAAATGCTTCTGTTAGGAATAAATGAGAAGCTGAGACAAAGTGAGAGAGTGGCATGGACATATAGACACTACCAAATATAAAATAGATAGCTAGTGGGAAGCAGCCACATAGCACAGGGAGATCAGCTCGGTGCTTTGTGACCACCTAGAGGGGTGGGATAGAGAGGGTGGGAGGGAGGGAGACACAAGAGGGAAGAGATATGGGGATATATGTATATGTATAACTGATTCACTTTGTTATAAAGCAGAAACTAACACACCATTGTAAAGCAATTATACTCCAATAAAGATGTTAAAATAATGAATGAATAAATAAATACATAAATCAGGAAAAAGTCAAATTCCTAGAAACAGAGAGTAGAAAAGTGGTTCCCAGGAGTAGGAGAGGTGGAAGAAATTGGGAGAGGTTGATAAAAGGGTACAAACTTTTAGCTATAAGATGAGAATAAGGTTTGAGGATAATGTAAAACATGGTGCTTATAGCTGATAACACTGTATAACAAAACTGGAATTTTCTAAGAGTAGAACTTAAATGTTCTCACCATAAATAAATAAATAAATAAATAAATAAATAAATAAATAAATAAATAAAATAAGAGAGGAGATGGATGTGTTAATTAACTAGATGGGGGCATCCTTTCACTATGTGTACATATATCAAAGCACCATGATGTATACTTTAAATATCTTACAACTTTGTATGTAAATTTACCACAATAAAGCTGAAAAAAATTTTAAGGCAGAAGAGGAAAGGAAAATAGCCATTCAGTGCAGACAGGTGTGCCCTGCAATGGACGGCAGGAATCCAGATGTCTAATCCAGCTCCACCAAGAATCCAGATGTGTTTTTTAAATTACTCTTACCTTTCTTAGCGTCTAGTAGTCAACATTAATAAGCCTCTTGTCCCTACACCATCTTTAAGGGTCTCCTTCAGTTTATGTTGGATTTCTTTAGGGTGGAGAGAACACTTAAGAGCAGAAATGTGAGCATGCTGTAGCAAATGCTTCCAGTGCATTTTATCCCATCGTCTCAGCCCACCTGGTTTCTGCACAGCTTCAGATAAGATACAGGCAGTGAACAACAGCATCTCAGCTGTGAAAGGCTGCCGGATGGCAGAACCCCAAAGCCCAGGGCGTTAATACTCCTGGGAGCAGTTCTCCACCAGAGGTTGGAAGGAGTCATTGGATAATTATTCCAGCGTCCCCATCCTCCTGTGGGACAAGTCAGGGGCAATTTCCACAGAATTCCTCAGAATCTCATCAGAATTGAGCCCTTCTCCTAGAGCAGTAACTAGCTCATTAACATACCCTTATTGGCTTTCTCCCTCCCCCATCTCAATTCCCCAACTACCTTACTTTTGTGCTTCCTACTGCACTCACCTCCAAAGAAACTACTTGCACTGATATCTTTGTCTCAGGCTCTGCATTTTAAAGAACCCAAAGCAAGATTTATGCTTTAGAGAAGTGTAACTATCTGAATACAGAATGGGGTGCTACACAACATATTAGCAATTAATGTATATGCAATTAACCTCTTTAAGCTGTTTCTTTACAATTTAATGTGATACTTTCTAAATAACTCTTTACCTGTACCTGCAAAGTTTAGATAGAGAAATGAGGACCTGGCATAATTAGTGTGTGATTCGGCCGTTTCTAAATAGGGGAATCCCCATGAAGTTTTTTTTCTCTTTTAATAGAGACTATTGGATACATTCCGTTTGTACTTTGTACAATTATAATTCTTCATTTAGCATCCCAAATCATATCCTGGTCTTAACTAATTGGTTTGAGGGTAAGATGTTAAGGCAAAAATCTCTACCAAATTTCTCATTAGGTGATTTTCTTTTCTTTCTTTCTTTCTTTCTTTCTTTAAAATATTTATTTATTTAGGCTGCACCAGGTCTTAGTTGCAGCATGCATGTGGGATCTAGTTTTCCAACCAGGGATCGAACCCAGGCCCCCTACATTGGGAGTGTGGAGTCTTACCCACAGGATCACTAGGGAAGTTCCTCATTAGGTGATTTTCATTTGCAAGCTGATCACAATAGTTTCCTACCTTATTAGTCAGGATACTTTTGGTTCAATTATAAAAAACCTCATCTGAATTTTGAAAGTGACTGACTATCCTGATTTTTCTGGGACTACCCTGGTTTTAGCACTGAAAATCCTACTTCCTGAGAAGTCCCTTAGTAATGAGACAGTTGGTTAACCTACCAAGCCCCATCTGTCTTTCTCCTTACCATTTAACCACCACTCTGTTTAGCTTTTCCTTGGGTAGTACACCCAATCCTCTCAGGGGATTCAGGTCTTATAATTGCCCACATTTACAGGAACTACTTAATGGGAATCCAGGGGAAGAAAAATTATCCAAATGAGGGGATGATACTGAGTTTTCCAAAAGAAGTGGTACAGGTGGGAGCGAGGGGAGTGAAGACTTGAATGGAGACAAATATATATAAAATATGATGTACTCTCTACTCTTTAAGGGTTATTTCTCTTTCACTGCTCAGACCTCATCATCAATACCTTGGAGATATTGTGGGTTCAGTTCTAGACCACTGCAATAAAGCAAATATCACAATAAAACAAGTCATACACATTTTTCCGTTTCCCAGTGCATGTAAAAGTTATGTTTATACTGTAGTGTATTAAATGTGCAATAGCATTATGTCTAAAAAAGCAATGTACATAACTTAATTTTTTTTAAATTATTGCTAGAAAAGGCTAACCATCCTCTGAGACTTCAGCAAGTCATAGTAGTAACATCAAAGATCACTGATTATAGATCATCATAGCAAATATAATAATAATAATAAATTGAAATACTGTAAGAATAACCAAAATGTGACACAGACATAAAGTGAGCAAATGCAGTTGGGAAAATGGCATCAATAGAGCTGCTTGACTTGTTGCCACAAAACTTCATTTTCTAAAGAACACAGTATCTGTGAAACGTAATAAAGCAAAGATCAATAAAGCAGGGTATGCCTATATTATTTTTGCTCCTCTTTTTTCCTCTGCCTCCTAAATGGGATTTTCTTCCTCATTTTATATTCCAGTCCCAACCCTCTCATTTTCTCAGCATCCCAAGGGAATCACACTTCCCTCCACCATCTGCACCACCAGATCCAAATAAAAATATGCTCCAAGAGACATGTTACTCTGAGAAAGAAATGTATAGATGCATTACAAAGTAAACATAAAAATATGTTACAGAAATTTTAAATGTATACCTTCTTCCCTGTGGCTCACTGTTTTGATTAATGCTATTCGCTCTACAAAATTTAAATGCCCTTCTCTTAATTCACATAAAACTTCTTGCTTATGAAACTTGTGGCCAGAAAGTAGGCATTTTGAATAGTCACTAGGGCCCTGTTTGGTGTTTAAAGTAGTAACACACAGGCTTAAAAATCCACTAGAAAGATTGTTAAATAAAGTTGCTGACTAGCCAACAACTGCACCTGGGTTTTAATTCCTATGTTTAAGGCTGAAGCAGCAAAGCACACAGAAACTCTAAAGGACTGTCTTGTCCAAAATGGTGTTAAGGTCTCCTCAGCTTGACTAAACCCTAGACAGGCTTCTTCCAGACTCCAGTCCGCTGACCTCCTTTTTCTTAGAGCATTGACTTTAGGAACTTGTAATTGTAAATCCTTTCTCTGCCCTTTGATATGTAAATCTTTTCTTAAATAGCTCCTTGCCAGTTTTCCAACCCAGAAATGTCTTTCTCAAGGATCAGGGAACCACCTCTCTCTCTCTCTTTTTTTTTTTGTATTGAAGTATAGTCAATTTGTAATGTTGTGTTAGTTTCTGGTGTACAGCAAAATGAATCATATATATATGTATATTGTCTTACAGATCCTTTTCCATTATACTTTATTACAAGATATTGAATATAGTTTCCCATGCTATACAATAGGACCTTATTGTTTATCTATTATATAAATAGAAGTTTGTATCTGTTGATCCCAAACTCCAATTTATCCTTCTCCCCTTTCCTCTTTGGTAACCATAGGTTTGTTTTCTATGTCTGTGAGTTTGTCTCTGTTTTGTAGATATTTATAACTTCATTTGTATCATATTTTGTTAGTTTTTACATATAAGCAATATCATATAATATTTGTCTTTCTCCAAATGACTTATACTTCACTTGGTATGATAATCTCTAGGTCTATCCATGTTGATGCAAATGGTATTATTTCATTGTTTTTTTACAGCTGAGCAATATTCATTATATATATATATATATATCACATCTTCTTTATCCATTCATCTGTTGATGGACATTTAGGTTGCTTCCATGTCTTGGCTATTGTAAATAGTGCTGCTATGAACACTGGGGTGCATGTATCTTTTCGAATTATAATTTTCTCCAGATATACGCCCAGGAGTGGAATTTCTGGATCATATGGTAACTCTATTTTTAGTTTTTTGAGGACCCTCCATACTGTTTTCCATAGTAGCTGCACCAATTTACATTCTCAGCAGCAGACTAGGAGGGGGGAACATCTCTTTCAAATGTAATCACCTAGGAAGAGCACACCCCATCACTCAGTCTCTGTGGGAAGAGTAGAAGCCTGACTTCCGAGTTGTAAAATGACCTCCTATCATGAGGACATGAGAAAGTTTACTTTTCTTTCAGATAAAGCCCAATTAGTAACCAAAGAGGGCTACGAGCTTCCCCTCACCTCAGCTCTTAAAAATCCTACTCTCGGGCCTCCCTGGTGGCGCAGTGGTTGAGAGTCCGCCTGCCGATGCAGGGGATACGGGTTCGTGCCCCGGTCTGGGAGGATCCCATATGCCGCGGAGCGGCTGGGCCCGTGAGCCATGGCTGCTGAGCCTGTGCGTCCGGAGCCTGTGCTCCGCAACGGGAGAGGCCACAACAAGTGAGAGGCCCGCGTACAGCAAAAAAAAAAAAAAATCCTACTCTCTTTTGTTTCATCAGAGCTGAGCTCAGACTCAGTTCTGGCCTCTCTCCTATTGCAATTGCCTTGAATAAAGTCCTTCTTGCCTATTTAATTTTCTCCAGGGACATCTTTGCTCTGACAGTCTACAGAGATGCCATCGGTTAATAAATAATTTGTAATTGTTATCAAAAACAATATAAGGGAAAATGGAGTATTCAGGGAAGTCTTTTTCTAGGACACGTCATCATCCCATCCCTATCTCCTCAGGTTCACATATAGAAACATACTCACTGCACTGCATTTCTAAAATTGACCTGACAACAGCAACTAACACTTATATGGAGGTAGCTTAACATGTACCAAGCACTGCTCTAAACACTTTACATAAATTAACTTACTGAAACCTCATACAACCCTGTGATGGAAAAAATATTTTTATCTCAACTTTTTTGTATGAGGACACTGAGGCACAGAAAGGTTAAATGTCATTTAACCAAGATCACACAGCCAGGAAATTTCAGAGATTGGATTTGAATCTAGGCAGTTGTAGATGCAAAGTCATGTATTCACACCTTTGAGTGAACATACCAGTTATGGATATTGCTGACATTAATAGTTCCAGTTTCTCACACTTCCTGCTATCCACTTTGGTAGTGCCCTCCCATGCAGACTCTGGGCTTGATGATATGAGTTGCATTATTCAATGACAATAGCTAATTTGATATAAGCAGAGCATTTACAAAGTACTTGAGATTTTAGCATTCTCTCTTATGTCCCTTGCTACTGATATGAAAATAATCCCAGGCTACCGTACTGGAAATTTTAAGAAACAGGTCAGAGACCATTTGCCCCAGCTGAGGTCATCCAACTGATCCATCAGCTGAATGAAGATGTACGAGAGAACCCAACCAAGATATGCCAAGCCAGATCCATAGCAGCAAAACTCTCCTGGGCAACCTATTGGCCTGTAAAAAAACAATAAACCGTTGTTTTAAGCCTCTACATTTTAGATTTGTTTGTTACACAGCAACAGCTAAGTAATTCAAATGCTTAGTTTAAAATTCAAAGTCTTCAAAACTTTGGTGCCAATAGCTTGCCACCCTCCCAGATTTTATCTCAAGAGGACTCTGTCTTATCTCAGGTCATTCCTCATTCTGTGGAGCACCCTCACTCCATCATCTTATCAAAATCCTGATCCACCCTTCAAGGTCTTAGAGCCCTGCCATCTCTTCCATGTAGATTTTCATGATCAATGTGACCAGAAGTATTCTATTACTGCTCCTAATTCCTACAGTCTCTATTGTCTTGACTTGTCCTCATTTGTTCAAGTCATCTCTCTCCTGCTATGATACAAAAGAGTACTTTAGAGCAGGGCCATATTGTAAATAACTTTGGATTGCCTACTATCAGCCTGGTGCCTTATTACAGTGGCTCAAAACCGCTTGATAAAGTTTGATCAATGGTTTTACATATTTGTTGGGATAGGCTCACTGCTATAGCAAATAATCCTTAGGTTTCAGCCAGTGACTAAAATAAATGTTTATTTCTTACTCAAGTCCAATGGGGAATTATTGGTGGTTGAGCTGGGAAGGAGGAATTTCTCCATACAGTCATCCAGTGATCCAGGATCCTTCCATTTTGTTCCTCTACCTTTCTCTATTCCCTTTGAGTCCTCCCTACCTGACCAGCAGATACAAAAGGAGAACACAGATGGCTACCTGGGTGTTTTTGTTTTTGTTTTTAAGGAAGCAGGCATGGAAGTGATGCTTTAGGCACATCACCCCTACCCACATCCCAGGACTCAGTCACATTCCACACCCAACTCCAAGGGAGGTTAGAAAATTTTAAATATCAGAGATTAAGAAATCTTTTGCCTTATTATTCCAAATTAGGGTTTGAATACCATGCCTCTCCAAAACTGCAGATGTGGACTAGAAAGTGGAGTCTATTTGGAAGCAGGAGAAAATTACTCTGGTTTGGATCTGCCACTAATTATACAGGCATGGTGATTTCCTTGGTTATGGTTTCTTCATCTTCAAATCATCATCAGGTTGAGGAATGTTTAAGCTTCTTATGGATTTCTGTTCTGATCTCTTATAATTCTATGGGCCTTTCATTTCTGCCTTTGTTGCTATCACTGCTTAATAGGTTATTTTTTGTCTGGAGATTTTGATGTTTTTCAATTCAATAGTTTCAGTGTCTTTGAGTCAGGGTCATTCTAATGTCATTCGAATGACAATTTTAATTCTAATAAATTTCATTCTAATGACAATTATGACATTACCACCTGTAGCAAACACTGTTTTGCTCTGCTCATGTTTTGTACCCCCATCCCCAAGCTTCTGCTTGCCTTGCAGACTGAGTTTCTCAGAGGCCCATATTGGGCTGTTGGAGTTGCTTCACCCATATTCACAGATAACTAGAAGTTTCTAGAAGTTCATATCTCTGGGGCAGCTTGTAGCCAATGACCCACTGGTGGAGGATTAGGAATCCTAGATTGTTCACCTTTATGCATAACTTACTCTGAGATGTAGTTATGCTCCCGAGCACCCCCTGCAATTAGGTGGATACTGGGATTTTACCTGAAAATGAGCTCTTGATTGGCCTCTTTCCCTTCTCTGTCCTTCTTCATCTACTCAGTTTCTCCTGGGGATGTTTCCTTAATAAATCATTTGCACTTGAATCCTTGTCTCGGGGACTGCTTCTGTGAAACTTGTCCTAAGATACCACCTTCCCCAATAATTTTGATGTCTTGTCAAACACCTCAATAAGACATGTCAGGCTCACTGGGGTCACAGTGACTTTCCCAGCCTTATCTCTTGCCTCTCTTCCCAGTTTCCTCAGTGGGCCATCCTGAGCTATCTGCTTTTTGCTCGTGTTGCTGCTCTTCCATCTGTGTTCTTCTCCTTGCCCCCCATCCACCCATCCTTTAAGACTCATCTAAAACACGTACGACCAATGCTGGAGAACCTCGACAAATTCTCTTTCTTCCCTCCAAGTCTAGGCAGAGATTTTCACGTCCTTTGCAAAAATAAAAACAGCTCAAACATAGCTCTTTAAAAATACACAAATTGGGCTTCCCTGGTGGCACAGTGGTTGAGAGTCCGCCTGCTGATGCAGGGGACGTGGGTTCGTGCTCTGGTCCAGGAGGATCCCACATGCCGTGGAGCGGCTGGGGCCGTGAGCCATGGTCGCTGAGCCTGCGCGTCTGGAGCCTGTGCTCTGCAACGGGAGAGGCCACAACAGTGAGAGGCCCATGTACCACAAAAAAAATAAAATAAAAAATAAAAAATAAAATAAATAAAAATACACAAATAGTGTGATGATTAGGAGCCTAACCTCAGCAGAGGGAATGATGGGCAAGTTTAAATAACTTCCTGAGACTCCTGCTTATTTACCTATGAGGCAGGTAAGATCCCGTCTTCTTTTTTTTTTTTTTTTTTTTTTTTTTGTGGTACGCGGGCTTCTCACTGCTGTGGCATCTCCCGTTGCGGAGCACAGGCTCCGGATGCGCAGGCTCAGCGGCCATGGCGCACGGACCCAGCCGCTCCGCGGCATGTGGGATCTTCCCAGACCGGGGCACGAACCCGTGTCCCCTGCATCGGCAGGCGGACTCTCAACCACTGCGCCACCAGGGAAGCCCTCCGTCTTCTTTATAAATGAATGTAAGGTGCTTGGCAGAGTATTTGGAACATAGTATATGCTAGTTTTATTAATGCTGATGAATTATATTTGTTTCTCTGAAACTTAACCAGATTTCAAAGCTGTAAATACTAAATCTTGTTTATCTCTGTATTCCTGATGCCAAGCACAGTGCCTGGCATGGTAGATATCCAACAAATAGTTGATGAATAAATAAATGATACATAGCCATTGAGTACTGAGACCAGTTCCTCTTATTTTTGTGTCTTAGCATATAGCTTTCCTACATACACAACCAAGAAACAAAGTCTGGAAATCCACTTCAAAATTCAAACAGGAGAATGTAAAAGTAAACATTCTGGCACTCGTGATATTTTTTATTCTTTCTAATACCTACCTTCCTTTCACTCTCAAGCAGTGAAAATTTTCATTTTTCTATTTGAAAAAATGGTCAAATATGTATAAATACAAGGTCTTTTTCAAGCTCACTCATATTTATTAGTACGTATGTGTTCTTTCTCATTCTCTCTCTCTCTCTCTCCCTCTGTCTCTGTCTCTCCCCCACCCCCACCTCTTTCTACTGCTCCCTCCATGTTTCAGAAATCTAGAGACTGGGATTGACATATATACACTAATATGTATAAAATAGATAACTAATAACCTGCTGTATAGCACAGGGAATTCTACTTTGCTGTACAGTAGAAACTAACACAACATTATAAAACAACTTAAAAAATTTTTTAATTAAAAGAAAAAAAAAGAAACCTAGAGGTGAGATGTGACTTTATATTTTTTCCTCTTTCTCTCTTTTCATTTTTGATGACTTTTGAAAACCTGTGACCCTGAAAACCTTAACTCCTCAAAATGAGATTCTTCATTTTCAAAGGATGCTGAAAAAAGCATTATTTTAATGCATGGACTTCATCAAAATTACTCTTCCCTGGGACTTTGTCTCTAGAGATTTTAAAAGAGAGCTTTCCATTTAGTGAGTCATTCTAAAATTCTTGGAAGTTTTCTTAAGTAAGTTTTTAGATTCTCAAAGACTTTGAGAAAAGTTCCTTGTACTTAAAATTACTGGGAAGTGATTTTAGTATATAAAGAGATTAACTCATGAAATCATAGCCCTGTTTGCCCCTATTTAGCATGCAGAATTATTTAATAATATCTCTAATGATGTAGATAACGATTTCAGGGACATGCCACGTTTTCCTCCAGTAGTCGCTGTAGCTGAAGATAATGTTTTCCCTTCTTAATCCCCATAGCGTTTCATGTTTGCCTTTTTAAAAATAAATTTATTTATTTTATTTTTGGCTGTGTTGGGTCTTCATTGCTGTGCGCAGGCTTTCTCTAGTTGCCGTGAGCAGGGGCTACTCTTCGTTGCTGCACGGGCTTCTCATTGCAGTGGCTTCTTTTGTTGTGGAGCACAGGCTCTAGGTGCACAGGCTTCAGTAGTTGTGGCACATGGGCTCAGCAGTTGTGGCTCACGGGCTCTAGAGTGTAGGCTCAGTAGTTGTGGTGCATGGGCTTAGTTGCTCTGCAGCACGTGGGATCTTCCCGGACCAGGGCTCAAACCCATGTCCCCTGCATTGGCAGGCGGATTCTTAACCACTGCACCACCGGGGAGCCCCATGCTTGTCTTTTAACACACATCCCTTTGCATCCTGATTTGGAGTTCTATTTGTACTTTTGTTCCCATATCAAATCATACGGTCTCACCAAAGTCTAGCATTGAGTCGTGGGTACAGTAGGAGCTTTAAAATATTGGCTGAATGAATAACAATGGCCAGGAGGTGCCTGTGTGAAAATAAATCAGTGAAATACTCTGGACAGCACATCCTTCATAGTTATAAGATAGCATATAGATTCATTTGACTCACACAAGCATACTGATAATATTAATGACCAAAAGCATTGAGTTGTCCTTCTCCAAATATATGCAATTTATTCTTCCAAAGAACTTAAAACCTATAACCAATTTTTTTCACATATTCACATCCCCATGAAATCAGATGATGCAAAAAGGTGAGAGCACAGGTCATGCCACACAAAACACATTTAAACCCAACTCATATCCACAGTTCTCTCCTGAATGATGGAACAAAACCAGCTTTGACTACAACACCTAACACAAATGAATGGAAATTTCACCTTTCAGTCAGGTCCTTAGGGGAATATAATTTCCTTTCTTCTCATTTCCTAATTAGAATCCTTTGTCCAGTCACTCTGCCACCAGAATGCCATGTCTGACTCAGTATTAAGAGTCTAGCTATGCCTTCAGCATCTACATATTAATTTCCTCTGGGCATCTGGTTGATATTACAGAGAACACTCCCTGCTAGTTCATGCTCCTACCAAGCATGAAATCAATTTTATGACAATCCCAAACCACTTTTCCATCTATGGTTCCTCAATTCTATTCACTGGGGTAGCAGTAAAATTAGTCTTAAGGCAAAGACACTTATTCAGATTGAGGATTCTACTTCTAGGTGGTTTGAATGTTTCAGTGAAAGAGATTCAGAGCAATCTAATATTATGTAGGATTCAGTAAACAACTTACTTTCACCTTGTATAAAGATTAGTTTTATAAATTTTTCAGTGGAAAATATCTAAGTTTTACCAATTCATTTTAAAAATTGGCAACTAGAGTGGCCAAGATGGTGGAGTAGGAGGACCCTGAGCTCATCTCCTCACATAGGCACACCATAATTCAACTACAGACCAACTATTAATGAGAAAAAGTGGAAGACTAGGAGAATAGGTCTTCTACAGCTAAAGAAGAAAGAACCACAATGAGACAGGTAGGAGGAACAGAGATGTGGTATAATCAAAACCCATACCCTCAGGTGGGTGACCCACAAACAGGAGGATAATAACAAATGCAGAGGTTCTCCCCAAGGAGGAATGGGTTTGAGCCTCACATTGGGCTCCCCAGCATGGGAAGAGGAGCCCCTAGAATGTTTGGCTCTGAAGGCCAGTGGAACTTCCTTTGGAAGAGCCAGAGGGCTGGAGGAAATAGAGACTCACTCTTAAAGGGCGCACACAAAATCTCACCTGCTCCGGGACCCAGGGCAGAAGCAGTCATTTGAAAGAAGCCTGAGTCAGACCTACCTGCTGACATTCCCTTAACCCCTCCCTGGAGGTAACCTACAGCTCTGGAGGACAGGTCTTGACCATGCAGGCAGCTTTCTACCCAAACCTCGACATCTAACTCTCTGTAAGGATTTTTTCCTAGTGTAGGAGCCACTCCAGCTAATGGAGCTGGAAGTGCGGGGATGTTAACAACCCTCCCTAGGATCAACCCTCAATGAACCAGGAATGGGAGTGGGTGGATAAACACTCCAGTTTCCTCCGCTCTTGGAAGAACAATTATAAAGTACATTTTATAAAGTCTCCCACAGCATATCAGCAGGGTTGAACCCCAGTTGCCCACAGAAGTAACTCAGTAATTAATATACCCATTACTGACTTTCTTCTTCCCCCAACTCACTTCTCTGCTTCTTCTTCGAGAATCTGAGATCACACACCAAATAAGGCACCTCCATTCAAAATGCTTCTCTTACTGTTTGCTTTTAGGTAACTCTTCAAATCAAGACACTTTGTTTAGGGGATAATGTCTTAATATAATAGACTATATATTTAATGATCATGAATTTTACTAATTTTTACTAAAGTATATTTTGAAGCATAAAACTAACCAGACATTGGTTCAAGATGATGGAGTAGAAGGATGTGCTCTCTCTCCCTCTTGTGAGAGCAACAGAATCACAACTAACTGCTGAACAATCATCAACAGAAAGACACTGGAACTCAACAAAAAGATACCCCACATCCAAGACAAAGGAGAAGCCACAATGAGACAGTACGAGGGGCACAATCACAATAAAATCAAATCCCATAATTGTTGGGTGGGTGACTAACAAACTGGAGAACACTTATACCACAGAAGCCCACCCACTGGAGTGAAGATTCTGAGCCCCATGTCAGGCTTCCCAAACTGGGAGTCCGGCAACAGGAAGAGGAATTCCCACAGAATCAGACTTTGAAGACTAGTGGGATTTGATTGCAGGACTTCGACAGGACTGGGGGAAACAGAGACTCCACTCTTGGAGGGCACACACAAAGTAGTGTGTGCATCGGGACCCAGGGGAAGGAGCAGTGACCCCATAGGAGACTGAACCAGACCTACCTGCTAGTGATGGAGAGTCTCCTGCAGAGGTAGGAAGTGGCTATGTCTCACTGTGAGGACAAGGACACTGGCAGAAGAAGTTCTGGGAAATACTCCTTGGTGTGAGCCCTCCCAGAGTCCGCCATTGGCCCCAACAAAGAGCCCTGGTAGGCTCCAGTGTTGGGTTGCCTCAGGCCAAACAACCAACAGGGAGGGAACCCAGCCCCACCCATCAGCAGACAAGCAGATTAAAGTTTTACTGAGCTCTGTCCACCAGAGCAACACCCAGCTCTACCCACCACCAATCCCTCCCATCAGGAAACTTGCACAAGCCACTTACATAGCCTAATCCACTAGAGGGCAGACAGCAGAAGCAAGAAGAACTACAATCCTGTAGCCTGTGGAACAAAAACCACATTCACAGAAATATAGAAAAGATGAAAAGGCAGAGGGCTATGTACCAGATGAAGGAAGAAGATAAAACCCCAGAAAAACAAATAAATGAAGTGGAGAGAGGCAACCTTCCAGAAAAAGAATTCAGAATAATGATAGTGAAGATGATCCAGGACCTCGGGAAAAGAATGGAGGCAAAGATCGAGAAGATGCAAGAAATGTTTAACAAAGAGCTAGAAGAATTAAAGAACAAACAAACAGAGATGAACAATACAATTACTGAAATGAAAACTACACTAGAAGGAATCAATAACAGAATAAATGAGGCAGAAGAACAGATAAGTGACCTGGAAGACAGAATGGTGAAGCTCACTGTTGCAGAACAGAATAAAGAAAAGAGAATGAAAAGAAATGAAGACAGCCTAAGAGACCTCTGGGAAAACATTAAACACAACAACATTTGCATTATAGGGGTCCCAGAAGGAGAAGAGAGAAAGGACCTGAGAAAATATTTGAAGAGATTATAGTCAAAATCTTCCCTAATGTGGGAAAGGAAATTAGCCACCCAAGTCCAGGAAATGCAGAGAGTCCCATACAGGATAAACCCAAGGAGAAATACGCCAAGACACCTAGTAATCAAATTGGCAAAAATTAAAGACAAAGAAAAATTATTAAAAGCAGCAAGGGAAAAATGACAAATAATATACAAGGGAACTCCCATAAGGTTAACAGCTGATTTCACAGCAGAAACTCTACAATCCAGAAGGAAGAGGCATGACATATTTAAAGTGATGAAAGGGAAGAACCTACAACCAAGGTTACTCTACCTGGCAAGGATCTCATTCAGATTCGATGGAGCTTTACACACAAGCAGAATCTTAGAGAATTCAGCACCACCAAACCAGCTCTACAACAAATGCTAAAGGAACTTCTCTAAGTGGGAAAGACAAGAGAAGAAAAGGACAAACCCAACACAATTAAGAAAATGGTAATAGGAACATACGTATCATTAATTATCTTAAATGTACATGGATTAAATGCTCCAAGTCAGAGACACAGGATTGCTGAATGGATACAAAAACAAGACCCATACATATGCTGTCTACAAGAGACCCACTTCAGACCTAGGGACACATACAGACTGAAAGTGAGGGGATGGAAAAAGATATTCCATGCAAATGGAAATCAAAAGAAAGCTGGAGGAGCAATGCTCATAGATAAAATAGACTTTAAAATAAAGAATGTTACAAGAGACAAGGAAGGACTCTACATAATGATCAAGGGATCAATCCAAGAAGAAGATATAACAATTAAAAATATATATGCACCCAACAGAGGAGCACCTCAATACATAAGGCAACTGCTAACAGCTATAAAAGAGGAAATTGACAGTAACACAATAATAGTGGGAGGCTTTAACACATCACTTACACCAATGGACAGATCATCCAAACAGAAAATTAATAAGGAAACACAAGCTTTAAATGACAAAATAGACTAGATAGATTTAATTGATATTTATAGGACATTCCATGCAAAAACAGCAGGTTACACTTTCTTCTCAAGTGTGCATGGAACATTCTCCAGGATAGATCACATCTTGGGTCACAAATCAAGCCTCAGTAAATGTAAGAAAATTGAAATCATATCAAGTAACTTTCCTGAACACAACACTATGAGATTAGAAATCAATTACAGGGAGAAAACCTAAAAAACACAAACACATAGAGGCTAAGCAATACGTTACTAAATAACTAGGAGATCACTGAAGAAATCAAAGAGGAAATAAAAAAATACCTAGAGGTAAATGAAAATGAAAACACGATGATCCAAAACCTATGGGATGCAGCAAAAGTAGCACTAACAGGGAAGTTTATAGCAATACAATTCTACCTCAAGAAACAACAAACATCTCAAATAAACATTCTAAGCTTATACCTAAAAGAACTAGAGAAAGAAGAACAAACAAAACACAAAGTTAGTAGAAGGAAAGAAATCATAAAGATTAGAGCAGAAATAAATGAAATAGAAACAAAGGAAACAATAGCAAAGATCAATAAAACTAAAAGCTGGTTCTCTGAGAAGATAAATAAAATTGATAAACCATTAGCCAGACTCATCAAGAAAAAGAGGGAAAAGACTCAAATCAATAAAATTAGAAACTGAAAAGAACTTACAACAGACACCGCAGAAATACAAATCATCCTAAGAGACTACGACAAGCAACTCTATGCCAATAAAATGGACAACCTGGAAGAAATGGACAACTTCTTAGAAAGGTATAACCTTCCAAGACTGAACCAGGAAGAAATCAAAAATATGAACAGACCGATAACAAGTAATGAAATTGAAACTGGGATTAAAAATCTTCCAACAAACAAAAGTCCAGTACCAGATCACTTCAGAGGTGAATTCTACCAAACATTTAGAGAAAAGTTAACACATATCCTTCTCAAACTCTTCCAAAAAATTTCAGAGAAAGGAACACTCCCAAACACATTCTATGAGGCCACTATCACCCTGAGAGCAAAACCAGACAAAGATACTACAAAAAAAGAAAATTACAGACCAATATCACTCATGAATATAGAAGCAAAAATCCTCAACAAAACACTAGCAAATAGAATCCAACAACACATTAAAAGGATCATACACCATGATCAAGTGGGATTTATCCCAGGGATGCAAGGATTCTTCAATATATACAAATCAATCAATGTGATACACCACATTCACAAACTGAAGAAGAAAAAACATATGATCATCTCAATAGATGCAGAAAAAGCTTTTGACAAAATTCAATACCCATTTATGATAAAAACTCTCCAGAAAGTGGGCATAGAGGGAACCTATCTCAACATAGTAAAGGCCATATATGACAAACCCACAGCAAACATCATTCTTAATGGTGAAAAACTGAAAGCATTTTCTCTAAGATCAAGAACAAGACAAGGATGTCCACTCTCACCATTATTATTCAACATAGTTTTGGAAGTCCTAGCCATGGCAATCAGAGAAGAAAAAGAAATAAAATGAATATAGATAGGAAATGAAGAATTAAAACTGTCACTGTTGGCAGATGACATGATACTATATATAGAGAATCCTACAGATGTTACCAGAAAACTACTAGAGCTAATCAGTGAATTTGGTAAAGTAGAAGGATACAAAATTAATGCACGGATATCTCTTGCATTCCTATACACTAATGATGAAAAATCTGAAAGAGAAATTAAGGAAACACTCCCATTTACTATTTCAACAAAAAGAATAAAATACCTAGGGATAAAGCTACCTAGGGAGACAAAAGATCTGTATGCAGAAAGCTATAAGACACTGATGAAAGTAATTAAACATGAAACAAACAGATGGAGAGATATACCATGTTCTTGGATTGGAAGAATCAATTATTGTGAAAATGACTATACTACCCAAAGCAATCTACAGATTCAGTGCAATCCCTATCAAATTACCAATGACATTTTTTGCAGAACGAAAACAAAAAAATCTTAAAATTTCTATTGAAACACAAAAGACCCCAAATAGCCAAAGCAGTCTTGAGGGAAAAAATGGAGCTGGAGGAATCAGGCTCCTGGACTTCAGAGTATACTACAAAGCTACAGTAATCAAGACAATATGGTATTGGCACAAAAACAGATATGTAGATCAATGGAACAGGATACAAAGCCCAGAGATAAACCCAAACACCTTTGGTCAACTAAGCTATGACAATGGAAGCAAGGATATACAATGGAGAAAAGACAGTCTCTTCAAGATGTGGTGCTCGGAAAACTGTACAGCTACATGTAAAAGAATGAAATTAGAACACTCCCTAACACCATTCACAAAAATAAACTCAAAATGGATTAGATCCCTAAATGTAAGACCAGACACTATAAAACTCTTAGAGGAAAACATAGGAAGAACACTCTTTGACATAAATCACAGCAAGATCTTTTTGATCCACCTCCTAGAGTAATGGAAATAAAAACAAAAATAAACAAATGGGACCTAATGAAACTTAAACGTTTTTGCACAGCAAAGGAAACTACAAACAAGATGAAAAGACAACCCTCAGAATGGGAGGAAATATTTGCAAATGAATCAACGGACAAAGAATTAATCTCCAAAATATATAAACAGCTCATGCAGCTCAATATTAAAAAAACAAACAACCCAATCGAAAAATGGGCAGAAAACCTAAATAGACATTTCTCCAAAGAAGACATACAGATGGCCAAGATGCACATGAAAAGCTGTCCAACATCACTAATTATTAGAGAAATGCAAATCAAAACTACAATGAGGTATCACCTCACACCAGTTAGAATGGAGGTCATCAAAAAATCTACAAACAACAAATGCTGGAGAGGGTGTGGAGAAAAGGGAACCCTCTTGCACTGTTGGTGGGAATGTAAATTGATACAGCCACTATGGAGGTTCCTTAAGAAACTAAAAATTTGAATTACCATATGATCCAGCAATCCCACTGCTGGGCATATACCCATAGAAAAGTATAATTCAAAAAGACTCATGCACCCCAATGTTCATTGCAGCACTATTGATAATAGCCAGGTCATGGAAGAGCCTAAATACCCCTTAACAGATGAATGGACAAAGAAGAGGTGGTACATATATACAATGCAATATTACTCAGCCATAAAAAGGAACGAATTTGGTTCATTTGTAGAGACATGGTTGGATCTAGAGACTGTCATACAAAGTGATGTAAGTCAGAAAGAGAAAAACAAATATCATATATTAATTCATACCTGTGGAACCTAGAAAAATGGCACAGATGAACGGGTTTGCAGGGCAGAAATTGAGACATAGATGTAGAGAGCAAACGTATGGACACCAAGGGGGGAAAGTGGTAGGGTGGGGATTGTGTTGTGTTGAATTGGGAGATTGGGACTGACATATATACACTAATATGTATTAAATGGATAGCTAATAAGAACCTGCTGTATAAAAAAATAAACAAAATTAAAAAAATAAATAAATAAAAATGAAGCAAGTAAAAAATAAATAAATAAAACTACCAACAAAACTTTCTTCACCCTATAGTCTAAAAAATTTCAAGAAACAGGTCATGCCCAAAAAAGAATTATGTTATAATACTTAATTTTAAATAATCATTTTTAAAAGATAGAAGCACTGGTTAAACATACTCTTGGGATCCAGGCATTCTTTGTTTCTCCACTCTAAGTCCCAAATGTGTATGCAATTAGAGTGTGGACGACATTTGTGCTGTCCAATATGGTAGCCACTACCCATACGTGGTTAAATTAAGATTATATAAAATTAAAAATTCAGTTTCTTAGCTGAATTAGCCACATTTCAAGGACTGACTAGCACATGTAACTAGTAGCTACCATTGGACGCTATAGATATAGAACATTTCCATTATTGTTAAAAGCTCTATTGGATAGCACTAAGCTAGGATCTCATGGTTGGCAAATACCATGGGAAGGACACTCCTCCACTTATTCATGATAGACAGGCACACTGATCACACCATGCTTTCCTTTCAGCTTGTCTTTAGTTTCACAGTCTTTCCAAAAACAAAACTCCAGACTGTCATTTCCAAACTATTGGAATTGGCACATGTATTATTAGTCAGGGTCATGCTAACCTATGCTGTAGCAAAAAGTTAACCCTGATAATCATTGGCTTTCTCAGACAAATTTTAATGTGAGTTAGGAAACCCTCAAGCACAACCATCCTCTATGCTCTACACAATCCAGGCTGGAAAGATCATTATTTTAATGCATGAGCTTCGTCAAAATTACACTTCCCTGGCACTCTGTCTCTAGAAATTTTAGAAGAGACCTTTCCATTTAGTGAGTCATTTTCTAAAATTCTTGGACGCTTTCTAGAAAAAAAGTTTTTGGATTCTCAAAGAGTATGAGAAAAGTTTCTAGTACTTAAAATTACTAGGAAATGATTTTAGTATATAAAGAGATTAACTCATTAAATAATAGCCCTGTTTGTCCCTATTTAACATATAAAATGTTAATGGAGTTTCCATCAAATGGGGGCTCTGGTAAAAATAGTTTCTCCGGAAAACAGATCTTTTTAAGAGCAAAATGCTTCGACTATTTCCAAATGGCTACTTCCTCACTCCCCCTAGCAGAAGCATAAGGGAATTTTTCCTCCCATTTTCCCTACGGGACTCTGGCAGGGCTCCTGGAGGTAAAACTCATAAATGTGCCCCCCTCCCCCCACCATGACTGGGTCTCCTGTAGTTTTTAACTCTCAGGTTTGTCCACCCTGAACCTCCAGCAATCCATCAATTCCAGTTTGGGTTTTTCTGCCCCAATGCTGGTTCTTGCTGAGGTTTTTGCTCATGGCTTAATGATCTGGTAAGTTGTGATGCTCTGAATCTGCCTGTCCATCTCTCCAATTTTGGGTGCATTGGTTTGCCCTGGGACCTCAATTTTCTGATAGAGCTAAGAAGAGTTGTTGATTTTCAGTTTGTTCAGCTTTTTACTTATTGTTAGAATGGAGTTATCACTTCTAAGCTCCATACACGCTGGGTCAGAAACCAAAAGTTCACTTTTCTTTTCCTTAATGAGTTATGTGTTTCTTTTGTAAGTCGAGATGGGCTGCTCCTTTCTCTCCCCTGCCCCTTTATTTCACTTTTTCCACTCTAAACTTTCTTAGCCAAAGCCATCTTTATTGTTCTGATTACAAGTGGCTTCTTTCACTAATGTTTTCTTCCCTGTGGTTATGGTTATTAACTTTCTCTACCCCAAGTGCATTGGACCTAAAACTCATTATTACATCTCAAGTGTTCTCTTTACCCTACTTATAAAGAAGCTTGTCACAGTGACTCAGTCATTAGGAATTCTTTCTCTATAGAGTGACACACCACGTAATCATTTCAAACACTTATAGGGCATATGCTGCAATTATAGGACAAAAAAAAGCAATGAGCAAATTGCCATGTCCATTTGAACCCAAATACCTGTTGTTTGTATGTTCCCAGCTGGCCCATCTCTCATAGCACAGCTTCTGTTTCTTAATTTTTAGGACTTTGCACTAAAAACAGATTGATTGGTTTGCCACCCAATGAGATAGATGTTCTCTTTGGTTATTTCTGGACAGGCTGGAGTAATATCGACCTGATTGCTCTCTTCTTCCAAACCTTATTCTTCCAAGATGAGGTTTTTTTGAAGAATTTTCTATTAGTTCTTTTTCAGAAGAAATAAAACCCAGGTAGAGGTGACATGTCTGTAATTTGTAGCCTTGTACTAGATAGCATAAGTGCTTTGAACTACTAAGGACCAGTCTGGCTGATTTGGGGGGGGGGGTCTCATTTTCCCATATATTGGCTTTTATATCAATATATGAATAGATAAAATATATTTGCCTCTTGCACCCTCCTAGATATGTTTGAGGATGTGTTGGCTTTGAGCAATCAGGTTACAGTAAACTCAGGGTTATCCTGCCAGGCCAAGGAACAACCTTCTCTAGTTAATCACACTGCCTTATTAATTGAGATGCACAGATTTTCAAATAATTAAGAAATATGTCTCACACAGGTTTGTGTTAAATGGAATCTAATTTTCTTTGATGGTTCAGAGGTCATTTTAACTCTGATGTTACTTAATAATCATTATTAGGAAAATCAATTGCCAGTTAAGCAAGATGCAGATTAAACAGTTTTTAGAACCTAATACACCAAGCTCCATTCTTTTCAGAAGTTTTCCATATTCTCTACTATTTAAATCAAAGATCATATTTCTAAAGCTATATGTCTTCGTCCCATGACCTCCCCAAGTTACATAGATTTCTTCAAAGTTTTGTTTTCTTCTGTAAACTAAGGGCCAGGAACAATGCCTAACACATATTAAAAGCTCAATAAGTATGTGTTGAATGGAGGAATGAATGATTATGTTCATAAAATATATTTCGAGGCCTCCTTCTTACTCCAGGGAGAACCATTAACTCTACCTAGGAGCCTATCAGTTTTTCATGCCTCCATTCCTACGGAACTATTCAGAGTGTTCATGGAAAATACGCATTGCTCATGTTCTTCAGACTATTTAGAGAACAAACCTCAGAAATGGTACAGAATTACCATACTTTCTCTCTATAAAGTCTCCTCATGTCAACTTATGAATATCATCTCAGTATCAAATATTTTCTCATATAAGTAGTCCTTTCTGCCTGACCAACGCCACCAAGGGCAGCCCTTGCAGAAGCAAAGTTGATCACGTGACATCTCCCACCTGCCCTCATTCAGGCCCCTCCACTCAGTAGTCACAGCCTCCTAAGTGAGGCCTGAATTCCATTTAACAGGGGAAAAGCCTGTTTGTTCTTTCACTCTTTTTTAAAAAAAAAAAATTTATTATTTTTGGCTGTGTTGGGTCACTCTGCTGTGTGCCAGCTTTCTCTAGTTGCCACGAGCAGGGGTTACTCTTCGTTGTGGTGCGCAGGCTTCTCACTGTGGTGGCTTCTCTTGTTGCAGAGCATGGGCTCTAGAGTGCGCAGGCTTCAGTAGTTGTGGCATGCAGGCTCAGTAGTTGTGGCTTGCGGGCTCTAGAGCTCAAGCTCAGTATTTGTGGCACACAGCCTTAGTTGCTCCTCGGCATGTGGCATCTTCCCAGACCAAGGCTCGAACCTGTGTCCCCTGCATTGGCAGGCAGATTCTTAACCACTTCGCCACCAGGGAAGCTCTGTTCTTTCACTCTTACAGCAAAATAAGGTTTAGATGCAAGGCCTCAGGCAGGAAAGAGCAATAGCTTGCATTCTTACTAAGGTGGAACCTTTCTGAGAGTAGATTTGAGAAAGATGAAGGTGAGCAGATTCACAAAGAGATCTGAAGACAGATAAAGGAGGCCTAGAGGCCTAAGGGCCAGGAGAGGATGAGAGATAAAAAAATGCAGCCTTATCTACCCATTTAGGGGCAATTTAAACACACAATTGCTTTTACACAGAGTTGCAAGTTTGCTCTTTAAATCTTTAGTTACCACCTGTCTCCAAACTGTTGTACAAAATGGAAGATGCTTTTTCCAAAGGGAAAGATGGTTTTGGTTTCAAAATTTACTTTCTCACTTTTGAGTGAAAAAGTACAAAAACTAAGAAAAATCTGTATTAGATTCATGAATGCATTGCATAACCCACACTTTGCTTCTCTAACTATTTTGTCTGTGATTCCTCTTCATTCTTGCTTATCTATTGACCACAGGCTGTCTGCACATATTAAGCAAGACAAAGTATACCTCTGGTATTTCCGTAAATGCATCTATTTTCCCTACTTTCTCGACTTTTGCACAGTAACCTACTATTACACTTGTTTTAAACATAATGATTACATCCATTCCAGTTTCAAGTAGTTGTGACCATTTTAGCCTGTGAATCTCAAATAGTGACAACTCACTAAGTCACACATAACTTTTCCCCCTTGCATGGAACACTCATTCCCTATAATATGTCAGTGGTTTCTTAGAATTTTACCTTAAAAATATAACGAACACTCTGATACTGTATTTAAACTTTTGAAGATTTTTGAAGATTTTCTGGATTAATTTTGATTTTTTAAAATATTGTTCATTGTTTCACTCTTGCAGCAAAATAAAGTTTAAATGCAAAATAAAGTTTAAAGTTTAAGGGGAGAGCAATGCCTTACGTTCTTACTAAAGTGGAATCATTTTGAAAGGAGATTTGAGAAAGATGAAGGTGATTCAGACATCAGCAGGATGGTGGGCTAGGAAGCTACAGGTCCTCCTCCCCCCACAGAGACACCAAGTTAACAGCAGCATATGAAAACCTCTGTGAGTATTCTAGAGACCAACTGAGAAGCTATAATAGCCAGGCTAGTGTAAGGACACATATAGACTAAAAGAAAAAATATGAAAACAGATGTTCCATGCAAATGGTAACCAAAACAGAGCAGGAGTGGCTATACTTAAAAATACACTTTAGGGCTTCCCTGGTGGTGCAGTGGTTGAGAATCCGCCTGCCGATGCAGGGGAAACGGGTTCGTGCCCCAGTCCGGGAAGATCCCACATGCCGTGGAGTGGCTGGGCCCATGAGCCATGGCCGCTGAGCCTGCGAGTCCGGAGCCTGTGCTCCGCAACGGGAGAGGCCACAACAGTGAGAGGCCCGCATACCAAAAAAAAAAAATACACTTTATATCAAAACCTGTTACAAGAGACAGGGAATATTATTTAATGATAAAGGTGTCAATTAGAAAAGAAGATTAACAATTATAAATATTTATGCACCAAACCTCAGAGCTTCTACATATACGAAGCAACTTTGGCCAAATTGAAGGGAGAAATAGAGGGAAACACAGTAATAGTAGAAGACTTCAATATCTCACTTTCAATAATGATCAGAATGAGAATGAGACAGATCCATAAGAAAATAGGACTTGAACAACACTATAGACCAATTGTACTTAAAAAACATACAGAGAACACACCACCCAACAACAGAATATATATTTTTTTCCAGTGCACCTGGAACACTTTACAGGATTAGGCTAAAAGGCAAGCCTAAACAAATTCAAGAAGATTGAAATCATATGAAGTATCTTTTCTAATCACAATGGAATGAAACTAGAAATCAATTGTATAAGGAAACCTGGCAAATTCACAAATATGCCCAAACTAAACAATACTCTTAAAGAACCAATGGGTGAAAGAAGTCACAAGAGAAATTAGAAAATGTCTTGAGACAAATGGAAATGAAAACACAACTTAGCAAAACTTATGAGATACAGTTAAAGCAGTGCTATGAGAGAATTTTTATCACAATAAATTTCTATATTAAAAAAGAAAGATCTTAAACCAACAATGTACGCTTACACTAGAAACTAGAACTAACCAAAATCTAGCATAAGGAAGAAAATAATAAAGATTAGACCAGAGATAAATGAAATAGACAATGGAAAAACAAAAAATCAACAAAACTAAAAGTTGGGTTTTTTGAAAATATCAACAAAACTGACAAACCTTTTTCTAGATTAAGAAAAATGGAGAGAAGTCTCAAATAACTACAGAAGTGAGAGAGGGGACATTATAACCAATGCTACAGAAATAAAAAGGACTATAAGAAAATAGTCTGGGGCTTCCCTGGTGGCGCAGTGGTTGAGAGTCCGTCTGCTGATGCGGGGGACGCGGGTTCGTGCCCCGGTCTGGGAGGATCCCGCATGCCGCGGAGCAGCTGGGCCCGTGAGCCATGGCCGCCGAGCCTGCGCGTCTGGAGCCTGTGCTCCACAACGGGAGAGGCCACGACAGTGAGAGGCCCGCGTACCACAGAAAAAAAAAAAAAAAAAAAAAAGAAAATAGTCTGAACTCTTAAAACTCAATATATAGAGGTTTCCAGGGGTTGCAGGGTGGCAATGGGGAGGGACAAATAAGTGAAACACATAGGATTTTTAGAAGAGTGAAACTATTTTGAATGATATCATAATGATGGATACATGTCATTATACATTTGTCTAAACCCAAGAGTGAGCCGTAATGCAAACTACAGGCTTTGGGTGATTATGCTATGTCAGTGTAGGTTCACCCTTGGTAACAAATGTACCATTCTGGTAGGGGATATTGATAGTGGAGTATAGCATGCCTGTGTTGGTGGGGAGGTATATGGGAAATCTCTATACCTTCCCCTCAATTTTGCTGAGAACCTTAAACTGCTCTAAATAAAATAAAGCAAAACAAAATAAAATAATTAAACGAATCCTCTAAAAACTCTTCAAAAAAAAAATGAAGAGGATTGAATACCTCCAGCTAATTGCATGAGGGCAGTATTACCCTGATATCAAAGCCAGACAAAGATACTACAGAAGAAAAGGAAACTACAGATGAATATTCTTGGTTAGTATTTGTGCAAATTCCTTAAAAATTACTATCAAGTCAAATTCAACAGCATATGAAAAGGATTATACACCATGACTAAGTGTGATTTATTCATAGAATGCAAAGACAGCTCAACATAAAAAAGTCAATATACCACATTAACAGAATGAAAGACAAAAACCATATGATCATCTTATTTGATGTAGAAAAAGTATTTGACAAGATTCAATGCTCTTTCATGATAAAAAAAATCACTCAAGAAATTAAGAATAGAAGGAAACTATCTCAACATAATAAAGGCATTTATGAAAAGCCCACAGCTAACATCATACTCAGTGGTGAAAGACTGAAATCTTTTCCTCTAAGATCAGAAACAAGGCAAAGAAGCCCAGTTTTGTCACTTCTATTCAACATGGTATTAGAAATTCTAGACAGAGAGATTACACAAGAAAAAGAAATAAAAGTCAACCAAATCAAAAAGAAAGAAGTAAAATTACTCTGTTCATAGAAAACATAATCTTATAAGTAGAAGACCCTCAATATTCTATATACTGCCCCCCCCAAAAAAAAGACAGAGAGAGAGAACTGTTAGAACAAATCATCAAATTCAGCAAAGATGCAGGATGCAAAATCAATACAAAAGAATCAGTGTGTCTCTATACATGAACAATCTGAAGAGGAAATTAAGAAAACAATTCCATTTATAATAGCCTCAGATATTATTATAAAATACATGAGAATAAACCTGACCAAGGAAAACTATACTAAAAACTATAAAACATGGCTGAAAGAAATTACAGAAGGCACAAATATGCAAACACATCTTGTCTTCATGGATTGGAAGACTCCACATTGTTAACATGCCTATACTACCCAAAGTGATCTGCAGATTCAAAGCAATCCCTGTTAAAATCCCAATGGCAATTTTTGCAGAAATTGAAAATTTTATCTTAAAACTCATATGGAAACTCAGGGGACACCAAATAGCCAAAACGATTTTGAAAAAGAAAAAGTTGAGGGACTCATATTTCCTGATTTCAAAACATTAAAAAGCTTCAGTAATCAAAATTGTGTGGTATTGCATAAATACAGACAAATTGTCTAATGGAATACAATGAGAGCATGGATAAAAACCCCTCATGTATATAGTCAACTGATCTTTGATAAGGTATCAGGACCACTCAATGGAGAAAGAATAGTCTCTTCAAATAGTGCTGAGAAAACAGGATGTCCACATGCAAAAAATTTAAGTTGGAGCTTTATCTTTCAACCTGTACAGAAATTACCTCAAAGTGGATTAAAGACCTAAATAAAAGACATAAAACTATTAAACTCCTAGAAGAAAACACATGGGGAAATCTTCATAACATTGGACTTGGTGATAATTTCTTGCATATGACACCAACAGAATAACAGGTTAACAAAAGCAAAAACAGACAAATGGGACTACATTAAACTTAAAAACTTCTGTGCATCAAAATACACAATCAACAGGGTAAAATGTCAACCTATGGAATGGGAGAAAATATTTGCAAATTACAGATCTGATAAGGGGTTAATGTACAGAATATATAAAGAACTCTTAAAACTCAACAAGAAAAAAAAATCAAATCACCTGATTACAAAATGGGCAAATAAATAGACATTTCTCCAAAGATGATATGTAAGTGGTCACAGTCAACAAGCATATGAAAAGATGCTTAACATCGTTAAGCATCAGAGAAATGTAAACCAAACTATAATGTGATATCACCTTACACTCATTAGGATTGCTACTATTCAAACCAAAAACAAAAGCAGATAATAACAAGTGTTGACAAGGATATGGAGAAAGCAGAATGCTTGTGTACTGTTGGTGGAATTGTAAAATGGTGCAACCTCTATGAAAAACAGTATAGAGTTTCCTCAAAAAGTTAAAAAAGGAATTACCATGTAATCCAGCAATCCCACTTTTGGCTATACATCCAAAAGATTTGAAAATAAGGTCTCAAAGAGATATTTGCACACCCATGTTCATAGCATCACTATTTATAACAGCCAAGAGGTAGAAGCAACACAAATGTCCACCAATGGATGAATGGAAAAAGTACAGTTGGTATATACATACAATGGATTTTTATTCAGTCTTATAAAAAGAAGGAAATCCTGTTACATACTCAACATGAATGAACAGAGAACATTTTGGTAAGTGAACTAAGTTAGTCACAAAAGTACCAATACTGCATGATTCCACTAACATGAGGTATCTGAAGTAATCAAATTCATAGAAACAAGAAAGTAGAAATTTGGTTACCAGGGACTGGTAACCAAAGTGGTAAGAGTGGAGTTATTAACAGTTCAGTGGGTATAGAGTGTCACGTTTGCAAGATGAGAGACTTCTGGAGAGGTGTTTCATAGCACTGTGACTAAGCTTAACACCACTGAACTCTAGACTTAAAAGTGACTAAGATGATAAATTTTTATATGTTTTTTACCACAATAAAAATATTATATTAAATACTATTTATCTTTATTACTGAGGGTTTTTTTGGGGGGGTTGGCATCCACTTAAATTTTGCACTTTAGATGAGGGCCTTGTCCCAGTCCCAGCTCTGCACTGCCCTACCAAACAAGGGATATAACTGAAATGGTGGGAAGGAAATTGAAATAAAAATGTTCTGGGGGTGAAAAGGGGCCAAATTTCTCCAAATTCCTTTCATTTCTCTCTCTATCCATCAAGAAATATGTATACTTGGTCCTTGACAAGAAAGATACTAGCAGAGATATTAACCCTACTGAACATCTCAAAGATCCTGATATCACATCCTGCTCCAAACACCATTCAAATGGTAGAGGAATCCTATTATCATTCAGCACCATACAGTCTCCCCAGAGGACAAGAGACCTCAGATGGTCTGAATAAACATCAAACTTGGTTTTTAAAATGGCATTTAGAATTGAGTAGCAATGCAGCTCATAGAAATTGTAGATTAGAACCCATATATGACAGATATTTGAATACACAATTCTGAAAACAGCTAATTTCTCTATAAGAAGCATACTCTCTAAAAGAACAAAAAAATCAGAACACAAAAAATGGGGAAGATAATCAGTATTTAATAAGACTTCTTCCACTTCAGTGAAAAGAAGTAAAGTTGATAATCTTATCCCTTAAGGCTGCCATTTTTTAATGTCTTTATTGTATTACAAATGCACTCAGAAAAGTCCACCAATGAGATATTTTGGAATATTTGTTCTAACACATTCAATACGTATTTGAGCATCCTCTGTTACTAACACCGAGGATACGGTTGTGAAAAAAAAAAAAGAAAAAAAAAACACCTCCAATTTCTTGAATAAGAAAACATACTAGAAATCTTACTTTCTCTCTTGATTTTTATACATTGAAGAGAGATTTGGGAAACCTGAGAAGGAAATGAAATCCAAGCATTTCTAAATCAAAGGCCCCCACATTGTTTACTGTGGACCTCTATTTTTTTCAGTAGTGTTCAATCCCCATCCAAATCTCACTCTCTGTGGCCTTCAGCCATCTGAACTATGTAAAGTTCTCTAGCAGCAAAGACTTACCTAAGAGTAGTTTTTTGTTTGTTTGTTTGGGTTTTTGTTCGTTTGGGATTTTTGTGGGGAGTTATATTGCTTTTGTAAAATTTATACTGGTGTATAGTTGATTAACAATGTTGTGTCAGTTTCAAGTGTACAGCCAAGTAATTTAGTTATACATATACATGTATCTATTTTTTTTCAAATTATTTTCCCATTTAGGTTATTACAGAGTATTGAGCAGAGTTCCCTGTGTTATACAGTGGGTTCATGTTGGTTATCTATTTTAAATATAGCAGTGTGGACATGTCAATCCCAAACCCCCAATCTATACCTACCCCCACACTTCCTAACCATAAATTCATTCTCTAAGTTTGTGAGTCTGTTTCTGTTTTATAAATAAGTTCATTGGTATCGTTTTTTTTAGATTCCTCATATAAGCTATATCATATGATACTTGTCTTTCTCTGATTCACTTCACTTAGTATGATAATCTTCAGTTCCATCCATGTTGCCACAAATGGTGTTATTTCATTCATTTTAATGACTGATGTGTGTACACACACACACACATATATATATAATATATATATATTATATAAATATACCACACTGTCTTATCTTCTTTATCCATTCATCTGTTGATTGACATTTAGGTTGCTTTCATGTCTTGGCTATTGTAAACAGCACTGCAATGAACTTCGGGGTGCATGTACACTTTTGAACCATGTTTTTCTCCAGATATATGCCCAGGAATGGAATTGCTGGATCATATGGTAGCTCTATTTTTAGTTTTTTAAGGAACCTCCATACTGTTCTCCATAGTGGCTGTACCAATTTACATTCCCAATAACAGTGTAGGGGGGTTCCTTTTTCTCCACACCCTCTCCAGCATTTATTTTTCATAGACTTTTTGATGATGGCCATTCTGACTGGTGTGAGGTGATATCTCATTGCATTGTAATTTTGATTTGCATTCACCTAGGAGTAGTTTTGCAAATGACTTGTTGACAGAGTGCTGCCAAGAAAAACCACTAAGGGAGAGAGAGAAGCAGGATGGAGCAGGGAAAGGAGCTGATAGCAATGTGGTCTCAGCTGACATCTAGACTCAGTGTGAGCCTATGAGGGGCTCTGGAGTATGAATTTCACCACAGAGTGGTCTTACCTGAAGCAAAGGGGTAGGCTTGAAAATCCAACATCATTCAGCCATTGGACATGGCTACCTAAGACCTACAGTGGGTGGGTTATGGAGACTAGGGGATAAGCACCCAGGCATCTTCACAGGTGAGGTGGCTCTCATCAGCTAAGGATCACTGGAGGATGGATGCACAAGACCAGTAAAGGAGATCTAGGCATAGAAATAACAGTATCTACTGGACATAAAAAGTCTGAGTTTTTCAGGGAAACAGCCACAAAGTGGCAGACTTTGAAAAGCTAAAGGATGAAAATATCCCTCCCCTTAGAGAAATGTTCTGAAGAATTTCTTAGTGATACCCAAGGCCTTCTCCAGTCAACCATATTTTCTTTAATATGTGGCCCATCCCCATTCATTCTCATACCCCAAGAAATCTGGAACACGATTATTCAGTGAGTAGTAGGGAAGATCTCCTAGAACTGTTGAGCTAGACCCAACTTTAGATATCTGGTCCAACAGCTTTCAGATATTGGTCTCCAAGAACTCTCACCAGAATACCTGTGGAAATCCAATCTATAGATCCTATGAAAGGGGACTCCCACTGGTTGGAGGGTGGAGGGTAGAAATCAATCCCTCATAGACATTGGTGGCTCCCATTGGGCTACAAGGATGCATTTTCCCTCCAACTATTAACATGTGTCTCAGGTCCGATTCCCTAGAAGCAAAGTCTCAGGTTGGGGTTCTTGCAAGTGATGTATTGATGGAGTGGTCTCAGGAGAAACCTGTAAGGGGATGGGGAGCAGAATAGGGCAGGGAAAGAGATAGACAGGATGTGGGTTCAGATAAAACAAACAAGCAAGAACAATGATCTAGTTCAAGTTTGTTCTTGTGTAGCAGCATTGCTGAGAGGTCCAGACACTTGCTGACAGCCCCACAGCTTCCAAGTGGTGGACGAGGGCTTGAAGATGGGTGAGCTCATGCCTATTCCAGAGTTATTCTCATGATGTCTGTCTTAGGATATGTTCCCAAGAAGCTGATTCTGAAAAGATTATTTTGCAAGTGTTTTATTGAGAGGGTGATCTCGGAAGAAAACTCTAAGAAAGTGAGGGAAATAGAGCAGAGGGAGAAGCTGAACAAGGAAATGGTGTCCTCTGGTGTCTGGCTTAAGACTGACCCCACAGGGAAGTTTGACAGGAACCACAGTTATGTCCTAAATTGAGGCAAGCAGCCAAGATTTTGTACCCCAGTATCAATCAGTCATTGGTTTGGGGCTGTAGGGAAGGCACAGCTTCCCCGGCATTTCCTGGAGAGGACCAAGGGCAGGTCTCTGAATAGGAAGCAGCTGTGAGTCATTAGCTTTCCACATTCACAGCATCTGGTGGAGGGGGATGAACTGAGAGGCACTGGATAGGCACCAATAACTTTTACTACAAATCCTCACGGACTCCCGTGTGGTTTCAGTGACTGAATGTGACTTTCAATGCGATAAGAGCCCAAACCCAGAGGAACCACTTGAAAAGGCAAAATCACAGCTCCTGCCTACAGTTTCCATTTGGTCTTCTGTTTTTCCCCCCCATAGTGTAAGTTTTACCAAAAAAAAAATTTTTTTTAAATACGCTCCCATTTAAGTTGTCCCTAAAGAAGCCAACTTTGGAATCCAAAAGGAAGTTGCCAAATATACAGATAAACTTACGTTCATGGAGGAGGAGGTTCACAGCTTCTGTTAGGTTGCTCCTTTCCAGGCTCAGCGGTGGATCTATGCCGGGAGAGCCCCCTGCCAGGAGAACCCTGCCCTCAACACCCACATTCCTCCTCCTCCGGCTTGGAGTCACATCCAGGGAGTAACACTCCTTGGTGTGTTACTATGGCTACCCTCCTCTGAATAGTCTATGTGGGTTGTAAATAGCTTTCCAATCAGCTGTGGGTTTTTTGCATTTTGTTGTGTTTTTTTCGGCCCCCAGCCAGTCTTTTTTCTTTTCCTCTACCATGAGGTTTTGAAGGACCTTGTTGTCTTGGTTTTGTTTTTAGGAGGAGAGAAAGCAGAGAAGGTATTAGTAGAAGGCAGCTTGGTACAAAGATATCAAACAGAGGCGAGAACTAGAAATGTCCTTAAAGATCTAAATCATGTGTTTTCAGACTATTTACTGGGGAGCCCTCGCGTTCCTCAGAGGTGGCTCTGGGTTGGCTTTCAGGGCCACAGGGACAGAGAGAACCCTGGGCTCAAGCACACACGAAATTACGGTGGCTCCATTTTTTTTTACCGGTTTTATATGCTATTTCATATTCAAAAAGGATTTGAGCAGCTAGTTAAAAGCAGGTTCAAAAATCAGGATTGAGTCTGGAACACATGTTGCAAGTCACAATCCACATTCACTGAGTTATCATCTTCACGCATCTCACTGAAGTCTTTCTCTGGTTGCAGGAGTCCTCTCGGCCACACAGGCTGGAAGCAGCCCTCAGCCACAGACTGATGGCAGTGGGTGTGTAAATGCCCCAGCTTCCTCACCTCACAGGTGGCATCATATGGTCTGCCCTGCCTCCCAGGCTTCCCCAGAGGGATTAAGCCCCAGGTCCCCACAGCTGATAACCAGCTTGGTAATGCATCTCCTATTAGCTGCTTTTCCTTGCCTGCCTCACATCCCGCCAACGTTTCCTGGGCTCTCTTCCTACCCGGATCAGCTTCTGGGCCAACCCAAACGAAGAAATTGCCCAATGACATTGAATGCACTGATCAAAATTGGATATTCAAAGGAAATAATGTCATACTTTTTTCTAAATTTTACATTTTTTCTTCCCTTTAAAGATAAAATTAAACTGAATTATTTTTCATGATTGAATGATGAAGGAATGACTTCTTACTGAGGGCACAGGAAATTCTAGGCAATATGTTAACAACAACAATCCAGTGATAGAAACTGTTAGAGGTGCAACAAGTGACTAAATCATTCTTCAAAGTGTTTAGGTCAGGAACTCAAGGGACACAGGCAAAGCTTGGATTCACAACCTAATTTTGGTTCCCCAATTCAGTATCAGTACAATATACCCATTGATCTTTTTATTAATCTGTGATCATCAATTGATTCTTTTCTTACACATTAGCGGTCCTCAATAAAATATACAGTCGCAATATATATTCAAGTGGTTACATGAAAATAACAATGCGTATAAATTACATCAAATGTATGTGGCTCAATGTAGAGTTCAAATATTATGACTTTGTATTTTTTATCAAATATATGACATTTAGTCAACCTTATCTAGTTTGTCTCTTTAGTTCTGTAAATTGAGAGATCATATTAAATCTCTAACTTTCTGAGTAAAGAGATAAAGGTGGAATAGAAACTTTTCAAAAAGTTTTCCCTTTGTATATTAAAATTTCCCTTTCTTTTTTACAATGGATTCTCCTGGCCTCGATATCACGTGCCTCTGTTTAAATCATATGTGGGACTGTGAGGTCTCTCTACCCTCTGCGATACAGGTTTCTCCCCAGCCGAATCTCCACACCAACTACCAATCTGAAATGTATAGAAGAGAGAGGCTAGGGTCTCAAGGGGAGAAATAGCAAGGCCAAGGTGACTCACCTCTTTGGGATGTATAAAAGCCACCCCTTACCAGGACCTTACAAATGCTGACCACTTGAAAGGGAATAGCAATGCTCTAGTTATTGCCTCTGCCCATTTTGATGAATTAAAGAGGTGAACCTTGGAGAATTTACTAGACTGTTTTCACTGATGGTCTCAATTAATGGCTTTCCTGTATCCATGCTCATTTCTCTTAACTGTGGAAGCCCCACCCATTCTGACTCTGGGGTCCACCTTGAGATTCACGTTGATCGATCAAGTTCATCAGAAGTGATGTTGAGCAGCTCCCAGCCTAGGCCTCAAAAGCTGCTGTGCACTCTCTGTTGGAACCCTGCCTCTGGCATGAGAACAAGCTCTATCCATGAGAGACCACATGGAGAAGAACCAGGGTGCACAAACAAACATCCATCCTGCCCCGGAAACAGAGCTGACTAGTTAACCAGAAAACAAACACAGAATCATGAAGGAGCCTGCCTGAGACCCAGAGAATCTCTCAGTGGATCCCAGTCCAAACTGCCACCCTCTACAATCAGGAGCTAAATGAATACTTGTTGTCTTAAGGCACCAAGTTATGGGATCATTTGTTATGAAGCAATAGCTAGCTAGTACCACTTCCTTACTCTGAAAGAAACTTGGGAAAACATATTTAATGTCCAATGAGTTTATGCTGCCTACAGGACCAAGTTATAGTACCTTAGCTTTACACAGTAGGAATTTCCAGCTCATTGTCCACTTACCTTTAGAGTCTTACACTCACCTCAGAAACCCCTGTATATAAGCAATGAACCTGTTCCCATGAACGTTTCTCCATTCTCTGAAAAAGTTCCCCTACCTTTCCTTTTGGAATAATAACAACAACATAAGAATAGCTACAACATTTATTTAAAGTATGTTATATACTAGGTATTGTTCTAGGAATCCTAAAATTATTATTTTATTTAGTTTTCACCATACTTCTAAGAGAAAAGTCCTATCATTATTCTAAGTTTAAAGATGAGGAAACTGAGGCATAAATAAGTAGTTTGTCCAAGGTCATGCAGTGGTGGAGTTGGGATTCAATCCTAGAATATCTGCCTCCAGAGGCCCAGGGCTTACTTAACCCTTGCCCTCTCCTATTCTGTGCCTGGGCCACGTAACCTCTCATTTCAAGACCTCACTTCCCTAACAGAGCCTCCCTTCCATGGCACTTGACTGTGTTCCCACCAGCATTCAAAGACCTCTGCATACTCTCAACAGCCTATATCTATTTTATTGTGCATCATTATCTCCATTTTACAGAAGCAGCAGCTGAGGCACACAGAGATTAAGTTACTCACTCAGTGTCACACAGCATGTTAGTGACAGAACCTTGATTCAAGCAGAGGCCATCTGGTTCCAGAATTCAGGCTCTGTAGCTCATGTCAGGGGCAGGCTTCTGTGGCCTCCCCCACCAGTAGAGTTGTTCCTTCCTTCCCTCATTATCCCATATCTTCTTATGCAGACCACTGTCCAAGCTTTTGTATTTATGCCAAAACTTAACTTTCTGACTGTCCATCTTCCTATGAAAGAATTTGTTCTATAAAATTAGGGGCCATATTAGGAGTCATAAAAATTATAGGTTTCCCTTTCTCCCCAGTCTTGTCTGATGGGGAACCATAGATCACACATTTACGTATTTAAAGATAAGGTGCTGTAGAGGACACTGGTGGTGGCTGCACAGGTGTCCTTCTTGGGCTGGTGCACCCATGACCCAGCTTCAGGAGTGTTGGCTGGACTCAGTTCACAGCTGTCCTTCTCTCCACAGGTTTTTCCCTCATTCAATAAGAGCCTGCCCTCCTAGAAATGCCTGGGAGGTTCCACCAGCCAAGGACTGACTAATATAGAGGCTCAAAAAACTGAACCCTGCCTCAAGCAGGGACAACTCTGTGGTGAGATTTATACTCTAGAGCTCTCTGTGGAATCAAGCTGAAGCTAGTATCCAGATGAGCCTGCATCTTCTCTTGGCTCTTTCCTCTTCCCCATTTTGCTTCCTTCACCGCTTTACATGTTTCTCTTGAGAGTCCTCATTCAATAAAATGCAGGAAAATCCCCAACCCAGGCTCTGCTTCTAGGAAATCCAACCTAAGAACCTTATAATGATATGAAGCAATTTCACTGTGGATAAAAGTGATGTTTATTCAGGGAAAGTGATATGTGTTTATTTTTTTCATGGTCATGTGGTTGTTACTGACATCTAAGGCTGAAAAAATTTTCCAAAAAAAATTAAGTCTGTATCTGCTTTAATGCAAATTAAGGTAATAACTTGCTAACAGACCTCAAAATGCACTGTGTCGAATAAAGTGGAAATTTGTTTATCTCTTACATATCAGTTGGACTTTCAGGTTTTTGGACCACTTGACTCCACACAATCTTAAAGACTTGGGCTTCTTCTCATGTTTTTCCACCATGCCCTACTTAGGATGGCTTTCTTTTCCAGCCATTGGAAGCCATGGTATAGAAAGTGACTTGCAGCAAAGAAAAAAAGAATATGAAGGAAGCGCACCAGCCCACTGAAAGACTCTGCTCAGAAGTGATGTCACTTCTGTCCACATTCCATTGGTGAGAACCAAATCACCACACCCAGCTCTAAGGGAAGGTAGGTACTGCAGTGTAGATGGTCAGCCAGGTAGCACTATATTATTACATTAAAAAAAAAAAGAGGAGAATGGATTTTGATGAAGTCAGTAATCCCAGCCATAATCCATACTACTAGTTTTGCATTGGCTCACTGTCTTTTCTAACATTCAGTATAAAGAACATGAGGACACAGGATGTGACAACTTTTCAAATTAATGGCAAAGTCTTTTTGTAACTTCAAAGCTTGTAAAACATGTTTTAGAATATTTCTTGCCCTTGTAAATGTGTCTCTAGTAGGAAATAGTGTTAACTCATAAATTGTGCCTGATATTAATCAAGTTGTAAATGAAGTCACTGGTTTGTTTGTTTGTTTTTTCATTCCATCTTCTACATCAGGGCTGATCAACAGAATTTTCTGCGATGATAGAAATATTCTATATTTGTGCTACTCAGTACAGTAGCCACTAGACACATGTGACTTATTGAATATTTACTATAAGGCTAGGATGACTGACAAACTGAATTTTAAATTTTATTTAACTTTAATTCATTTAAATTTGAAGCACTACACATGGCTAGTGGCTACCATATTGGACAGAGCAACTCTATATAATATATAAAAACTCTGGTGAGAGAGAAAGCAGTTCAGTTTGTTCATCTTGTAGCAACTGCTTTTACCAAATTTGTACTGATGGTTCCTCTAACAGCTTCTGATCCAAACACAAGGCAAAGCTTTGTTTCTGCAAAGTCCATTATCCTTGCCACTATCTTTCAGCACCAGGCAGAGCTGTTGGCACAGTGCAGGCTTTTAATAAATATTCACTAAGTACATAAATGAATTAATGGTATGTGCTCTGCCCAGCTGAGCCAGGTCTGCCATATACACTGATTTGACCTAGCCTCTAGTTCAGAACATCTTGCAATGCAAGTAACTAAGAGTGAAACAATAATTCATAGAAATTATGCATCAATGTGATTTAGTTTTTTAGATGGGCACGATTATTGGACCAAATATATCATAGCTGTAGCATCCTCTGGCTAGACACTAGTGATGGCACACAAAGAACTTATACTCAAATTCTTCACATCCCAGATATTTTGCATCTCTCCCATATATGCAACACATATATTATTCAGTTAACAGCTGTATGCAACTTTACCAGGATGGCAGTGCAGTCAAGTACCAGAAGTCATAAGTACATTTGCCATCTGGATTCAAGATGAATGTAATTTATCCATGTCTGGGTTAATCAGAGTTTAAACCCAGGCAATTGATGGACCAGATACAAAGAGCCATCATTTCATAAATGTGGGCCAAGTCAGCCATGCAGCTATTAGCACATGTATTTTATGCATGGCTCCTCTTCTCTCTAGAGTAGAGCCTCCCATGCTTTGCATGGTTTTTACGTGTTTGTTTACTGAACAACATAAGTCATCTTTGCAAAGGCAGTCTGATTTAGAAATAAATTCCTAGTTATGTAAGTAGAGCCAGGAGCAGGTTTTTTCCTTCTCTGAAGTGATAGGGCTTTACACAAGAAGACACACTTACAGATCTGATTAAAAACAAGCTTTCTTAGCTATATCCCATTTCCTCTAGACCCAGCATGGAAGAAAAGGAGGGCCCTTAACCAAAGAGTGAAATAAAAGTCTACAGGTTCTCACCACAATGGACAGAGCATGAAACAGAGAAAGAGATGAGAAGAATTTGAATTGATATTTCTCCAAAGAAGATGTACAAATGGCCAATAAGCACATAAAAAATGTTCAGCTTCGTTAGTCATTTAGAAAATGCAAATTAAAACCCCAGTGAGATACCACTTCACACCAATTAGAATGACTTTAATAAAAGAAACCTGACAACATCGAGCTCTGGGAAGAAGGTAGAGGCAACTGGATCTCTCATCCATAATTGGTGGGCATGTGAAATGGAACAGATACCTTGGAAAGGGTTTGGCCTTCTTTATAAAGTCAAACATATAGTTGCCACATCAGCCAGTAATCCCGCTCCAAGGTATGTACCCAAGAGTAATGAAAAGATGTCCACAAAAAGACCTGTGAAAAGATGTTTAAAGCAGGTTTATTCATAATACAAAACTGAAATTAACCCAGTCCCTGGCTTGGGAATGGATACAAAAGTGTGATACTACTCAGCAGTCAGAAAAATATGAAATACTGATACATGTATCAATATGGATGCATCTCAAAAACATCAAGCTAAGTAAAGAAAGCCAGACTCAAAAGGCTACACACTGATAAAAAAAAAAAAAGAAGCAGACTCACAGAACAAACTAGTGGTTACCAGTGAGAAGAGGGAAGGGGGGAACAACATAGGAGTGGGTATTAAGAGGTACAAACTATTAGGTATAAAATAAGTTACAAGGATATATTGTACAACATGGGGAGTATAGCCAATGTTTATAATAACTATAAATAGAGTATAACCTTTAAAAATTGTGAATCACTATATTGTACACCTGTAACTTATATAATATTGTACATAAACTATACTTCAATAAAAAAAGACAGCACACTGTATGACTCTATTTATATGACACTCTGGAAAAGGCAAAATTATAGGGACAGAAAATACAGCAGTAATAGAGAGTGGTGTTGATTGCAAAGAAGTGTAAGACTTTTAGGGTGATGGTGAAAGAAATATTCTATCTGTGATTATGGTGGTCACATCACTACTTATTTGTCAAAACTCCAAGAACCATATTCCTATAAAATGTGAATTTTACTACATGTAAATTATGCCTTAATATTCCTAAGAGAAGAAATGCACTCCAGGAACTTAGTACTCACTTGTTCTTATATCAGTGCATTAACTATTTATATTTTCAGCTTTTTTTTTTTTTTTCTGTCTGACAGGAAAAAAAAAGTTTGGGGTGTGGAAGAACAGTGCTCTCAGATGCTATAATTGGGCTCTTCTTTAAATCTCATCTCAACAGAAATGAGCCAAGATAAATGACATGTTGGCGATTTGGCGGCACAAAGAAGAGGCAAGGCAGACAAAATAAAATAACATGATTTCATTTGCTGAAATGTATGAAGTCATTGGTTTATAATGATTACAGCTGTGCAAACATCCGTCAAGGGGCTTAGCTCCCTCCCTGAGAATGTTACTGGCGGAATCGTAGGCACACAAGACACTTAAAAGGACACAGGCCTTCAGCTCAAGACTTAGCCAGCACCTAAACACACTGCTTGGTAAGTTTTCAAGGTCAAGCCTGATTTCCACTTGGAACTACAACTCCAGACACAGTTAATATATAACAAAACTTGGATTGTTTACGGTTTATAAGCCTCTCGGAAAACGTCAATATGTCTTAGTGTTTCAGATTATGGGGAGACATAAAACTAGGAAGACTGTTGGTATTTTCCAGCATATCCTATTCTCTTTGAATCTCATCAGCCTGTAATAGAGATTTATGGGCTCTGCTTAGTATAATAATAAACAAATTATCTTTAAATCAAGGATCAGCTGTTTGTGTTTAACAGCTAACATCTGCTGCTAATCATAGAGAAAGCAGCCCTGATCTGAGAGTTGTACGCACCCTCCCTACTCTCCCTCACCCTGCTGGGGGCTGCCCTGTTGTTCCTCCAGTCTGGATGCCAGGCAACATCCCATGGCTGAATTGGGATGCAGGGGAGGAGGGAAGAGGAGCATCATAGCAGGCAATTTATTGGCATTGAAAAGTGAGAATCCACCACACTCATACTCTTGAATTAATTACCATCTTTCACTTTAGAATATATTAACAACCTGTGATAGGACAAGAAAAAAGAGTTTGGGGTAAGTGCTATCTACCAGTTGAACCAACTGTTCAATAAACATTTCAGATCAAACCCCCAATAAGCAATCTCTTGCTTGAACTGCAATCTGCAGGCCTCTAAAAGTCTGCAACATCCTTGCATCAAAGGGGTCTGAGAACTCTACAGTTCAGATCTTTTGCTCTCCTCATTATTAATTCCAAATAAAGATTGGTTTTGAAAAAAATTAAAATATTGCTGACATAAGGTTTGCATTATTTCTTTGCAGATTTGGGTCATTTAATTGTTTCCATCACATATTTATTCATCCCCAAAATACAAAGCTAGTGTGACTTGTGATCCATAGAAGGTAACCATGAATGTCCAGTCCATTCATCCATTTGGCACATATTGGCTGGGCACGTTCCATGCTGATGGGAGAGATGACAGTCAACAAGACAGGCAAATTCTATGGTCCTCATGGAACTTAATAGTCTAGGGGCAAACAGGAAAACAAGAGCAAATAAATTTACAGAGGGGAGAATTAGAGAGTGTGGTGAGTAAATGAAAGAAATAGGAGATGAAGTAAAAAGATCACTGCACAAGGCCTAAGAGGGATTGGGGTGGGGAGGCCCCCTCCATCTCCCACTGTGACTGATGCCTGATGCTCTGGTATGATGTGGTTTTACAGCTGAAAGGGAGTTGAGAGACAATTGATTCTACATAAAATGATCCTTTTACATACAAGAAGAACATATTCTGATGGAAAAGCCAAGCTAGGCCACATGAAAAGGTTTGGATGGACATTGATGCCTAGAGCCCACTGCAAGTATCGAGTAGAATTAGGAGTCATCAGGATCTCGAGTTATGGATCTTTGCAACACCTCACTTTCACCCCATATCCCCGCCTCTTTCAATTTTCTCTGCCAACTCTGAGACAACTGGTGTTGGAGCCATGCTCACTGTGGCTTTGGAGAAGTCTTCAGGACACAGGCTCTCAGCCTTGTATAACCACCTCCATTCTGGAATTCTCCAGGTAGTCCCTTGTGGCCCAAAGAAACAACATCTTCAATGACTGCACTTGCTGATGTTGGTACAGTACCACACAAGACACAAAGCATGTTAGTAGACACTCCCACACTGGATTCTTGCAATACTACTCAGCAGATACTGTTATTTCCACCTTATAAAAGAGGAATCAGCCCTTAGGAGGCCATGGGACCTGATCAAGTTCACAAGTTTAGCTTGTTCTAAATGACAAAGCTGTAGCTTAATTCCACACAGAGTGATCGACTGTACTGGTTTGCTCAGGACTGAGGGGGTTCCCAGGAAATGGACAGTCCCAATTAAACCATGTAGTTTGGCTAAACCTAATAGCAGGTCCACTTACTGTAATGGCAGGTGTGCTCACCACCAAATGAAAGCCAGAGCAGGACTTTGAGGGTTTATTCTTTCTCGGGGCCCTAAGACAAGTCATCCTTATTAACCTGCATCCTACAGATGTAATGAATCACCCTCGTCAACCTGCCTCCAGCAGCTGTGGATATTATATTATAGTGCCATGGCCAGGCTTTGAAACACAAACCTAGGAGAGGATCATAAACTCCATAAACTATCAGAGCGTTTCCAAGTACTCGCGTACCACCCACTCCTCAGCAACTTCTAGCCTCTTCTTGCCTAATGGAGCATTGGCTGGAGAAGAGGAATGGAGTTATTTTAGAAGTTTTACATACATCTCATCAGGGTATTTGGCAAAGCCACGCTCATGCTGGGTTGATCACTGCTGTGGGTGTCTCGGGAATGACAGTGAGCAATTTTATGAAAACCTTATAGTCAGTGACATCACTCCCACAGCACGGCAGGGAGGGGAAGAAGGGAAAGTCGAATGGATCCTCACCGTCACTTGAGCTTGAGGGAAATACAACCCTGACAAATATCAAATTGTAAGAAAGACTGGTAAGTTCCTTTTGCAGCTTTACTGGAAGTAGGCAAAGAAGTCTGCAAAGAAGTTAGAATAACAGCTATAAGAGATGTTCCAGACAAAAATCATTTAATTGGGTTTTTAAGTTTTAAGTTGTATATGACTTTTAAAATATTTGAGAAAAAAGCCTGGTTCTCTTAATAAGAGGAACATATGTTGAATGCTTACAACTTGTCAGATACTCCTCTCAGCATTTTACTCCATTGAATTACTTACAATAACTGTATTAAATCAGCACAATATCCATATGTTAAGGTACCTTATCCCCCTTCTCCCATTTTACAGCTGAGGAAACACTACCTACAATGGTTAGAAAACTAGAGCTTTCAGTACGTGTAGAGGCCAGGATTTGAACCCTAAGCATCACACTACACTGCTTTCCCTTGGTGCCAATGAAAGAATTTCTGTCTACCAAGATTGGTAAGAAAATCCCAAGACGTTCAGAAGTATAAATAAATTATGAACAGAATGATACATTGCCCATCAGAGAAGATTTGAAAAATAGCTCTTTGAGAGGAGGGTAAAGACTGGTTTGGCTTCCTCAGTGTTTAGTGATGGTGAAATTCAGTCAAGGAGGGGCCCATCCAAATGTTATTGCTTGCATGTAATTAACATTTTCTCTCTATGGAGTGTAGAATAGTTTAGCTTAGCTTAGCTTAGTTTAGAATATATACACATGGTTTCCAGTATAAATGATGGCAAAGTAATGGAGTTGGCCACACATTCTCTCTACCTTTATAAACACGTCCAAGGGTATAAACAAGTTAAAGATGGAAAATGACAACAATGCAAACAAAAGTTAAGAGAAGATGACACCAAGTGGGAGAGAAATTTCTACTGATTACAGTGACAGGGGATTGGGTGAGGGTCTTTATTCTTAGACTATACAACACTAACTGTATACTCAGAAAAATTCAGAACAGGCCCTGATAAGGCACAAAAAGACTGATTCTTCCTCACTCTTTGCACTATATCCTAGATGAAAGAGCTGGAACCTTCAGAAAGATGGGCAGTCAATTCCCAGAAGCTAAGAAATCATTTCCTGAGCCATCCTGAGGGCCCTCCTTCCACCTCTGGCCCTAACAGCTTCTCATTTTTTTGCATCCTTAGAGACTACAGCTCCCAGCATGCACTGTACAGAAGGATAAGTGGGAGGTTTAGAGATGGGTGTGTCCTGAACAGAAGGATAAGGTTTGTAAGACAGGATGGAAAAGGAAGGCCCTTCAAGATAAGCCAGGTTGGGCATGGGGGTAGGAAAAAGTAAGTTGGGAGGTAGAGCAGCATCTGAATCAATCTCTGGCTATATTTTATGGAAGGGGAGGGTAGGCCATAAAGACAGTCAATCACTTTTTTAATTAGTAAACACTTAAACTCTTCTTAAGGACAATTAATCTGAAAACACCAATATAAGTTTTTTTTTAATTTTAAAATATAAGACATCAAATGTCTTATATGAAAGGTATATATCTAAAAAAATATACAATCCATAATAAAAAATTTAGAATATATATATATATATATATATATATATATATATATATATCTTCATTTCTTTTCAAGAAGAAGGCAAATATCAATAAATGAGAACTAGGAAAATAAGTACAAAAAGGGAGATTAAAGGAGATCTAAGAAAGTAAGAAAGGCTGGCTGAAATAAAATTTAAAAATAAATGAAAATGGAAAATTCAATTCACACAATTAAAATGGAAAGCAGTAAAGAACATTATGGTCACTGCAAAAAATCAAAGCACTGTTTAATAGATCAAGTTAAAAAGCCTGTCTCAGAAAGAAGAGGTAAAGCAAATAAAGATAGAAATATGAAGGAAAAAATAAATACATGTAGAGAAAACAAATTCAAGCAAATAACTATAGATGTTCCTAGGACAGAAAACAGAGCATCAGAACAACTTAAGTAATCTCAACTAAAATGGAAGAAATTTTTTTCTGACATAAAGTGAGCCTGAAGACTTCAAACATGTAGAAAGACCTCTTTGAATTCTAGGGGAATTCAAAAGAACCTACATCTAGACCAACCCCTGAGGCTTATTTTCTAAAATGAAGAGGAAAAAAAAATGTAAAGAAAACCTGGAGCATTCAGGCAGGGCAAAATCAACAAATAAAATCAAGCAGATTGGCGTTATACATCTCTACAGTGTTGTATGTATCAGATTAGTAAAACAGTGTCTATATGTTTCCAACAGCAAACTGTGGGGTCTGTATTTCATACTCAGCTAAATTGTATCACTTAAAGCAAGTCAGGGTGACATTCTCAACTCTGCATGACTCAGAAAATATAACAGATATGACCCCTTCCTCAAAATATTACTAAGAAAACTCATGAATCAAACTCCAGGATACAAGTTGTGATAAATGTTGAAACAATTTAAATATATTACCTAAATAACAACCAAAAATAATGTTTCAAAATTGAATATAGAAGTTAAACAATTCCTGAAGATGAAGCATTTCTGGCCAAAATAGGTAATTATTTAGTAATAGTCTTACTGTTTAACAATTTTAAAAGGCTAGGTGGAGGGGAGAAAATTAAAAGATGTGCCATATTCCTTTTTCTACATACAGATAAAAGAGAGTCAGTCTTTCTGATAAGAAGAGATTTTATAAGGTTAAAGTTATCCACATGTATAATTTAAAACCATATGTCTCTTTTTTAAAATAACCACTAAATGAAAGTACAAATAAAATAGAGCCAAAGGACAATCAACAGAAAACAAGGCAAGTTCAACAACAACTACAAAATTTGAGCCAAGTATTCGTTTTCCTTAGCAATATAAAGAAGTTAATTTTCCCTTTTGAAAGGGAACTATTTTTAGATTTAGTGAAAAATTTGACCATACCCAATATCATATCCAAGACCACAAAAACTATTTAAATAAACAAACAAAAAGCAATAGAAAATCGAACTCAACGGATTCAAAAGAAAAGTACAAACCACATTCTTTTATCATTATTCAATAAAACTAGAAATTGTTAAAGAAAGTAAGAAGCAAAACTCAATTCTTTGATATTTAATAATGCTCTATATGCTTCTAACTAATTATTGGTTCACAGAGAAAATAAACATTTCAAGTAGGCGACATTTAGATTATAGAGAGACTATTTCAGATGCAAATACATGGAATACTGCAATTTGCACTCAGTTATACAGTCAACCCTTTACTGATTTAGATGTTAAAGGAGAAAGTAAAGTAAGTGAAATGATTAATAAAAATGAAAATATGGTGAAAAGCCGAAGGAAAAGGAAACAGAATAAAAAGAGCAATTAATGGATTTGAAAAGAGAAAAGGAGAATTAATAGATACATTCAAGAGCTAGATTATTTGTGTGTGTGTGTGTATGTTTGTTCAAAAACTGGCCCCGAACATGGAGGGCAAGGAGAGACCCAAGAAAGAGGCAGAACACTCCAGACTGGCAGGGGGCAGGGTTAACAAGCAGGGGAATCTACATACCAGGCGACGCTTGTCTTGGGCATTGTTCTCAAGATGAGTAGCTCTTGGCAGCTGCCTCCAGAATCTTAAAAGTTTATAGAGAGGCTGCAACAGGGTTCAGTCATGTATTCAGGCCAGATGGTCCCCCAAACGCATGCTCCCTCAACTCTGCATCCTTAAAAATGGCTCCCGGGCTTCCCTGGTGGCGCAGTGGTTGAGAGTCCGCCTGCCGATGCAGGGCACACGGGTTCGTGCCCCGGTCTGGGAGGGTTCCGCATGCCGCGGAGCAGCTGGGCCCGTGAGCCATGGCCATTGACCCTGCGCATCCGGAGCCTGTGCTCCTCAACGGGAGAGGCCACAACAGGGAGAGGCCCGCGTACCGCAAAAAAAAAAAAAAAAAAAAAGGATCCCACAGTGGGAACAGTGGGCAGAATGTCTGCCGGGGTTGCAGGAGGTCATGTCTTCTCAATGACCTCCTCCAGCAGTAGAAAATACAGGGAGGGAAATCTTATAACTTTGAGATACAGTAGAGCTATCCCTAAGTTCACACATTTCAAGGTATGAATCCTGGCTCCATCACTTACATAGCTGTGTGACATCAGACAAGTTGTTTCACCTCCCGGATCCTCAGTTTCTTTATCTCAAAAATGGCAATAATGATAATATCTCTTTCACAGGACGATAAATTGTGTGACATCCAATTAGCACCCCATGCCTAATATATTGTAAGTACTCAATACATAGTGGTTATTCTATCTACTACAATCCTTAAGAAATATAAGAGAAAAATACAGATTAACACAATTTGACATAAAAAGAGCATTGTAACAATAGATGGAGTGATATTAAAAACCTATGAGATAACATTGAGTAATTTATGATAATAACAAGAAACTTCAAAAATTTTAAAATTTTTTGGAAAGAAATATAAATTGCCTGGATTGACCAGAAAATTGGTCATATATATTTATACTTGAAGGAAACATAATATTTTATGCAACCTGTATTGGAAAAAAAAAAAGCCACACGTATCTTTCCTTTTTAATGAACAAGCTTAAGTAACCTTTATACCAAAACCTTACACAGACAACTCTTTGAACCAACATATTTCAAAAGGATGTTTCCTAGTTGCACTAGAGCCATGCAATATTAATAAGTTTAAGTTTCAATGTTTTTGAGAATTCTACATTAACTTACCCCAAACATGCCTACACACACATGCACACATGCACACGCACACACACACACACACACAAACACACACATACACACACAGTGGCACCCCAAATGTGGGCAGGAAATTCTGTGCTCCCAAAGCATCCTGGTCTCCCTTATTGTCACGTTTATCAAAATGTCTCATAATTGCCTCTTTACTTGTCTGTATCCTCTCCCTAATTATTTCCACATTAGTTGGTGCAAGGACCATATCTATCTTTTCATTATAGTCCCAGCTCTGTTAATACTTGTTGTTTGAAAAAAAAAACTGTTACAGAAAAAAAAAAATAGCTTCCAACAATTTTGGAAAACTCCAAGTAACAAAAATATTAATCAGAATTCTTGCCTACAAAATTGCTCATTTTGGATCTCTCAGAGACAATATATATTTCTTATAATTGGTCATTATAAGACCACAGGAACATTGTTTTCAGAAAAGATCCACTTTATACTTGTTGCCACATAATACCAATTTAGGAGACACTCATTAACTAATTTCACCATGGATACTGATGAAAAAAATCCAGATAAAAGGTTAGCCAATTAAGATCAATGTTACATTTAAAAATCCTTCTCCTTGATAAAGTAGAGTTTATCCCAAGAATACAAGGATGACTTGTTATTAAGAAATCTACTGATGAAATAGCAGTAGGTTAGAGAAGTTAAAAAATGTATATTATCAATTTAACGTATACTAGGAAAAATTCAATAAAATTTAGCCATCCTTCAGGATGGAAATGTTTATGAATTATTGGTAAAAAAAGTTTTCCTAACATGGGAAAATACCTGTCTTCTAACCAACAATCATAGGCACCTCACAAACCTTCCCCTCTCTTGCCCATCCTGGTTTCCTAAGTTTCCTCTTTCTCAAGTTAAAGCAAATTCCTTAACTCAGACCATGTGACAAGCAGGAATTCATCCTGAAGTTTCATACAAGGTGGGTATTAAACATGAAGGGCTTTACTTTATATGCCAAAATGTATGTTTAAAAGTCATAAACAAAACTAAAAGGCAAATAAAGAGATGTTTGCAAACATAAAAAAGAGAGAGTATCCTTAATATACTAAAAGTACATAAGCATCAGTAAGAAAAACAAACTACAGGAAAGTGAGCAAAAGGTATAAACAAACAACACAAAGATAAACATAATTCATCTTTTTATATTCTATTTACATTTATTACATATATAATATGTTATATATATATATACTATGAATGTGCTTATTTTTTATTCTATTCTCTCTTATTTTTCTAATTCTATGATCACAATGATACTCAAGAACCCTATCCTCTCTTATCAATCTTCCCAATTCCAGTCTTTCCTTACCTAAATCAATGTTATATTCCACGAGATTAACTGTCTAAAAGCAAAATTCTGATTGTCGTCTTCAGTACTAGCAGTCGCTAAGGACTCCCAAATATATTAGCCAAATTAACAATGCATATAATTTTATCTCAGGCAATTTTGACGTTAAAGAAAAACATCTTGTAGGTATGTGGACCCACAAGAGTATGTGGATGCCTATAAATGCAACCACCAGAGCCAGCAATTTATTCACTCATCACATTTGTGTTAAACCTCCAGTGACACAGTACTGCACCAGGTTGGTGCCCAAAGATGAATAAGATCCAGTTCTCAGCCCTGAGGATCTCACAGGCCAGAGAAGACAAGCAAGAAAATAATGATAGCAGTACACTGAGCTAAGGATTATGTTGGCCCTCTTCACAGAATGATCCAGGAACAAAAAAAGATGCACTTGACTCAGTCTAAGTCTTCCTGAAGGACAGCATCCCCAAGATGCAGCTTGTAGGCTGAGTAGGGGTCACTCAGAGAAAGAGGGAAAAAGGACAGAGCATGCCTGATAGAACTGATGTTATAAATAAAGCCTGGAAGGAAGTAGTATTTTATATGTGATGAACATAGCTAGACCTTAAATGGTAAGCTCAGGAGTGGTGAGAGATGACATGGTAAAAGGTAAGTAAAGACAGGCCATGGGGCTCTTTTGTAAGTTTCCTGGAATTTGACATGTAATAAACTATAAGCTCGTTGAGGGTAGGATTATGGTATCTTCCTGGTGGTCTAACACATCAGCCTTTCTGAATGGCCAGCTATAAAATTTCATACTCGGTGCCTAGAATCCAATGATCAGCCTCTTCTATGAAGCTGTCTTTTCATTTCCAAATCAGCTGGAAGAAAGTAAATGCTGTGCCTGCCACAGAACCCTTGTCTCAAGCTGCAAATTTATGTTTCTAGGACAAAGCTCCTCAATAGCTCAGAATGCACAAACTTTATTTCTCTGGGGCTGTTTCTCACTCCTCTAGTCACTTATATAGAATTTCACGGATGCATTTTGCTAGGACATGAAGCAGATGTAACCAGAGGGAGAATGTGTTTAAACTCCAGGTTTAATTCAGTTTCAAACCAGAGTTCCATTATGTGCATTATTTATCAATAGCATTAAAGTGCCTGCAGTGAGCCAGCCCTGACTTGACTGTATACATAAACTATGTCAGACTTCATTCCTGTCCTCTGAGTCCTCACACCCTAAAGAGGAAAATGGAGAGCATATATACAGTTTACATCAGGATAATTATGACTAAGCAATGCTTAGTTAATAGGCCAACTGTGGCAATAAGCCATTTAAACCTGGGGGTTAAGGAGCACTGTAAGGAACCTTAAGCCCTTTTTTGCGCGTTTTTTTTTTTTTTTTCTTTTTTAAAGGTTTTGCCTCTAACAGGGTAGAGATTCTTTTACTCAGTTCTGCTTCAACTCAGCTGTGAAAGGGCAGGTCTCTGAGTAAGGAAGTCTTTGATGAGTGAGCAGAGGCCTCTTGCTATGCTAGCATCTGATGGAGAATCATCAAATCTCAAGAATTAAAAGGAACTTAGTGGGAAGTATGCTGGCCTCCATTTATGTCCCTTATGAGACAGTTTCATTTTTGGTGGTAAGAGAGTACTGGAAAAGAAAACACGCTGACCCTTGGAGGTACTCATCATCTGGAGATTCTCAGTGCTGTTTGCTGAGATGGAGACAAGAGATGGAGTAAAGGGATCGCATTTCAGAAGTGGTCAAGTGCAGTGGGGTGGTCTGAACATTGCAGAAAAGACCTGAAGTGGGTGTAATCCCAACACAGAAAGAAAGGAAAGGAATCCCATGCATAGCAGGCTTGTAACAATTTGACAGAGGGGATGCCAATGGAGAAGGAATGAAAGAAGATAGATATTGAAAAGGAAATCCTGGGTGTTAAATAAGGAGCAAGGCAAGGAATAGAGATTGGAGATGGACTAGCACTTGGGAATCCTCCCCATTCAGAGAACAATGGGGTGATACTGGCAGGAAGTGTGAGCCTGACAGATGTGGGAGTCCCAAAATAAATAGCCATTTGAGATAAACAGCCAGCCTAATGTTGAGATGAGGCCACAGAGAAAGCAGAGACATTACTGGGAAAAAAGAAAGGAAGGTATGAGAATGGGTAAGATAATGAATGCCAGATGCAAAATCAAAACCTCAGAAGATGCAGGGGATGACCCCAAGGTGACAAATTTGCATTGAGTTGCTTCTGATAGACTGAAAATACTAAGGGACAATGATCAGAAAAATAAATTAAAATATATAGAAAAATAGAACTCTGACCCACAACCCCCAGCAACCACCACAGGAAGCCAAACCACAACCTCTGCAGCTGTCTGCCCCAAACATCCAGGACTTCATCAGTAACTGACAGCTTTCCTAAATTTTGCTCCTACTTCCAACTCGGAAGCAACTGGAAAAAGCCAAATGTGCTCCAATATCCTATCACATAGGATGCCCGGCTTCTCACCTCTGGCTTCCCCATGCCAACATGGCTTCCTGGTTTTCTTTTCCCACTATCAAGCTTTCCCACTCTTCTGCCTGCCTTTGAGTCTCTGTCCAATGCAAGTGATGGAGCCTGATTCCCTTGCTATAACAAGCTCTGAATAAATAGCCTTTGCTTATTCTCATTTGGATGGTCTTTGTCTATTTCCATATGTCTATGTACCCAGCACTGTTCTGGGTTCTAGGAATAATGGTGAACAAGGCAGGAAAAGATGTCTGCCCTTATGAGATGAGATTAACATTCTTTGCGGAGGGACAGACAAGAAGCAAGGAGAGAAATTAAGTTAGCATTAAACTATTGTGAAGGCAATAAAACAGGATGATGTAATCGGGGGGAGATAATGTTATACTGAATAGTGAATAAAGGCCTCCTTGAGGAGGTGACATTTCAACTGAAAACTAAGGAGTAAAGAAGAGCCAGTCTTGTGGGGGAAGAGACTCCAGACAGTGAGAACAGCAAGTACAAAACACACTGGGGCAGACTACCCTTGGTTTTGTTTGGAAGACACAGAAAAGACCAGGGTGGAAGGGATGTTATGAGTGAAGGGAAGGCGGGGTGAGGTTGGGGAGGGAGACGGGGCCTGAGCACACAGGGCTGGGGCTAGAAGGACAGCCTCGGAAGGTTTTAGGCAGGAACACCTGCGATCCTAAGAGAAGTGTAAATGTACAAGCAGAGCCAGTTTTCAGTGTTCCTTTCCAGTCAATTACCACTATCAAATCAGGGCAGTTCATCCCGAAGATTTCAAGTGTTTACAGCGATAACAGAAGTGCTGCTGGGATAATAGTGCTTCAGTGTAATTAAGCACCTCTGCCCTTCCATCATGGAGATGTAACAAGTATCCAGCTCTTCTTTGAGATCCCATGCACAGCTGATAATGGACAATCCATCAATACCCTCTTCTCACCACACTAGGACTGTTTTATGAGGATGCTGAAAGCTTTAATAAGCCCTCTTAGATAATTTCTTTATGAGGCAGGGAATTAGTAGAGCCGAGCATGAAACAGTTTAGGGTCTGTCAACAAAGGGGGCACCATTGTTTTTATGACGTCTCCCAGTGGTCCCTGAGTGGGAAACTCTAATTAACTGGAATATTGGTAGCATACGCAGTTGCATCGATCTGCTCTGTAAATAGCAGCTGTCCCTTTGCTCAGACAGGGACTTTGCTCAGCTCTGCCATCATCACGCCTGCTCTATGACTGCAAACAGGCCCTTTGGAAAGCTAAGCTCACTCATTTCTCCCAGTTGTTAGAGGAGCAGGGCTCACACTAACTCCCAAGTCCCCAAGGATAAAATAAGTGTCATAGAGGGATGATGCTTGTAGTTTCTGCCTCCGTCTAATTTATAATACAGAGCAGTTCAGGTTATCAGAGCAATCCTGCTCCTCATTTTCTGTATCTCATTCCAGATAAAGAGCTGTGCAGAATGATGCAGCAGAAAATGTATTGTCTGATCAGCCTCGCCGTGCTCGTGGTCATACTGTCAGGAAGGATGCCCTCTTTAGCATCAGTAATCAGTGGAGCTGGCGTCCGAGAGACTTCCCAGTATGCCTCTGTGCAACAGTTGTAAACCTCCAACAAGCAAGTAAAAAGAGATTGGAAGGGAAGCACAGCTGGCTGACAGAGTCGAACAAGCTAGCATTTCATGAAATGTTTCCTCGTTGTCCTGGTCACACAGTTAGACTATTTCCCAGACCTCCTCGCCCATAGGCATGGCATTATGATGGCGCCTTAGCCAGCTGAATGTGAGTGGAAGCAAAGCTTGTCACTTCCAGCCCCACCAGCCCTGCCACCACCACCAACATCACCTCCATGCTCTCTTTATCATCCTTTGGCTTGATGCCAATGAACAGCACATTCTTAGAATCTACGTTGGAAAGAGAAGAACCACATGGTGGGAAGGGTCTGGGTCCCTGAAAAGCATCTGAAGGAGAGCTGCCTACCAATGGGGAGCATCCACTAAAGACTTATAGCAACAAGAAATAAACTTTTATTATTTTAAATCACGAAGATACTGAAATTTATCTGTTACAGCCACTAGCATTAGCCTAACTAATACAATGGGTCTCCAAATACTAGAACCAGACTTTCAAAGAATTCACACAAAGTTTGAGTCACCTTAGGGTTTCTGCCATGGCCTACCAAGTGAGAAAACAGTAACATTTTTAACAGCTTTACTGAGGTTCAACTCACCTCAATTGAGGTTCAATTGAGTACAATTCACTCATTGTAAGTGCAGAGTTCAATGGCTTTTAGCACATTTATACAAGTATGTAAGAACACTTCTCTCTCTCAACCCCTAAATTCCCTCATCCTTGTATGCAATCAATCCATGATCTCAGCCCCAGGCAAGCACAAATCTTCATGTAGTATTTCTGGCACATATCCCTCCATGTAATGATTTTGAAGTTCCCCCATGTTGTTACATGTGTCAGTACTTTGTTCCTTTTGGTGGCTACAGAGTGCTCAGTTGTGTGCATATACTAAGTGGTGATTTTCCATTCACCACTTTATGGACATTTGCGTTGTTTTGGTTTGGTATTATTATTTCTGATGCTGCTATATGTAAGTCTGTTTGTACACGTTTTCATTTCTCTTAGGTAGATGCCTAGGAGCTGAATTGCTAGGTTGTATTAACTACCATTTTATACCCAATGAAAGCCTTCTCTGACTCCCTTCGAGTCTGTTCTTTGTTCTTTTAAATAGTTTTGTTCATAACTGAAATACTATATTTACCCCATTGAAGTCATTGAATTTTTGTTTTTATTCACTTATGTCTCTTTCTGTGAACTAGACTATGAGCTACTTAAAGGTCAAAAACATGTTTTTTGTGATATGCTAATGTTTAGAATAGTGATGAGTACTCAGGACATGTTTACTGAAATACGAAATAGCTGGATAGCTTGAGGTACAATGAGCTACTGTACAGTCAGAGGGCTCGATTGTGTGATGTGAACTTGGCTAACACCGGGAACTGTGTTTCCAAGGATCCTTTCTCTGCTTGATTCCAGTTAGGGTTGGCCACAGAAGAACTTGCCTGAGACTTGGAAGGAGGAAATGAAACAGAAGCCCTTACTTGCCAAAGGTCGGGGTGGTAAGATGCAGCAGTGGGCAGAGGCGAGCTGGTCCCCATCTCCGCAGCACCTGGTCCTGTTCCTCGTCCTCACTCCAGCTGCAGCCCCACCACCAGATGCTTGGCTATGGAGGTGAGGTCTACACAGGAGCAACGGCTGCCCACAGACTCTCCATGGGCTCCTTCTTTTTTGGCTTGGCCAAAAATACCATACTCATTGCCAAGATGGTTACAGCAGAGGAAATGGGTCAACCTAAGTAAAAGACCAAGACCCAATCCTTGCTCCTTGAGATGCACAAGTGAAGGAACCCATTCTTCATTAGACCAGTTAGATGGAAGGTGAAGGTAGTAAGTCTCCACCAATGAATCTGTTTTTCAGAAAACAAAATTCATTCTGTTTGAGAGCCAAGCTCAAAAATAGAGCCTAAGTGTTAGGTGACGGTGGCGAGGGGAAGTGGGGCTGATTTGAGCACAGCCCGTGGAATGGATCTGCCTAACTCCGCCCCTTCTAAGTATATCCAGATGCTTGGCTGTGGAGGTGAGGTCTACACAGGAGCAACAGCTACCCACAGACTCTCCGTGGGCTCCTTCTTTTAGGATCCCACCCTGTGACCTGAATGTTGGCTACAGAATGTTCCTTCAAGTTCTGATGTCATCCACACCAGAGCTGCAGTCAGACTAGCAGTCGATTCTCGGATTCTCCAATTCCTTCTCCAGATATGCACTTCCCCAGCCTTGCCACATTTTTTTGCATCAGGTCTAATTCCTGTAATAAAGCCCTCATTTCATATTACTCATAGTAGCTCTGTTTTCCTGGCAGAATTCTGACTACTACAGTTCTCCAGGCGTGGACCATATATAAACCCACGTTCTTCTGAGAAGCCAGTGTTGTGGCCTGGAGGCTCTGAAAAAGCTGCCCGGTCCCCTCTAAGCAGGTGGGCCCTCCCTGTCCTATGTGACATTTACTTAAAAAGATCTCTCTATACACAAAGCATTACCCATGAGATCTGGGAAGAGTTTTGTTTCCAGCATTAAAATGTCACTGAAGATTTTTAAGTGATATTGTTTTTCTTTTTTTTTTCAGTTACAATTTAAATTTATCCTGATAACATTTTAATTGCTGTTAGAAACCCCAGGTAAATGACATCCCTTAAATTTCTGTTATAGGTGTTAATTGCTGTCTTGAATCTTGGGGAAGATAAAGAGAATTTAATGTAAACATAGGAGAAGAGACAGACCTAGAGTAAACTGAGATAGAGAGAGAGAGAGAATAATCTAGGAAGCAGTTAGGGGTAGTGCCATCTTATTTCTTCTGTTTTACTTTCTTTCCATAGTTGCGCCTCAGTTGTTTACTTTGGAGAAAAATTATCTTATCGGGTACAATTAACATTTTCTATCCTTTACCTTTTTCAAACAGCAGAGCTGAAGCTTTCAATATTCCTGCCTGGTAGTAGATTATCTTCTGATATCTTGTCAATGGTAATTGGAGCGTATTGCAGATCAGAGGCAGAAGGAGTGTCACCACTAATGGTCTTTATGGCCAGTTATTACAGAGGGATGTTCCCCTGCCAAGGAGACAGTTGTCTGGCCATGATCTGTGACAAAAGCAAGGCTCTGGGAGTCCTGAGATAATTTGTTTTGCTGTCAGTAGTTAGGGGCTCCAATGAGTCCAATTTCTGAGAGCTTAACTATGAATTGGGTACAGCTTTTTGCTGAATTTTGTTTGAATTGAGAAAGACGGACTTACTTTGTTCTGCAGAGGCTCACTGGGGCTCTTCCCTTCATTATACCTTTCTAGGGTCAGTATGGGACCCATTTTCCTGGAAACAGGATGAAGGGGAATCTACTATTTTTTTAGAAGCTTGGCCAAAAATGCCATACTCATTGCCAAGATGGTTACAGCAGAGGAAATGGGTCAACCTAAGTAAAAGACCAAGACCCAATCCTTGCTCCTTGAGATGCACAAGTGAAGGAACCCATTCTTCATTAGACCAGTTAGATGGAAGGTGAAGGTAGTAAGTCTCCACCAATGAATCTGTTTTTCAGAAAACAAAATTCATTCTGTTTGAGAGCCAAGCTCAAAAATAGAGCCTAAGTGCTAGGTGATGGTGGAGAGGGGAAGAGGGGCTGATTTGAGCACAGCGCGTGGAATGGATCTGCCTAACTCCGCCCCTTCTAAGTATATCCTGATAGCAGTTCATGGGTACCAGTGCCATTCTGAGCAGGGATTCAGAAGAGCAACACTGATGGGGGCTGGTGGCTAAGTCGGAAGTCTCATTGCCTGAGTTCCTGGGCTTAGATGTTCAGTGACTGTGGGAAAGTTATACAAGTGTTTCATGTCTCCATTCCCTCTTCTGTAAAGTGATAATAACATCTACACCACAGAGCTCAAAACATTGAGTCAATGTATGCAAAGTACTTTAAGAAGTGTTTGGACCAAGAGTTGCTAGGCCGTCTCCTGACCAAACCTGCATGGGTGTCATCACAGAGATTCTGTTCCAGCCTTGCCCACCTTCCCTAATCACAACTCCACCTTGGTTTGGAGCTCCACCAATACACACACACACACACACACACACACACACACACACACATGTACTTGGCGGCCAGTCATGGCCAGTTAGTCTATTAAAAATATTTTCCTTGTCTACAAACCACCCAGCTACTGGTCCCAATCAGAGCCTCTGGCCTACTTCTTATCTCTAAGGAGCACTTTCCAAAATGCTTTGGATCCCTCTGTGGATTCTCCTCCATCACCAGTAGATGATAAGCAGATGAAACACCAGCCCCAGGAGTTTAACTCCATTGCCGTAGTGGCTGCAGATAACAACCTGTTCTTCCCACCTCACCATCACGTAGTTTACTCAGGATGAGTTATGGACCCCACCACCCAAAACACACCTCTGTCTCCCATCCCAACAAATTCACTAAGCCAGTTATTTATGCTGCACCAGGACCTGAGAAATTGTGGGCTACCCAAGACATGCAGGGAGCTCATTAATATTGATAACTTCTCCCCATTTATCCTTAGAACGAAGCATTGGCTTCATTCTGGATGGATTCATTATCAAAATGAGAAAAATTATGGCAATGGTATCAGGGACATTATCCAATTATTTTCTTCTATTTTAAAAAATCAAATTAGTAGCCAATGTGACATATATAACCAACTAATAAATTTGAGCATACATTAATAAGATTTAGATTTGAAATCAAGACGAACTTTAATTAAGTCAATCTTGCAAATGTAATAATTTGTACAGTCATTTCTTTGCAGACTGGTAATGAGGTATACATGGCAGGCAGTACACAAATGATTATAACTTGCATTATAACATAATCACAATGAGCATGTTTTGGGTAAAGTAGAATGAAGACAAGTGAAAACTGGAAGAGAAGTTGGGTTGCTGATCATTTAAATGTCCTTGAACCTCAAGGCTTAACATTTTCCAAAAGGGCCTTGATAACTAAGTATTCTAGAAGATAAAGCTCACAATTTTTTCTTCTTTCTAAAGGAATACTTTCTATAAAAGTTAATAAAAGTTGTCCAAATTACAAAAACTTCCACCTGGAGAGATATGATCAAGTATTTTTAACCCTGGAACTAAGCTGAAAATTGCTTACAGATCACTTTCTTACCTAGGTTATTTACATAGGAACATATAAAATTTTAAGTTGGTAATATTATAGGTAATATGCATGTTAGATTATGTAGATAATGGAGAAAAGATGTAAGATTTGTAATATTATTTATAATGTTAGTGTTGTTCACTAATATATTACTGATAGCACTTACAGTTCTCCAAAGTAGAGATAGGATTACTGTCCCCTGCACTCTTTCAGTTAGTCGGGGCCCTCCAGATGTGAGCAAAAGCGCTGTGCATTATTGCAAGAAGCTTTATGAGCCAACATATGGTTTGCCATGCTCTTTCCTCTTTGCCATGACAACCAGGAATTTACCAGCTATTCTGTCAACCTGAGTCCCTGAGTGAGGACAATATGGAGAAGAGTCCCCAGTCAACCCATTATGTACACATAGAAGAAACTACATAGTGTCATTATGGGACTGTGTGTTATAGTAGCATAACTTAACTTACCCTGACTAACTGGATTATTCTGCAGCTAGATCAGGATAGGATAGAGTATGCTATATAAACAGATAATTAAAAATCTCAAGTGCTTAAATCAATTAAGATTTACTTGTCACTCATGCTACATGCCCATCATGGGCTGTCAGAGAAGTCTGCTTAACATGGCCACTCAGGGACCCGGGTGAAAACCCTTCACTGTGATGGAGAATGAATGTGGGACAGGGGACATAGCAAGTTGTTCACTATCTCTTAAAATGTCTGCCTAGAAGATATATACCAATCACTTTCACTCATGAGTGCAAGTCACATGACCACACCCACCTTCAGATGAGATGGGGAAATGCAATCCTATCATATTCCCAAAAGGAAATAATTTTTTAAAAGTTGTCTGTAATATTCCTTAATGATCACAAAACAAGTATGATATCCATTTTCCAGATGAGATGACCAGTTGAGGAAGGCTTAGTATCTGGCCTAAACTCAGAGTTAGGAAATGAAAGAAAAAAAAAAACATCTGAACACTAGCAGCCTGAATTCCAGGGTCTAGACCCTTAAAAACAGTGAAATCACAGTTATACTCTGCTATTAATAATAATAGTGTGCATTTGGAGGTGGTACACAATAGTAATGTGGAGTACTGGTAGTATGCAGTATTATTATTAACCAATAGTAATAATAGTTAAAGCAACAGACAGTTAGCTAAAGAATGTACATTTATTTTTATTTGGGAAATCTCAGCTGTACATCTAGAAAATGCAAATATATCAAGTGGGTTGAAAATAGGTTCCAGTGTCGGCCCTTCATTAATTATTCTTTACAATTTTGTGGGAAGCTGGGGAAGCCACATGACTCCTCTCTGCCCTGGTGCCTTGTACTAAAAAAGGAAACCAGGCCTACAGACAGGGATGTTCACAGAGCACAGCCATCATGAATCAGGTCAGTACTTAGCTATGAAACATGTGGGGCTCCTATTTGAAGACTGTCCTGCATCTGTACAGAGCATCGTTGTTTTATACTAATTAATTTTAAATGGGCTGTTGGCTGAGAACATCAAAGTCTGGAATTCCAGACTCCCATCATCCCTCTGGTCAAGACTGAGAAGACGGCCTTCATTACTTTTTGTCCTGTTTAACCTCTGAAAATGTCAGCATTTCTCCATTGGATTAATCCCTCTTTATCAGATGCTGGCTTATTGGAAATAAATTCTAATAAGAATCATGCCTGCCAAATTAGTTTTACCCTCAACTCCCAAAGAGCCTACAATACAAAAAGGATTTGCTAAGGAAAGGTCATTTTGGAAACAAAGAAGAAACACCTTGCTGCAAAACTTGGGGAATAAGTGGTCTCCCAAGACTGAGAAAACTGAGCCCTGGTCGGGGGGTGGGGTGGGGGGCAAGCAGTTGGGATCCAATTGCCTCAGTGGTTAATTCAGCAAGTGCCTCAACCTCAGTCAATGGCAAGAAACTGATGCAGAATCAAACTTATGAATGAGATAAACAGTGCAGAGTCTGAGAAGATACCAGCACCCCTGAAGCCACATGTCTCCATGCAGAATTCTTTTGATTAGTTATTCGGTTGGCCAAAAAATTCATTTGGATTTTTCCATAAGACATTACAAAAAACCCGAACGAACATTTTGGCCAACCCAATACATTTTGGGGGGCCTATTGTTCATACCCTCTGCCACCCATGGAGCCATCATTTACCCTCATGCATTTGTGTGAAAGAGGCAACATTAAGTAAAATACAAATTAAGTATGAAATATAGAAATAGATCTCTTAATATATGTATATATACATGTACACATATATACATATACATTGCATTTGAAGTATTAGTTGATTACATATAAAGTATTATTTTTAAATTTCCTCATTTACTAAGAGACACACTGACATACACTAAATTAATATCAAATTAATATCAAATATCATGATTGGTTTTGGTAATGACTACACCTAAAACTGCAGTTTGAAATATAATTTCATATCACAGAATTCAATATAGACACCACAAAATACTAATTTGTGTGACCCGATATTTGGGATTCTTGCATTTTGCATACAAATTTAATAGCTTATGTTTATAATTTTTGTGTTGTGTTTCCAAGTGAGTAAATATGAGAGAAGATTTCTGACCCATATTTAGATGTATTTCTTTCCAAAATACACTGTGGAAGTATGGTTAGTCTTTATTTCAATAAATAATATGCCATATGCCAACTTGGATATAATAATCATTGCTATATTTTTTCCTTTTTGGCACTGGCTTCTGAAAGGCCATGGAAAGTTTCCCTGCTATATGAGAAATAGATAATGTGATTGTAGCCCACAGACCTGTCAAAGACGACCTTAATGTGATTTTTAGGTATCTCAACTTTTTTCCAATCAGCATTTCTTTGTCCTCCCATCTAAATACCAGTCTCACCTGGGCATGAAATAAAAAATATATGACTAAAAATGAAAATACCTATACCTGATAATGGCCCAAACCACCATGATGGCTGGTGGGGTTCCTCTGAATAAGAAACTGGGGGCACAGGACCCTGCACAATCCTCTGCTCTCCATTAACTGTAGTACATGTCCACTCAATATGAAACCTGAATCTCCCAGCTTAATTTAAAATAATAGTTAAATAATGATCATGGTATCAATATTTTTTTTAAAAAATCAATTAAGAAAGACATCAGTTCCTTTAAGCCCCAGAATACCACAGAGTTGGGAAATATTGGCTAACCCTATGATGGAAACAGCCTAGCTGCCTAACTAATATCCTTTCTTACTTTCTCCATTACTAATATATAGCCCTAACTTTATTTAGGGCAGGTGTATCAGTTAGCCTTTGATGCCTTATAATACATCCCCAAACCTAGTGGCTTTAAACAACCACCATTCCTGGTTCTGAGTCAGCATCATGGGCTTGGTTCAGGGGGTGGTTCTTTAGGTCTTGGCATAATGTTGCCATGGCAGCAGTAAATCCAGGTTAAAAATGAACAAGCAAACAGCAGTAAATCCCTGACACACACCAAAAATCCCACTGCATATTTCCCAGCCTTCCTTACATTGAGGGGTGGTCAGATAACACAGCTCTGGTCAAGAGAGAGAAGTGAAAGTCATGAGTTGGGGCTTCTGAGAAAGCTACTCAATGGTGGAGAGACTTAACCGGCTTACATATTTTGCCTTTAATCTTCCACTTCTTTCTGGAATGTGGAAGCAATGCAGGGGTGGAGCAGCCATCCTGCAACCTTAAGACAATGATGAGCATGGAAGCTACATCCCAAGATGGCTGCATGGAAAAGAAAAAGCAGACAAATACAGCCTATTTCCTGACCACTTTGTATGTGAGAAAAGTATAATTCTCTACTCGTTTAACCCATACTGGATCATTTCTGTCACTCAGGGCTGAATATACATCGTCACTGATACAAAACAAACAAGAAAAATACGGCATGTCTTGATGTGGGAAACTCAACACATTTACAGTGGTGTGGCCATATAGGAGAAAAAAAGAAAGTGTTTCCAGGAGGGTACTCTGGGTCACCACAGTGTCTGAAGGAAGAGAGAGTGTTAAATAGAACACGGATGAGAGGCTAGGAGAGAGACAAGCTCACCTGGATCCTCCTTAGAGTAAGTGGATGGTTGCCCACTCTAGAGCACAGGCCAGCATGGGACAGACGCCTTTTCAAACGTGATATACCTGGAGCAATACTTGGTGCCATGGACGCAAAGATAAAAATATACACAATATAGAAATTAAAACAAGAAAGCATGCAGATAGATTTTTCCTAGAAATATAGGGAAAAGTCCATAATATAGGAGAACTGACAGGATTTGTGTGTTAAGGTCTTTGGAAATTCATTAATTCATTCAACAAATATTAATCAAGTTCCTTGATTCGTAATGATTCTTTTTAAATTTAATGAATGCTCCCTTACTTCACAGTATACTGAAGGGCTGTCAGATATGGTGACCTTGAAGGAGAGCACAAGTACCGTCTTCCTTTTTCCCTTCCCTCCCCTCCCTTCCCCTCTCTCCCCTCCCCTCTGTCCTCTCCCCCTCCCCCTTCCCCTCTCCTCCCTCCCCTCTCTCCTCTCCCTCCTCCTCTTTCCCTCTCCCCTCTCCCATCTGCCTCCTCCCCTCTCCCTTCTCCCCTCTCCCCTCTTCCCTCTCAATATCTACCCCTTCTCTTCACTTATTTTTCCTTTCCTTCCTTCCCTTCCTTTCCTTTCAGGATAATAAGTTGGAGAAAAGAATCTCATTAAAATTCCTTTTCTTTCTTTAGGTCTGTGATTATCAAACAATAGAACAAGTGATGCTAATGTTATACAAGGAAACTTTAGATGGTAAACAGACATGGAATTAAATAATGCTGAGATACATGGTGAGAAGGTTTTTCTATTTCCCATTTTCTTTCTTTATTTCTTTGCCTTTAATTTTAAAAAGTTTTAATAAAATAGTTGTGAGAGGGCTGAAAAAATAATAATACAAAAATTGTCCCCTACTTCCCCCTCCTGACCTCCCCAGTTCTCCTCCTCAGAGACAACCACTTTCTCCTTGTTTAACTATTTTTAATAGTACTGACTTTCATATGTTAAAATAAAAGGTTTATACTACTTTTTTGGTTAAATTTAGAGTTTATCTTTGACACTCTTTATAATTGATAAAAATTCCTATATGGATTTCAAAAATATGTCCACATGGTCTCTGATACTCTTTGCTTGCCTTAATCCTCCTCCTTTTCAGTGTGGGCTGGAATCTGTAACTCACTTCTTTTTTTTTTTTTTTTTCTGTATGCTGGTCTCTCACTGTTGTGGCCTCTCCCGTTGCGGAGCACAGGCTCCAGACGCGCAGGCTCAGTGGCCATGGCTCACGGGTCCAGCCGCTCTGCGGCATGTGGGATCTTCCTGGACCGGGGCATGAACCCATGTCCCCTGCATCGGCAGGCGGACTCTCAACCACTGCGCCACCAGGCAAGCCCTGTAACTCACTTCTAACAAATGGAATAAAGCAGAAGTGACAGTGCTCAGCTTTAGAGATGAGGACGTAAAAAGTCACTGTGGCCTCCATCATGGTCTCCCTCTCTCTCTTTCTCATCTGCCTCTGTCTCTCTCTGTCTGTCTGTCTCTCAGGTCACTGGTACTAGGAGAAGCTGGCCGCCATGTGGTGAGAAGAGTCCCCCATGGTGAGGAACTGAGGCCCCCTTTCCACATCCACTGAGGAACCGAGGCTTCCTGACAGCCACTGAGTGATTGAGCTTGAAGTGGTTCCTCCAGCCCAGCCAGGTCTTCAGCTGACTGCGGACCCAGCCCACATCTGGACTATAACCTCATGAGAGACCCTGAGCCAAAGCCACCCAGCTAAGCTGCTCTCAAATTCTTGATCCACAAGAAGTGTAAGGAGAATAAATATTTATTGCTTTAAGATATAAAGTTTTGGGGTAATTTGTTATTGCATCAAAAGATAACTAATAAAGTACATTAAAACCATTTCCCATGCTCTTAATATAGTTATCTGACATTTACAGTTAATCAATGACATCGTTTATTTCATTATTCCTAAGTAAACATTATTCACTAAGCCAATTATTGTATTGTAATTACACGTCCTTCCTTTTACAACTTTTGTTTTTCCTGGAATTAATAATTGCTATTATTCTATCAGACAGTGATCTATGTATTTATCCTCATTACCTTTCCAAATATTCCATCAGATCTACCATATACCTTTCAGAAGTTTTCTTTGTTCCAAGTGGCATATCACAATAGATCATCTAACAGTCACTTATTTTTCCCACATGGAGACCTTTTTTTCCAGAGCTATTGTGTTCTTGCTCCAAACCAGATATCCTTTCTCTAGGCCTGTCATCCTGGGACATGTCTTTCCTTCATTCTGGGGCTTTTATTCACTACTCTTGTGTGTCATGACCCCTCTTTCTCGGATCTTATGTCCCTTGTCTGTGTGTCATTTACTCTTTTACAGGGGAACATTATATAATAACTTTCAAAGTATGGTTGCATGGGTGAAAATCATATGAATTTAGATATATAAAAATATTTAATTTCTCTAAGATTATAAATTAGGACAGGATATTCCATGTGAAGATTTTTTTTTTAATTCTTGAAATTTGCTTCTTCCTATTTGTCGTCCTATTTTTTTTACACTTTAGTTTTTCTCAGTCAGAAGTTATTTCCAATGTACAAAGAAATGAATGGACAATATACAGTTAATGCATTATAATAAATAAATTTTTAGTTTCAGAAGAAATGTGGATATGAGCCTATTTTAATTAGTCTAATAACTTTTGTTATTCTTCTGTATGCCCACAGTACGTCATTATGTATTTATTTCAGCATTCATTCATCTGCCAGCTTCCATTAAAATGTGAACTCATTACTAATCTTCAGTTGATGCTATTTCATCACGTCTAATTTACAAGTAAGAATTGATAGTTTAGCAATCGTTATCACTACCTTTATATCTGCTCAAGATGTCTGAGCTGGAGTTTCTTTGTTTGGAAGATGGAGCTGATTTCCACATACATGTGACTTAGAAGAAGCCAACCCAACATTTTGGACCTCAGTATCTTTATCTCTACAATGACAAATTTAATAGATGATCTGGAAAATCAGGGACCTCTCAAATCTAATGTCCAAATGGGAGTGGTTTACATAATTTTAAGTCCCAAATTTCCCTCCTCTGATCTTAAAGATAATCATTATAAAAAATATTGGGGATTACTCAGGCTTTCTGGGCTTCTGCCTTCAGCCCTCATAATTCTTACACTTCAAGTAAATCACTTATTTTCCTCATTTGTAAAATATTTTAGCTTCCTCATTTATATGTTAAGGGCAGTAACTATTTGCCACCGTAGTATAAAACATTAATTACTGTGGAAATAACTTACTGAAAAATATAAAATATCATGTCAATGTAAGTAACTATCATTACTGCTATTTGTTATTTCTCTTCTATACTCTATTACTTGACAAAAATTCAGAACGACTGAACCCTAATCAAGGTCTTGCTATGAACTTAATTGTGCCCCTCCAAATTCATATAGTGAAGCTTTAACCTTCTTGAGACTATATTGGAAATAGGACCTTTAAGGAGGTCATCAAAGCTAAAAGGGTGTCCTAACGGTGGAGTTCTAATCCCATAAAACTTGTCTCCTTATAAAAGAGGAAGAGATACCAGAAATGTATCTTTCTCCACCATGTGAGGACACAGCAAGAAGTCAGCCGTCTGTAAGCCAGGAAGAGAATCCTCGCCAGAAGCTAAACACTGCCTAAACCTTGATCTTGGACTTTCCAGCTTCCAGAAAAGTGAGGAATACATTTTTGTTGTTTAAACCACCCAGTCTATGGTATTTTGTTATAACAGCTCAAAATGACTAAGACCAGTATCTTTAAAAAATATTCAGCCTTTCTTCTTGTTTTAATTTTTAGCACTTTTTCTAAATGGACATGCCCTACTAATTTTCCTTTTTTCCCAGAATTTTATACCTAATATTGACATTCTACTGCAGCTGTGTGAAGTATTAACCCTTGAGTCACCACATCAGTACTCTCTTGTATAAGTATCAGATTGTCTTATTTGTATTAGTATGCATTCCAGAAACTGAAAAAAAGTACTTCTGAGTCTTCATGCCATGGCTGTTGTCATCAGTTAGTTGTTGCCATGATAATGTTACATAATAAACCATCCCAAAACTTAGTGTCTTAAAACAATAGTTTTTTTATGCCATTGATGTTCAGGTGATGATGGACCAGCTTCAGCTGGTGGACAACTCTGCTTCAGGCTATGGGATCAGGGTGGCTCTGCCTTTTCTATGTCTGTGGAGAAGCTGATGCAGCTCTGCTTGATGTGTTTTTCATTCTTGTGTCAGCAGACTTCTTCTTTCCATGGTTCAAGAGGCTCAAGAGGGAATCAGAAACACATTAGGCCTCTTACGACTTAGAATTCACATGAGGTCATTTCATCCCCATTCCATTGGCTGAAACAAGACATATAGGACAGCCCCAAGTCAAAGGGTTGGGAAATATACTCTGCTTATGAAGCCATGTCAGAGTGTGGATGCAGGAAGGGTACAGAAAGTTACCACAACTTTGTGTTTTCGTTTTTCTATTCTTCACTTTATCTTCTGTTCATTGCAAGAGTTTCTGGTCCTCTCTGTGGGCTTTCTCACCATTTGCTGGGCTTCCTTTCCCTTCTTGCCCCCTGACTGTTAGAGCCGAACCCCATGTGTAGGTTCTTTTTGGGCCCACATATTGGGGTCAGTCATGATTCTATATGGGAGATTTGGGATACAATGTACAACACATATTGGGGAATATAGCCAATATTTTATAATAAAATTGGATTTTATATAAATTTATTTTATTTAAATTTATTAAATTTTATATAAGTGGAACATAAACTTTAAAAATTGTGAATCACTATATTGTATACCTGTAACTTACATAATATTGTACAACTATACTTTAACTTAAATTTTTTTTTAAATAAAGAAAATACAGTATATATACATAAAAAATGATTCCACATGGGAGATTTGAAAGAATTTGAGAAAACTCATACTTTGGTACTGTGGTTTGAATTGTGCCCCCAAAAACATGTGTTCAAGTTCTAAACCTTGTTATCTGTGAATGTGACCTTATTTGGAATAATGGTCTTTGCAGATGTAATCAGGTTAAAATGAGGTCATAGTGGATTAGGGTGAGCCTGATCCAATAACTGGAATCCTTGTAAGATTTGGACACAGGCATTTGTAGAGAGAAGAATGCCATGTAAGAACATGGGCAGAGACTGGTGTGCTACGTCATCTACAAGCCAAGGAATGCCAAGGATTGCCAGCAACCACCAGAAGACAAGAGAGAGGCATGGAAGTGATCTCCTCCAGAGCTTCCAAAAAGTAATCAACTCTGTAGATACCTTCATTTTGGGCTTCCAGTTTCCAGAAGTATGAGATAATCAACATTTGTTGTTTAAGGCAACCAGTTGGTTTTACTTTGTTAATGCAGCCATAGGAAACTAATGCACTTGCTACAGAAATGTAGTTCTTATTCATCTACAAACACGTACCTCGATTGAACCTTATTAGCAGTAATTTCACTGTATTCTTCACCTTCTTGCCTTACCACTGACTACCAGCCAAATGAATTGCTTTTGTTTGTTTTGCTGTGTTATGTTCTATTTTCCTTTAAGTCTGGGTCTGGCACCCAAGTTAAGGTGTCGGCCCCAATACCAAGTCCCTCCAGGAACTAGAATATCTCGGTGCTGCCCCACCGTCTTTCCTTTCTCTGCCACACACACTGTATTTCTCACACTGACTCGCCACCTGCCTGCACCTCAAACACCAAACCTCCCAAATAAAAGCATGGTTGTTTTCAATGACCTACAGGAGTCTAAATCTCCTGACTCATCTGACTTCAGCTGTCTGGCTTTATCTCCTATGAATTACCTTTCCTTTCACTCCCAGCCACATTGGAATCCTTTGCACTGGCTGTTTCATCTGCCTGGAAGGCTCTTTCCCAAGGTACCTCCTTCAGGTCTTCATGGAAAACTCACGATCACAATGGGACTGTCCCTGGCCACACTGGCCAAAACTTCACTCCCCTGTCTTGAGGTTGCATATTTCCCTCTCGTGCTCTCTTTTCCTCCTTAGCACTACTTAGCACACTACATGTTTTATCTATATATGGAGCATGTATTGTTCTCACCAAAATATAAGCTCCAGAAAGTGAGGATTTCTGTATGTTTTATTAACACTGTATACTCTAAGAGTGCTGGTGAATGTTTTCTGTAATGGGCCAAATAGTAAATATTTTAGGCTTGGTGAGCCATATGGTCTGTTAAAACTAATCAATTCTGCTTTTGTGGTGCAAAAGTAGTCATACAGTACATACATAAATGAATAAGTGAGTATGGCTGGATTCCAACACATATTTATGGACACCAATATTTAAGTTTCATATAATTTTCAAGTGTCATGAATATTATTCTTCTTTTGAGTTTTTTTCAAGTACTTATAAATATTAAAACTATTCTTAGCTCACAAGCCATCCAGAAGCTGACAGCAAGCCAGATTTGGCCCATAGGTCAGAGTTTGCAGACCATTGCTATCAGAGAATGCCCGGCATATGGTAGGTATAAAGTAAATATTCATTGAATGAATGAATGTGAAGATAGAAGCAATGTTTATAACTGAACATTTAATAATGAAGACGGCTAATGAATTACATTAAATGAGAATTGATTGAAAATAAATAATTTATAAAATACTATAATAATAGATGGAAAATTTTATCATTATTAATCTGACATATGAAAATATAGAGTGTATAAGTGCAAGAAATTGTACAATAGAGGTGATAGGCATATGCTGATTTTACATACTACAATTGGAAAACACAAGTTTGCAAGTACTCAAAGAAAGTCTATGAAATTGTGTCAGTGTTTTTAAATGGGTGCACATTTGTTGGCATTCTTCACATTGAAGTAGAGTCTATGTCCTCTCAATTTGAATCTGGGTGGCTTTCTTTAACTAATAGAGTAAACAGAAGTGATGCTACGTGACTTCTGAGACTAGGCCATTAAAACCATGCATTTTCCATCGTGTCTCCTAAATGCTCACTCTCTAAATGTTTCCCTTTGGATACCACATCTCAGAATCCAGTCGCCATGTTGTGAAGAATCCCAAGCCATTTGGAGAGATTATGTGTAAGAGTTCAAGCTGACAGTCCCACCCAAGCTGAGTCTTCAATTTATTCCAACCTAAGCTCCAGAAGCCCCCAGGTTATGACAACCCCTCAGACCATCCCAGCTATAATTTCCCTGGCTGAGGCCCCAGACATCAGAAAGCATAGACAAGCCATTCTTGCTGTGCTCTGACTGAATTCCTGGCCATGGAAATCCACAAACATAATAAAATGGTAGTTGTTGGCTGACTCCTCATTTCGGGTGGTTTTTTATTTAGCAATAGTTCCTAGAAAAAAATTAATCATGATATCAGGCCAAAAAGAAAATTACAATATAATTCAATAAAATCAAAGGAAAATTTTAGATTACTCATAAAAATAACTAGAAATTAAAGCACAGATATAATACAAAATCTAAATTTACTTTAACAATAGTGCCTTGAAAAGTAATCCAGTGAAGAGCATGAGACTAGGTTACACAGTTTCCTTAAATACAAATAAATTGAAGTTTTAGAGAGTACCAATGAGTGGAATAATGGAATACAGAGAAGAAAAGGAAATTTTGAAAAAGCCTCCGGCTCAGAACCACACATTTTATTTGATTATTTCCATGACCAAGCATTGTGAAATTCTGCAACTTTTACCAGTATTTCCATTATTTCTTCCTTTAAAGTGCTACAGACAGACCAGATTTTCTCAGCTCCTCTTCTTCATTAATTGGATAACTTCCTTCTGACTTCAAGCCTCTTGTTCTTCAAAACAGCTCTCCCTCTGCCTCCAGAGGCTTTTATTTTAAGCACAAGAACACAGGCTACATCATGCCACTCTTCTTTTCAAAAAACTTTAACGGGATTCTTTATATAAAAAATAAAGTCTAAAATCTTAGCATGGCAATCAAGGTCTTCAAAGGCTACTCCCAAAACACTTACCCAATCTCATCCCCTATTAAAACCCCCACCTTCTATTCACATAATATATTTGCTATGTTGATAATGTGGGTATCAGTTGGAGGCATCATTCATTCACATTACCTTAGCCAAGGGTGTTCATAACAGAGAGGAGGAAGGTGAAGAATCCAGAAATTTTGGATTTAGAAAGGATTATTTTGGAGGCAATTCACTGAATGCAAATCAAATAATCTTATTCTTTAAAAGGGACTTTATTGGCCATGTGTATGAAAAGCTGAGACATATCTTGCTTTAGGTAAGGTGTGGTCTAAGGATTCATGTGATGTCCTCAATCTCTCTCCATCTCTCCAACTCTTGGTACAGCCTTCCTCTGTGGGCTTCATTCTCAGGTAGTCTCTTGTTATGTATTGATTCCAAGAAGCTCTGGGATTACATCTCACCATCTTTGCTTGGCAACACCAATAGTAAGCTTTTTTACCTAATAGTTGCAACAGAAGTCCTGGAGTTGATTTCTATTGGCCTGGCTTGGGTTGCAATTCCATTCCTACAATTAGGGGAAGGAATTCACTGCTTAGCCAGGCTGAGGAAAATTGATCTGGTGGTAGAGTCAACAACTGGAACATGTAGAATAAATCGGGGACAAGTATAGTTATCCCAATATGGTGTCACATCAGAAAGTGAAATGAATGCAAGACACACGTGGACAACATTCAACTATTGTACAATTTATCAAAAGTTTTTGAAATAACATTCTTTTTGTTGTAGAGAAAGAAGTTATCTAAAGGAACATTCATAAAAGCTATCTTTGAACACTTACTCATGAAAAAGAGGGAATAACTGGTCTTTGAAGCTCTGGAGGTTGTGTGTAGGGCTATTGAGTAGAAGTAACAGGAGTTATTTGTGTTTTCTTCAAAACATAGGACAGGCTGGCCATAGGTAGAGAGTGTGGATGGAGCAGAATCCACGAGAATGAGTTAGGAGAAACATTCGGCTCTATCAAAGGCTCTGGGGTCTTGAATAGGGTTTCAGCTGGCACTTGTACACCTGACTGGGTATGTTTAGAATGCACTGGACACATTCAGTTTTTCCAGGAAACTTACTTTTACCTGTCTATACACCAATTTCCAGGGTTTTGAGTTAGCTGGAAAGCACATCCATGTCAGTCCTTATATAGACCAGTCATTAGTTATAGGCCAATCTATAGCATAAGTCTACTACATAACTGTTAAATAAGGGATTTAGCAAATGACTTGGACTTCAGTCCTCACTATACACTTAACTTTACATAAATAAACTATTGAATAATTTTATCTGTATGAGGCTCCATTTCCTCACCTGTAATGAAAAATAATAATACATCCCTACACCTGACAATGCTTTAAAGAACAAACAAGGGTGTTTTACCTAATGCAGAATTAAAGTGGCCATTAGAGCTATTATTAAGCACTCTGTCTTTTGCTGATAATTTGGATAAGAAACTGGTTATTTCTTACTTGACTTTGAAAACTTTACAATGTAGGAGGGGAGAAGATCAGCAAACATAAATTAGGAGTTAACCTAAATACATAATAGTAATCTGAACCCAATCTGGTAATTGATTATATTTTTAAATCAATCTTATTTTACTCTAAAAATAATGACTAATTTGATTTCAATTCTCTCTCCTCACCACCCACTCCCTATCCTCTTCCCATAAATTCTTTTTATTAAGTATTTATCAGTTTGTCTGATGAGTTTCTCATGCAAAACAACATAAAAGTTTTTCTCATTTCTTCTCATAGAGTCTGCTTGAGAAATGACTCTTGCAGAGCTTACAGCAAAAAAAAAAAAAAAATATATATATATATATACATATATATATATATATATATATATATATGTCACTAGAATATTAAAGCAAAACAGATGATTAAAATATCACACCTTGCCTGTTTCTTTGGCAAGCTGAATAAAGACACAAAGATGAAATATTAGCATGTGTTTTTCACATGAATATGCTGGGAAAAAATGAACTTAAAAAACATTTTTAATCTTGTTTTCACTTATGTCTGATATTTTTTAAATCCTCAAAATTTATCTTGATGCTTCTCCTAAATAATAGCTTGGATAACCCGGTATAGAATAATAGCTAGGACAACAACAGCATAACGTTGTTTTTGACCAAGGAAAGAGTACCAAATACCTTTTTCTCCTAGTGTTCAGGAAGTTTGTCCTAAGTTAACGAATTTGAGTTTTATATATCTAGGTTTTTAAAAAACATAGACTCAAAATAAAAGATTCCTCTAATATCTCTTAAATACTGAAACCTGTCAAATTTATTTTTATGTGGTGAAGGACTTTAAGGTTTAGGTAATTTTAAGTAAGTCATCTGATATAATTTTTAAAACATAATAGTTTCATTGAAATATAATTCACATACCATACAATTCACAAAATTAAACAATTCAGCGGATTTAATCATATTCCCTAAGTTGTGAAACCATCACCACAATTAGAATATTTTCATCACCCCCAAAAGAAACCTCATTCCCGGGCTTCCCTGGTGGCGCAGTGGTTGAGATTTCTCCTGTTGATGGAGGGGACGCAGGTTTGTGCCCTGGTCTGGGAGGATCCTGCGTGCCATGGAGTGGCTGGGCCCGTGAGCCATGGCCGCTGGGCCTGCACCTCCAGAGCCTGTGCTCCGCAATGGAGGGGCCACAGTGGTGAGAGGCCCGTGTATCGCAAAAACAAAGAAAGAATAAAAAAGAAACCTCATTCCCATTAGTAGTCAGTCCCCATTCCCTCCTCCCACGAGCCCCCAAAAATCCACTAATCTATTTTCTGTCTCTATGGATTTGCCTCTTCTGGACATTGCATATAAATGAAATTATATAATATATGGCCTTCTGTGACTGGTTTCTTTCACTTAGGATGTCTTCAAGGTTCATCCACATTGTATAATGTATCAGTACTTCATTTATTTTTATGGCCAAATAATATTACATTGTATATATATGTCACATTTTATTTATCCATTCATCAGCTGAGGGACATTTGTTTCTAATTTTTGGCTATTATGAATAATGCTATTACAAATATTTATATACAAGTATTTGTGTGCACACACATATTTATTTCTTTGGGCATATACCTAGGAGTGTGTTGGGTCTTACAGCAGCTCTTTGTTTAACCATTTGAAAACTTCCAGATGGTTTTCCAAAGCAGCTGTGCCATTTTACATTCCTAGCAGCAATACACGAGGCTTCCAATTTCTCCACATCCTCACCAACACTTGACATTATCTGTCTTTCTGATTCTAGCCATCCTAGTGGATGTGAAGTGTTATCCTGTGGTTTTGATTTGCATTTCTTTAATGGCAAATGATGTTCAGTATCTTTTCATGTGCTTATTGACCATTGGTATCTTAATTGTGGAAATGTCTATTGAGAGTCTTTGCCCATTTTTTAATTGGGTTCTTTGTCTTTGGTTGTTAAATTGTAATAATTGTTTATATATTCTAGATACTAGAAATTTATCAGATGTATGATTTGCAAATAGTTCATCCCATTCTGTAGGTTGTCTGTTCACTTATTTATGATGTCCTTTGAAGCTCAAAAGATTTTTTAATTTTGCCAATCTATGAACATAGGATATCTTTCCATTACTTTGTTTCAATTTTCTTCATCAATATTTTATAGTTTTCAGAGTATAGCTCATTTGCCTCCTTGGTTAAGTTTATTCCTAGGTATTTTATTCTTTCTTGATATGATTTTAAATGGAACTGTTTTCTTATTTTCTCATTCTGATAGTTCATTATTAGCATATAGAAAAGCAACAGATTTATGTGTATTGATCTTGTATCCTGCAACTTTACTGAATTCATTTATTAATTCTAATAGCTTTTTGGTGTAGACTTTAGGATTTTCTATATATAGTATCATGTCATCTGCAAATAGTAACAGTTTTACTTCTTCCCTTCCAATCTTAATACATTTATTTCTTTTTCTTATCTGATTGCTATGGCTAGAACGTCCAATACTATGTTAAATACAAGTGGTGAGAATGGGCAACCTTGTCTTGTTCCTGATTTTAAAGGAAAAGTGTTCAGCTTTTCACCTTTGAGTATGATGTTAGAATGTCCATACTACCCAAAGTAATCTACAGATTCAATGCAATCCCTATCAAAATACCAATGGCATTCTTCACGGAACTAGAGCAAATTCTAAAATTTGTATGAAAACACAAAGACACTGAATGGCCAAAACAATCTTGAGAAAGAAGAACAGAGCTGGAGGAATTATGCTCCCTGGCTGCAGACTATACTAACAAAGATACAGTAATAAAAACAGTATGGTACTGGCACAGAAACAGACACATGGATCAGTGGAACAGAATAGAGATCCCAGAAATAAACCTATGCACCTATGATCAATTAATCTATGACAAAGGAGGCAAGAATATACAATGGAGAAAATACTGTGTTTTCAACAAGTGGGGATGGGAAAACTGGATATTTACATGTAAAAGAATGAATTTAGAACATCATATACAAAAATAAACACAAAATGGATTAAAGACCTAAATGTAAGATGGGAAACCATAAAATTCCTAGAAGAAAATATAGGCAGAACACTCTGACATAGGTCATAGCAATATTTGGGGGGATCTGACTCCTAAGGCACAGGAAGCAAAAGCAATAATAAACAAATGGGACATAAATAAACTTAAAAGTTTTTTTTTCCACAGCAAAGGAAACCATCTACAAAACAAAAAGACAACCTACTGAGTGGGAGGAAAATATTTGCAAATGACATGATGATAAGGGGTTAATATCCAGAAATAAACAGCTCATACAACTCAATATCAAAAAAAATTTTTTTAAATGAGTAGAAGACCTGAATAGACATTTTTCCAAAGAAGATATACAAATGGCCAACAGGCACATGAAAAAAATGTTCAACATCACTAATCATCAGAGAAATGCAAACCAAAACCACAATGAGATATCACCTCACACTTGTCAAAATGACTATTGTCAAAAAGTCTATAAATAGCAAGTGTTGGCAAGGATGTGGAGAAAAGGCAACCCTATTACATTGTTAGTGGGATTATAAATTGGTACAGCCACTATGGAAAATAGTATGGAGGTTTCTCAAAAAACTAAAAACCAAACTACCATATAATCCAGCAATTCCACTGCTGGGCATATACCCAAAGAAAATACAAACACTAATTTGAAAAGATACATTCACCCCAATGTTCACAGCAGCAGTATTTAGAATAGTCAAGATATAGAAGCAACCTAAGTGCCTATCAACAGATGAATAGATAAAGAAAATGTGCCATGCATATATATATATATATATATATATATATATATATATATATATAAAACAGAATATTACTCAGCCATAAAAAAGAATGAAAAGAATGAAATTCTGCATTTCATTTAATATTAAATGAAATATTAAATATTACATTTAATATTTAATTCAATATTAAATTCTTAATATTGAATTAAGTCAGACAGAGAAAGACAAACATTGTATGAAATCACTTATATGTGGAATCTAAAAAATAAAACAAATAAATGAATATAACAAAACAGAAGCAGACTCACAGATATAGAGACCAAACTAGTGGTTACCAGTGGGGACAGTGAAGGGGAGCAGGTCAAGACAGGAGTAAGGGATTAAGAGGTACAAACTACTAAGTGTAAAATAAATAAGCTACAAGGATACATTGTTCAGCACAGGGAATATAGTCAATATTTTATAATAACTTTAAATGGAGTATAATCTATAAAAATATTGAATCACTATATTGTACACCTGAAACTAATATAATATTGTAAATTGACTATACTTCAATTAAAAATGAAAATATTTAAAAAAGGTTTTAAGACTTCCCTGGTGGCACACTGGTTAAGAATCCACCTGCCAGTGCAGGAGACAGGTTCGAGCCTTAGTCTGGGAAGATCCCACATGCCGTGGATCAACTAAGCCTGTGCACCACAACTACTGAGCCTGTGCTTTAGAGTCCGCAAGCCACAACTACTGAGACTGCATGCCACAACTACTGAAGCCCATGCACCTACAGCCCATGCTCCACAAGAGAAGCCACTGCAATGAGAAGCCCGTGTACCACAACCAAGACTAGTCCCCTTTTGCAGCAACTAGAGAAAGCCCACACACATCAATGAAGACCCAATGCGGCCAAAAATAAACAAATAAATAATTTATTTTTAAAAATTAAAAAAGTTGTTAATTTTGATGAAGTCTAATTTATTTTTCTTTTCTTTTGGCACTCGTGCTTTTGGTATCATATCTGAGAAGACTTTGTGTCATTCAAGTTCTCAAAGGTTTAACTACTATATTTTCTTCCAAGAGTTTAACAGTTTTAGCTCTTACATTTAGGTCTAGAATCCAGTTTTAATTAAATTTTTGTGTATGGTGTAAAGAAGGGGTCCAAGCCCATTCTATTGCACGTGGATATCCAGTTGTCTAGGCTCCATTTATTTGAAAAGACTATTATTTCCAAAGGAATGGTCTTGACACCTTGATGTAGTTCAAGTTTGACCCTTGATCTAGTTGTGAAAAATCTAAATAACCTAATCTAGATATTTTCAACTGTGGTGAATCTAGATTGTTAAATTTTCCCTTAGAGTTTTCTTTAATTTGATAGCCCTTTAAAAAAATAATTCCTCAATCCTCAACTTTAACTGGGCTTTTGAATTATTTCCTAAAGAAATCTATTTTTCACTATCTCTGAAAAAGTGAAAGTTCTTGGAAATATCCACTGACTTTCTTGAATAGTGCTGAGCAAATCCTTGTCTTTGTTAGTTGGAGAGCTGAAAATCCTAACTAACGCTCCCTTGTGAATTTTACAGTTGACAAAACCTAACATTTAATCCCAGTTAAATCTTTTACCTAGTCCTTTTTGTGCTGGTGGTATCTCAAGGCAGGTTTGATGTACAAAGCATTGCAAAGCAGTATCTGGGCAGATTTATGTGATCGTAAATAGGTACAAGTATTTTTAGCAAGAACGTTTTTACCACAGACATGGAACAATGAAGAGAAATTCACATAAATTTTGTGAACCGAAAAACTCATCATGTATTTAAAATTATATTTATTAAATATACACTATTAATCAAAAGATATACTAAATTTTCTTTTCCAGTAATATCTCAAGAATCTTATCCATTCTGATCTTATTAGTATTCACAAAGTTCCTATGAGATGGTAGTAAGCAAAATACCCATATTCATGGAAAGTGTTATCAGTTGGCTTTGACTACATAACAGACAGTTCAAAACATAAAACAATGACCACTTTCTTAGCTCACAGTTTGTGATTTGGCTGGACAGTTCATCTGATCTTGGATTGTTCAGCTGGTCTTGGCCAGGCTCACTCAGGAGTCTTTGGTCAGCTAGCTGATGGCTGGATAATCTAGCAAAACCTCATTCATATCCTAGATGTTGGTCATCTCTTGGGGACCACATGCTTCTCATCATTCAGCAGCCTACTCAGATTTCTTCACATAGAAATCTCAGGTTCCAAGAGTAGCAAGTGTAAGCCCCAATTTATCAACACTTTTCAAGCCTCTTGTTATCACATTTGCTACTATTTCAGTAGCCAAAGCAAGTCACAGGGCCAGCCAGATTCCAGGGGATGGGAAAAACCCACCTCTATGAGAAAAGAGCTGTGAAGTATGGGGTCAACTTTGCAGTCTACCACAGAAAGCAAAACAAGATCATTTCACAGGGGTACCAAAATAAGGTCTTTAGCATAAGACTTCCAGCTATGGGTTTTGTATATGAACTACTACTTAAACTTTTCTGCTTCTATAATTCCCTTAACAATTATTTTTGTCTTAATTGAGAATCTGTATATGAACTACTACATAAACTTTTCTGCTTCTAGGTAATTTCCTTGACAATTATTTTTGTCTTAATTGAGAATTTGTATTAGTTATTATTTTAATAGATGTAATGCAAGCATGTAGACAGAAAGCATAAGGAAAAAAAGAGGCACAAAATGAAAAGAAAGACTCTCCCTTATATCTTTCTCATTCCCTCACCCTCCGCACCCTCTCTTCAGAGACAACAATTTTTGTCTATTCTACCTTTAGGCCGTTAGAGGTAATATTAAGTAAAATTGATTGTGCCTTTGTGTCTGGATTTATCAACACTAAGCAGTGTCTGTTCAGGCTTTATATTGACACAAGAAATTTTTATTCTCTCTATATGTCCCCCATCTACTTTCTCTTCCTCCTCCTATGTTTGTTAATTACATTAAAAAATTTTTAAATCATATGCCAAGATCTCTATTTTAGACACATCAGCTTTAAGCTGTAACTCTCAAATTCTCACCATATAAGATGAGGCATTAATGTTCTTTGCACTTGGCTTTCACAGCCCCCATCTCTACCACTTGTCAGAATCTGCCAAGCATCGCACTGCTTTGACAGTATTGTGTAGCATTTACATTCTGACCTCTATTCATAATAAGGTTTTGCATCCATAGTTTGGTTCTGAAAATCATGAACCAATAAGCAATGTTAAAAATATGATGATTAACAGAAATCAGTGATGTGATTGAATTCACAAAGAAGTAATCCTAGGTCCCTTACCTGAGTCACTTGAAGGGGAATATTTCAATCAAGGTTAAATATATTCTATTACATTCCATTATTTGTTCAATATAATGACACATTTCAGTTTGCTTCAACTTTTTTTTTTTTTTTTTTTTTTTTTTTTTTGCGTTACGCGGGCCTCTCACTGTTGTGGCCTCTCCCGTTGCGGAGCACAGGCTCCGGATGTGCAGGCCCAGTGACCATGGCTCACGGACCCAGCCACTCCGTGGCATGTGGGATCATCCCGGACCTGGGCACGAACCCGTGTCCTCCGCATCCACAGGCGGACTCTCAACCACTGCACCACCAGGGAAGCCCTGCTTCAAATTTGTAACATAATTTTTTTATACAACTTTATAAATCTCTTGGAGAATTTTGTGCATTTCTTTCCTTGTTTTTTTTTTCTTGTCAGAAAGAATTTGTATTTTATCACATTGCTTAAAGCATCCGCTTTCCTTATCATGCTACTTGTTGGATGATATAAAATGCTTCTAGGACATAAGCACAGTTGTCATTATTTCTTTTTATTGTTCTCCTGGGTTAGCTCTATTGTTTCCTAAGGACTTTGAATTTCTCCTGGATTCTTTTAGAAATGGTGTATAAGAGGTGAATTTAATGAGTCCTTACATGAATGAATATATCTTTTATTTCCTCAAATTCTGGGCCCCTATTTTTTCCCTCAAAGTTTTGAAGGCATAATTACACCATCTTTTAAGATACAAGGCTGCTGATGTGAGAATTTTAATGCCAATACAATTCTTAATCTTTAGCATGTAATTCAGTTGTGTTTATTTAAAAACTTTTAAATTAGGTATAATATGCATATAGAAAAGTAGACAAATTATATCTTGATGAATCATCTCACAAATGATCACATAAGTATAATCACAACATTAGTCAAGAAAGAAAACACTATCTCTGCCTCAGAAGCCCCCTTTGTGCCCCATTCTCAATCACTACCCCCTTCTTCTCATAAAGCATCATTTTCCTGATTTCTAATACCTTAATAGTTCTGTCTGTTTTAGAAATTTATATACGTAGAAACAAAATACTACAAATTCTTGCACGACTGACTCCTGTCACTCAAAATTAGGTTCGTGAGATTTATCCACATTGTTGTTTATAGAAGTGGCCTATTTATTTCAATTTCCGAATAGTATTTGATTTTATGAATATATAAAAACTTATCCTTTCTTATGTTTACACATTTGGGGTTTTTTCCCCAGTCTTTGGCCATCATAAATAAAGTTGTAAAGAACATTTTTGTTTGGTGCACATATATTCACATTTCTAGTGTGTTCTATTTTGTTACATCTAGGGCATACAGTGTGGTTACATTGATTTAGAAGATATTACCAAACCATTTCCAAAGCAGTTGCACCAATATCACTCCTACCAGCAACAAAGGAAGGTTCTAGTTCCTCTAAATCTTCACCAATATTGTTATTGGCAGTCTATTTAACTGTAGCTATTCTGACTGTTGTGTAATGGTATTTTGTTTTTCAAATTTTAATTGAGTATCTTTTTAATATCTGTGTTGGCCATTTGTTGTATGACTAGTCAGGTCTTTTGCCAGTTTTCCCATTGGACTGATACATTTTTACTTGATTTGTAGGAGCTCTTTGCATATCTGGATAGGACCCCTCACTTGGCCAAATGAGTAGTAATTATCTTCTCCCATTCTTTGGCTTGCCTTTTATATTCTTTTAATGATATGTTTTAATGAACAGAAATAATTGATTTCATCAATCTTTTATCGTTAGTGCTTTTTGTGTGCTCTTTAAGTTCCTTACACTTATGCCATGAAGATACTTTGTTTTGTTGTCTTCTCAAAGTTTTGCACTTCTACTATTTACATTCTGATTTACAGTCACCTGAAATTTATTTTTATGAAAAGTAGGGGTCAAGATTCAACTTTTCCATGTTGATATCCAATTGACCCTGTACTATTTATTCAAAGGAAAGATGTCTTTTGCTTCTGGGTTCAACGCCTCCTTTGTCATTAATCAAGAAACCATTAATACATGGGTTTGTTTCTGGACTCTATTTTGTTCCATTATTCTATCAGTGAGCTCTGGCACCATGCTACCCAATCTTAATTTACGGTATCTTTAAACTGATGGTGTGGGTAGATTTGGTAGTCTAGGTCGTCCAACTCTATATTTTAAAGATTGTTTTTGTTAATCTTGACCCCCCACTTTTCCATATACATTTTAGAATCAACTTGCCAATTTCTACAAGATAACCTGCTATGATTTTGATTGAAATTTTATTGAATATATACATTTGAGAAGAATTGATGCCTTAACAATATTAATTCTTACTGTTCATGAAAATAGTATCATTATACATTTTGAGTTTCATATTTTCTAACAATAATATCTTATAATTTTCTACATAGAGGTCCTATACATTTTAATTAGACTTATTCTATACATTTTATATATTTTTTAATTAATTAATTTATTTTTATTTTTGGCTGCATTGGGTCTTCGTTGCTGCATGCAGGCTTTCTCTAGTTGTGGTGAGTGGGGGCTACTCTTCGTTGTGGCACCTGGGGGCTTCTCTTTCTTGTGGAGCACAGGCTCTAGGCATGAGGGCTTCAGTAGTAGTTGTGGCACGTGGGCCCAGTAGTTGTGGCTTGTGGGCTGTAGAGAGCAGGCTCAGTAGTTGTGGCACATGGGCTTAGTTGCTCTGCGGCATGTGGGATCTTCCCGGACCAGAGATTGAACCCATGTCCCCTGCATTGGCAGGTGGATTCTTAACCACTGCACCACCAGGGAAGTCCCCTAAGGACTTTCTTTCTTATATATCACAAAAATTTTTCTGGAGACGATATCTTTGCCTGATGAGTTTTTTCCTTCTTCTTTAGCTATTTTACTAACAGATTTCATTTATTCAATTATGAATTCAATTTACAATGTTTCTCTCTTTATGGGTGCAATAACACCTCAAATACCTCTGGATCTTAAATTTAAGTTTGCATCTCTTTCCCTAATTTTTTTATGTATCTCCTTGAGTCTATTTGTCTTTTGGCTCATCTTGTTCTTTCTCCTTTGCATTGCCAGTTTTCTTCAAATGCTTGGACATGCTGCTTGGTTATCCAGTGATTTATTGTTGAGGAACTAGGTTAATGGCGTCAGCAGCTGTGCTCAGCCTTTACCAGCTTCTACACTAAAGGAGAGGACTCACTGTGAATCTGTGTATGTGATGAGAGGATGTCATCTGGCTGGCTTCTCTTTCACTCCCTGAGAAGAGAGCACTCAAGAGGCCCTGCCTCTCCTCCAAATGGCATAATAAAATGGGTCCTAATCTAGAGCACTAACCCCTGTTCTGGATGCCCAAGCTCTGCCCAGAACTTCTGTTTCTTTGGAGAGAATCTCTGCCTTTATCCTGGGAATGAGTTCTGCAACTGCATTCAAGGGATGAAAGAGGGCTGGAAAAGCTACTCTATAGAATAGAATAGAAATCAGCTACCCACTACATTCTGTCCTTTCTCCCAGTTCTGTTCTCTGTATCAGCTGATTTCACAGGCCACCGAATGAAAACCCCACATTCAACTACCAACTTCTGAGCTCATTCAAATCATCTGTTGGCACAATTACAGCTACCTTCTGCCTTCAGAAATCTGGCAGCACCTTAGTGCTGCTGATGCTCCCTCCTGTTATAATTCTTTCCTATCATTTCAATGTCTTACTTTTTGTTTTGTTTTGTTTTTAAATTTTGTTTTATGATTTATTTTTAGGAAGAGACAAGACTAAAAGGTTTACTGAGGCAGGATTCTTGAATTTAAATATTAATTATAAGTTTTAAATTTAAATATTGTTTATTACTTATTAATGTTATATCAATAACATGCAACTAGGTAATTTAAGATGATAGTAGAGAATGTTCAAGATTACTTTTATAACACTTGAGCAATACAAACACACATGTAGGTGTGGAGAAGGGAAAGTGAAAACAAGAAAGAGAGAAAGTATAAAATTTAGGGCAATATCCAGGCAGCTGCTTCGGTGGTTTTCTTATTTTAATGAAAAAGAATCACAAAAACACTGGAAGGAGGTTTCAAATTTGCATATGCTATAAATCTTTGAACAAACACTTTCAAAGTCCTTGTATGCTAAAAATACTGTTTTATCTTCATTTTACTCATATATATCAAACAGATTATGCATATTTTGTGTGAGATATATGACCTAGGAATGTCCTAAGTTATCAGTAGAATTACTCATTCTATTAACATGATAACTTTGTGCTTATACTATTTTAAAGGCATGAATATTATTGGTCTTGAAAATAAAAACATACATCTTCAACTTCCCTTTCCCTGCCTCCCCTCCGGTGCCAACCTCATTTCCCTACAGCTAGCTACATGGAATTGGAAAAGTTAAAAATGAAATGAGGAGGCAACCCCGGGCCCAGGATTGATGTGTAAGTGATTTAACTGTCAGTCTCCACCTATATAGGAAACCACTCTGGTAAACTATAAGTATTCCCATGTTATGCCTCTTTTTAATCTTCAAAATATATTTTCTCAATCTGAAAAAAAGTACATCAATTTCAAGGTGTGATGGTTATTCTCCATTTGCCTATGCCAGTTACCTTCTCCCATTCTCTGCCCTGCTTTGTACCCCAGGAGGTCTCTTCCCTCTGGAGAGCTCCTCCCAGACCCACTGGGCAGCTGGCTTCCCCTTGGGTTGGGTCATTAGGAAGTACTGGGAGGAGATCAGAGAATGGGAGGTGAGAAAAGTCAGAGGATTTCTCCCTGTTCCTCTTCCTGCTTCTATATCTGGTCTCCTCCCATCTACAGAGTCCTTCCAGCTCTCCATGGATTCCAGAGACACCAATTCCCCCCACAGGTGGTAATGACCTCCCACTACTGCTGGTCTCAGCGTGCATCTCTGTCCCTCCACTGTTCCCTAAGCCCTACCCACATCTCTGTAATTAATCTTTCCACCAATGGCTCTTCAGTTGAACTATATGGGTGAGCTGTTACTGGGTGGAACCCTGACAGATACACTAGGTTTCAGAAATGGTATAGTTTAAATCCCACAGGCAGTGCTTCTCTCAGATGGTATACCTACTGTGAGTTACACTGGGCTTTTAGTAAATCTCTACTACGCCATAGTTAGTCTATTGATGTCTTGATTGGTGAGGTATTTTTGATGAGTAGAAGATGTATTTCTTTAAAAAATTACTGTGTTTAAAGGTCACTTTTGGTCTACAAATAATAAATGCTGGAGAGGGTGTGGAGAAAAGAGAACACTCCTACACTGTTGGTGGGAATGTAAATTGGCTCAGCCACTATAGAAAACAGTATGGGGGTTCTTTAAAAAACTAAAAGTAGAATTGCCATATGATCCAGCAATCCCACTCCTGGGCACACATCCAGAGAAAACTCTAATTCAAAGATTTATGCACCCCAGGGTTCATAGCACTATTTACAATAGCCAAGACATGGAAGAACCTAAATGTCCATCAACAGATAAATGGATAAAGAAGATGTGGTATGTATACACACACACACACACACACACACACACACAAATGGAATATTACTCAGCCATAAAAAGAATGAAATAATGCCATCTGCAGCAACATGGATGGACCTAGAGATTATCATACTAAATAAGTCAGACAGAAAAATACCATATGATATAACATATATGGAATCTAAAATATGATACAAATGAACTTATTTATAAAATAGAAACAGACTCACAGACATAGAAAATAAACTTATGGTTACCAAAGGGGAAAGGGGGTGGAGGAGGGAAAAATTAGGAGTTTGGAATTAGCAGATACAAACTACTATACATAAAATAGATAAACAACATAGTCCTACTGTACAGCACAGGGAACTATTTTCAATATCCTTTAATAAGCCATACTGGAAAAGAATATATGTATATATATATATGTATGTGTATTTACATATATCTGAATCACTTTGCTGTACACCAGAAACACAACACTGGAAAACAACTATACTTCAATAAAAATTTTAAAAAAATAAAGATCACTTTTACATTGTCCTTTGAAATATATGATAGATTTAGTCCAGTGTTTCTCACTTTCACCTGGGGAGTTGTTTAATACCAATTGTGGTAGGCAAAACTCTAAGGTGGCCCCAAAGTTTCCTGGACCCCCATCCCTAGTTTACACACCCTGCATAATCTCTAGGACTGAGTTTGATGGCTTTCATTTTTGTGATTAGTTTTATAATATATACCACAGTTGGATTTAAGAAAGGGAAATGATCTGTTAGTTATGCTACGATGCCAACCATGTTGCAATATAAAGGTATCAAAACAATATGTTGTACACATTAAACTTACATGATGTTGTATGTCAACTGTATTGCAATTTTTTAAAATGAGAAGCGAAAAAAAAAAAAAAACACCATAAGAAAAGAAGAAAGCGAGATTATTTGGATAGACCCTTTAAAAGCAGAGTTTTGTCCAGCTGGTCACAGGAGAGAAGTTAGAGGGATTTGAAGCATGAAGGGTGTTGACACCAAGGAGGTTCTCTTTTGCTGAGATGCAGGGATTCAGGTGACAAGGACCTCAGATTGGCCTCCTGAAGCTGAGAGTGACCCCAGGCCAAAAGCTAGAAAACAACAGGAACCCCGGTCCTATCACTACAAGGAAATGAATTCTGCCGATAACCAGTGAGCTTGCAAGAGATCAAGAGCCACAGGGAGAACTCCAGCCCCAGCCAACAAACTGACTTCAGCTGATAACATGAGCCAAGAATCCAGCCACTATGCATCTGAACATCTGACCTACAGAAACTGTGAGATAGTAAATTCGTTGTTTTAAGCTACTAAATTAATCTAGTAATTAAGCATGTAATATATTAAGTGTAATAGAAAACTAATACACCAATGCCCCAACCTCCAAGAGTCTGGGTTTTTTGGTTGGTGTGGGTTGGGGTCTAGGCATCAGTATTTTTCAACACCTCCTATCCTAGGTGATGCTAATATTAACTCAGGAATGAGGATCACTGCTTTTTCTTCCACCTGCCCCCCCCCAACTGAATTGGAAAACTCAGCTGAAAAATAAACTCCTTGAATAGTTTTCTTCTTTCCTGTTCATCCATTCAACACAGTTATTGAATGTTTACTGGGTGCCAGGTGCTCGGCCCTGAGGATTTATTTAATGGTAAACAAAATCAGACATAGTCACTTCCTTCATGGAGCTCATAGTCAAGAGAAGGAGATACATACATACATACATATTGATTGACTGATTGATTGAGGTACGCGGGCCTCTCACTGTTGTGGCCTCTCCCGTTGTGGAGCACAGGCTCCGGACATGCAGGCTCAACGGCCATGGCTCACGGGCCCAGCCGCTCCGTGGCATGTGGGATCTTCCCAGACCGGGGCACGAACCCGTGTCCCCTGCATTGGCAGGCAGAATCTCAACCACTGCGCCACCAGGGAAGCCCGAGATACATCTTTTAAACACCAAATGTTTTCCTGCACATAAGGCAAGGTTCATTTTCACAAAAACTGTCTGGCAGGAAATAAGCACTTTAACTCTTAGATCCTTGGGCTGCCTCTCATATTTCAGGGTGCCCTCTCAATGGCTTTAGTTTGAACCATAAAATTCTGTTTGGGGAAGATAAATTTGCTGGAAATGACCTTGATCAGCACAGGTTTGGTTTGCTTACAAAGGTCATTTGATTAATTCAGAAAAAAAAAATAGTAGGTTAAGAATTTAAGTCAGACCCAGTCATCAGTCTTCTCCATCATGAAGATACCAGGCTTGCAAGGGTTGAGTGTCTTAGTAAATGAGTCTTTTTTTTTGTTGGGGGGGGGCGCGGTACACGGGCCTCTCACTGCTGTGGCCTGTCCCGTTGCGGAGCACAGGCTCCGGACACGCAGGCCCAGCGGCCATGGCTCACGGGCCCAGCCGCTCTGCGGCATGTGGGATCTTCCCGGACCGGGGCACGAACCTGTGTCCCCTGTGTCGCCAGGAGGACTCTCAACCATTGCGCCACCAGGGAAGCCCAGTAAATGAGTCTTTTAAACAGTATTTTAAAAAGAGGGAGAAGAGGGGATTCCCTGGTGGTCCAGTGGTTAGGACTCTGTGCTTTCACTGCTGAGGAAGCGGTTTCAATCCCTGGTCAAGGAACTAAGATCCTGCAAGCTGCTGCATGGCACAGCCAATAATAATAATAATAAAATAAAAAGAGGGAGAAGAAAAATATTAAACAAATAATGTCACAAAGAACTGTAAAATAACTACCATGAAAAGAGTTTCCAGAGAAGAAGTACATGCACCAGAAGGCGATTTGACTTAGGGTCAGGGCAGGGAAATGCCAGGAATTGTGTCTCTGAGGAAGGATTATTAAGCAAAGGAAGGCAAAGAGGAGTAGGTGTGAAGTGGGATTGTGAGGCAGGCTGAGAAACAAAGTACTGGGACAGGGGTTCTTAAGCTGGGGTGAACACTAGAATCTCCTGGGGAACATTAAAAGGTACCGATGCCTGGATCCCACCTCAGAGATCCTGATTTAATGTGTCTGTGGTGCGGTCTGTGCATCTCCAGGTCATCCTAATGTACATCCAAGCAGAAAAAAACATCACATGCAAAGGCCCTGTGGCAGCAGGGGACCTGACAGTTTCTAGAAGCTGAAAGAAGGCTCAAAAGAAAGAAGTCACGGCGCTTCCCAAGATTCACAATAGCTGCAGACACATTGTGACACAAGCTTGCCCTCTCCTAGTTACTACTGTCCAAAGAATTTCTAAACATTTTACCTTGTGTTGAAAAGTAGGAATTCAATATATGAAGTAAGAGGGATTTCACCAAAATTCAAAGGATCATCCTAGGTTATAAAATAAAGGGGCTTATAACTCATTTTTACAACCCCCTACTCCCACCTTGCCTGGAGCCTTGGCCCAGATAGAAACATGTTTCTAAACTGCAACAAAATGATGGCAGAGGAGCAAGAGAGCTCTCCTAACAGAGAGGAAGAAGGCACCATTTAACAGCACTGGCATTCTCTTCCTGGCTTGCCCAACTGTGCAGGCAACGTTACATCCCAGACAGCATATAAAGAGTTCATCATTACTGACAGGAGAGCAAACTGTCCTCTTAATTGCATTTTGGTTTCAGCTGCATAATTTGCATAGAGCATAGGAAATGAAGTTGATTGATTTGGGATAATGCTCCAAAATCTCTTTTGGCATGGAAAGAGCTGATTGCTCTCACATTGCCAAATCAAATAGGTTTATGTAACTTACCTCGGCTACTCTCTTCTCTTACTCAGCTTCAGCCAAGTTGGCCTAATGGTTATTTCTCTAAAACCCCAGCATGCTCCTGCCTCAGGGCCTTTGCACTCTCTACAACATATTATAAAATTGTTGATTTTTTGTCTGTGTCCCCAACTACAATCCAGCTCCTAAGCCCCATGAGATCAGCAGCTGCATTGGTTTATTACTAATTTATCCTTAAAACATAGAATGGTGGCTGGGATATACTAATATATGAATATCAATAGTAATAGAACAAAAAAATGTTTTAGCACTTTTTTTAGTGACCACTTTTATAGATGTGACCACTAGAATAAAAGTTAAAGTAGTTTTCTATAGCATTCCATTAAATTCCACAGCATTTTATTTCATCAAGGCAAATAAAAATATGATTTGAAGCTGAACAGTTCATCCTTCTGTTAGAAATCTCTGTGGAATAGATAGTGATGTGTTTGATATATATCAAAAGAGAGCTATATAATATTTTTTAAATCAAAAAGCAATATACAAGGTATAAAGATGTTCAAAGTGTGGAAAATAAAAAGTGTGAATAGATATATTTTTCAGTTGCCTTCTTAGTTCTTCAGTTCCCAACTTTGGTATTGTACTAAGATGACTAGTGTAATAATAAATATATTTCAGTACAATAAGAGCCAAAATTCCTGCTTTAGCTGCCCCATTTCTCATCATAGTCTCATGGAAACCTCCTGTAAACATTTCACAGTGAGACTGGAGTAATTACAAGTCATTGCTTAGATGCCAGTTAACTGTTAATTATTTTAAAAGAGGTTGTGACCATGTTTTTCAAAGTTGGGTATGCACTGGAATCAACTGGAGGGCTGGTTAAAAGAGATTGCTGGGCTCCACCCCCAGGTAGCTTGATTCAGAAGGTCTGGAGCAGGGCCCGAGAATCTGCATTTCTCTCAAGCTCCAAGATGATGTCTGTGTTGCTGGTTCATGGACCACCCTTGGAGTAACACTGGCCAATGGGTTCTGAGGGTTCCATTTTCTCCTTCTATCCCTAGTCTATTTCAGGACCACTCCATGAAATGGAGCCACCAAACAAGACTGAGTTAAGGATATGCACATGAAAGGTTTTTATTGCCATTGTTGTGTGGGTGACAATACCTCCACAGAGATATTTTCTTATACTCACTTTATCTGTAAGTGGACCCTCTCTTGGTTTTGATTAATAGAGGCTGGTCTGCTCTGACAATTTGCTTGAATACTGAACAGAAGCCTCCTTGGGTTTTGCTCACTGGGATTCTTGCTTACATCACCAACCCTGCTGTCATGTCATCCCAAGAAAATGTCAGTTTATTTGCATTGGTCCATTCAGTAACTCATATATAGACTTCTTTCTTAGATGGGTAAAAGAGCTCTTCATGCTTTCCTAGATAGACCTCTGTATGTTTCATGTGTACAGAATATTTCTCATAGAATTTTTTTAATATTATGAATTATTTCACAATTAAGAAGAGTATACCAGACCTATATTTCTATTACCAATTCCTTAAAGACATAATTCAGGCACAGCAGAATCCAGCCCTTTTCCATTTCCCTTCCCACTCTTGCTTCTTCTCTTCCTCTCTTCCACCTTCCCAGAGGGAACCACATAAGTTGGTATTTTACTGTATATATTTCCATAAACAAAGAATCACTTTCATGCTGTGTTTCTGTTACTTTAGTTTTCATAAATAATATTATTCTCTACATATCCTTCCTCGACTTGTTTTCTTTACTTAATATTTGGTTTTGAAGATTCATATCTTGTGCAAGCTATAGATCTAGTTTACTCATTTTTGCTCTGTCATGGTATGTGTTGTATGACTCTATCAAATTTTTAACATTTCTCTTGGTGAACATGTAGGGCCTTTCCAATTTCTTTTTATAATTACAAACTATATCATAATCAATAGACCTATTCATGTCTCCTTGAACATATAGGTTAGAGATTTATGAATGAAATTGTTGGGTCATAGGATAGGAGTCTTCCATGCAACTTGATGAGTCAGATAGATTGGATGAATAGCCCCATTTAATGGCCTTTCTCTATCCACACACTTTTTCTTATAATAGTGTAACCCTGAACTTGGCTATGTGATTTGCTTTGGCTAGTTGGATGGCAATGAATGTGATGCAAGCATAGTCTTGAAAAGTGTGCATTTCTGCTTGCATCCTTGCATGATTAAACTTGCTCACTCTTGCTTCTCTGAGACTTCCAAGAGAATGTGCCTAGCCTGCTGGTGGGTAGAACAGACACACATAAGAGACATGTGGAGGAGAACCCAGGCATCTCATCAGCCATCCTAGACCAGCCTTTAGCCAGCCCCAAACCAACCATCTTGACAGTCTTGACTTGTCAAGACTTGTTAGACTTTTCTAGCTGACCTACAACTGACCACAGATGCCTGAGTGAGCCCATCAGAAGCAATAAATGGTTCTTAGTTTAAAACACTAAATTTGGGGGGTGGTTTGTTACATAATACTATTGTAGGAAGAGATAACTGATACACTTGTTATTGCTAGATATTTCCCCAACGTAGTTGAACCAATTTACACTCCCATCAATAATGGTTTCCCACATTCCCCTAACACTTGATATTATTAGATTTAATGACTTTGCCAATAAGATGGTTGTGAAACTATACCTTACTATACAATATCATACCATATACTAAACTATACTACAGTTTTAATTTTATCCCCATAATTACTAGTGAGTATTAGCATGTTTTCACACTCTTTTTGGTCAAACATTCCTTTGCATTTTGTACTTCTCTTTGCCTCAGCATGAACTAACAAGAGTCAAAACTGCTCTAAGATCTTTAAAAGTTAGGCTTTCTGTTAAAAGAATGAGAATATGATCAATGGGAATCATTCTCCCAAAGACCCACGGGATCATAATCAATTATTCTGACTAGTAGTAATAGGAATTATGTGTGTGTGTAAGACAGATGCCATTATTATATCTAAGAATGGAGTGACATTGTTGGATTTGCCACAAACATGCCAACAATAATATTCCTAGTGTTTACTGAAAGCAGACAATCACAGGCTGATTCTGCTTATTTCAACATTCTTATTTTGCAATTGCAAGAATTGAGGTAATATGCCCAGCTAGTGTAAAAAAAGAGCCTAATCTTCTGACTCAAGGACCAGAGGCCTTTTCACTGGTTACCTTCATCTGCTCCTTAACTGGCTAATTATAATAATTCCATATAAAAGAATTGTCCAGATATACATTGGTCACCCAGTTAAACATCACTTTCTGGTTTGCATTTGCTATATTAAAGAAAATATTTTAAAATTATACATACATCATTGCTTTGGGGATATATAATTTTTTAAATCGTATTTTCCAGATAACCCAGGGACCCTTTTCTCAATGAAAATTACACTGAGATTTCTTCAGAGACTCTGAAAGTATTTAGAAATGTTGTTCCCTCACTGGAACCATAAAGCATTGTTCCTTCATTTTCTTTCTATGACACACATCTTGTACAGTGACTGACATTTGTTGGATGGTAAAAAAAATGGCAATAAAAGTCCTAATAGCATTAGAAGTAATACTACCAGAGGTAGATGAAGGGAAACATAATATCACTTGTAATCTCAGTTTACAATCTTTTTTTCTCCCTAGAACAATAGCTGTCATTTCTATTTTCTATCATCTATACCTTCTGAGGAAAGGCTTTGGTGTGTCTCCATCTTTCTGGTAGCACAACATACATGTGTTTTAGGATATCTCTTTGTTCTGAAGTCTTCACATTTCCTACTCTAGTGCTGGCTAAGAAATCAAGAAGTTTGTCGTGCAGTGAAATTGTGCATTTCAATGAGGCAAACACAACAGGGAAATGCCAGGAGGTATAGCATGACATGGGTTATGGTAAATAGCTCAAGACAAACAGCAAATTCTTAAATTTTGTGGCAGGCAAGTTTCTTTCTAAGAGCTTTGCATGAAATAACTCATTTAGTCCTCACCAAAATAAATATTCAAAATAGGAACTGCTATTACCTCCATTTTATAGAAAGGGAAATGGAGACACAGAGGTATTAAGAAACCTGCCAAGTTCGTGAAGGGCAGGACCCATGTGGACCCTAGTCATTGTTTCTCCCTTCACAGCACTTTCTAATCCTTTAGTCCATGGGGTTGACCAGATGTCCCTAAGATCCCTAGGACTCCTGCCCATGGAGTTGTCCTGGGGATTTTAGGAGGGTGGTGTGACGAACAAATTGTTCTGATTGGCCATCAGAACGTTTCTTTTGTGGGACTGCATTAATTTGTGCCACTAGAGCAGGGCTGAATTGCTAAATTTGGGTGAATCTCACTCACCTCAGACACAGGACAAGATCAGGGCTCCTGGCTGCTAACAATCAAAAGCTACCCTTGGGCTTGATCAGTGCTCATCCATTTGCATTCTGATCATGGGGCCTCTGGCGGCTGAAGCACCTGAAAGCGATGGGTGTGGCAGAGCCATCCTCTACCCAGTGAGCTCTCTGTCGCTAGTCCCTAGTGTGGTTCCCCTGCTCCCCCCTCAGGCTCCATGCCTTGTGTGAAGAAGGTCTCTGGAGTTGGCCACACCTATATTCTCCAAAGGGTTTGCTGACCATTGGTCTCCAATGTAATGGACCTTTCAATCCATGTGGTGGAGTGATGTTTTCCTGAGTAAGCGTTAAGCCATGCCTCACAGGGATGGACATTTTTTGCTCTTGGGACCATGCTATGTGCTCCACCTATGGGTCCATCACCTAGCCTTCCTGCTGGTAGGAGATCACATTCTAGAAATAATGATTATGGCCTTAAGAGCTTAAGAGAAGAAATGGTTAGAAGGTGTGTTGTTCAAGTTTTAATCTATCAAATTCCAAATCATAAATTTAACATGATCAGAAAACAATTATCATGCATATTTCCCTGTATAGTCTAAGTAAGACTTACAATTGTGGTCATCTTCAATGAAGCACAGCAATGACCTTTGAAAGACTCACTGGAATCCAGTACTTACAGTGGTACAATGGATGATGCAACATCATTAGTGATGAAGTCACCACCAGGAAATACATGGTATTAGGGAACTGAAGAGTCAAAAATTGTCTATATTGTTTCAAAATGTTATTATACAAACAGATTCTGAAGAATCTGGTTCTTTGTGGTTCTCTGAGTAATAACAGAGTTTTTACTTTTTTTTTTTTTTTTTTGCAGGGAGAAATACAAAATTAGCCCAGAATGGTGCATATAACAATAAAGAACATGAAGAGATGATTCCTGGACCTGAAGAGAAAGTGGTGATAACCTAGATTATGCAGAATCTTCCTAAGCACTGATTGGACAACAACCAAATACATAAGTACCTCTTCTCTACCTATTACTATAAATCTTCATCAATATATCACTATACATGTCAGATGGGCCTATTAATTTTGTAACACATTTTAAAATCAAACTGTCTGTATAGACAGGGAACCCATAAAAAAAATATCGGGAAACCCACATACCCTCAGCACATCTCTGAACCATCATTTTATTGACCAAAGGAACCCCACAATGGACAGAACACTGCAGTCATATGGCAGAATGAATGGATACAGGGAGGGGTGAAGAATGGGGATAATTATTGCAGTGTTGTACATCTTATACATTCCCAGTCTATTTGCTTTCTTCCTGATTACCCAGCATCTTCTGATTTTTGCTTCTCCAAGTTGCTTCCCTTGTTTTTTGCACTTCTTCACTATGTAGTGGGTGTAGGGTTATTCTCACAGTACCAAACCTCCGGTGTACCTGTTTCAGAAGTCTCTTCCTCTCCCCTCACTCTGTTCCCTTTTCCCCCAACTCTCCTCCCCTCCCCCCCCAACTCTCCTCTCATATCTATTTCTATTTCTAATTTCAACAAATATTTATTAGGTGCCTACATGTGCCAACACTGCAGTGAAGAGACCAGACACAGCTGCAACTCTTGCCTAGCACAGAATAGAGACGTTTAAAAGGTAATTACAATTCTCCCAGGGATTATATTAGCCCTCTATTATTAGCCCAAACCTGAAGTCACAGCTCTAGTTTGATGCTTTACATTGAGTGCCTTGGGACTTAAATTAAAGCACAACCCATATGTTTAAGCTGCTATTTTTAAGGTTAATATTGATTCCTGTCTTTAGTCTGTAGCCAGAGCCACATTTTCTCATTCTCGTTCTCTCCATAGTAAAGAAGAACACATGCACATAAAAAAGAATAAATTTAATTATGAATCTGAACAGAGTGTCACAGTCATTTCATTCTTGTGGAAAAGCTGGTTAAACTTCCCAGAGGATCCCTGTCTGTGTCACAACATCATCTTCCTTGTGACAGATTTTACATTTCTTTTATATCATGGGGTAATGACTAAATTGCTGCTCAGGGAAATGGTATTTGGCTAAAGGGAAAAAATATTGGTGCAGGGGGAGAGATTTGTGCTGTCTGAATGCCTAGGCCACTTTCTCATCTGAAGAAAAGAATAAAAATCATGTAATAAATCAATATATTCCCCACACCACAGTAGAAGAAAAAGGCGGGGGTGGCTGGGCTATTCCCAACTGAGATATATTGTAGAGCAGAATATGATACCAACTCATGGAAATTTTCTACCATATGCATCCCATGCAAAAATTTTTTAAAAAAGAAGGGAAAAGTGCCTTTTATGCCAAACATATATCAGATAATGACATAATGAAATGCACATGTCTTCTGGGGGAAAAAGAGAAGCTATTATATTCCATTGAGTGGCATAATGTATCAAAGAACTAAAAGGCTCCCTTCAATGCTGTAATTTTCTTCAAAAACTTTCTGGAAGCATTTCACCACTGTAAAATATACCCATTAAGGCTAATATTATCTACAATAATTTGGAAGACTATAGATTGAACTTTGATGCAATCCTTCATATCTATTCTCTTGCATATTGATAAGAGGAGAATAACAATGAATTCTGTGAGCCAGAATACCTACTGCCAGAACCTCAGAATAGCTCCACAGTTCTCTACAGACACTTCACAATTGGTGTTTTTTTTCATGCATCCATTACTATTCAACAAATATACATGAAATACCTACTCTGTGCCAAGCATTCTTCTTAGGATTGAAGAGAAAATGGTAAAAAGAAGGATGAAATCTCAGGCCTTGTGGAGCTTATATTGAGCAGAGAGCTGTTAAACTTGGAAACAAATAAATTTAGGGAGAAAAAAGTGCACCAAAGACAATAAAGTCAGGCCATCAGATAGAGAGTGATGGGTGGACATGGGACCTATGTTAGATAGGGTGGTCACGGAAGGCCTCTTTGAAGGGGAACTGAGACATGAAGGATGCAAGAGGCAGCCAGTAGAGATATGGGTAAGGAGTGTCTGGCACAAAGACACAGAAGGCCCAGGTGGCTGGGAAAGGTTTGGGACCCTGCGTCACTTCCATGACCTAATTCTCTGTAGCATACACTGTTGGCGGTCAGCCAAGGGCCTGACACCAGCCTCCTGTGTCTTTACTTCTAACACTTTGGGCCTGCAGCTTCCTTCAGATGTCTTCTCATGGGCTCCTGGAGCCACTGTATGCACAGAAACATCAGAAGTTCATGTCTTCCGAGAGGACTGACTGATAAAGAGGCATGAAAGCCCAGCTCCGTGGTCTTGAGCAGGGAGGTGTAATTTACTCTGGAGTGTCAATTTTGCACTTCTGAGATCCCTACAGGACCAGGTGAGGTGCAGCTGTGCCTGGAGTCACACGCTTGCTTGGCTCTTTCCTCTTCCCTGACCTGCTTCTTCTCTACCCTCTCTGGTTTCTCCTGGGAGCACATTTTCCATGAATCACTTTTACCCAAATCCTTACTGTAGGGTCTGCTTCTGGGGAAGCAGCCCTAATACATTCTTCATGCTAACACGAACTCCTGAAAATACATCATGGCACATGTTGTGAATTCCTGGTATGTTTGAGTGGCAGTGGAGTTGTGGGGAAAAACACTGATGATGAGGAGGGGGGGTAGGGGAGGGAGGGGGGAGAGGGAGGGGAGGGGGAGGGGAGGAGAGGGAGGGGAGGGGGAGGACAGGGAGGGAAGGAGGAGGACAGGGAGGGGAGGGGAAGGAGGGGGAGGGGAGGGGGAGGAAAGGGAGGGGAAGAGGAGGAGGGGGAGGGGAGGGGGAGGAGAGGGAGGGAGGAGGAGGGGGAGGGGAGGAGCGGGGAGGGGAAGGGTGAAGGGACGGAGGGGGAGGGGAGGAGAGGGAGAGGGAGAAGGAGGATGGGTTCTGGTCCCTGCTTTTCTACTAATTGTGTAACTGTGTGACCCTAGGCAAAGTCACAACTCTGGGCTTCAGTTCCTCATCTATAAAATGGGGAGATTGAACCCATGGTAAGCTCCAGGAAACTTTTCCTAGTACAAAATAATATGCTACATATATGTGTTGGTAGGAATGATGTATTGATACACAATCACATGTGTTGCATGCATCTAGAGAGATAATGGTATTATACCAAATGGGACATGGAGGGATTAGTGAGTGATGATTGTTCCAGTAAGTTGTCTACTGCTGTGAGCAGTGATGAAAAGCAGCTGGTTAAGCCCAAGGGGATGATCAAGGGAGGTTATTTAGGAGTCAGGAGGGTTGTGGTACAATCCTGATGGTTCTACCTTAGACCTGAGTAAGATTGGAAGACAATCAATGAAGGCAACACAATCAATGAAGAGAAAGATGGAGGAGCCAAAAGAGAACACACTCAAGAAACGTCTGTTCTCTGGATGGGAAAAGTGGAAGCTGAGAGCAACCAGAACAAAAACAGCCAAATCCTGATCACTACTGAGTCACTGGACCAGGACACGCCCACTAATTCCTGCTATGCCCTGGCTAGAAAGTGTCTTTCAAAGCTTGCAAAAAGGGAAAGACTGAGAACAAGCAAAAAAGAAGCTCAACTTGACACTATGCAAAGAAACAACTCTTCATAAACAGGTGTTCAGAACTTCTTATTGAACATTCCCATAACAACCATTATGGATAGGAAAAAATAGATCTAAAATTAGCTGTGTGGTATGAGTGACATTACTGAGTCTCAGACTTCCAACTCTGTAAAATGGAGAAATTATCTGCATTTCAGAGGGATATAGTGATTACAGAGCAGAAGAATAGTTGGTATGGGGTGAGGAGGGGCTGGGGGAGGAAGCAGAGCCTGTAGTAAATGGCTCAGAATCAGTCCTTTTTGAGCACTAGTCCCCTACTCTTTGCTGCTGTGTGACCTCGCGCTAGTCATCTAACTTCGAGTCTGGTTTCCTTTACTGGAATATGAGACTATAATTGTGCATACTTCACAGAATTATTAAATGTTAGGCAATTCTGTCCATCTCATAATATACGTGCTCAGTGTAAATCATTCCCTTTGGTCATGTCTGCCAAGCAAACTTTTTTCTGAAATACATAAAAGATGTCAACAAGCACCCCATCCGGCCCTGACTGAGCTCCTTCCCCATTACGCTGCCTCCTCTCTTCTTATCTCATGGCTGGCTCTGTCCTCACTCCTCACCTGGTGACCACTGCCTCCTTGATAAACTACCAATTTGGGGCTTGGTTTTCCAGTTTACTCTTTGCATTTTTCCTCAGAGCATAGACTCTGGCATTCACTCCCCACTCAACACACAGTGGCCGTGGGTAGGAGACCCCCCACACGGTGCCAATCTGTAGCCTCAGGACACTGGAGAGGGGTACCCAACAGCAGGTCCCTAGCCACTGCCTTGACTTCACTTCAAGTGAAAATCATGACATACTTAACTTCTCTTGTGCTTACTGCAAGCTTTTTCATATAATTTGATCTTGTGAGGGAAAAAAATCACATCTTTACATCCCCAGGCATTTTGTGTCCTTATCTAAAATTAGTACAGTTACTGCTCTGCTATTTTAGGAAATGCAGGACAACCCTCACTCTTCAGACCTATCAGCTTAACCAGCTGAGGTGCCTTATGCAACATGGAGGGTGTAGGTTCAGCACAAAACCCTAAAGCCACCAGGCTGCTAGCTCTCCTCCATTTACTAAAATGGTTAGCAACTGCGTGATTAGGTAGGTGCAGAAGCCAGTAGAAAGGACCAATATGATATGGACATGAAGCTGTAAATAAGAGAGTAAAAACCCCAGAAAGACGATGTCTTAGGTCAGGGTCCCTAGGAGCAGACCATGAGTTGGGGATTGTTGGCAAGTGACAGAGTTCTCAGGAGGACCCTGTCAGGGAGGGAGAAATGCAGGAGAGAACAGGGGAAAAAGGTAAGCAAGGAAGTCATTTCAAGTGAAGTCTAGTCTCAGCTTGACCCCCACGGGGAGTTCTAACATGTGCATAGCACCCCGATCAGTCTGTCATTGGCTGAAAGCTGCCTCAAAAGACAAATGAACCTACCTATGAAACAGAAACAGAATCACGGACATAGAGAACAGACTGGTGGTTGCCAAGGGGGAGGGGGTTGGGGGAGGGATGGATTGGAAGGTTGGGGTCAGCAGATGTAAGCTTTTATATATAGAATGGATAAACAACAAGGTCCTACTGTATAGCACAGGGAACTATACTCAATATCCTATGAATTCTTTTCCATAATGGAAAAGAATATAAAAAAGAATGTATATATATATATATATATATATATGTGTGTGTGTGTGTGTGTGTGTGTGTGTGTGTGTGTATGTGTGTGTGTGTGTGTATATGTGTAACTGAATCACTTTGCTATACATCAGAAATTAATACAGTGTAAATCAACTATACTTCAATTAAAAAATATTAAAATTGAAAAAGAAAGAGAGAAGGTCACACCCTACAGACATTTCTAGCTGGTGCAGCTCCTGAAAGCCACAGGCAATTCTCTCAGGAGAAGAGGGTCTGCTGGGAGCTAATAACAGCCAACACTCCCAGCAGCAGGGAGAAGGGGCCCCATACAAGTCAAGGATGGGCGCCAACCCTGGTGGCAAAAATAACAGAAACATCAGAGCAATTTCTAAAAAGCCATACAATCTTTAAGTTCAAGAATTAGATCTTATACGTATATTAAAATCTCCAGCACTAATGTTGGTCCTTTGGTGAGATAGATACTCAGTTGTAGGTAATCAGTGATTAAACTAAAGAGCAGTTTATTGAAGATGGAGTGAACTGGAAGACTTGGGAAGGATCAAAGATGGATATCCACTGGGATGCCAGGTGTGGTGTCAGAAGGTGGGAGCTCAAGTGTCGTTTGTAATATAGTGTGTCCTTGGGCACATCGATAAATCTATCAGAACATCTTCATGTACCAAATGGCAACATTGAGAAATATTTCACCAGGATGGTTGAGGATTAAAATAGAGAATTTATGGGTGAAGATGTTTTGTAAGATGTAATGTGCTTTCAAAAATTAGAATAAGGTATTATTATGAATTATTGTGCATTAAATACAGAGCACTTCCAAGGCATGTATGAGTTTTAGATCAGCTTTTTAAATTTTTTTTATGGTACCTTGTCCCATTATAAATAGTTTTACCAATGCATAAGGTTGTCATGGAGCTGGAAAAGTCTAAAGTTTGACCCCTAGCCTGAAAAATATTATACCAGAAACATATTTTGAAAATCAGTGCCAGTAGTTATTTTTTAAACATCTTTATTGGAGTATAATTCCTTTACATTGGTGTGTTAGTTTCTGCTGTATAAGAAAGTGAGTCAGCTATACGTACGTATACATATCCCCATATCCCTTCCCTCTTGCATCTCCCTCCCACTCTCCCTATCCCATCCCTCTAGGTGGTCACAAAGCACCCAGCTGATCTCCCTGTGCTATGCAGCTGCTTCCCACTAGCTATCTATTTTATATTTGGTAGTGTATATATGTCCATGCCACTATCTCCCTTCATCCCAGCTTACCCTTCTCCCTTCCCATGTCCTCAAGTCCATCTCTACATCTGTGTCTTTATTCCCGTCCTGCCCCTAGATTCATCAGAACCATTTTTCTTTTTTTTAGATTCCATATATATGTGTTAGCATACGATATTTGTTTTTCTCTTTCTGACTTACTTCACTCTGTATGACAGACTTTAGGTCCATCCACCTCAACACAAATAACTCAGTTTCGTTTCTTTTTATGGCTGAGTAATGTTCCATAGTATATATGTGCCACATATTCTTTATCCATTCATCTGTCGATGGACACTTAGGTTGCTTCCATGTCCTGGCTTTGGTAAATAGAGCTGCAATGAACGTTGTGGTACATGACTCTTTTTGAATTATGGTTCTCTCAGGGTATATGCCCAGTAGTGGGATTGTTGGGTTGTATGGTAGTTCTATTTTTAGTTTTTTAAGGAACCTCCATACTGTTCTCCATAGTGGCTCTATCAATTTACATTCCCACCAGCAGTGCAAGAGGGTTCCCTTTTCTGCACACCCTATCCACCATTTATTGTTTGTAGATTTTTTGATGATGGCCATTCTGACCTGTGTGTGGTGACACCTTATTGTAGTTTTGATTTGCATTTCTCTAATGATTAGTGATGTTAAGCATCCTTTCATGTGTTTGATGGCAATCTGCATATCTTCTTTGGAGAAATGTCTATTTAGGTCTTCTGCCCATTTTTGGATTTGGTTGTTTGTTTTTTGATATTGAGCTGCATGAGCTGCTTGTATATTTTGGAGATTAACCCTTTGTCAGTTGCTTTGTTTGCAAATATTTTCTCCCATTCTGAGGGTTGTCTTGTTTATAGTTTCCTTTGCTGTGCAAAAGCTTTGAAGTTTCATTAGGTTCCATTTATTTATTTTTGATTTTATTTCCATTTCTCTAGGAGGTGGGTCAAAAAGGATCTTGCTGTGATTTATGTCATAGAGTGTTCTGTCTATGTTTTCCTCTAAGAGTTTTATAGTGTCTGGCCTTACATTTAGGTCTTTAACCCATTTTGAGTTTATTTTTGTGTAAGGTGTTAGGAAGTGTCCTAATTTCATTCTTTTACATGTAGCTGTTCAGTTTTCCCAGCACCCCTTATTTAAGAGGCTGTCTTTTCTCCATTGTATATTCTTGCCTCCTTTAACAAAGATAAGGTGACCATATGTGCATGGGTTTATCTCTGGGCTTTCTATCCTTTTCCACTGATCTATATTTCTTTTTGTGCCAGTACTGTACTGTCTTGATTACTGTAGCTTTGTAGTATAGTCTGAAGTCAGGGAACTTTATTCCTCCAGCTCCAATTTTCTTTCTCAATATTGCTTTGGCTATTCGGGGTCTTGTGTGTTTCCATACAAATTGTGAAATTTTTTGTTGTAGTTCTGTGAAAAATGCCATTGGTAGTTTGATAGGGATTGCATTGAATCTGTAGATTGCTTTGGGTAGTATAGGCATTTTCACAATGTTGATTCTTCCAATCCAAGAACATGGTATATCTCACCATCTATTTATATCATATTTAATTTTTCATCGGTGTCTTATAGTTTTCTGCATACAGAACTGCTTTTGCTGCATCCCATAGGTTTTGGGTCATAGTGTTTTCATTGTCATTTGTTTGTAGGTATTTTTGATTTCCTCTTTGATTTCTTCAGTGATCTCTTGGTTATTAAGTAGTGTACTGTTTAGCCTCCATGTGTTTGTATTTTTTACAGATTTTTTCCTGTAATTGATACCTAGTCTCATAGCGTTGTGGTTGGAAAAGATAGCTGATACGATTTCAATTTTCTTAAATTTACCAAGGCTTGATTTGTGACCCAAGATATGATCTATCCTGGAGAATGTTCCATGGGCACTTGAGAAGAAAGTGTATTCTGTTGTTTTTGGATGGAATGTCCTATAAATATTAATTAAGTCCACCTTGTTTAATGTATCATTTTTTTTTAAATTTATTTATTTATTTATGGCTGTGTTGGGTCTTCATTTCTGTGTGAGGGCTTCCTCTAGTTGCGGCAAGTGGGGGCCACTCCTCATCACGGTGCGTGGGCCTCTCACTATCGCGGCCTCTCCTGTTGCGGAGCACAGGCTCCAGACGCGCAGGCTCAGTAATTGTGGCTCACGGGGCTAGCTGCTCCGCGGCATGTGGGATCCTCCCAGACCAGGGCTCGAACCCATGTCCCCTGCATTGGCAGGCAGACTCTCAACCACTGCACCACCAGGGAAGCCCTAATGTATCATTTAAAGCTTGTGTTTCCTTATTTTTTTTCATTTTGGATGATCTGTCCATTGGTGAAAGTGGGGTGTTAAAGTCCCCTACTATGATTGTGTTACTGTCAGTTTCCCCTTTCATGGCTGTTAGCATTTGCCTTATGTACTGAGGTGCTCCTATGTTGGGTGCATAAATATTTACAATTGTTATATCTTCTTCCTGGATTGATCCCTTGATCAGTATGTACTATCCTTCTTTGTCTCTTGTAATAGTCTTTATTTTAAAGTCTATTTTGTCTGATATGAGAATTGCTACTCCAGCTTTCTTTTGATTTCCATTTGCATGGAATATCTTTTTCCATCCCCTCACTTTCAGTCTGTATGTGTCCCTAGGTCTGAAGTGGGTCTCTTGTAGACAGCATATATACGGGTCTTGTTTCTGTATCCATTCAGCCAGTCTATGTCTTTTGGTGGAGCATTTAATCCATTTACATTTAAGGTAGTTATCGATATGTATGTTCCTATTACCATTTTCTTAATTGGTTTGGTTTTGTTATTGTAGGTCTTTTCCTTCTCTTGTGTTTCCTGCCTAGAGAAGTTCCTTTAGCATTTGTTGTAAGGCTGGTTTGGTGGTGCTGAACTCTCTTAGCTTTTGCTTGTCTGTAAATGTTGTAATTTCTCTGTCAAATCTGAATGAGATCCTTGTTGGGTAATCTTTGTTGTAGGTTTTTCCCTTTCATCACTTTAAATATGTCCTGCCACTCCCTTCTGGCTTTCAGAGTTTCTGCTGAAAGATCAGCTGTTAACCTTATGGGGATTCCCTTTATGTTATTTGTTATTTTTCCCTTGCTACTTTTAATATTTTTTCTTTGTATTTAAGTTTTTTTTTTTTTTTTTTTTTTTTGCAGAACGTGGGCCTCTCACTGTTGTGGCCTCTCCCATTGTGGAGCACAGGCTCCAGATGCGCAGGCTCAACAGCCATGGCTCACGGGCCCAGCCACTCCGCGTCATGTGGGATCTTCCCAGACCGGGGCACGAACCCGCGTCCCCTGCACTGGCAGGTCAATTCCCAATCACTGCACCACCAGGGAAGCCCTAGTATTTAATTTTTGATTGCTTGATTATTATGTGTCTTGGAGTGTTTCCCCATGGATTTATCCTGTATGGGACTTTCTGCACTTCCTGGACTTGATTAACTATTTCCTTTCCCATATTAGTGAAGTTTTCAACTATAATCTCTTCAAATATTTTCTCAGTCCCTTTCTTTTTCTTTTCTTCTTCTGGGATGCCTATGATTCGAATGTTGGTGTGTTTAATGCTGTCTCAGTGGTCTCTGAGGCTGTCCTCCATTTTTTTTATTCTTTTTTCTTTATTCTGCTCTGCAGTAGTTATTTCTACTATTTTATCTTCCAGGTCACTTAACCGTTCTTCTGCATCAGTTATTCTGCTATTGATTCCTTGTAGAGAATTTTTAATTTCCTTTATTGTGTTGTTCATCATTGTTTGTTTGCTCTTTAGGTCTTCTAAGTCCTTGTGAGATGTTTCTTGTATTTTGTCCATTGTATTTCCAAGATTTTGGATCATCTTTACTATCACTACTCTGAATTCTTTTTCAGGTAGACTGTGTATTTCCTCTTCATTTGTTTGGTCTTGTGGGTTTTTACCTTGCTCCTTCAACTGCTATGTATTTCTCTGTCTTCTCATTTTGCTTAACTTACTGTGTTTGGGGGCTCCTTTTCACAGGCTGCAGGTTCGTATTTCTCATTGTTTTTGGTGTCTGCCCCCAGTGGGTAAGATTGCTTCAGTGGGTTCTGTAGGCTTCCTGGTGGAGGGGACTGGTGCCTGTGTTCTGGTGAATGAGGCTGGATCTTGTCTTTCTGGTGGGCAGGACCGCATCTGGTGGTGTGTTTTGGGGTGTCTGTGAACTTATTATGATTTTAGGCAGCCTCTCTGTTAATGGGTGGGTTTGTGTTCCTGTCTTGCTAGTTGTTTGACACGATGTGTCCAGCACTGTAGCTTGCTAGTCATTGAGTGGAGCTGGGTCTTAGCTTTGAGACCGAGATCTCTGGGAGAGTTCTCACTGATTGATATTATGAGGGCCCGGGAGGTCTCTGGTGGACCAATGTCCTGAAGTCGGCTCTTCCACCTCAGAGGCTCAGGTCTGACACCTGGCCAGAGCACCAAGACCGTGTCAGCCACATGGTCAGGTATGTGGGGGGTTTCTTGCCTTTTGGGAGGTCTGAGGTCTTCTGCCAGCATTCAGTAGGTGTTCTGTAGGAGATGTTCCACATGTAGATGTATTTTTGATGTATTTGTGGGGAGGAAGGTGATCTCCACATCTTATTCTTCTGCCATCTTGAAGGTCCTCCACTAGATTGGTTTTTAGAATGATTTTTTTTGAAAAAGAAAATGTTTGATACTTGCCTTCTCAAAGTTTGCAGCTGAGTCCACCAAACCATAAGATGATAAAGACAAAGAATAAAACAGCCTTGGCTAAAGGTGGCGCTACCTTCAATCCGTCATCTCTAGGGAGTGACGCTAGGTACCCTTTGGAAAGGTGTCAGCTCTACAGAGTTTTCTCCATTCGTTCTGAGAAATCGAAAGTGAGCCCAGCATAAAGCATCTGCAGCTGTGTTGGGAAATGAGCTAGTCACGCCTCAGCAATTTATCACCAATTTTCCATTAATAAGAGAGAATGGAGTGTGGTTCAATCACTTTACAATCCAAACACTTGTACTTAAGAATGGGGGAGAGAGAGTACAATAGCTTTTTGTTTCTGAAAGAGCATTAATTCAATATTGTGTATCTTTGAAGAAAAACATTTAAATGGCATTAAGTGGTAGGAAGGTAAGTTTTGTAGGAAAATACTCATCAAGACGTGCATTAGAAATACTGCCGAGATTCCACAGGTGAGGGAGGGGTCCAAGTCCAGGACCACAGTAGAGATGGAAGGGTGGGGAGGAAAAGAGAGTTGGAAGTGGGCCTGGAAGTTTCAGGGCAGAAGTCCAAGACAGGGTCTTGGCTAAGTGGTAAATTCCTATAGTTAGAAGCTCAGAACCATAGGTAAATTGAGGTCTAGGTGAAGCGGACCTAAGAATCAGGATGGAAAATAGAAAACGGGACACACATGATGCCAAAGGATGCCCAGGATGGCCAGTTTGTAAAGTTCAAGGCAAATGAAGAGTTAAAGAGATAGACTAGGGTTTGGAGGACTGAGATAAATTCCATCAAACTCTTGGTCCAGCCAGACGCTTGTAACAGATTCCCTGAGACGTGTCCTCCTCGGGCTCACAACAAGGAAGGCAAAGCTGGTTGCAAGGAAGCACCATGTGTGTAGAAAACAAGGGCAGAAATTGTTTCACGGTCTGAGGAGGGAAATACCAAACTAGATTTCTCAGAAGGATGGACATTTCTCGCATGGCTTGCATTGAATCCACTCACCTGATGGTGCCTCTCCATCCTCTCTACACAGCCTCCTGAGCGGGGCTTGTCTCAGGTTCAGTTCCCTCCAAGGAAGACCTAGAGTCAAGAATGTAGGTGCCATTTGTTGATTTGGGAGGTGATGCTAGAAAGACCCATGAGGAATGGGGAAGGAAGCTGGAAGGAGAAGGACCTAATAAAGAGGCTCTTAGTGAGCCAGTGATCTCCATGGGCTCCTAGGGACTGAGTAAAATCTCACTGAAGCACAAAAAGCTGGACTGTTTCTCCATCAACTCCCAACCTAATGAATCTCATGCATTATGAGTGGCTCCCTGGCACGTCCAGACTCTCCTTAGTTAAAGAGATATGTCACTAGAAGGAGGAAGACACCAAAGCTGCAGGTGACATCCCAGTGGACCAAGGAGCCAAGGGCAGGGCACAGCCAGCACCTGCCACAAAGCCCCAAACATCTGCAAACCCTCATTCAAAGGCTTTTCTCTAGTAAACCAGGGCACTTCAACTCTGACTTGATAACTTAGTACTGTTCACCAAGAATCAGCTGCGTTTATTCCCAAATGTGTTAAAGTTATAATTGTTATTGTTATTATGTAAGCAAATGAATCTTATGTAAATTAAATGTATGTAATCGATGAAATATGAGTGCACAAAGAGAGATATGTCAGTGAAAAATAAGTCAAATTCTTCAGAATGGCTTCATCAAAGCAAGCCAGTAAAAGTTCATACAAACCATTGAATTCGTGTGGCTGAGAAAACTGTGAAGGGCTTGGGGAAAAATTGTAGCAACTGAGGAAGATTATTCAATCAGATTGCTTTGCAAGTCACTTTAATTCTTGCTCCAATGTAAAGAAACTGACGTCGAAAATCTTAGGGGATGCATTAAGGATGTGATTTATAAAGAGAGACCACATATAGCGCCAATTAAGAGAAAAGACTTCAGCTTTACATCAAAGGTTGGCAAATGAATGGCAATTTATATGTTTTATGTTAGAACAAAAATGTTTAAGGTGTGTGTGAATCATTTTTTATGACCTCCCGCTTTCAATGATTTTTTTTTTCAATGAATCAAGCAACTGCTAGCCTAGCATGTGTTGCAGGAGATGTGCCTCAACTCCAATCCCAGGAAAATGCTCTGAGACTAAGGCTCCATTTCTCACACAAAGGCAGCTCCTGGGTGTGTTTAAAGTGGCCCCACAAAATTGTAATGTACTAGGAACAAGCACTTCCTTGGTAGCTCAGAAATTGGAATTAAGGGTCAAAAAGGCTGAGATTTCACTCTGGGACCTGTTTAGTCCAATCACAGAGAGTAACAGGAGAGAAAAACTAATGAAGTGAAGTGAAGGCTGAGGAAGATGAATCTTTGAGCTTAGCTGCTGCACCTCAGTCAGCCTTGCAGTTACCAGGGGCACAGCTTCATTGCTTCAAGGATAAAAAAGGGAAGGCCAGACAAACAAACTTTTAGCTAATTTTCAGAATAAGAAAGGGATCACATTTTAAAAAACATAAGATGCAGATGTGGAAACTCCAAACACTGCCTGGAATTCTATCTTATTCTGATTATTTAACACTAAACTCAGTTCGGTTTCTATCACTTGCAGCCAAGAAAGTCTTGACTCATGTTGACCTGAAACAAACAGACTGCCAGATATTTCTCTGGCAAAGATGGGTCTATTTGGGTTCAACAGAGAATTTGTATTTGGGGTCTGCAACCATGGCCAGCCATGTACAAGTCCCCCACGGGGAGGGAAGGCGCACTCTTTTATAGAGGGGAAAAGGAAGTTACGAAGACATAGGACACAAAGCGTCCATGCTTTTTCACTGGCTGAGTCCTTGCCAGCAAAGAAGAAGATTCTTTCTTCTTTCTGTTGGGCTCTGCTATTGTCACAGGGCGCGAGAGCTCCCCCTTCTGGTCTACTGACTCCATTGAGTTGAGGTTTCTGTTTATTAATTTTTTACACTAAGAAGTTTCTCATTAGAGCGTCCCCGGTGTAATTTATTCTTTCTCTGCATTCACTCTGTCTTTCCCAGGGATAATGTTGGGTATCTCCGTGGAAAATACAATTCCAGGAACTATAAAGGAACACACTTTTTTAAAGGTCTTATTTTCCTCCAATTCTAGAATCTGTTGATAATATTATCCAGGAGAAAGTGTCTCTCAGTGGCCACACTGGAGAATCCCAGCACCTGCTTGTCCTTCCCTTCACCTAACTTTCACAGCATGATCTAGCCTACTCTTGGAAGTCTGAGAAGGAAATACATAACCATTCCCCAAAGATGTATTATTAATGTTTGCTTAGGAAGATGGGGAGACCACTGCCAAGGTTATATTAAAAGATGTTATTTCTTATGTGTATTATGTGAGAATACTCTTTGGGAACATTAGAGATTTTCAGGAGAAAGATATTTTTGCCAAAACCATTTCTATCACCTTAGCAACGATGAGTATCATCTTCCTAGAAACTGGTTCCCAGTAAGATACCCAGGAGTCTGGCTGGAAAGAAGATTCCCTTGCCCTTGGGGAAAACTGGGCAAAAGGTAGACAAAAGGTCTGATACCTTGAGCCCGGGAATTTGTTAGCAACAGAACCAAGAGAACAGGAGTTTAACAACTTTTCATTAATATCACACCTTGATATAAGCTCCTACATAATGCATCGGGAAGTGCCAGTGACCTTTCTTAGGAATAAAAATGTCCAGTTGGTCCTAATTCTCTCCTTCATCTTCGGCAGACACAGAAGAAAATAGGCTCCCTTCTGTTCCTCCCCTTCCCGTAGAATCTTTATCTGGGGCTATTCGTTCGGTTCTGTCAAAAATATGATATGAGGGCTTCCCTGGTGGGGCAGTGCTTGAGAGTCCGCCTGCCGATGCAGGGGACATGGGTTCGTTCCACGGTCCGGGAAGATCCCACATGCCGCGGAGCGGCTGGGCCCATGAGCCACACGGCCGCTGAGCCTGCGCATCTGGAGCTTGTGCTCCACAACAGAAGAGGCCACAACAGTGAGAGGTCCGCGTACCCCCCCCCCAAAAAATGATATGAAAGATCCCCTTCATATAGAACCCTCTTTCAAGGCCTATCCAGAGTTTAGGTTAGTTGGGAACATCTTTTTAAAATGTGCTACATAGTAACAAAATCACTAAAATATTTCCTTGCTATTAAAAACAGACTCTGTATAAGTAAGTGTGGGTGCTTTACTTGCTGTCCGAATGGAAACAGAGCTCGAATAAATCATCCCTCAATGTCCACCCCAATGATATTAGTCTCTGGAAACAAAGACAAAGTGGAAACAACAGAGGCTGCTCAGTCTGGCCCAGTTATAATGTAGCAGAGAATTGTTCACTTCACACAATCTATGCAATGGTGGACAATGACGCAGTTTAAAATAGATAGGTAAAATCAAGGGTTGCCATTAGTTAGATCCAATCAACCATAACCTGCCTGTCTAGTAAGTAGTAAATTGTAATCTGCCTTTGTTCTTGCAAAACTGCCTTCCCAGAATCATGTAGCCTAGACGGTAAATCACAAAATGCCCTGCACTGGCCCTATATATAGCATCTCTGACGTATGAACCTTAAGACGTTTGCCCAAGTTGTTTTAAGGAAATTAGAATCAGCTCTCCATCTACTTCGAAACAGTCAGGATCACCAACCCTTCAGCTGAGTGTAAGAGAGTGTCCCATGGGCAAACTTTTGACATCAACGGGCTGAAAACTCCACCCTCGGATCATTCCAATACCACGGGGTTTTTGACAGACATCCTAGGAAGAAGCATGAAGCTCAGTAGCCCCCGTGCAGAGCAGCCATCACCTCGCCTTCCCCTGCCTCCAAACACCTTACCTGCATCTCTGACCTTCCTGTACTCTTTACCCATAAATACCCCAAGCCCCTCGCCTTTGGGGAGGGGGATTTGAGACCTGTCCTCCCATCTCCTCACTTGGCTGCCTCGAATAAACCTTTTCTCTGTTGCCAACCTCAGCATCTCATCATTTGAATTGCTGCGTGTCGGGCAAAACAAGCCTGGTTGGGTAAAGTAGTCTCTCTGAGAATATCAACAAGTGATCTTAATTGGGGGAGAAGAAAAAGAAGGCATTGAGAATCGAGTGTGTGTGTGTGTGTGTGTGTGTGTGTGTGTGTGTGTGTGTCCTGGCATTTCTTACACACTAAATGAACCAGGAGCTTTCTGATGAGGACAAGAGGAAAGAATTGATTTACAGCATAAACAGCTAGAACTGATCATACTAGGAGTATTTACCAAGGTAAGGCTGTGAAGGAAGATGAGGTCAAGGGTTTTACTCTAGTAAAGAAGTAGGGAGATTAGGCTGAGATGAGAATTCTGGGCCATTAAAGTTGGGAGACCCATTTAGGGAGCTGGAAAACAAAAAGCAACCTCACAGGGAAAACACTGATGTGTGATGCTTTCTTCTTCCCTCTCTGCGGTGCTGAAGAGAACAGCGTTTAAGCCCAGAGGTAGGGCAGGCAATTTCGCCCACACAGGCCATTAGCTGCTCCTTGTCGTTCTTGAGGCTGTTGATTACCTAATGAGCCCTTCCATAGGCAGCATTGCTCTCCAACTAGAATAGAGGTACTCACTTGTTTTAGTAGCTATTTAAAAACGAGAAGTCCTCTATAGCCCTCATATTTAAAAACCTTTCAGAGTCAAGGATATAACCAAGGTACAAATACTGCAGTGGTGACCATATGTGCAGCACCATATTAGGTAATAGAAGAGGTTAAAATATAGGTAGTATATGCCTAATTTCAATGAACTTATAGCCTATTACAGTCAAGCTAAGGAGAAAAACAATAAAACTTCTGTGACTGGGTGATATTTGAAACTATTAACTTATGGCTTTCTCTCACTTTATTGCCCTTCCTTTCTCCCATTCAAGTATTCATTTGAAGATATTAATAGTTGAATATAATACTTGTGTTACCACCTTTTTGCCCATTTTCACTTCCCCATGACAGTCCCGGCTTGACCACGCAGGGACAAAAAAACTCCCCCACCAGACATGGAGGAGGTGCTGATAATGGAAGCATGACATCTAATCAAGAATGAGAAAGAAGGTGGTCTTTTCCACCTCCCCTCTTTTCCTTTGATTATAAAACTGTAGCCCACTAAGTTCTCGGGGTGTGGCACCCTTTTGCCTGCCTGCTAGTAAGCCTCACAAGCATCCTATCTAATAAATCACTCCTTACCTATCACTTTGCCTCTTACTGAATTCTTTCTACATTGAGACATAAAGGACCAGAGCTCCTTGGAGGCCCCCAGCACACGACCTAGCAGTTTTACTTGGAGATACTTACTCATTTATGGTTTTCTCCACTTTAGTTTCTCTCATTCAGGTTCAGGAGAAGGAGGGAAGACCAGTTCCAAGGGTATGTTATCAAGTGGACAGGTTCCATCCTGCCAGGGACCTGTTCCTGGTAGGGAGGAGAGAGGGGAGCATTTATCCATCAGCTTCATTGGCTCTGTGTGTGTGTGTGTGTTGGTGGAGGGGCTGGCTATCTTAGATGACAAATCCACATATGTTGTCTGAACAACATCCTGGCTTTTGTCTCCAAAGACTTAGGTCCAATGACAGAGATGGGAATAAAAGAAATGCCTGGAGTGATCTGAAGAAGCAGAGAAGATTCCTTTCCAGGTGAGGCAATAGAAGATAGTCCCTGTGCTCTGGAGGGGGGCAGAGAGAGCTGAGTGGGTACAGGAGGCTTGGGGGGCTGAAACCTTCATTAGGTTTGGGGAGGGGCCTAGGAGGTTATCAGGATGAGCAAAGGGTATTCTAGCCAGATGTTTCTTCAAAAGCATTGAAGCAAGAGCTTCAAAAAAGTTACATTTTGGAAGAAACTGGGAGAAGAAATGGGGGACTAGCCTAAAATTTACACCATCTTTTGGCCTTGAGGTGCAAACAGCTTCATCTGATGGGCACACATCCTCATGTGCCTTTTCACCTTCTCCGTTTCACTGCACCCCAGACCCCACTTCTGTTTGGGGATCACTTTCCACAGTGACCCACCTGAACTCACACCCTTTCCTTGAGCTCTGTTTAGGGAGGGGAGTGGGGAAACCCCAACCAGGACAACTGCAGAGGTGAGTAGGACTTGAGAAGCTTTCAGATCCATTTTGAAGACTTTTATTCCCATTTAGACTCCTTCATCACAAGTCATTTTCTGCTTCTATTCCAGTTAATGTCCTAAGACTCTGCTAAATCCGGAATGCCCCCTCCTGGACATTGAACTCAACCAGCTACTCTCATTTTCCATCCTTCCTGAAGCTCTTTACAATATTGGACAGTGATGACTTGTTAACTCCTTGAAGCTCAGGTCTCCTTTGCTTTCCAAGGGCTGCATATACTGTGTTCTTTCTTCCCTTTCTGAACCTGCCTCCGCTGACTCATTTCCTGCTCCCATTAACCTGAAGAATAGGCTTGAACCTAATCTCTCTCTGACCATCTCCAACCAGTTCAATGACAAAACCAGCACTGTGACTTTTTCTGAATGGGTTTCAAATTTAGATTTCCCTGGAAACCCTGAGACTTCCTCTGAATTCCAACCCTGTATTCATACCTGTCTGGTGAAAATTCCACCCTGAATGTTATGTACAAGCTCAGTATATCCATAACTAAACAAAAATTCATTCCAAACTGGAAATGCAACAATTAAAAACAACAAAAAAAGGATAGATATAAGAAAAAAGGAAGGAATGGCACATCTAAAGGTCAAATCTTAGAGGAAGACAAGAAGATAAAAGACAAGGAGATAGAAAGAATCATAAGTAGAATATTCCAGCCTGGTAAATCGGAAGAATGGTGACATTTTTGGAGAGGGTTAGAGAAGTTGAGGAAAAAGCAATTCTGGGATGAAAGGAAAGATGAAGAGTTCTGTTTTGATTGTATTAGGTTTCTGTACTGAGTATTTTCCCTGTTCAGTTTTAAATATATCCATAGACCTGGGGTCCTTTCCTATTTTTCTCACTGATCTTGGTCACATGTTACCTCCTTGATTTCAACTTTCTTCAGCCTCACAGGGACTTCTTGAGGAAAATGTCAACAACTTCCAACAAAGTATTTCTTTTAATTCTCTCTTGAAACCAAACTTGTGAACAAAATAGAAAAAAATATATATTATAATATATAAATAGAATCAAAAATAATAAATATTAAAATATACAACATGTAAAAATAACCACCAAAACTCCCATCTGGAACCTTACAGCAATCAAATCTGATACAATCACTCTTTACTTTTCAAAAATGACTTAAAAGTTTGCTTTATATTCTTTTACTACTTGAGATGCACCAGGAAAATACCATTCTTTACAGGTTTCAACCAGACAGTGTAAGGCCTATGACTGGAAGCAGGTATAAAAATTCATCTGATGATACCAATGGCATAGAGTATGGATTTTATTTTATTTTTAAAACCTTCAAACCTCCTACTCTGTTTAGAGGCCTGACAGCAGCCACCTCCTTAATAGCCTGTTTTACTTGTCACCCACCTTTGAGCCATTACAAACCTGTTCATTGCTGTCTTGGTAACAAAGGAAAACAATACCATTGTGCTACTAATAAAAAACTGTATGAATCACTTCTCCTCCAAAATGCAATGATTTTTTTTCCAGACATGCAGGCTCAGCGGCCATGGCTCACGGGCCCAGCCACTCCGCAGCATGTGAGATCTTCCCGGACCGGGGCACGAACCCGTGTCCCCTGCATTGTCAGGCAGACTCTCAACCACTGCACCACCAGGGAAGCCCCAAAATGCAATGATCTTAATTGACTTTATTTTCTTCCAAGAGGAAACAGAGATGTACCATCATGGTGAGATCTGCCCTCATTAATGGAGATGCATCACTAATTTAAGATGCAAGTTGAAGGCTGGTAAATATCCATCTTGCAGCTTGCCAGCCTGCAGCATACACAGAATCTGTTATACAAGCTTCTCTATTCCTCTTCCCTCTCAACTTCACCCTCCTGGGACCCAATAAAGGACTTGGGAGCAGGTAAAAAGCCACACATTATTCTGCAGCTTTATTCCAGCTGCACTTTGGAAGACAGATTTGCAGGCTCTGAACCAACAGGGAATGAGCCACTCAGCGCATTTTCTTAGGATACTGCTGCAGTGTTACTGTTCGCTTTCCCAATAACTGCATAACCATGGACAGTAACAAATACACAGAGACATTTTCTTCTCTGCACCTCAGAAAGCTGTCTCTTCATGAATATCTCTTCCTTAGCTATTTCCTAATCCAATTTTTTCATGTCAGAGCTAGGAATTTGTGTGACAGGGTATTTGGTACATTTCCATAAGGCAAGGATCAGCCACATCCACAATGATTCTAGGCAGCTTTGACTAAGAGCTCCACAGGGTAAGTCTGTGATAATTAGCTGGATTTCTCAGGTCCAAAAGTAGTCATATTAATGAGAACCCCAGATTATAGAAGAAAGCTGAAGGACCAAGACGGTGAGTATTAGGCATCTCTGTGTTTTGAGCTATTGAACGAGTTAGGTGATAAAAATTTCATTCACTCAACCATTGTTTATGGTGCACCAACTCTGTACGGAGCTCCTGCTAAGCTACGTGGTCGGGGGGGTGGGGTGGTGGTGGTGGTGTAGAGCTGTTAACGTGATCCCTTAAGATCCTGCTCTCCTGGAAATCATATACTGGGCAGGGAGTGAGATTAAAATTATGCAATTAAATAAATGCATTCACAGAAATAAAAAGGCCATTCATTACCTGTGAATGCATTACCTGCATTCACAGGTAATGATGATATGAAGAAAATCAAAGAAGTCTCATGATAGTGATTTGGGCAGTGGCCAGGGCTACTTAAGAGGAGATGACCAGGCAAGACCTCTCTGAAGAGATGACATTCAAGATGATGTGGCAGTCTTGTAATGGGGCACCCAAATTCTTGGATATTCTTCCACCAAGAGGTGGATTCTATGTCCCTGCCCCTTGTCGCTTGAATTAGGCTCTCTGACTACTGACAAAGAGAAAAAAACAGAAGTGACGTCATGCCAATTCCAGGGCCAAGGTCTTAAGAAACTGACAGCTTCCACTTTCTGTCTCTGGAGGGAATGCTTGCTCTTGGAAGAAGCCCACGCAGCACACTGTGAATGTTCTATTGGAGATGTAGATCTACTTTGTGATCTCCAACCACGTCACTTCCAAAAGCGGAGATCACCTCTACTGATCTATATAGCCCCTTCCTAACCCAAAGTGCCACTTAGCAGGACAATGTAGAAATGTAGCTACTGAGATGTCATTCTGACCTCCAGGCCACTTGTTATATATGTGGTATCTATAGGTCAAAATATTTATGGTCCATATAAATGCATTATTCTTTGCATAGAAAAGGATGCCATAAAGCTGCCACCACTGGGATGTAAATGCTGAGTGGCAGGCAGGTGACAGATCAGTGTAAGAAATACCTTGGGGTCAGACAAGCATCTGAGCAGCCTTCAGATGTATGGCACCTTGTTGGCATCTGTGTCTTTTCCTACAATACATCTATGCTTGTCCCCGGGGTAAGACAACAAGAAGTCAAGCCCACTTGCCTCTCCTTCTTGGAATGTCAGAAGCTGAATGCTTCATCAGGATTTTAAATGGCGACTCCAGATTCCTTTTCAGCTATTCTAGGATGAGCTGATTAAGTAATTTTACTTCATGAGCAATGAAGGGTTTAGGGTTGATTTCTGGCAACAGTTAATTCTGGTGAAATGACATCATGAAAATATTGAGGGAGAACAGCAATATTAATTCATCAGACGTTATTTATTAGTGATGTGTTATGTAACAAATACGAGTCATAAATTTAAGGAAATGCACTGTCATTAATCATTCACTATTTATAATGAAGGCCCATAGAACTTCACTTGAACAATCTCCTCTCACAATCTGCTTATTACAAGCTCAGCTGTGGCTGCCTTTTCTACCCTGTGACAAATCCTCTTTCCTTCTTTCCTTCCTAATTACTAATCGTCCTTTACAATTCTAAGGAAAGTAACTGTTCTATCTGTTGCTATGGCTTCCCAGCCTAAACCAAGTTCTCTCTTCCTTTTTGCTGAGAGTAACCTGATTTTTTTTTTCAGGCAGCTGTGCCCAGTCCCCAGAGGACAAATCCTAATTGGTCTAAGCCAATCAAAGAAACTATTCTGTTTTGCTGTCATTTGTCTAGAAATAGATATAGTCAGCCCTACATATCCATGGGTTCCGCATCCATGGATTCAACCAACCTCGAATGAAAATTATTAGAAAAAAAAAAAATCCAGAATGTTCCAAAAAGCAAACCTTGAGTTTTCCACCTGCCAGCAAACATTTACACAGCATTTATATTGTAGTAGGTAGTATAAGTAATCTAGAGATGATTTAAAGTATACAGGAGGATATGCCTAGGTTATATGCAAGTATTACCCCATTTTATATAAAGGACTTGAGTGTCTGTGGATTTTGGTATCTGAGGGGAGCCCTGGAACCAATCCCATGCATATACTTAGGGACCACTGTACCAGTTTCCCTGCTACCCGAGAGTAGAGTGTTCCTATGACACCCTTCTTAAGCCAAAATGGCATAAAGTGAAGAAGCAATTACCTTAGGATACATCTTGCTAATGGATGCAAAAGGTAAATTGAGATAAAGCACAGATGCTCACAGACACAGTTCAAAGCTATGGCAGCCTGATGCTGAGATGCTGAGTGTAGGTCCTGGGGAAAGAGCTTGGTGGTGCCCCTCTCGCTGCTCAGGGCACCTCTTATACCAGCTCACCACAAAACAAACTTACTGAAAACAAATAATGGCACTTTGGAAAGAAATTTTAGGGCCCTGGATACCTGAAGAATAATCTAGACAAAAAGCCTTGGTCTCTGGAACACAGCCAGCATCAGGCCCTCCAAAGCACATGGCTTAGAGCAGGGGCCCCTCCTGGCTGGGTCTAAAGTGGGCTGAGGAGTGGCCAGTTAAGGGAGGATGTTAACCCAAATGTGACAAAGAGATGGGCTGGAATGCCAAGTCCCAATCAAGATGCTAGTCCCCTGGAGCAGCAAAAATAACTCTTCAATTTTTCAGTTTATTTTATTTGCAGATCAGAACTTCAGTGATTTTCAGCAAATGAAAAGTAGTTGTTCTTGGATGGAAATACACAGAGATGGATTTATCACAAAGTTAATGAAACTGAAGCTCCAAGCCCCTCCCTTGCACAAGTTCTGAAAGAAGTTTTGGCAATACGCTCGCAGGATGACAGTGCCACCATCTTATGTCTAAGAGGGCAGACATCACCTCATCCTGAAGGTAGCAGAATATTTTTTTGTATGTGTAAAGGTAAGACTTTTTAAAAATTCTTGACTTTAAAAGGGCCCCCAGAAAGTAAAATGGTTTACAGTTTGGCAGTTCCTTAAGAAGTAAAATATACTGACAGAATTTCCATGTGATCCAGCAATTCCATTCCTAGATATATACCCAAGAGAATGGAAAACAGGGACTTGAACAGATACATATACACCAATGTCCATAGCAGGCTATTCACAATAGTCAAAAGGTAGAAACAACCCGCGTCCATCTACAAATGAATGGATAAACAAAATGAGGTCTATAACTACGATGGAATGATATTCAGCCTTTATAACGAATGACATTCAGATACAAGCTTCAAACATGGATGAACCTTGAAAACATTATGCTAAGTTAAATAAGCCAGACACAAAAGGAAAAATATTGCATGATTGCACTCATATGTGTTACCTAAATCAGGCAAATTCAGAGACAGAAAGTAGATTAGAGGTGACCAAGGGTTGGGGAAGCTGAGGCTGAAGAGTTACACCTTAATGGTTACAGAGTTTCTACCTGAGGTGATGAAAGTATTCTGGAAATAGACAGTGTATTAATCAGAGTTCTCCAGAGAAACAGAACAAATATAGAGATATATATATAAGAGGAGGTTTATTATAGGAATCGGCTCACACAGTTCTGAAGGCCAAGTCCCACAATCTGATGTCTGCAAGCTGGAGGACAAAGAAAGCTGGTGGTACAATTCAGTCCAAGTCTGAAGGCCTGAGAACCAGGGCCCACTGGTGGAAATCCCAGACTTTTAGTTGCTGGTGCTGCTGGAGTGGGGTCCACACTTTGAGAAGGGTGGTCCAGCAGCCTGGGCATCACCTGGGGACTTGTTGGAAAGGCAGTACCTCAGGCTTCCGTCGGACTCACTGAATCAGAATCTCTGTGAGGTGGGAACCTGTGATCTGGTTTGAAGGCCCTCCCAGTCCCTAAGCGCATGAGAATACTGGTCCAGAACTTGAGCTTCACGTGTGTATATTAGATACAGCTTTGTTTCCCCCTTGTCTGCCATGAAAGATTGAGGGATGGAAGACACTATATGATAAATCAGATCAGCATCAGTGAACACAAAGAACAGGACCATTTAAGGGACCCTGGGGCTTCTCTGTGATCATATCAGATGCATGAGTTTCTGTATGCCAGGGGGAAGGGGAGGAGGACAGGGACCCATCCTAGAGCCTTTCAAGCCCTTGTGCCTGCAGACTGTGCTCCTTGGGCCCAGAGGACACAGAGGACAATCTGAGATGAAGAAAGGAACTCATGATTGGGGAACCAGGAGCCCTCACTCACCACAGAAGGAAAAGAACTGTCTTTTTTTTTTTTTTTTTTTTTTTGTTGTTGTTGTTGCTTTATAACAAATTTAATCAGTTATACATATACATATGTTTCCATATCCCCTCCCTTTTGCGTCTCCCTCCCACCCTCCCTATCCCACCCCTCCAGGCGGTCACAAAGTACCGAGCTGATCTCCCTGTGCTATGCGGCTGCTTCCCACTAGCTATCTACCTCACGTTTGGTAGTGTATATATGTCCATGCCGCTCTTTCACTTTGTCACAGCTTACCCTTCCCCCTCCCCATATCCTCAAGTCCATTCTCTAGTAGGTCTGTGTCTTTATTCCTGTCTTACCCCTATGTTCTTCAGGACATTTTTTTTTCTTAAATTCCATATATATGTGTTAGCATACAGTATTTGTCTTTCTCTTTCTGACTTACTTCACTCTGTATGACAGACTCTAGGTCCATCCACCTCATTACAAATAGCTCAATTTCATTTCTTTTTATGGCTGAGTAATATTGTATATATGTGCCACATCTTCTTTATCCATTCATCCGATGATGGACACTTAGGTTGTTTCCATCTCCGGGCTATTGTAAATAGGGCTGCTATGAACATTTTGGTACATGTCTCTTTTTGAATTATGGTTTTCTCAGGGTATATGCCCAGTAGTGGGATTGCTGGGTCATATGGTAGTTCTATTTGTAGTTTTTTAAGGAACCTCCATACCGTTCTCCATAGTGGCTGTACCAATTCACATTCCCACCAGCAGTGCAAGAGTGTTCCTTTTTTTCCACACCCTCTCCAGCATTTATTGTTTCTAGATTTTTTGATGATGGCATTTCTGACTGGTGTGAGATGATATCTCATTGTAGTTTTGATTTGCATTTCTCTAATGAGTAAAGATGTTGAGCATCCTTTCATGTGTTTGTTGGCAGTCTGTATATCTTCTGTGGAGAAATGTCTATTTAGGTCTTCTGCCCATTTTTGGATTGGGTTGTTTGTTTTTTTGTTATTGAGCTGCATGAGCTGCTTATAAATTTTGGAGATTAATCCTTTGTCAGTTGCTTCATTTGCAAATATTTTCTCCCATTCTGAGGGTTGTCTTTTGGTCTTGTTTATGGTTTCCTTTGCTGTGCAAAAGCTTTTAAGTTTCATTAGGTCCCATGTGTTTATTTTTGTCTTTATTTCCATTTCTCTAGGAGGTGGGTCCAAAAGGATCTTGCTGTGATTTATGTCATAGAGTGTTCTGCCTATGTTTTCCTCTAAGAGTTTGATAGTGTCTGGCCTTATATTTAGGTCTTTAATCCATTTTGAGCTTATTTTTGTGTATGGTGTTAGGGAATGATCTAATCTCATACTTTTACATGTCCCTATCCAGTTTTCCCAGCACCACTTATTGAAGAGACTGTCCTTTCTCCACTGTACATTCCTGCCTCCTTTATCAAAGATAAGGTGACCATATGTCCGTGGGTTTAACTCTGGGCTTTCTATCCTGTTCCATTGATCTATCTTTCTGTTTTTGTGCCAGTACCATACTGTCTTGATTACTGTAGCTTTGTAGTATAGTCTGAAGTCAGGGAGCCTGATTCCTCCAGCTCCATTTTTCGTTCTCAAGATTGCTTTGGCTATTCGGGGTCTTTTGTGTTTCCATACAAATTGTGAAATTTTTTGTTCTAGTTCTGTGAAAAATGCCAGTGGTAGTTTGATAGGGATTGCATTGGACCTGTAGATTGCTTTGGGTAGTAGAGTCATTTTCACAATGTTGATTCTTCCAATCCAAGAACATGGTACATCTCTCCATCTATTTGTATCATCTTTAATTTCTTTCATCAGTGTCTTATAATTTTCTGCATATAGGTCTTTTGTCTCCTTAGGTAGGTTTATTCCTAGATATTTTATTCTTTTTGTTGCAATGGTAAATGGGAGTGTTTCCTTGATTTCACTTTCAGATTTTTCATCATCAGTATATAGGAATGCCAGAGATTTCTGTGCATTAATTTTGTATCCTGCAACTTGACCAAATTCATTGATTAACTCTAGTAGTTTTCTGGTAGCATCTTTAGGATTCTCTATGTATAGTATCATGTCATCTGCAAACAGTGACAGCTTTACTTCTTCTTTTACAATTTGGATTCCTTTTATTTCCTTTTCTTCTCTGATTGCTGTGGCTAAAACTTCCAAAACTAGGTTGAATAAGAGTGGTGAAAGTGGGCAACCTTGTCTAGTTCCTGATCTTAGTGGAAATGGTTTCAGTTTTTCACCATTGAGGACAATGCTGGCTGTGGGTTTGTCATATATGGCCTTTATTATGTTGAGGAAAGTTCCCTCTATGCCTACTTTCTGCAGGGTTTTTATCATAAATGGGTGTTGAATTTTGTCGAAAGCTTTCTCTGCATCTATTGAGATGATCATATGGTTTTTCTCCTTCAATTTGTTAATATGGTGTATCACGTTGATTGATTTGCGTATATTGAAGAATCCTTGCATTCCTGGAATAAACCCCACTTGATCATGGTGTATGATCCTTTTAATGTGCTGTTGGATTCTGTTTGCTAGTATTTTGTTGAGGATTTTTGCATCTATGTTCATCAGTGATATTGGCCTGTAGTTTTCTTTCTTTGTGACATCCTTGCCTGGTTTTGGTATCAAGGTGATGATGGCCTCGTAGAATGACTTTGGGAGTGTTCCTCCCTCTGCTATATTTTGGAAGAGTTTCAGAAGGATAGGTGTTAGCTCTTCTCTAAATGCTTGATAGAATTCGCCTGTGAAGCCATCTGGTCCTGGGCTTTTGTTTGTTGGAAGATTTTTTATCACAGTTTCAATTTCAGTGCTTGTGATTGGTCTGTTCATATTTTCTATTTCTTCCTGATTCAGTCTTGGCAGGTTGTGCATTTCTAAGAATTTGTCCATTTCTTCCAGGTTGTCCATTTTATTGGCATAGAGTTGCTTATAGTAATCTCTCATGATCTTTTGTATTTCTGTAGTGTCAGTTGTTACTTCTCCTTTTTCATTTCTAATTCTATTGATTTGAGTCTTCTCCCTTTTTTTCTTGATGAGTCTGGCTAATGGTTTATCAATTTTGTTTATCTTCTCAAAGAACCAGCTTTTAGTTTTATTGATCTTTGCTATCGTTTCCTTCATTTCTTTTTCATTTATTTCTGATCTGATTTTTATGATTTCTTTCCTTCTGCTAACTTTGGGATGTTTTTGTTCTTCTTTCTCTAATTGCTTTAGGTGCAAGGTTAGGTTGTTTATTCGAGATGTTTCCTGTTTCTTAAGGTGGGATTGTATTGCTATAAACTTCCCTCTTAGAACTGCTTTTGCTGCATCCCATAGGTTTTGGGTCGTTGTGTCTCCATTGTCATTTGTTTCTAGGTATTTTTTAATTTCCTCTTTGATTCCTTCAGTGATCACTTCGTTATTAAGTAGTGTATTGTTTAGCCTCCATGTGTTTGTATTTTTTACAGCTCTTTTCCTGTAATTGATATCTAGTCTCATAGCATTGTGGTCGGAAAAGATACTTGATACAATTTCAATTTTCTTAAATTTACCAAGGCTTGATTTGTGACCCAAGATATGATCTATCCTGGAGAATGTTCCATGAGCACTTGAGAAAAATGTGTATTCTGTTGTTTTTGGATGGAATGTCCTATAAATATCAATTAAGTCCATCTTGTTTAATGTATCATTTAAAGCTTGTGTTTCCTTATTTATTTTCATTTTGGATGATCTGTCCATTGGTGAAAGTGGGGTGTTAAAGTCCCCTACTATGAGTGTGTTACTGTCGATTTCTCCTTTTATGGCTGTTAGTATTTGCCTTATGTATTGAGGTGCTCCTATGTTGGGTGCATAAATATTTACAATTGTTATATCTTCTTCTTGGATCGATCCCTTGATCATTATGTAGTGTCCTTCTTTGTCTCTTCTAGTAGTCCTTATTTTAAAGTCTATTTTGTCTGATATGAGAATTGCTACTCCAGCTTTCTTTTGGTTTCCATTTGCATGGAATATCTTTTTCCATCCCCTTACTTTCAGTCTGTATGTGTCTCTAGGTCTGAAGTGGGTCTCTTGTAGACAGCATATAGATGGGTCTTGTTTTTGTATCCATTCAGCCACTCTGTGTCTTTTGGTGGGAGCATTTAGTCCATTTACATTTAAGGTAATTATCGATATGTATGTTCCTATTCCCATTTTCTTAATTGTTTTGGGTTCATTATTGTAGGTCTTTTCCTTCTGTTGTGTTTCTTGCCTAGAGAAGTTCCTTTAGCATTTGTTGTAAAGCTGGTTTGGTGGTGCTGAACTCTCTCAGCTTTTTCTTGTCTGTAAACGTTTTAATTTCTCCATCAAATCTGAATGAGATCCTTGCTGGGTAGAGTAATCTTGGTTGCAGGTTTTTCTCCTTCATCACTTTAAGTATGTCCTGCCACTCCCTTCTGGCTTGTAGAGTTTCTGCTGAGAGATCAGCTGTTATCCTGATGGGGATTCCCTTGTGTGTTATTTGTTGTTTTTGCCTTGCTGCTTTTAATAGGATTTCTTTGTGTTTAATTTTTGACAGTTTGATTAATATGTGTCTTGGCGTATTTCTCCTTGGATTTATTCTGTATGGGACTCTCTGTGCCTCCTGGACTTGATTAACTATTTCCTTTCCCATATTAGGGAAGTTTTCAACTATAATCTCTTCAAATATTTTCTCAGTCCCTTTCTTTTTCTCTTCTTCTTCTGGAACCCCTATAATTCGAATGTTGGTGCGTTTAATGTTGTCCCAGAGGTCTCTGAGACTGTCCTCTGTTCTTTTCATTCTTTTTTCTTTATTTTGCTCTGCAGCAGTTATTTCCACTATTTTATCTTCCACCTCACTTATCCGTTCTTCTGCCTCAGTTATTCTGCTATTGATCCCATCTAGAGTATTTTTTATTTCATGTATTGTGTTTTTAATCGATGCTTGATTCATCTTTAGTTCTTCTAGGTCCTTGTTAACTGTTTCTTGCATTTTGTCTATTCTATTTCCAAGATTTTGGATCTGGGAAATAGAATCTTGGATCATCTTTACCATCATTATTCTGAATTCTTTTTCAGGTAGAGTGCCTATTACCTCTTCATTTGTTAGGTCTGGTGGGTTTTTATCTTGCTCCTTCTCCTGCTGTGTGTTTTTCTGTCTTCTCATTTTGCTTATGTTACTGTGTTTGGGGTCTCCTTTTTGCAGGCTGCAGGTTCGTAGTTCCTGTTGTTTTTGGTGTCTGTCCCCAGTGGCTAAGGTTGGTTTAGTGGGTTGTGTAGGCTTCCTGGTGGAGGGGACTAGTGCCTGTGTTCTGGTGGATGAGGCTGGATCTTGTCTTTCTGGTGGGCAGGTCCACGTCTGGTGGTGTGTTTTGGGGTGTCTGTGGACTTTTTATGATTTTAGGCCACCTCTCTGCTAATGGGTGGCGTTGTGTTCCTGTCTTGCTAGTTGTTTGGCTTAGGGTGTCCAGCACTGTAGCCTGCTGGTCGTTGAGTGAAGCTGGGTGCTGGTGTTGAGATGGAGATCTCTGGAAGATTTTCGCCGTTTGATATTATGTGGAGCTGGGAGGTCTCTTGTGGACCAGTGTCCTGAAGTTGGCTCTCCCACCTCAGAGGCACAGCACTGACTCCGGGCTCCTCAATTTGGGATGATGTGTTGTCTATTCATGTATTCCACAGATGCAGGGTACATCAAGTTGATTGTGGAGCTTTAATCCGCTGCTTCTGAGGCTGCTGGGAGAGGTTTCCCTTTCTCTTCTTTGTTCTCACAGCTCCTGGGTCTCAGCTTTGGATTTGGCCCCGCCTCTGCGTGTAGGTCGCCGGAGGGCGTCTGTTCTTCGCTCAGATAGGACAGGGTTAAAGGAGCAGCCTCTTCGGGGACTCTGGCTCACTCAGGCTGGGAGGGAGGGAGGGGCACGGAGTGCGGGGCGAGCCTGCAGCGGCAGAGGTCGGCGTGACGTTGCACCAGCCCGAGGCGCGCCGTGCGTTCTCCCAGGGAAGCCGCCCCTGGATCCCGGAACCCCGGCAGTGGCGGGCTGCACAGGCTCCCGGAAGGGCGGTGTGGGCAGTGACCTGCGCTCGCACACAGGCTTCTTGGCGGCGGCAGCAGCAGCCCCAGCGTCCCACGCCTGTCACTGGGCTCCGCGCTTTCAGTCGCGACTCGCGCCCGTCCGTGGAGCCCCTTTAAGCAGCGCTCTTAATCCCCTCTCCTCGCGCACCAGGAAACCAAGAGGGAAGAAAAAGTCTCTTGCCTCTTCGGCAGCTCCAGAGTTTTCCCGGACTCCCTCCCGGCTAGCTGTGGCACATTAGCCCCCTTCAGGCTGAGTTCTCGCCACCAGCCCCAGTCCTCTCCCTGCGCTCTGACCGAAGCCCGAGCCTCAGCTTCCAGCGCTGCGTGCCCCGGCGGGCGAGCAGACAAGCCTCTCGGGCTGGTGAGTGCCGCTCGGCACCGATCCTCTGTGTGCGGATCTCTCCGCTTTGCCCTACCCAGGTATGTGGGGAGTTTCTTGCCTTTTGGGAGGTCTGGGGTCTTCTGCCAGCGTTCAGTAGGTGTTCTGTAGGAGTTGTTCCACGTGTAGCTGTATTTCTGGTGTATCCGTGGGGAGGAAGGTGATCTCCGCGTCTTACTCTTCCGCCATCTTACCCGGAAGTCTCCAAAAGAACTGTCTTGGAGATGCTCAAGACATGCAGAAAGGCCTCTCTATTTTCCCTTTTAATGACTTTTCTATGATTGCAAAAGCAATAATTTATCATCATAGAACATTGAGAAAATATAGAAAGATACAAAGAAAATAAAAGTGATCAACAATCCTGCTCTACAGATAGAGCCACTTTATCCATTTGATATTTTGATGTATATTCTATATCCTATCCAGCTATATATACATACACACTGCTGTATATGTAAGAAACATTTTTAAAATGTAAATACACATTTACATACATATTTATACATATTTTATATATAAAAATGTAAATATGCCTACACATTTATGGTGTGTATTATATATGCATATATACAGATACTATATATGACACTCACACATGTAATATATATACATATATTTTAAAACTTTAAAAAGTATAAATATACAAATATGTACATATATATAACATTAATATGTGTATATGTTATATATAATGTACTTTACATGAAATATGCCTATGTATAAATATATACATAAATATATAAATATTAGGCATATTAATACATAATATAGATAATATAATTTTTCTGTAAATGTAAGTATACATACACAACTTTGTAACCTACTTTTTTACACTTAGCAATATATTGTACTTCACTCATTTAAACAGGACAGTTACAAAGTGCAAATTTTAAATTCCCCAGGTGTCCAACACTGACCACTCCTCCCTTCTCCCAAACCCCCAGCCTCCAACTAGAGGCCACAAAACTTTACAGATTACATGAAGACTTCGTGGAAAGAGAAGAGGTAAAAATCACCTCTTCCTTCCCATGAGAACCAGTGAACCAGGTAATTCTTGGGACAGCCAGCCCCCATCCCAAGGTGCTGGGTCACCACCTCCCACACTGATGCTCTTCCCACCGCAGCCCACATGCTCAGCACCAAATCAGAGGACAGAGCCATCCCAGCCCCTCTGATGATTCCCTGTGTTTCCGTTCAGCCACCCCAACTCTTCAGTATCACACAGAGTCTAAAAATTCAAAGTGAACTGAAAGTAATTATGTTTTGAGATCTGTGTGTTGGGGGGTAGGATTCCAGATCATCTCCTGTGCTAACAGGGATTGATCCACTGCAGGGTCCTAAACAGGGTTCAAAATCATGGTCATAAAGCTACACAGGGGCAGACCTACAGGACAGTCCCAGCCCTACCCCCAAACCTGAGGCCCTCTTTTATCCTTTGTCTTTATCAAGAAGTCTACCCAGGCAGAGTCTAAAAAATGTTAAACAAAATGATGCAGGCTCTCATTTAAATCTTTTAAAAATAAATGATTTCACAGAGCTCATTTCCATGTTTATTCTATTGATTCAATTTAAAACAAATTGTAACATGGAGCTCATAATAAGCCCAAACAGTCTAGGGATCATTGTCATTTTTGGAATAGTAACTCTTCCTTTTTTCTCCCTCTACTACTGCAATTAGGATAGAAGAGAAAATTGGATTTTAATTAATCAGCATGTGCTCTTCTCTTCCAATCACTGGGAATTTCAAGGCTGTAAAACTACAGTGTAGGGAGGTCACATGGCTCCAAAAATCGCTGGAAAAAAAACAAAAACAATGACTCCTCGTCCTGGTGCTTTTTTTCAGAATTCAAAGGCAGTTCAATATTGGAAAGATTGGAAGACTCATGCAGGGGCCGACCAGGGTGTCTCTGAGCAGGATTGTTTTGCTTATGGTGGAAGCTAGTTGCAGCACCCATGTCCCTTAAGACCTCAGAGGGGCAGTTTAGCTGCTTTCCTCATCAGAAGAGCTTGAGCCAGCAGAAATACTACCCAGAGACACCTGCTCCTGTCACCAGGAGCCAGCTTGGTATGTGGTACACCTCTCTCCTCTCCCTCCCCAGCCGCCCAATGATCTCTTTTGTCTCAGACACTGGCATTATAAACCATATTAATTATAGATCAATCTCTAATTTGAAGGTATGAGCCAAGACTGTAGGGGGTCTCATTAACATAAGATTCAAAGATTCAAAGCTGACTCAGAGCCTAATTATATTGTAACCAAAAAAAAAAAAAAATCAGGTTAGGTTTGAGCAAAGCAGTTTCTCAACAATGAGCACATCTGTAAAGGTATTTTAAGACACACATGCCATTTTGGAGTCTTTCTGTGACTCAGCATTGTTTAATTTTTTTCCTTGCTGATGGTTACATGTGCATATGTGTGCTTATATGGACACGTGTGTCAGGACCCAGCAGGCGAGAACAGTTTATGAACAGATCAAAGGAATGTCTACAGGAAGGTGTTGACTAAACTTAGAGGCCTGCTGTGAGCCAGAAAGATAGAGTCAAGTTCAAACATACTTATGAAGCGCTAAATGAGCTTCATTTACTAAAGATTACTGATATAAGTCAAACAGCGACTACTGAATAAATAAATATATTTTTCCCTGATCTACAACTCATTAAGGGAATAATGTCCTATCGAATCTACTAGCTGCTACTAAATGTTGGTCTGAAGATGTCTGCAGATCTCAGACAACCAGACTTAATTACTTCTTTAAATTCCTTACTTTCAAATATGATTATACTCTGAAGTTCTGGAGATTAGAACTTCAACATATGAATTATGGGGGAAGCCAATTCATCCCATAACAGGAGATACGGGTGAAGTCTGAAGTTCTGCATTTCTAACAAGCTCCCAGGAGACAGCCATGCTATTGACTGACCCATGGACCGTCCTTTGAATGATTCTGGTCTAGGAGATTGCAGCTGCCACCCCCATAACACTGTTCTTATGAACCACTGTTACTAAGGGAAGGTTGGGGGGGCGTGTCATATTCCTCAAGTGTGTTGAAGCAAAATAAATGTTTATTGTTCTAGGGAAGAGATTCTCCAGCTTTAATGTGCATCAGTGTCCCCTAGGTGATTTATCAAAAAATGTAAATTCCTGAGTCCCATCCCCAAAGATTCCAATTAAGGAGGTCTGTGAAGGGGCCAAATGTATCCTGTCTTTTACCAAGTGTTGAAGGCCACTCAAATACAGCTGGGCCTCCAGACCACACTTTGAGAAACACTGATCTACCAAGTTCAACCAGATTACTTGGTGAGCTCTTCAAGGTAGTGGTCGTGTCTACATCATGTGTCTCAAAACTTAATATGCATGCGCTTCACCTACAGACCCTGCAAAAATGTAGATTCAGATTCACTAGATCTTGGATGGAGTCGGAGATGCTCCATTTCTAACCAGCTCCCAGGTGATGTCAATGCTGCTGGTCTGTGGAGCACACTTTGAGGGACAGCGGCAAGATTCCAAATCTCACATGATGTCTGGACAAGGACTGATCCTACCATCTCAATTAAGGAACTCTTTGTATAATTCATGCACTGACCATTTATCTTTCATACATCTTTGCACTTTAATGCAGCCCATAATAACCCTTCCATTATCTGATCTTCTCCAAATTGATTCTTCCTGGAGTTCATATAATTCTTAATTCAATTGTCCTGGGGACTCTCCTTTAGTACTAAGAATTAGAATGTTGGAGTGCAGGATCAGAATTCTAAGTAACTTTGACAAATTGGAGAAACGTTACATTATAAATGAACAGGATAAAGTCCAACAGGGAAAGGTGCTAGACAGTGCCCTTAGGCATGAAAAATAAAGAATACACCATGAGGCGACCTGTAAAGCACATGTGAAGTGGAAATCCAGAATCTCATCACTCAAGGTGAAAAATTACACTAAAAATAAGTATCCAGGCAAGGAATTGCGGAGGAGCAAGACAGCAAATGCCTCTCTTACAATACAGAGCTCTAAGTTAAGAAGAAATATATTACTAGGCATTAAAATTACTCAGCATGTGACTAAGTTTTAAATATTAGACTTGTGATAATTAGGTTTGCATGGCTCCTAAACTCATTTTGACTTTGTTTTCTACTTGGGTTATACCTGCTATACATTTAAGTTGTTTAATAGTTATGAAAATCAGTAAATCAATCCTGGCACGTTAGAATCACCTAGGCCACTTTAAAAACTATGGATATCCAAGCCTGTTTGTATTAATTTCCTAGGGCTGCCATAAAAAGTACCACAAACTGGTTGACTGAGAATAACAGAAATGTATTGTCTTACAGTTCCAGAGACTAGAAGTCTGAAATCTAGGTTCCCTCTCTGAAACCTGTAGGGAAAGGATCCCTCCTTACCTCTCCCAGCTTCTGTTAGCCCCAGATGTTCCTCATGTCTGCATCACTCCAATCGAATCTTACCATGGTGATCTCTTTATGTCTCTTCACATAATCTTCCCTCCTGCATGTCTCCTCTGTATTCAAATTTCTCCTTTTTATAAAGACACTAATCATGTTAAATTAGGGCCCACCCTGAAGACCTTAGTTTACCTTGATTACCTCTTTAAAGATGCCATTTCCAAATAAGGTCAGCTTCGGAGGTACTAAGGATTAGGACTTCAACATATCTTTTTGGGGAGACAAAACTCAACCCATAAACCAACCCAGATCAATTACATCAAAGCCTCTGGAGTGAGGCCCAGGCACCACTATACTGTGAGTACCCTAGGAGATGCTACCATGCAGCTTGGATTGAGAATCACTGCGCTGAGGGAAGGTCTGCAATGGCCTCTATTGTCATGGGAACCACTGGTACTGAGGGTGATAAATGTTGAGCAGGACTTTGTTGACTAAAACACCAAAGCTGAGGGAATAGGAGATAAATAACTAACATTCTAAAGCAGTGGTGGTTCTCAATCTTGAACATACATGGAATAACCTAGGAACTTTAAAACATACTGAAGCCTGGGTACATCCCAGAGATTCTCATGTAACTGTCTGCATGAGACTTGGGCATGGAGGATTTTAAAAGCTCCCACAGGTCATCCTACTGTGCAATCAAGATGAGAACCACTGTTTACAAAGAAAGAATTGTTATGAAGTGGCCAAACTGTCCCTCAAGACTAGAAACACTGGAATAAGGGCCCCAGGCTCGTGATCCCAGGACTCTGCTCTTTCCACTCAACATCTTACTTTTTTAACAGGTTATTTTACAACATCGAGTTGAAGGATCTTAAAATGTTATCTTTCCATTCTTCATATAAATGTGGGCAAGTCTTTCTCATCTTAAAAAATGAAATCTTCCCCAACCCTACTTCCCAATGAATTAGCCCTTTTTCCCCCTCACTATTACACAAAGCTTCTGGAAACATTATTCTAAACTCATCTTTGTCAAGTTCTCATAAGCCTCTGAAACATGACCTGCCCTGATCATTTCCCTGTAGCTGAACTCACCAAGGTCACCAATGGCCTCCTAATTACCAAATGCACCTCCTCAGGTGGCCAACAGATACACTAAATATGCTCAACATTGCTAACAGGGAAATGCAATCAAAACCACAATGAGGGCTTCCCTGGTGGCGCAGTGGTTGAGAGTCCGCCTGTCGGTGCAGGGGACGCGGGTTCGTTCCCCAGTCAGGGAAGATCCCACATGCCGCAGAGCAGCTGGGCCCGTGAGCCATGGCCGCTGAGCCTGCGCGTCCGGAGCCTGTGCTCCACAACGGGAGAGACCACAGCAGTGAGAGGCCCGCGTATCACAAAAAAAAAAAAAAAAAAAAAAAAAAAAACACAATGAGATATCACCTCACACCTGTCAGAATCACCATGCTCAAGGAGAACACAAAATAACAGGCGAGGATGTGGAGAAAAGGGAACCCTTGTACATAGTGGGAATGTAAATGAGTACAGCTGCTGTGGAAAACAGTATAGAGGTTTCTCAAAAAACTAAAAATGGAACTACCATATGACCCAGCAATTCCACTTGGGTATATATCCAAAAAAACCAACACTAATTCAAGAAGATACATGCACTCCCAATGTTCATAGCAGCATTATTTACAAATGCCAAGGTATAAAAGCAACCTAAGTGCCCATTAACAGATGAATGGATAAATAAGGTGTGGCATACTCACATACACACAACGGAATACTATTAAGCCATAAAAAGAATGAAATTTTGCCATCTGCAGCAACATGGATGAACTTGGAGGGCATTATGCTAAGTGAAATAAGTCAGACAGAGAAAGATAAATACTGTATCATATCACTTACATGTGGAATCTAAAAAGTACAACAAACTAGTGAATAAAACAAAAAGAAGCAGGCTCACAGATATAGAGAACAAACTAGGGGTTACCAGTGGGGAGAGGCAAGGGGGGAGAGGCAATGTAGGGTAGGGGAAAAAGAAAAAGTGTAATTATATGAAATCATGTGTGTGAAACTTTTGAAAACTGTAAAGCACTCTAGAATTTAAAGAGTGTTTCATTCAATAAAAAGAAAAAAATAATTTTTAAATAATTTAAAAAAAAATAATTAAAAAAAGAAATATACCCACATTCTTCTCTCACCTGAACTTTACTACATAATCTTCAAGACTTTCACCCCTTCTCTCCCTCTCCTGTGCTCCTCCTTTGGCTTCCACAGAGTCACTCTTTTCGATTTCTTTGGGGGCTCAACTGCCTGTTAATTAAATTTTTGTGTCCACTTTAGACCTAGTTTTGTCTCATTTTGGATTAGGTTGACATACAAAATTGTGCTCTTTGTAACCAGAAGTGGATAAATATAGGTCAATCATACAGTTTAACATTATGCCCTATCCCAATGCAATGTTAACCATACTGCCCCTGGCTTCAGCTGTCGTTTGTATACAGGGTTTGTCATTTGTATACTCAGACCAGTTGCCGAAGTATTGCAATATTTCCTGCCAATTGGTAAATAGTCTGTGCCTCGTGCCCTCCCACTACCCTGACTGTCCTGCTTCCTCTCTTGGTACTTCTGACACCTCCCAATGATCCCATAACTAAAGGGAAAATGCCTGGCATAACAGGTGACCCCTGAGATCCTGCTTCAAGCATATAGCCAGAATCTGTTCTGACTGGTTGATGTCCATGTTGTACTGATTCTGGAATATTTTCATATACCCCTATGTATTCATGATTTCCAAATGTCTCTATCCATTGATAAGAAATTATCTTTTCTTAGCCTCAGACCCATATTGTCACCTGACTCTCCCTACTTTGACATCACATAGACACATCAGAGCCAACATACCCAAGGTGGGGCATCAAACCTCCCCACAGTGACAGACTTTAACTTTGGTGGCCCCAACAAACTACATCTCCAGACACCCATGCCCTAGTGTAGACCCCTCTCACACTGACCCTGGGTTTGGCCATTGGACTTTCTTTGGCCAATGGGACATTATCAAACATGGTGGAAACAGAGCCTTAAGAAGAACTTGTCCTCTTAGAACGCTCACTCCTGCGAGGCATCTGCCAAATTCTAAAGTAGCTCAGACTAGACTTATTTGTAATGAGAGCAGGTAGAGGGAGAGGTCAGGGGGAGAAGAATGGAGGCCCCAGATGTCACCCAGCATCCCCACTCCATCCTGTCCAAATATCTCACCTACAGATTCCTGAGAAGTAAAGTGGTTGTTGTTTTAAGCTTCTGCGTTGTTAGACAGGGTTCTCCAGACAAAAAGAACCACCAACAGGATATGCATGTATGTATAAAATATTTATTTATTTGCTTACTTATTTATTTATTTATCAAAAGAAATTAGATCATGCAGTTATGAAAACTGACAAGTCCCAAGATTTACAAGGTGAGTCGGCCAGCTGCAGACCCAGGAGAGATGATGGGGTAGTTCCAGTCTGAGTCCAATGGCCTGAAAACCAGGAGTACTGACAGTGTAGTTCCAGTCCAAAGGCCAGGAAACTCAAGACCCAGAAAGATCAATGTTTCCATTTGAGTCCAAAGACAAGAAAAACCTGATGTCACAGTTCCCAGGCAGTTAGGCAGAAGGAATTCCCTCTGACTCAGGGAAAGTCAGCCTTTTTGTTCTATTCAGGTTTTCAGCTGATGGGATGAGGCCCACACACATCAGGGAGGGCAACTTGCTTTACTCAGTCTGCTAACAAAAAACAAAACACCCTCACAGAAACACTCAGAATAACATTTTACCAAATACCTAGGCACCCCATGACCCAGTCGAGCTGGCACATAAAATTAACCATCACGACTTCTAAGCTTTTGGCTGGTTTGTTGTACACCAATAGGTGACAAAAAAGTATGTGCTCCTTACACAATAGGGTACAGGACTGACCTATACAATACAGACTAAAGTCTACTCCTTGTATACTATGACCCACTTCAAGAAATGACATTATCATTCAATAGGACCTGAATCCAAAATCTAGGATTATCCTGGAATAATAGTTTTCCTCCTTTACACTTGATCTTTAATATGTTATAATTCTACCCCCTCATTAATTTCATAAGGCTCTTTAACCTCACTGCCACTGCCCTTGATAGGACAAAAATGGCAAATACCTGGGACTGTGCTGTCACTCCTCCCTTCAATGACCATGGCGAACATGGTCAATCCATCAGGCCTCAGTTTTCAGTTCACCAGGAGAGTGGCCACATAATTCTCCTCAACTCCCCACTGAAGGCATTTATGACAAATGGGTCACACTGTGTGCAGCCTGTATGCTATCCCTGTTCCAGACCCTACTGTATTAAAGCAAAGCCATTTGCTGGTTACACCAACCTCCCCTCCCATTACCCAAGTCAGTTTATCTACCACCTTCTAGAAGGATTACCAAATTAATCTTTCTAACATGCATTTGAAGTTGTCTGGGTTGCCAACCTGCGCTCACCCAAGACTCAGAGGTTTTCGGGTGTGTTAGATTGTTTGCAAAGATGGCTCCAATTCTCTGCCCTTCCCAAATCCATATCCCTTGTGATGCGACTTTTCAGCTCCTCCCATCAAGAGATAAAGTCTGTTTCCCCATCCTTGAATCCTAGGGGCCTGGTGACTTGCTTTGAACAGGAGAGGTAACATGGTGGAGACTCTGAGCCTCAGCCTCATAAGGCTGTGAGCATGTGCCCTCTCTTGGAACCCTGCCACTGGCATAAGAACAAACCTGGGCTCGCCTGCTGTGGAGGAAATGACATGGAGTGGAGCCATATCCCTCAATCTAAGCTTCCCCCCCCCAGACATGTTAAAGGGCACAGCCAAGCTCAACAAAGCCACCCGACTACCCACAGCTGAGCACAGGTAGGTTATTATTATACACCAAGCCATAGCCACTCAGGTGACCCATAGCTGAGGTTTTGTGGTTGGTTGTTACATAGCATCTCATGGCCATAGGTAATTGATACAAGGTTTATATGAAGGACCTGTGAGCAGGTCCATCACAGCTCTATTTGCATGAGAAATGAAACAAATACTACAGGAGAACTCATCCAACTGAGTCAAGGCACCAAATAAACCAAATATAAGAGTCAGCAAATCTATAGGTGGCTATTGTAGGAAAAGCTTTATCAAGAACACAAGGGGGCACCTGCCAACCCAACAATGCTGATGCTAGCACTTTCATTACGGGTGGGTGGGAGACAAAGCTTGCATCAGCACCAGAGTATCCTCAGAATCTTCAAAGGCCATTTGGCAGCATCAGAGGCCTCGGCAGCTGACATCCCTGCAGGGAACTGAAGCAGGGAACATGGCAGACACCACACGGTCGCTAAGAGGATTGTGATTGTGTGAACATTGGAGACGCCTCTGAGAAACTGTCAGAAATAAAAGAAGGCACCTTGAAAGGTCCTGCCAAAGAAAAGAATGCTTCGTGATAATCTTTTTGACTCTATCTTACCCCACCACCTGGTGTGGATGGGGAAAAATGACTTATAAAAGTCTGAAATTGCTCAATAATTCTCCTTTGCTCTCCAAAGAACAAAGAACAAAAAAAACTGGTTGACACCGAAAGACAGGTTTATTCATCTCTCACCCCACATGGATGTAAGACAACCTTCTCACACACACAATGTCCACCTGTGTCTTTTCTATCTTTCCTTACTCTCCCACACCTCTTAGATCATGTGGTTTCTCATTCCCTGCCACAGCGACTAGAGAAGTGAATTCCTCTGTTTCTAAAAGAGCATCTCACAAGCCCCACAGTTAACCTTCTTCTAGGACATAGGATTTTATGCAGAGAGTAGAAGCTATAGTTCTTTTCTTCAAGTTACAGTATAAACAAGGGTATGGTGATCCTTTCCCTTCATTGGCAGCAATAAACTTGCATTGTAGAATGCAAAAAAATGGCCATAAATTCATTGCAGCTCCTACTCTTAAAAGTCTATTTCTCCACCCCTTGAATCTGGGCTTGGTCATGTGACTTGTTTTGGCCAATGGGACCTAAGCAAATATAATGAAAAGAGAGGCTTGAAAAGAGCTTGCACATTGAGGCCTGCTCTTTTTCTGCTGTTTTTGGAACTCAGAGATAGCAGTTTGAATGAGCCCGAGCTAGCTTCCTGGAGAGGCCAAATGGGAGAAAAACATAGCACCTGAGCCTTCAACCCACCAACCTCCAGACATGTGAGTGAGGTCATCCTGCCCAACCAGCAGCCAAGGGCAGCTGTTGCATGCGTGGGAACTTAGGCAAGACAGGCTGAAGAATGGCCCAGTCTAGCCCAGCCCAAATTGCCAACCCACAAAATTGTGAGCAAATAAATGTTGGTGTAAGCTGCTAAGTTTTGGAATAGCTTATTTACGCAGCAAAGGCTAATGGGCACATCACTAAAAATAAGGTACAGGATGTCAGAGGTGAATGTGCAGTGGGGAACCATAACATCTCCTCGTATGAGATGAGCCTCCCAAACCACTGCAAATTGTAAAGGGGATAGGATGGAAGAACTTATTCCTGTCTCTATCATAAGAATCTGATTTTAAAAGCCCATGGAGAAAGTAAAACAAAACAAAAAACAACAAAAAAATACAAAGTAAAATCAAAACAACAGCTCCTCTCAAATCTTAGAAAATGAAACAGATATATTTTTCTGAAAAGAGTAGTTCTGCTTATGTAAACTATGTAGCTGGCCATGTGTTTTTCTTCTCTTTGGTTTAAAAAAACTCAGATCCAAGTTTAAGTCCTACCTCTAACAAATGACTAGGACTTCTCAGAATTCAACATACTGTTCATTTACTTATTTGGGAGGGGGGCATATTTTCCACATAGTATACAAACTTTTACTTCTATTCCACTTCATTTTCACCTTTTTTCTAATATATTTGTCTTAAAACATTCCAAATGTATTTTGAATGAAGACTTGACACATGTAACATTTACTTATTGATTTGTTCTATTTTGACTCAAAGGCACACCTTAAATTGAGGGGACCACAATGTCCATTCTTCCTTGTTTTCTGCTTCTACTTTTTCCCCCGTGGCCATGGATAGAGTCCCAGGAAGGGAGGAGGAAGTGGGAAATAGAGGTGGTAAAACATTTTGCAATTTTCCAAGTGCTAGATATAATCTAGGAGATGTGCATTTTCTATTGAAATAATTTTCTCCATAACAATACACACTCTTATTAGAACTGTATTTTTACTGACAGAGCTCAGAGTTGCTTCACTCAGCCTCCTGCACATAGAAGGAAAAACAAACAAAAAAAACCCCAAAAAACAAAAGAAAAAGTACAAAATACGCTCATCACTGTGATATAAATATGCTTTGATTTGCTCAGTCTCTTATTTATTTTTCTTTCGAGATCCACAGCCTTCCTTGACACTTCCAAATGATTCTGGGACTGACTGCATTTGCATGAAGTTATTTCAATTTTGATCTATGTATTTAATCAGGCACATTGCTTTGAATACATTAGTTTGAATGGTAGAGTCAAATGGTTATTGTTTTTTCTGTAATGTGAGTAAATAAATTAATAGGATTCAGGGATTAGCTTGAATGTCTTCTTTTATGTAACCTAGACAATAGAGTGTCTTATTATTACTGCATTCCTGACAATAAAGCATATAGTGTTTCCCAGTGAGTCAAAACAATAGCTCTATAAATACAAAACATATTCCTCATGTCTGTTGTGTACTTAGTTGTCCATTATTAATATTAACCATCTTTGCTTTCTTCCAGGGAGCTTAAAGTCCCATACATTTTTTTTTAATTTTTTTAATTTTTTATTTATTTATTTATTTTTTAATTTTTTGCTTTATAACAAATTTAATCAGTTATACATATACATATGTTCCCATATCCCCTCCCTTTTGTGTCTCCCTCCCACCCTCCCTATCCCACCCCTCCAGGCGGTCACAAAGCACCGAGCTGATCTCCCTGTGCTATGCGGCTGCTTCCCACTAGCTATCTACCTTACGTTTGGTAGTGTATATATGTCCATGCCGCTCTTTCACTTTGTCACAGCTTACCCTTCCCCCTCCCCATATCCTCAAGTCCATTCTCTAGTAGGTCTCTGTCTTTATTCCTGTCTTACCCCTATGTTCTTCATGACATTTTTTTTCTTAAATTCCATATATATGTGTCAGCATACAGTATTTGTCTTTCTCTTTCTGACTTACTTCACTCTGTATGACAGACTCTAGGTCCATCCACCTCATTACAAATAGCTCAATTTCATTTCATGGCTGAGTAATATTCCATTGTATATATGTGCCACATCTTCTTTACCCATTCATCCGATGATGGACACTTAGGTTGTTTCCATCTCCGGGCTATTGTAAATAGGGCTGCTATGAACATTTTGGTACATGTCTCTTTTTGAATTATGGTTTTCTCAGGGTATATGCCCAGTAGTGGGATTGCTGGGTCATATGGTAGTTCTATTTGTAGTTTTTTAAGGAACCTCCATACCGTTCTCCATAGTGGCTGTACCAATTCACATTCCCACCAGCAGTGCAAGAGTGTTCCTTTTTTTCCACACCCTCTCCAGCATTTATTGTTTCTAGATTTTTTGATGATGGCATTTCTGACTGGTGTGAGATGATATCTCATTGTAGTTTTGATTTGCATTTCTCTAATGAGCAAAGATGTTGAGCATCCTTTCATGTGTTTGTTGGCAGTCTGTATATCTTCTGTGGAGAAATGTCTATTTAGGTCTTCTGCCCATTTTTGGATTGGGTTGTTTGTTTTTTTGCTATTGAGCTGCATGATCTGCTTATAAATTTTGGAGATTAATCCTTTGTCAGTTGCTTCATTTACAAATATTTTCTCCCATTCTGAGGGTTGTCTTTTGGTCTTGTTTATGGTTTCCTTTGCTGTGCAAAAGCTTTTAAGTTTCATTAAAAGGGGTCCCATGTGTTTATTTTTGTCTTTATTTCCATTTCTCTAGGAGGTGGGTCAAAAAGGATCTTGCTGTGATTTATGTCATAGAGTGTTCTGCCTATGTTTTCCTCTAAGAGTTTGATAGTGTCTGGCCTTACATTTAGGTCTTTAATCCATTTTGAGCTTATTTTTGTGTATGGTGTTAGGGAATGATCTAATCTCATACTTTTACATGTCCCTATCCAGTTTTCCCAGCACCACTTATTGAAGAGACTGTCCGTTCTCCACTGTACATTCCTGCCTCCTTTATCAAAGATAAGGTGACCATATGTGCGTGGGTTTATCTCTGGGCTTTCTATCCTGTTCCATTGATCTATCTTTCTGTTTTTGTGCCAGTACCATACTGTCTTGATTACTGTAGCTTTGTAGTATAGTCTGAAGTCAGGGAGCCTGATTCCTCCAGCTCCATTTTTCGTTCTCAAGATTGCTTTGGCTATTCGGGGTCTTTTGTGTTTCCATACAAATTGTGAAATTTTTTGCTCTAGTTCTGTGAAAAATCCCAGTGGTAGTTTGATAGGGATTGCATTGAATCTGTAGATTGCTTTGGGTAGTAGAGTCATTTTCACAATGTTGATTCTTCCAATCCAAGAACATGGTACATCTCTCCATCTATTTGTATCATCTTTAATTTCTTTCATCAGTGTCTTATAATTTTCTGCATACAGGTCTTTTGTCTCCTTAGGTAGGTTTATTCCTAGATATTTTATTCTTTTTGTTGCAATGGTAAATGGGAGTGTTTTCTTGATTTCACTTTCAGATTTTTCATCATTAGTATATAGGAATGCCAGAGATTTCTGTGCATTAATTTTGTATCCTGCAACTTTACCAAATTCATTGATTAGCTCTATTAGTTTTCTGGTAGCATCTTTAGGATTCTCTATGTATAGTATCATGTCATCTGCAAACAGTGACAGCTTTACTTCTTCTTTTCCGATTTGGATTCCTTTTATTTCCTTTTCTTCTCTGATTGCTGTGGCTAAAACTTCCAAAACTATGTTGAATAAGAGTGGTGAGAGTGGGCAACCTTGTCTTGTTCCTGATCTTAGTGGAAATGGTTTCAGTTTTTCACCATTGAGGAAAGTCCCATACATTTTACAAACAAAACTGTCAAGAAGGGCTTCCCTGGTGGCACAGTGGTTGAGAGTCTGCCTGCAGATGCAGGGGACACGGGTTCGTGCCCCGGTCCAGGAAGATCCCACATGCCGCAGAGCAGCTGGGCCCGTGAGCCATGGCTGCTGAGCCTGAGCATCCAGAGCCTGTGCTCCAAAACGGGAGAGGCCACAACAGTGAGAGGCCCGTGTACCTCAAAAAAAAAAAAAAAAAAAAACCAAACCTGTCAAGAATTATAACACTACTCTATGTGATCTCTATAAAAGGAGATATAAATGCCAATCAAAAGGGCCATTGGTTGCTTCATTTATATGCAAAGTTCTCCTGCCCATAAATTACATTAATAGTTTATATTCTCCATACCTTGTCACAGAAGGAGCTCAAAGCATGTTTGATCCTTCCGTTCTTGTGACCTCTGCTTTAGGAGGAAGGAACCCTGGCAGGTCTTGGGATGCCCTTTGCCTCATACACTCCCAAACAAAGAGAACAGGCCACCCTCTGCCTTTTTCCTACATAGTCCCAGATTCGGGGTTCTGATGCAAGAGGGAGTGACAGGGACCCTGTGTGACTCAGGTGACACATCTAGGTCACTGTCGCAATCCTGTCCACCAAGTTGGAGCTGTTTGGGGCCATGGTCCTTGCTTCTCTTTACTTTGTCAGGGAAAAAAAATTGCCAAATGCAACATCCATTGAAATGTCATCATCGGCACATCTCAGAGCAGACTCCTTTTGAACTTCAGGAATAATACACCTGATGATGGGGTCCAGGGCATTCCAGCCTGATACCAACTTGTATTCTTTAGTGAATAATATTTCAGCAAAATTCAAGAATATATCCAATTTAGAGCATCCTTTATTAATCCATTTTGAAATGTCACTATTTTACTCCAAACACCTCTGGAGAATGTGTCAACAAGCGCAAGGCAGTGAAACAAGAGAGGTCGTTCCTCACGGACAGCAAAAGTGCCCAACCAAGTGCCCAGTCGACTACCTGATAACATGGGAAGTAACTGTCTTCCTGCTTTCCTCCCATTTTCTAAGACATCTATTATCTGAACTGCGAACATTGAACCACATTGGAGGAAAGCCACCTTCCTCCCGACTTGACTTACAGGTCAACCCCTTCAGATGACAAACAATAGAGGAACAATCAGGCAGATGCCCAGAGGTTCACTGTCAGAGCCATGTCTGTTCTCTTGGGCATCCCCCACAATTTCTCCTTTTTCTGTTCTGATAACTCCCCGGCTCTAACTGGAGGCAGGAGCAGCGCTGTTAGAGCAGAATTTAATATCCATACTGGGTGGTGCCGTTACTTTATAGATGAGAAGGGGGAATAAGTGACTGTGTTTGGAGGCTGCTGGTTTATTGCTGATATTTTCAAATCAAGACACAGTTTTAAACCACTATGTTTATTTAATTTGTTCACTAGTTAAATTCTCATAAAGTGTCTATATTCTTGGCACTGCCCTCGAGACCTAAGGTCCAAAGGATATAAGAACAAATAATCACTGCCATGTCTTATGTTTTATGAGGGGAGTTGCTCATTAATTTACTCAAATATTTATTGAGTCCATACTATGTGCCGGGCACTCTTTCAGTTTTGGGAAAAAAAACAATGAATAAAACAGACAGAAATCCTTCCCTTAATGGAAGCTTACAATTTAAGGATAGGAATAGTAAAAAACAGAATAAATGAGTAAAACATACAGTATGTAAATGGTGTCGAGTTCTATTGAGAAAAAGAAAGCAGGGAAGGGATTAGGGTGTGGGTGTTCATTTTGCAGAAGAAAAATATTTGGGTCAAGAACCCAAGGTGTTGAGGAAGTGAGACACATGCATAACCAAGGGAAGAGCATTACAAACAGAATGTGAACGCCAAGCCCTGAGAGGGAAAATGCCCAGTGTGATACAGGAACAGCTCAGCTTTTATATTCCGAAGATGGCCACTGCAATATTCCCCTCCCCCATGACCTTCCAGAGCCTTGCCATCCCTGCCCTCTATCAAGAGTCTATGTCTCCTACCCTTGAGCCTAAGCAGGACCTTGTGATTGTCCTGACTTGTAGTGTACGGCAAGTATGACAGAAGAGACGCTAGGTGACCTCCAGGCTTGGTCATAAAAGGCAGAACAGCTTCTGCTCCGCTCTCTTTCTTGGGATGTTTACCTTTGGGACCAGCTGCCATGTTGTGAGGAAGCCCAGGCCACACAGAGGCCCGCATGGAGAGGGACAGAGGCTGAGCTTCCAGCTGACTGCACAGCCACATGAGAAGCAGAAGCACGTGCTCCAGCCCCCAGGGTTGAGCCCAGTCAACTGACACCGTGTACAGCAGCACTGAGCCTTCTCACATAACGGGTTATGAGCAAACTGAGTGATTGTTGTCATCTTCAACCACTCAGTTTTGGGGTAGTCAGAAGGCTAAGTGACCAAAACAAGTGAGGAAGGCCTTGGATTAGGAGACAGTTTAGGGGTGGGGCCGGTCCTTGAGGGTTTTACACACCATTGCAAATTATTTGCTTTTAACACTAATGGGAAAGCCACCTGCAACAAGTAAATGCTGGTCACTGTCTGGGACCTGGGTGTCATCAAGAAGACAGCCTCCAGCAAGCACATGTCTCCTACCCTCGGACAGAGATTCTTTCGAAGACAGGGAGCCTTCCTTCCACTTTCCACAGGCAACATTTTGCACTCACAGTGACAAACTCACTCACAGACTGGCCTGACCAGCCCATTTCCTGTCACAAAATTGTAATAGGCGCCTGTATGGTAAGCACACACCCTTGGGATGCTGGCCAGCACTGCCCCGTGTCACTGGGAGAATTCAACTTCCACGCACATTTAGGTTTCAGCCAACTTAGACCCATAGATGCCCAAATGGGGTGAGAAAAAGTGTGCTTTCCATGGAGGCTTCTGGACATTGTTTTCCCTCTGGCTCAACAAGCCTCTTGTTGGCTGACTTTGGGGGACTGCAGCGTGGCCCACCTGGCACGGAGACATTTGCTGCATCGTCAGGGAGGACAGGCAAGCCCGGTCCCAGCACCAAAGTGTTTTTCAATGCTGAGAGACTCAGAAAGATGAGCATTGAAGGAATCCATCCCTTTTTAAAAAACTGAAGCATAGTTGATTTACAATACTGTGTTAGTTTCATAAAAGAATCCATCCTTGTTGACATTTTAAACAGGTTAATGCACCTATGTGAGGTGCAGTATCTGCTCCCTTTGGGGCTGAGATTATACAAGTGCTCAGTCTGGAAGTCTGTAAAACTGGACAGCCTTCCAAAAACGGGGCAGATAAAGCCCCATGATGATGGTGGCCACAGTGAGTCTGGAGGGAGACAGGTCACTGCTCCTGAGTCACACAGGGGCTAGGATCCTGTCCAACTCCTCTGGGGACAACGCTGAGGACTACGCACTGAGGTCCAGGAAGAGCCAGTACCAACACTCTTTTACTGAGTTGTTGAGTTTGAGGCAACTGCTAACAGTGATCAATTTCCACACATTACATTCTGTTCCTAGGCAGGTTCAAAGGGAATTTGGGTAGGTGGATGAGCAACAGGATTCAACAAAATACCCTTTAGGTTAGGCCCAGTCAGGAAGAAATAACTTCTGTTCTTGCTGTTCTGTTTCGTGTTAACCAATTCAGGATGGTAGGATGTGAGATGCTGAATAGCATTCTGGGTAAATGTCTTAGAGAGTTGCCTTGAGAACCTTAATATTCTCAACCACACTGGCGTGAAGGCAGGTTGTGCTGGCACTGAAAGGCCTGCCAGACTATTAAAAGAAAGATGACACACTTTTCAGTTTGGCATTTGTCCTCATAAATTTGAAATCATGTCATTTCATCAGAGGGATATTAAGCCTTTCTTAAGATAATCCAGTCAAAGAAAGTGAGAACTAGAGGGTGCCTTCCTGATGTTCTCCTCATTTCACAGGTTGAGAACCCTGAGTCCCAGAACAGATAATTGGCTTGTCCAAGGCCCTCAGCTGTTTGGAAGTCAACAGTCATACAGTTCAAGTCCTAGGGCTTGGGCCCTTTAACACCATTGCAGTTGCTGATAACACAAGCCAGTTACTGCAATACCACCTGGTATACAAAAGGCACTCAATAACGGTGGCCTCCCCTCATCAGGCTGTGAGATCTTCGATGGCACAGTGAGGTCTCATTTATGCTTAACTCCCCAATGCCTTCCCTATAATAAGGGCTCATTTTTAATACATAAATGCACAAACACTGGATTCCTACCACACTCCAAATGTTCATTGTTTCTTATTGCTGAAACACCAATTTATTAAGTATTTATTGATTGCCTGCTCTTCTTCATTCATTCAATAGATGTGGTTGTGCATCTTCTATGTGCTCCATGTGGTGGATACAGGAATGAGCAAAGCAGAGGGACTCCCAGGCCTGGTGGAGCTGACACTCCTGTGACTGTGTCCAGCTATAGCTAAGCAGCCAAAACAGTCAATTGTCTTAACACACCTGACTCCCGGGCCAATCAGATGAGGCCAGCGTACATACCTAAAAAAGCCAGACAGCTGTTCAAGACAGAACAGTATCAGCGGGTTCAGACAATAAGTTATATGGCTGTTCAAAGGACGGAAGGTTTGGTGTGGCCAAAACAGTCTTAGGAGACCCCAAGGACAGTTTGGAGCAGTTTCTTGAGAATATAGTAGGATTTGAAAGAGCAGAGAGAAGAGGAAGGGGATGGCACGCCAGGGAGGTGGAGGAAGAGGCAGGAAAAACATGAGCGAGATTAATGGGCCAGGAATGACTCTAGTCAAGCCAGATCCTAGGCCAGAGAAGGTGAAGCTAAGTAGAAAAGGCAGGGCCAGATGGGGAAGGCACCAGTCGTGGAAAAACCCGAAGAGAAAACAATATCTTTCATCTGCACTTTGAAAAATCTGCTGGGAGGTGAATGACAGGTCATTTGCAGGTGTATAAGTATTTCAACGTGTTTCTGTCCAGATGGAAGGTCCACAGGAAACTTACTCCTCCATTATCTTTCCGCCAACTTCAGATCGACACTTCTTGAGGTAAGGAAACCCACAAAAATACAGTAAGAAGAATTAGAGTGGATTGTCAAAATGTGAGAGAGTAAACGTCCACTTTCTTAGAACATACCCCAGCTGTTCATATTTCATAATTAATGTTCCATTGCTAATAGTTTAGAAAATGGATTCCAAGTATGTGCTTTCACTTTTCCCTCTATTTGTGGATCTACTCTCTGTAAGTTGAGTCCAGAGCGCAAACATAACAAAAGTGAACTAGACGTTTAAAAGTAGAGACAGATATGTATTTTATGTAAATATGTCTGTGCCATGGCTACAGGCCAAACTTCAGTTGAAGAGCTGTGAATGAGGTTGGGGGAAGGGGGCAATGAACAGGTCTGTGGATGAAATACCTAAGTCTTAAATTAACCACTTTGACAAATCAGTTGTCCTACCGTAAAGTTAGGGGTTCTGTCTAATTAGTAGATCAAATGCACTATTGGCCTCAATTATTGGCCTCCCTCTATCAACACACGTGGCCCTCGAACTTTGGGGTCTCTTTCTGCTCTGACACCAGGCCAGCTTTGTGACTTGCTTTGGCCAACAGAATGTGGCAGAGTGAAGCCCTACTAGTTCTGAGCCTAGAACTCAAGAGCCTTTGTGTGTTTCTGCTCTATTTCTTGGGGCTCTGCTAAGTCCTGATCTGAACATACTCTAGGAGGAGAGATCCCATGGAGCAGAGCCCAATTGTCCAGCCTTGGCCCCCTTAGGTCAGTCAACAGCCAGGTGACCCCTGGCCATGTGAGAACCTGGCCAAGATTAGCAGAACCACCTCCCCCAGGCACAGCTGAGCCCCAGAGGCATGAGTAAGCCCAGCCTATACCAGAAGTACTGTCCAGCTGACCCTCAGACTCAAGAGGGTCCAGTAATAAAGACTTGCTGTTTTAATCCACTGAGCTTTAGTGGATTGTTGAATAGTAATAGCTCTCTGATAGAGACTAGGTCCTGGCTATACATTAGAGTCTTCTGAGAGTTTTAAAATATACCAATCCTTGCACCCCTTGTCTCTATGCTGTGATTCTGTTTAATCCACCTAGACATTACTTTATTTTGTTCTGTTTAAGTTTCTCAGGTTTCTAACATGCAGCCAGAGTCAAAACTTCCTGGCTAGAAATACACCTCTTCCTGCCCTGACTTCTCCAAATATTAAAGTTCTAGGTAAGTGGGCCTTTGTTGTCTTAGGTCTGGATAACGCTAAAGTGTGTGTGCTTTTGCACATGTATCACTGAGAACAAGACAAATCTGTCTTCCTATGTGAAAAATGGTCCTCTATATGACCATCAGTTTGTTCAGGCAAGAAGACAGTGATTTCTGTCCCAGTAGCCAATATCCAGGACTATCACTTATGGGATGGTTGAGAGAACTTATCCCCCGAAGGCCCTCCTACCTTTCCTCTGGAAGCTGGCTGAAACAGATATAAAGCCTTTTGCTACTTAATATTTAGGTTAGGCTATGAATCTGGCAAAACCAGGAACAAAGGGGAGGTGACATCTGTAGATCGCTGGGGAGTGAGGGAGGGACTTTCAGAAAGGGTCAGACTGTTTTTACCTTCTAATTAAGGATGCATCAGAGAGTTGGTTTGTGAGAGTATGTGACCAACTTGGAGGAGGGAGCTTGATAAAGAGCATTTTATTCAAGAGTAAGAAGATCTACCTGGTAGATCCCTTGGGGCCCCATCCCAATCCCCTTTCCTGGGCAGGTGTACCACCTCTCCCAACTATGTCAGTGCTGGTTGCCAGTGACTCATACCTTCCCCCTTTGCCAGAGAATGGCCTTCAGCAGACAGAAGCCATGTGCCTGGAAATGCCTGGGAGGTTATGCCCTCCCTCTTCTGACCTGGAGGCAACCTGCCGCTGGCTAATGACTGATGGACACAGGCTACAGAAGCTTCCTCAGACAGAACAGCCCTCTGGTGCCATTCACATTCTAGAACTCCCATGGGATCAGCTGAGGCTCAATTTTAGTGGAAAGCCTGTATTGATGATTTCTTCCCTTGCCCTATCCTGCTTTTTTCCTATTGCTCTCTCTCCCTCGATAAATCACCTGTCCCAGAATCCCTGTCTCAGGCTCAGCTTCTAAGGATCCCAGCTGAAGAACATCTGCTTTCCTGAAAAGTGTCCAGCTGCCTATCAGAAGTGCTGTCAACATCCTTCTATCCTTTCTTCCCTCCCACTGGCTCTGAGGAAGCAGCACTCTTCTCCTCTGGTATTTAGAGTGTAGATCACTTATCTACACTCTAAATACCAGCTTCTCAAATCACAGGGATGGTTGCTACACAGCCATTTTCCTCAGCATCCTTAAAGGTATCTTTTTCTACTAACCCTTCCTCTCACTTCATGCATCCCAGGTAACCTCCATCTTGGGCAGGACTCTGGTGAACCATCTCTGCCTCATTGCTCCACTTTTTTTCTAGAAAACACTTAAGGTCAAAATTGAGCCCTGTTTCCTCCAGGAGAACTTCTTCCCAACTCCAGCCCACACTGATCCCTTTTACCTCCTTATTCACTTCACACCTACCCATGCAGTTTCGCTCCTGAAAGAACTCTGTATGTGCTGGCTTTATGCACAAGACGTGCCTTCACCATAGGTTTTATTCATTTGTCTTGCCTTTCTAGCAAAATAGCAGGTCCTCATAGATAGGGAATGTATCTTTCTTATAATTTCATATGCCATAGTACCTTGTTTTGCAGATACATATTAACCGATTAGCTAAAGAGGAAAAGTCTACAGTTACACTTAGGTTTCATAGTGCAAGGGGTGCATCTAACCTTAGTGCTAGAGCATGGAAAAGGTTAATTAAGTCTTTGGGAGCTGCCATTTCAGGATATCACATCTTTAACAATCATATTCTGTATAATAAGGACCCAATAGCCTGAAATACCAAAATGCCAATTTCCTAGTTAATTGTGAGGATAGATACATTTTTTCTCCTTTGCAAAATTTGTTGCCGTTTCACATATGACTTTAACTGTAATGGAAATGAGGCTGGACAAATCAATGTTTAGCGTTTAGCAAGTTAAGTTTGTCGATATAGAATGTAAATAGCAATAGAGATTGGTAGTTAACACTACAGTTTTAATCCAATATAATACCTCTCCTTCCTCTTTCCCAATTAACTCCAAAATCTCCTGTAATTAACACGATTTATGCCACTAGAGTAAAGGCCATTTCTAGACTGTGTACTCTAAGTCCTCATTATGCAAAATGATTTAAAATTTCAACTTACATTTTGCAAAAAACAAAATATGCAAATGGGGCCAGTGTATCGAATGGGAGCTTTAAATTCTTCCCTCCCAGAATTTTCATGCTCTAGATTTTAAATGATGGCAATACATTCCAATAAGCATCCTCACCTTAAACCTAAGCGTATTTCTCAGAAATGAAGACACGTTACATTCATGAAAGAGTGAAAACGTAACTGATTTGTACTCATCTGAAGGTCAGTCTTCCACCAGAAAACACAGCTACGTAGAAAACAGAGACATAGCTGAGCAATCCAAAGTCGTTTACAAAAAGAAAGAGAAATTTAGAGAGAGGGAGGGAGGAAAGGGGGGCAAAGGGAAGGAAGGAAGGGAGGAAAGAGCCAGGGAAGAGGGAAAAGGAAGTAAAGACAGAGTCACTCTGGGTTGTTGAAATGACTGTGATAAAGTACAAATGCTGAAAATCATGGTTTAGCAGATGGGTCCTCAGTTCGCCCTGAGCCTATTGACATATACTGCATATGGTTGTTACATTCTTGGTTATCTAACTTGCCAGACTCTGCCAATTAAAATCAGCATTTTGTTAAGGCAGAGAGCTGCAGGCTAGCTACCTTTAAAGCCACAACCGGAAACTGGCGAAAAGACAGAAAAACACATCATGACACAGAAAGTGGTATTTGCTATGGCAGTTGTGAATCATCAAGAAAAGACAGGTTTAGTTCTGAATTTTTGTTTCAGAAAGCACAGAAATGGGTAATATGTTTTTGAAAAGCTTTCAACAAATGTTTCAAAAATCTGTCATGCTCTAAAAGGAAAAGCTGTGAAAATTTGAAATATTCATGAATGTTTAGAGATACCTTTATTCTATGGGTCAGTTTCCAGTTCAGGTACTCTGACCTAGGTTTCTCATAAACTGAAAAAGTGTCCCCCAAATAGACTTCCTATTAGACCTAAAGATTTTTACTTGGAAGATAGAATGACCCTAATTATTAAGAATAGGACTTCCCTGGTGGCGCAGTGGTTGAGAGTCCGCCTGCCGATGCAGGGGATACGGGTTCGTGCCCTGGTCCAGGAAGATCCCACATGCCACAGAGTGGCTGGGCCCGTAAGCCATGGCCACTGAGCCTGAGCGTCCAGAGCCTGTGCTCCGCAACGGGAGAGGCCACAACAGTGACAACAGTGAGAGGCCCGTGTACCGCAAAAAAAAAAAAAAAAAAGCTTATTACTCAAGGGGAGGGGGAGGGGCAGCAAGAGGTACAATATAAGGCAAACTAAGGTCACCAAGTAGGATGTCAGTCAATGTGGGTGACATGTGGACCTCAGAAGCAGTTGGGTTGAACTGAGAAAAACAGAGGAAGAAACAGATCCTTACCCCGAGAATGTTCTATCTAAATTGAACTAGGTTGTTTTAGGAATCCCTAGTCTAAATTATCCTAGTCTCTACAATAATAGAACCCTGCTCTCCATCCATCCGTGACCCATCAGTTGTAGCCATGTAATAGGTAAAAAAGAAGGAAACAGTTGCTACAGGCTGAGGAGACAGCACTTTTAAAGACACAAAGCCTTTGAGCGCTTGGTATGGTTGTAGCTAAATTGGGGAGCACAAGTGGAGCTTGTGGCTGTGAGGGTTGCTAATTAGATGGGCTCTGCTGGATTTGGCACCAAATGACAAAAGCCAAACGATGAGAGATATGAGCAAGTGGACTTTGAGGCTTCAAGCTTGGCTACCTGGGATAAAAGAGGTGCTATTAGTAGACACAGGAAGGTAAGAAGATGAGGTGGAAATGCTGAGGGCAGTCTACACAGGAGACGCCGGTAGGTGTATCCAGGAGAGCCGTCCAGAAGGCAGTTTGAAAAATCAGTGTCAAGCTCTTGAGAAAGGCCTAGAACTTGGTATCATTACCTAGATGTGATCATCTGAGTTGTAGAGTAGGACCACTTCAAGCATGGTCAACAGACCAACAGCATCATCTGGAAGAATATAAGAAATCCACTTTCCTTTTCACTATTTTTCTTAAATTGAGGTATAGTTAGTTTACAATGTTGCATTAGTTTCAGGTGTACAGCAAAGTGATTCTGTTATATATATACATATATATATATATATATATATATATATATATATATATGTCCTTTTTCAGATTATTTTCCATTGTAGGTTATTTTATAAGGTATTGAGTACAGTTACCTGTACTATACAGTAGGTCCTTGTTGTTTACCTATTTTACATACAGTAGTGTATATATGTTAAACCCCAAACTCCTAACTTATTTCTCCCCCACCAAGAAATACACTTTCTTGAGCTCCACCTCAGACTTATTGAGTCAGAATTGCTGTATTTTAGCAAACTCTCCAGATGATTTTATGTCCACTAAAGTTTGAAAAGTACTGGGCAAGAGAGTGGATGAGATCATGGAATGAGAAGGTATATACTGAAAGGAAAGATAGTTTGCACATTGGAGAATTCCTTTAGAGGCTGAAAAGCAGAAAAAACAAACAAACAAAAGACCCCTTCCCCACCCAAAATAAAAATACCATAGAAAGACTCTCAAAGGAACATGAGAAAAATTATGGTGCATTTCAATGTGAAAATCAAGGAAAGATAAAATTACTTGTGCACTTATTTTAGGCTCCCTGATAAACTGTTAAACTCTTTGAGTAATGGGACAAGTTAAGGATAAGGTAAGAGTTAAAGTCAGTAGCTCCAAGAATGATCTCTTATTTATTGTTGACAAATCAAGACTGTCCTATACAAAACAGGGCTGTGGTCACCTTTGGCTAAAACACACACGCTAACGGTAGCACTATGAATGGTGATATTCTAGCAGAGTAGATCTTTCAGCTGCATTTGGCTTTTATGTCAAGAACATGTGTCTTTAATCCCACGCTCAAATAGACAAATCATTCATCTAAGAAGCTGTAACACAGTAAACACAAGAAATTTGCAGTGGGTCCCAGAAAGAAGAAACAAAAGAGCTCACTGATCTTGCTCACCTGTAATTTGTCAATTATATGATTTCTCACACAAATATTGAATTAGAGTATTTTAATAGCTTTCCTTGAGCAAATGAATTTCTCTCCAATGTAGACTCATAACAGGCACAGAACAAGTTCTCTGTGGTCCCTGATGCTGAGAGAAAATTACTTCCAGTGGTTATAGCTCAGTAATGACAGCATTTAGTGTCTATGCCATCATCCAAGCAATCACAAATCATCCAGAAAGTACCTATTTTCACAGAGCACTGAGCTAGACTCAGCTCATAATTCTGGAGTGAAGGTGTCTGGCTTTCACACAAGTCTGTGGCTGGCATCCTTGAGGCCAACTATTTGCTTCTCTAAACTGATGTGGGTACAGGACATGTCATTGGGGTGGGCAGCCAAGCCCAGTTTAGTTTTACTTCACCACAGAAATTTTTAATTTCCATTCAAGGGCTGAAGAGGTCTTTGTTCAGTGAACAAGTCCTTCCTAGCAGCCCCTGTGCTCACTGGCTTAATATCATAGTTAGACTTATTGTGGTTGGTAAAATCCTCATTTAAGTAGATAGCATGCTGATGCTAATACCTAAGGACATAAAAGGATTGGCATATGTTTTTTAAATGTATACAAAAAAAGATATACTGATAGACAAATTCAAATCCAACACTCATGGTGTGACCTTGGCTAAGTCACTTATCTAGAGAAGCCTCAGTTTCTTGATCTGAAAAATGGAAATAAAAATTCCATCTCCCAACAGGAGTGTTTTATGGATTAAATGAGATGATGTATACACAATGTTTAGTATTCAAATAAAGGATAGACTCTTGTATTATCTAGCACAGGGTCCATACGTTACTATGCAAATGGCATACTGGAAAATATGGCTCTGCATTCAAATTCTGCCTCTACCACTTATAAGCCAGGATTTTTTAAGTTACTTGACTCTCTGGTTCCTATCTTTTTCACTGGCAAAATGAAGGGAATGAGTTATAATATTTTAAAATTCCTTTTATCTCACAAATTTTATATACCCAGCCACCTTTACCAATTGCTCTGGGACATTCCTGGGTTTGAAATTAATAATAAAATGAGCTTTAATGTGTAAACTATATAAAAAAGATTTTATAGATGTGCCTCCATTTTTCTCAATTTCCAAAGTAAGCTATTTGAGTGAAATAATACATCCAAACAGAAAAATGACAAATTAAAATTTTCACAAAATGTAACCTGTGTAATCACGGTCCAAATCAAGGACTAGAACTTGACCTGTGCCCCAGAGCCTCAGACCATTATATTCTGTTAAAGAATATCTGTTAACTACATACAAGGAACTGTTAACATAGAGGCTAGGCTTCTAATTCAAACAATAACAATGACAACAACCATCAAAATTAAGAAAAGAGCCAGTTGGATATACAGTATTCTGGATGGGAATAATTAAAAGCTGAATCAAGATAAATAATCTCAACATTAAAATCGAACACTAATTTCTAGGATCCTAATTATGTCCATACTAATTTCGTCACCAGAAAAAACTACAAACGGAATATACTATTCAGAAGGAGCCCAATTTCTTTAAATGACCATTTCCAGCGCTGGCTTCCCAAGGTCTCTCCCCTGAGCCTTCCAGTGCTCTAGCAACTGCTTGCATTTTTACAGTTTGCTTCTCAGATTTGCAGTGCTTTTCCCTGGCTGTCGGTGGAAAGATTTTCAATACAGGCAGAGTTGCGTGCATTTGGAAATGGCCGTCAGCACGCTAAAACGAAGCTTCCCTCTGGCTGCATCATTATCTTTTCAACATACCTATCTGCTGAGTTCCAGAAAATAGTTCTCAATGTATGCACACTTTTCCTACTAACATATACTAGCTTTAAACATCAGTAGGCTCCACTGAAGTCACAGTAATATTCCCCCAAGCTTGACATCTAAAGCCATGTATAAGAGAAATTATTTCATAGGAAATGCAAACTCCCCTGCTTTTCACTTTTGCTTTAGCTTAAAAAAATTAAAAGGAAAAAAGAGAGAAACTTTTAGATGCTGCTGACAATTTGAAAAAGATTATGGGTTCCCTGAGAACGTTATTTCTTTGAATTTTGGACAGGAAAGGTAAAGTATCTTTGACTTTATCTTGCTCAATCACATTGGTCCTGCTGCCAGAGCTATAATAACTCAGGGAACCCAGAACAGAGGAAGAGAGGGAGGAAGAGGAGAAAGAGGAGTAAGAGAAGGAGAAAAGCAAAGGGGGATGTTTGCAGGGGCCAGAGCAGGAGCTGCAGGGCTTCACGGGCCCCGAGAGTGCTCTGACGCCATCATTTGAAATATTATCCAAAATATTTTCATTCCCAGTGATTCTCACCACCTGCTCCCGCCAACTTCCCTCCCACTGATGCTGAGGCCTTCATTGCTTGGTGTGGAGCCGAGTCCAGGGAAGAATAAAAGGACTCAGTCCTCAGGTTTTGATTCCAAAGTTGCCTCTGGAAGCCCATTTCGGGGAGGGAAAAGACTAGTTAACAACAAAGCTTTCATTTGCAAAACCAGAAAAAAAAAAAAAAAGCTTGCAGGGTTCAAAGGAGTATTTTTACTTTTGTTTGTTTTGCTGACAGAAAGCCAGAGAGTAGGGAAGATTCAGAATCCGGTGTGACTTGGGGCATTTCCTGAACCACAAGGACTGAAATGAACCTTCCTGGGCTTGGGCTGGTGGGGGGATCCGGAGGCAGCCTGTCAGCAGAGGAGAGGTGCCTGGGTTCCCATTTGCAAGTTTGGAAGGAGGATCTCCTAGGAGACCCCACAGTTTGTACGGCAGCCTCAGGGGTTGCAGTCAAGCCCTGTTCAGGCAAAAAGGTCAAGAGTTCCCACCTCAACCTACCTCCTCTCCCCCACACATGCTACAGGGAGATCCAGAAAGCTCTGAGAGGATGGACTAGGGCCCCGACCCCCAACCAAGCAAGGAAGGCAGACGTTCCCCTGGAAGCAGTGCCCAGGACAGACATGAGCAGTAGACCCCAGAGCACATCCAACGGCCAGGGCTGATGGGGACAGAGATGGGGGCCGCCCCCAACCTCCCCCCGCAGGAGAAGACAGTGGGGACTCAAAGATAAGCATGTACTAGATCCCTTCCTCTCATTCCAGATGTGCAGCCTCTTGACTGAGCCGTCCTCCTAGGAAACGAAGAGAAGAAGGAACCCGGAAGAGGCAGAGAACCACCTTGCTTAGAAAGGAGCGCTCGGGAGTCTGAATCCCCTGCGTATTTGCCTCACAGAGGTTACATTTTAAACCAGAGGGACTGAGTTGTCTTAAATGGGGGTGGGGGTGGGGCACTGGTGAGCAAGCTGAGTTCAATTACAGATAAAATAAAAAGTTGTGCTTCTGCATATCTGCCCCCTAATGTGTCCACCTCACAGCAGCTTCCAGAGCCTCTTTGGTTCCAGGGGAAACTGCTGCTTCTTCATATTCCCGCCTTCCTGGTACAGGCACCCCTGGGAGGCAAGAAGGCTCCCTGTTGGTAACTAAGCAGCGGGTAGTCTAATCAGCCCTCCAGCAAGGGTTCAGGGGACAGTCCTGACATAAACAGGAGAGCACTCTTGCACCCTTGCAGCCTGGAAACCAGCTGTCCTGTCACACACCATCCTCTTTCTAATGGATGAAGATGTTCAGGAAGACCCCCTCCTCACTCACCTGCACCCCAATATCCTGTAGTGTCACCCTGAATTATTCTCTCCATTTCACCTCTGGAGGCTGAATGGGGAAAAAATGATGCCTCCCTCACCATGGCTGGTCCACCCTTGCACCTTCTCCCAGAAGATCTCTGGCTCAGAGAACTAACCTAGGAGAACTTTTGCTCTGAAGCCATCTATGTGGTCTGTGGAGAAGCTCCCAGTCAAGTGTTCCTTTGCTGGCTTTTCAAAGAGTTCTTCCCAAAGTGTGGCAAAGACCAGCAGCATCACTTGGAAGCTGGTTAGGATGCAAATTCTTGAGAGCCCACCCAAACCTACTGACTAGAGAACTCTGAGGTAGGAATCTGAACAACTGCCCACTCCTACCCCCAGCCTATGCAAGTTAAGTCTGAATGCACTGTCTTTATAGACCTAAGTGGTCCCTCTGTGTTGAACTTCACTGAAGAGTGAAGGTATCTTCCTGATATAAACCTGAAGGTCCTCTGGTGCCCGAGCCTCCAGCAGCATCTCAGCAGGCCAACATCATCCCTCCAGCAAGAATCTCAGTTCATCCAACAGATACTGAAGATCTACCATGCTTGGAACTCTAAATTCTCTCTCTGTGGCCCCAGACCTCATTGCTATGGCTTTATGATGTGAAGACATAGAGGAGGCGAAATCTGTGGGCCATTTCAATGGAGTCCATTTGCCTAAACATTTATTCCAGATAAGAGGTAGCCTACCAGGGCTTGGGAACATTGTCTAGCTGCCCCAGCCTTATTGCAAATAATACTTCTGTCCACAAGGTAATCTTATCCTCAAGCTTCTCTTGCTTCTTGGTCCAGTTGTGGTCCAGACCATTTGTTAGAATCACCTGGGAATGTATTACAATAGCACTAGTGTGCCACAAAGATCCCTATTTAACTGGTCTGGGGTGAGTCCTGGGCTCAGTATTTTTTAAAATTCACCCAGTGATTCTAATATGTAGCTTGAGCTGCAACCTAGGCCCTGGCTAAACCAACAGACCCAGAAATGTCAGGTCTCCCTGTTTGAGAATTTGCAGGTGGCTTAAATGTATAAAGAAGGAGGAGAGGTAGATGGATGTGCCAGGTACATTACAAATATTAGCTCATTTGACTTTACGAATAACACTGAGAATGTGCTGTCAGTAAACTCTTAAGCAATGATGGAAACTAAGAAAGTGTGGAGCCAGGATTTAAAGGTCTTCATTGAAAACTTGTGTCTTATTTGCTAACGGCAGAAACTAAGTGATACAAAATGAAAAACTATAAAAATATGCAGTGGAACATCAGTGAGCTAAACCAAGATTTAACACATGGGACATCACAGTACACAAGAATCCAAGTTGGTTCACACTGTAATCAAATATACACAAAATGCTAGACTAAAGAGGGTTCCCTTGGGCTCTTCTTACAACTTTTGCAAGATCTGCATTTTCTCTCCAACCCTCCTTCTCAGGTGTAGCTCTGGGGAGGGTGCCCTAACCAGAGATGGATGTGTAGACTATCAGCTCGCAGTACCACTGTGTAGAAAACTTGCTGTGAAAAGAAAACTGAGCAGTAAGATAGAGCACTTCTCTATGCAACCAAATGATATGACTCTCATGTCACCTTCTTGAAGGCTGGGTGTCTCCCTGGGACAATGAGAAGGCAGTATCATTCTCACAAAGAATATACGCTCCCCCTCAACCCTGCCTGGGGTCCCACACCAACTTCTCCAATTACTGTGCGACTTTGGACAGGGCACTTAACCTCCCTACGCCTCATAAAACTCACCTGTAAAATGGAAGAAAACACCTTGAGATGCCACCCTCCCTTCCTGGCTGTTGTCAGGATTGTGATGATGTACACAAAGAAGGGAACACAACGTTGATGATGGAATTTATTATTATTTCATGACTTGGAATGGTCTTCTGCCCTCTTTCTCCTTCACTAACATTGAAACCTATACCCATCAACATGGACACTTCCTGACAACCTCTCTTCCATGCAGAGCTACAGGCCACACGTTCGCCACTAGCACACCGTGAAACAGCTTACTGAAACAGCCCCATAAACTGAACCAAGTTGTCACATGGCTGCCTTGGTCACTTTGACCAGGAGCTACCTGAGGACAAAGCCTGTCTTGTTACCCATTAAATCCCCAGCATCTAGCCCCATGTCTGCTCACAATAGGTTCTCAATGAATATTTGTAGAATAAATAAACAAAATATAAATATTCAGGGCTGGCCCTTCCAGAAATGGCTGGTGGTTTCCTCAAACTCCGAAAATCTCCCTGTTGGGACTCTGGGTGGAACAGAGGGATCACCTCTCATCATTTTCTCTGTAGCTCCTTATCCATCCCAGGCCCATCAACTTGGACTCCCAGATGGATGTTTCCTATGCACAACTAAAGTAAGACAAAGTCTCAGGCTCCCATAACCCCCCAAACTCTCCTGCAAAGGCCTTAGGACAAGGTGATTCCCACCCACCTGGTGCAATGGAAGAACATCTGGATGGCATTCTCTGCTGTTCAAATCAATTTATGGCCCATGAATCACATGTTGAATACACATAACCTCACTCCCTGAGAAACAATCCTTTGGATTTCCTTAAAATGATCTATTATTGATAACCATATATATGCCACATGCCTCATTTCATCTCCATACTACCCCATCAAGATAAGTACTTTACACGATTTAGAGATGGTACAAATGCCTGTGGGAGCCTTCCCAGTTTTCCTTGTCTTATTCCTCAAAAAGGAGGCTAAAATATCCTTATTTTATTCTAAATAATAAATATTTATATACTTTCCCAATCCTTTCTTGAAACTAAGACATGGAACAATGTCATGACTTTGGCCAATAGGACCTGAGGGAAAGTCTGCTGGGAGAGGGGTAAGAAGTAATGAAAACTTTTTCACCTCAATAAAAAGAGATGCAAGGAAGAAACACTATTCTTCTTCAGCTGGATATGATCATGGCTACGTTTGATGCCTGGAACAGTAGCAGTCATCTTGCAACCCTGAGGACCGAGAGCTAAAGGACCAATTCAATATGGTGAAGGTAGGAAGCAGAAAGAGGGATCCTTGATGACACCACTGAGCACCATCCCAATCCTTGAACCCCCAATTGCTATGCTTGTTTCTATGTGATATAATAAATATTCTCATAGTTTAAACTACTTTTAGGTGGGTGTTATGTTACATGTCTGAAATGTCCTACCTGACACAACAGGAAAGAAGACAGGAGAAGCTAATTACCAAAAAGATCACACTGCAATTAGCAAAAGAAAGGAACTAGCATTATAGTAGAGGAATAGAAGTAACATTATTAACCCATCATGAGCAACACACTCTATCAAGAGCAATATATGAAATACACCACTTAATCCTCATCAAAACCCTAAGAGGATATTATGGATAGTCTATTTCATAAAAGAAAACTCAAGAGAGGTTAAGTAATTTACCCAAGGTCAAGTAGGAAGTGGCAATTTTGGAATTTCAACCCAAGCTGGTATGACTCCAGTGACAGGAGGGATCTGCTATGCCATATGCATGAAGAATTAGTATCCCTTAGCTCATCCTTTTGTATGGCTGTGTTCCTCAGATGTTTTCCTATGAAATGATTTTGATAGGGAGAATATAAAGCATAAGGGGATGCAATGGTGCTCTCAGGAAGATGCAGGGGGTGTGGGATAAAGGGACAATAGTAGACCACTGAAAGCTACCTGGGAAGACTTCAAATTGTACACAGAGCAGACCCAGACAAACACTGCTCTTTGATTGAAAAAAAATACACATATGTATGTATACATTATCAATATTTTGCAGTCTTTATTAAATATAAATTATTTAATATATTCATGGCATAATTAAGGAAAACTTTCACAAATGAATTGGATCTGCTTTCAGCTGAATAACAATCTATTTACTTTTGTTAGACCTTGGAAATTTCAATACACTGTAATTGTATTTCTAATGACAGAAGATTCATCTCAGCTCACAGTGTATACATTTCATTATTCACCACACATTTATATTCTAGTAAATGAACTTGCTCATTATACACTGTAGTCTTTTTGTTGCACGATGTTTACATTTTTTAAGTGATTAAAGCCATGTAATCACTTCATTGTGATGTTGGCAATTGTCATTATATAATATATACAATTTCAAAAAGATGCAATTTAAGGATTTTGATCTTGCAGCATAAATATATGCATGACACGTAGTACAAATAAACTTACTCCAGATGGTTGCTTAAAACAGATAAATCAAATTTCCCAGTAGTCACAAACTAAATTTTCGACCAAATATAGTTTTTTCACTGATTAAAATGGCTAAACATTCAAGTCACTCTAAACATAATAAATGTGACAAAATTGGGTAGGTTGTGATAGAACAGAATTAGATTTTCTGGCTATTTTAAGAGTTCTTTTGGGTCTACTCAAGATGAGGACGCACCCACCTGAAAAGGTCCAGGTTTTAAGTTCAGTTCTGCCATATTTCGAAAGACATACAAGGTCAGCACGTTTGGGTTTCATGGGAAAAGAAGTGGATGCAGTGAATTTAATCCACCAGGATAAAGTTGGCAATACCTTTTCCTTCCAGAGCACCTTCAAGCTGTATTTACAAGCTTTTTAAACTAAGGCAACAACAGAACACTACAGAAAATGCTAGCTAGAAAAAAACATATTGGCGCAGTAAAACAAATTACCCTCAAAGCCAGAGAATTGCAGGTCGATGGACTCCCCCGCCGAGCCATTAGCCCTGCCTTGCATTGTTACAATACTGCCCCAGTGCATTAACAAACTGCCTAGCTCTTTCTGCTCTGTTGCTAGCGACCTTCCTGCTTTCAGCAGCTAGTAAAATTAAACCTCTTCCAAATAATTCTCATGTGCACAGACTGTAAAGTGAATGTAAATTAAAGTAATACATTACCTCAAATTTCAACCTTTTTAGACAGCTGTCCACTAGCTCCACCTTTGCAAATATTCTTCCTTTGCTCTGCATGCAAACACCTGGGTGAGGTTCACAGAAACCCACCGTTTTGTCCCATCACCCATTGCATAACCAACTTATCTGGCCCAACAGCTCAAGCACACTTCTACGTGCCCTCAATACCCATGCTTACCAACATGGTTCAAGGCTCAACAACCTTTATATTTAAAATCTTTCTAATCAATGAGAAAGAATGACAAAAATACCAATGGGAAAAAAAGTTAATGTTCATGAATAGACCAGAAAGAGAAAGAAGTGAGTACCCAATAAATGTAAGAAAAAAACATATTTCAGTAGTGATCAAATAAATGTAAATAAAAACAAATAGGTGTGATTTTTAAGAGGTGTGAGACGAACCAGGTTTTTTTGTTTGATTGTTTAATAATACTGTTCCATCTTAGAAATGATGAAGAAAAATGGATGGACATCTTCAACTATGGCTGCTTATGGTAATGTAAATTGGTATCATAATTGAAAGTAAGAGGCACTCACCAACTGACCCAAGAGCTCCTCTTTCACAACTAAATCCTCCCCTTGGAGTTACCGCCACGAACACCCACCCTTAAGTCACAGCCCCATTAGTGCAAAAGCCCTGGCTAAATTTTATCATCAATCAATTAGTCCAAACCAGAAACACTGGGGACAATAAAAATTCTCAGTTTACCAATAACTTTAGTCAATGCCAAATTATACCATCCGGTACCTAATATATTTGTTAATCCTCATATAGGATTCTAGTACAAGGAGCATATTCAATCAATTTCTCACATCATATATAATAGGTATTGTAATAGCGTGGATATTCTGCAAAAGAGGGGTCTATCCCCCCACTGATGCTTGACAAATGTTTGCCCATGACTTTCACTCATGCCTAACAAGGTCACCTTTCATCTCCAGCACACGGTGAAAGAAGACTATAATCCTCTGGCTTTTTATGCAGAGATAGCTAAAGCAAATTCACAGTGCACCCATCACTAAGGTAGGATATAAATACTCATTAGGTAATCTTCACTAACAATCCCAGAAGTAAATATGATTACGGTATCACATCCAAAACATCTGCTGAGGTCCACCAGTGGCCAGGTACACTAAGGAAACACCATCATTTGCAAGCCATTATTGTCTCTCACTGGCATCTCTGCCTAGGTGAGTTCTTTAAACTGAATAGAAGCAAGATGTGTGAGTTGCTTAGTTACAGGAAATCAGACTGCACAGAGTCCCACCTGATGTCTGGCTGGGACTCATCACCACCTTTTAAGAAAACCTGTCATTTTTTAAGAAAAGGGAGCCTCGATTGCTGGGCAGCCATGACTGCTTTCTGCACTGCAGGTCGCTGGCTGAACCGCGTTTTCTGCTAATTAAATTCACTGTGGGAGATTCCTAACACACGTCTCCATGGGAAATGGATCTGCAAATCTGGATGATGGCCCTAATTGCTTCTGGTAACGAGGTTATGAGACTCAGGCTGTCATAGCGAGAGAAAGCAGAGCTCAGAGAAGTGGGGCTCCTCTCACAGACCATATGGACCTCTTCAACCTACAGCTCGAAAAGCTAAAATCTGGCTCAGCTGTGACCGGGCACTTCCTGAACAAGGCCTGTCACTTTGCACTTTTCAATTTCTTACCTGGAAATGCAGCAAGCAGGCAATTGTGAAGAGGCACCATGGGAAAGGAGCAGTTGCTGTTTGCCAACCCTGTGCTGGGAGAGAGATCAGCTCTGGCCTGGTCTAAGGCAGGGCTACTGAAAGTGCCGTGCAGATCGGTAGCATCAATGTTACGTGGGTGCTTGTTAGAAATTCAGACTCTCAGCCCTACTGAATCAGAACAGCTGAGGGTGGAGCCCAGGAATCAAAGCCTTAGCACCCTCCCTAAACTACCGTTCATGAAGCCCTGGTCTCAGATACACATGATTGCGAATCAATCGAGGAACGTGGCTCTCCTCCTGCCTCTGTCACAAACAGTGCTTGCCCTTGGGGAGCTCGTGTAGCCTCTGTGATCCCAGTTTCCTCGTTGTTCTGATCATCTATGGCAGTGTGACACACCACTCCAAAACCTAGAGGCTCAAGGCAACACTGGTTCTGTGAGTTGGCTGGACTCAGCTGGCAATTTTTCACGCAGGGTCTCTCATGTGGTTGAAGTCAGGTGGCGGCGGGGTGAGAGTCACCTGAATGATAGACTTGGCTGGGGTTGCTTCACTCACATACCTGGCATCTGAACTGGGATGGCTAATGGCTAGCTGGCATCTCTCCCTCCATATGGCCTCCCCACATGGCTAGCTTGGGCTTCCTCACAGCATGCACCTCACAGTGCTTTGCCCACTGACATGGTGGCAGGCTTCCCCTAGAGTATGCATTCTTAGCAAACCAAGGCAGAAGCTGCCAGGTTTAGCCCTGCAACTGACCCAGTGTGACATCTGCCACATTCTCTGGGTAAAAAGCAAGTCAGGGGCCTAGCTCAGACTCAAGAAGAGGGTCTTACATAAGAGTGGGATTATAATTCTATAAGATCTGGAAAGGGGGGACATCTTTAGAGAAGAGTTGCTACACTCACCTATTAAGTGAAGGAGATGGCCTATACCCCTAAAGGCCATCATGGTTTTCATAGTCCACGATGCTCTGACACAGGCAATACTCATATTTATTAGAGTCCATTATATCCATCTTGAGGAAGCCCATTTCTCCAAAATATCAGTGCCACTCATTTAGCTCTAAGCACATATAGTCTTGCAGCATGATTTACCTTATAAATGTAGTTACTCTGATTTCTCAACTCGATTATAAGATGGATCCTCAAGGCCTTTATGCCTCCTTGAAACTCCATTACCTAGTGCAGTGACCTATCCATCATATTAGCTTTCAATGAAGATGTGATAATGATGATGATGATGGTGGTGATGCTGATAGAATCACTGCTGTTAAATGATCCTGTCCACTTGAATGAGTACAAAGCAACCATTTCCACAGTTGAAAAATAATGCCACATGCCTTCTGTAATTTTCTACAGGTCTTTTTAGGGTAGACTTAGAGCTGTGAATATTATTTCCATTGAACTATATAATTTGTTTTAAATGCATACTCTCTCCCTTTTTTAAATTTTCTAGTGCAGAAGGAACAGTGTTCTATGGTTATGAAACCACATCATTTTCCTCCTAGCCATAAAGGAAGGCCACATTTCTTAGCCCCCTTGAACTTCAGTAGGGCCACAAAACTGAGTTCTAGTCTATAATCCTAGTCAGCCACACACACACCCCAAAGGAAGGCAGAGAGCAAAGGTCCTGTGGAACTGTCCTGCTCTTTTGCCTATGCCTGCTGCCAGCAACCTTGAAGCTACAAGGTGGTACAGTCACAAGATAGAAACAATTTGGTCCCTAGTTCACTGCTTGGAGCACAGCCACCCAACCAAGAATATCCTCACTGCATTAAGCATGAGCAACAATTAAGCTTTTATTGGGTCAAGACATTGGATTCAAGGGGTGTTTGTTATAACAGCTAAACTACACTGATGCATACATCTAGTTCATTCCCAGAATCAACCCTGTGAGACTTTGTCCTACGTCAATACTTTAAATTGATGTCAAAATTGAACATTTCTAGCAACAAATACATTTCTATAACACCATTTTCAGTGGGAACCCATTAATGCATTTGTTTAGATAGTTCACACTTTCTTCAATCAAATTCACAATATTGTACATTTAGAGCAATTTTACTACATTTTACTACAAAAATAAAGCTGACTTCTTCAATCTATGTCTGCAATGTATTTTCCACCACATCTGCAACAAGCTCTCACAAGCAAGCTGTGTATATTTGACTCTCTGGGTTTGTTCCTTTTGCTCATTCCATCCCTTGTCCCATTCAGTCATTTATTCAAAAACTCTTTATGAGCACCTGCTATGGGCCAGACATTACGCATACCCTGGGGATGCCAAGATAAACAGAATGTGGTCAGGGGAGACAATCACAGCAACACAGTGAGCTCTACAAGAGGGGATATACAAAGTGCATCAAGAACATCAGAGCTGCTTCTCTAACAGCAGTGAAAGGACAGAGGCATTTTTACAAAGGTGGTGACATCCATACCGAATTTTAACAGGTGAGCAGCAGTTCACAGGTAGAGAAGGAGAAAAGGGGCAGATCAGACATAGGGAGCATGCAAAGGCCCAAAGGTGGGGGCCATGGTGTCTTGCAGCATGACCCCTATGGCTGGTCTAAGGACTGATTAGCACGACCCCAGAAGTGACTGGACAGCCAACCCAAGTTCAGGAACGATTTTGAGCCAAGCAGCATTAACCTAATCCAAGAGTGATACATGAGGGTTGTGTTCATGCCTGATTGTTTTACAATCTACACAGTTTAACCCCAAGATTTATGTGGGGCACCTGGCCCAGGTGAGATGATTCCTGACATATTTCCATCTAAACTTAGAGGAAGAAATTGCTCAGTCTTCTATAAGTAAGGGTGGGCCTGGAAGAAGTAGTTAGGCCTCCTGAAGGTCTACCATGAGTCTCCCTTATTCATACCTGACTATCTCTGCTGGGCACCCCCTTGGTGAGGATCTTGTAGCCCATAAGATGCACCTCCATCCATCTTGGAGAAGATGGCTAGTCTCTCTGCCTTGAGTGCTGACCATGCTTGACTTCTCTTTGTATCCTAGATTTACCCAAAGATTACTGGTGCCTGGTCTTTCTGCCCATCTAAGCCAACAAAAATCATTTGCCAATTCAGCAGTTGTGAATAGAACACAGTGTGTTTGGGAAACTACAATTAGCTTGATACAGCTGGGAGTACATTGGTGATTTGTGAAAGATAATGCAAGAAAAATAATTCAGGGGCCAGACCATGAATAGTGTTATACACCATGCTAAGGGATTTGCATGTAACCTTGTTAGTCAAAAGGGAACCCAAGATATGGGTGTGATATGATAAAAATAGATCTGAAAAAAAAATATCTGTCAGTAAAGGCAAATGTTGTAAGGTAAACCAGCTAGAACTCTTGCAAAAATCTGCAGAGATATTTGACTAAGCCCAGGGGTATAATATTCCAAGATATTGAGGGAGTAGAAAAAATTTTTTGATTATTTTAAGTTCAAAGAGGGAGGAATCGAGGATGAATTCAGGGTTTATTCCTTGATGTGGACAATACAGTGAGCCAAAATTAGGACTAAAACCTGGAAGAAAGGAAAGAGGTGGGGGTGGGGAAGGTGATGAGTTTAAGTTTAGTATATTAAGTGTGAGAAGCCTCTAAGACTTAAAAGGTGAAAATTGTTGCCAGTTGTAAATGTGGGCTAGAATTCAAAACTGACGTCTTGGTAGGAGAAATGGATTTGGGAATCATTTGCATATGGAGGTGGTAATCAAAAACTCTGGGTGTTGATTGAACCAAGAGCTAGAGAGCATGATGGGAAGTCATCCAAGCACAGAATCCTGAGAAAAAGGAGCATTAAAGGATCAATGGAGAGAGACCCAGCAGAGACCAAGTGGTCTCAGGGAGGTGGAGTAGGAGGAACAGATGCTCACATGAGGACCTTCTCTGGCTCTCCAAATCCTCTTCACCCTTCAAGGCCTGGCTGAAACGCAAAATCTTCCATAATATGAACCCTTCACAGACACCCCTCACCCACAGGGATGTTTGCCACCCCCCATTTGCCTCCATCACCCCATATATCAAACATGACCTGGTACTTTTATCTCCTCACACCAGCCCTTGCAGGAGAGGAATATGTCTCATTCAGTGGCAAATGACAAAAAATTCAACTCAAACTGGGTTAAAGAAAAAGGAAGGAAAGGCTAAGGGTGGATTCTGCCTTTAGATGTGGCAGTCCAAGGATTCAAAGTGGGCCTCTTTCTCTATTTCTTGACTGATTTTCCCTGAGGTAGCTTTATTCTCAGGCAGGCTATACCCAAAGATGGACACTGACAGTTTCAGGCTTGCAATTTCTTTCTTCAGCAATCGCAGTGGGAAAAGAGGTTCTTATTCATGGTCATTCTCAGCTCTGGTTGGCTTTCATCAGGTCACCTGCTGATCTTTACCAATCACAGAGATGAGGGGATGTTAGGCTCCAATTGGCCAGCCTGGATCACATGACAAGGAAGTGAGAGCAGAATCAGTTTCACCCTGGGAGAACATTGACATGAACCAAATGACGTGCACCAAGAAAAAAGAAGGATTACTAGGAAAAAAATGGAAATTGATACTGGGTAAGCAAATAAGAATTGTGTGTAGACAGGACAGTGCGTGCAATGCCATTCAACAAATAAGTCTTGATTCATTGGTCACAAGCCAAAATTTCCCACTTTGCTCGCATCATTAAAAGACAGGATATTGTGTGATTATCAAGAGAAGTGACTTTTGTTGATGTGTTTTGTTGTATTAAGGAGGAATCAGAAAGAAAACGAAGCAGCTGATATTTCTACCTACTGGCATCCTGACTGGTGGAGTTCGAAATCAGAGCAGGTAAAAAAGAGGCAGGAGCTGAAATGCTAACAGGGAAGAAGGCACATGTCTCCCTGGGAGGCTGTGGGCATTTGAGGCCAGTGGTGAAACTTGGCTTGAAAGCTGCCCAAGTTCTGAGGCTTCTAGGTAATGAGAATAACAAGCTTGGCTGTATAAATCAAACCTACATTATTAGAAAAGTTTGACATTTGCTAAATTACCCATGAAAACTTACCCTGGTTGTTAAGAAGAACCCCCCCCCAAAAAAGTGTATTCATTTCCAAGCTAAATGTCAAGCTCCCTTAAAGATCTCCTAACACCTACAGATGAGGGAGGGGGCAGGGAAGGAAATGCCATCAAATTAAGGGCAATAAACTTTCCAGACGTCTTCATCTCCATAACTGCTCAGAGATGTCTTCTGGCATTGCTAACTGGGTAATTCTGTCTTTGTATTATGTCTATCTATTGGCAACACATTTCTTAAAGGTACGCTCACAGAGCAGCATCTGAACACTAAATTGAAACCCTGGAAGACAGACACAGCAAAAGTGAGTCAGAGTCATTTTATTTACAGACATAGCCCAGAGGTGTGTTAACAGGGAAGGCCACCAAGCTCATGATTCCGGAATACTAAACTAGCAGTTCTAGAACTGGGAGCCTTGGGCAAACAGCCAAAACAACTCTTTACAAAACTAGAATTAAGAAGCCCCCCCACCCCTATATGCTTCAATAAATCAATTATTCATTACTAAACTATACCATTTATCAGAAAGAAAGTGGGGAAAGTAAATGTACTTGAAATATATTGCTGGAATGGATCAGGTAAAAATATTTCCAAGTTTAATTTATAAGAAAATTTTGCCTGCTAAAGAACTTCAAATCAGAGTATACCAGTTTTACCTAAGGATGGTTATTCTTGAACATTTACAGATGACAGCTATACTATGTCTTAGTTATATTTATCTAAAACCCCAAAATACATATATGTGTAATGATGTATGTGTACATACACATACATATGAGTCTGTTTTATGTGAACACAAGAAAAGGTGCCCCGAAGTACAACAAACTTTGGCACCAACCTTAGACTTACCTGGCGGCCTCCATTTATTCCCTGATGTATGAAGCTAAGGTAGTAAGAACCTTAGTTTTACTAGGGAGTGAGTGGAGACTTCAATTACTCAGAAAAGTTGCAGGAAAGGGACGGGGAGCCTGAGTGCCTCCAAGAAGTGATTTAGTGCCTCCAACTACACCTTCTAAACTATGTGTGTGAATGGATACTTAATGGTTCTTGGGCATTGTTTAAAATTTTATCTTTTAAATATTCATAATTTAGATTCATAATTTAGATACCATTTGTACACACATCCACAGCCACGCATACCTACATCTCCTTTACAATCATGTTCCTCCTTTTTCTTGAAAACCATTATTTTCCAGCTGAAAAAAATCCTTCTTAACTACCCATAGGACTTCTATAATCTAGACGCAGATGACTAAAATTCTTTAGTGACTGCCTTCCATGGGGAGAAGGTGTGGGTTTCTAAACCAGGGCCATAGAGGTATATGCATAGAGACCCTGGAAAAGGGCAGCATAGGAACCCCCAGAGGCCAGGCCTCACCCACTATGGGGCATTCAGAGTGATAGTGGGAGGAATTCACAGGATTCCACTGTCTCTATATGGATTAACCTGCCCACTGAGATTGTCTTTATTAAGATGGCAATTCTTAACCACAGAGTGGGTGTGCCTGACATCCCCTCCCAACCTCTTCCAAAAAGGTCCTTGGTTAAAGGAGAGAAAGAAAATGACACTGAGGTTCAGGGCAGGGTGTGCTGTCCACGTGATGACGTGGTTCCAGAGGCTTCCACTGGGAGTGCAGGGACTTCCTGCCCCCATCGTCCATCTGCCCACACTCTTGGGCATATGCTTGCTACCTTCCTGGTATTTGAAGGGTGTAAGAGTCTGAATGCCATTACATAAATGACCATCCCAGTCCCAAGGAACAACGGTCTCTGATAAAGAACACAGACTCTATGAAAGTCTCAGTTAACCCAGTTAACAAAGGGCCAAAGAAGCTTGGAGAATGGCCCACCTTCTTCCCTTTCCCAGCCATTGTCTCTCTGGCTTTTACTTCCTAAGGCCACCTTCTTTGGGGGAATTCCAAGTATCGCTGGATGGTCACTGAAAGTAATGATCTTTTCTTTTGGGGCATTGTGTGGAGAGCTAGAAAGGGCTGGGGAAAGAAATCCACTTTATCTTTCTACATACTTTTATGATTTATGAAAAATTGATCTACTCCCTTCAGTTAGATCACCATGAGTCAGAGAAATACAGTGACAATAAAGTGGCTGTGTCATTTCGAAAGTAGACTACGCTCCAGTTCACGAAAGATGGCCAATTAAAATAAGTTATTCCTGTCTGGTGGGACTGTGTGAGATGAACTATCACCCAAGACGAATTAAAGCCTGGGTTTGGAAGACTTCCTACTGACCAGCCTGCAGTATAATTTATTTCTGTTTATGCACAAGGTGGGGAAGAGATGCCAGGAAGAAAACTGGCCTGGAGCTCACCTGGATGTGTATAAGAGCAAAGAAAAGAGCACCTTCTTATTAATGTTTTGAGCCATAAATATTTTCTTAGTCACCATAGTGTCAGGCTATAGTCTACTCCTATATCTGTACCCATCTGTACATGGGTACAGATATAGGAGGGACTCTCAGGAAAGAGCTCATGACCAAAATACCCAGCACAGTGGCTTGCCAGTAAGGCCTATCACCTGCACCCAGCCCACATCCTGGGGAACTGGGATCCATCTGGGTGCATTTTCTGTGTTTCTGAACTTAAATAATTTTATTATTTCATAGTGACAGAATTCTCTTTTTTAAAGAATACCTTTTCTCTATTTTGAGGATGATTTTCTTCTTTTTTAATCTTAACTTCTCTAAACTTTCTGTGATCTAACAGAAATAGACCTCTAGAGTTTTCATTATTGATAAGAGCCACTCCATTCTCAGTCATGCCAATTATCGTGAATAATGGGGGAGGGGGGAGAAATTCCAGTAGATCTATCTCTGACTCTTTCTATACCTTTGTCTCTCTTGTTCTCTTTCTGCATCTGTTATCTCTGTATCTATCTCACTCTCCATATTTCTGTTTATCTCCAGGTGTGACTGTTTCTCTGATGTCTCCTTCCATGTACTGCACCTTAAATTCTCTCATAAATGTACATACACACACCCACACACACACATACACATACACACACCCCACTTAAGATTTGGAGGCACAAACTTCTACTACACCAACTCTCCTTTCCTGCCTGCACCCTTAAACATGGCGCTGAAATGTGAGTTTTCCCAGAGCCAGCTGAATCAAGGAAGAGTGGCTTCTATACCTTTCAGATCTGTTTAGCTGAGACCTTTCACACCTGCCCTACACAATCCTCCAAACCAGGCCCAGATCACAGCCCTGTGTCTGCCCAGAAAGAATGTAAAGGCCATGGGCCTGAAGATAGGCCATTCAATATCAAACCATCCTTGCATCTAATTCTTTTATTATTATTGTTGTAAGAAAACTTAACAAGAGATCTACCCTCTAAACAAATGTTTAAGTGTACAGTACAGTATTATTAACTGCAGGTACAATGGTGTACAATAGGTCTCCAGAACTTACTCATCTTTTATAACTGAAACTTTACATCCGTTGAACAGCAACTTCCCATTCGCCACCCCAGCCCCTGGCAACCACTGTTCTACTCTCTGTTTCTATCCATTTGACTATTATAGGTTCCTCATATAAGTGGGATCATACAGTATTTGTTTTTCTGTGTTTGGCTTATCTCATTTAGCATAACGTCCTCCAGGTTCATCCATGTCATTGCATATGGCAGGATTTCCTTTTTTAAGGCTAAATAATGTCCCATTGTAGGTATATACCACACTTTCTTGACCCATTCAACTGCTGATGGACATCTAGGTTGTTTCCACATCTTGGCTATTGTAAATTATGCTTCAGTGAACATGGAGTGCAGATATCTCTTTAAGATCCTGATTTCAATTCTTCTGGGTAAATACCCAGAATCTAAGCCCATTAGATTAGAACTCATGCCTGCTTCCAAAAAGACCTCCTTGCCTGTGCCTGGGACCAGATGTAATACAATGCCCCTGCTCTGCTAATAGCATCACTGTTTTATTCCCTGGCCCACCGGGACATGTCCTAGGTTATTGTGCAGTCCCTGCAGTTTCTACTTCATTCATTTATTCATTCATCCCATTAGTAAATGTTTATTGAGCATTAACTATGTGCTGAACTGCGGGCTAAGCTTGGAGGTGGTATCGGGGAGTAAAGCGGTAACATCATCCATTCTCCTTGAGGTTACTGTCTAGTTCAGGAACTCTAGTTCTACCTCTAGCCCAGACCACAGTCCCTGTGATCCCTCCCTCCTCCCATCCTCTCTGGTCCTTCCTGGCTTTGACTCAGTTCATTGTGTCTTCCGATGTGAACCTTGATGACCCCTGTGACCATCCCATCCTCCAAATCTGTCCAGTTCTCAGACCCTTCCCCACCTCACCTGGCCCAACTCTCGTTCGAAAGGACACTGACACCTAACAGAGGTGGAGGGTTACATTTTCTCAGTATGAAGGTCATTACTTTCTCTTAGAAAACACACATTAGTCTGCTTCCTGATCTTAATTATAAATGAAGAAACTCCTTCACGGTGGACGCACCATGGCTCTCTATGCAGAGTGGAGAGCTCTGTAGCAGATTTTCTTCACACGTTGTAAGAGAGACAAGAGGGCTTCAAGCTCAGCTGTAAGAAGAGATGCTACCCTTAATCCCCAAAGTCTCATAAATAATCCGATTCCATGAAAAGCTGGGTAGAGAGTCTCCGAATCTCAACTACCTGCTAGGATTCCTGAATAACGTCTTTTCTCACTGTGCCAAGATGAGGGATCTTCACTTACTGAGGTCCAGATTGCGTGTGTGTGTGTGTGTGTGTGTGTGTGCGTAACCATTTGAAAGCTGAAATCTTTACTTGCTGAATGTCACTTTATGTCCCTGATACAGGTCATCAGGAGCCTTAGGATTCACAAAATTTCTCCCACCCTCTGCTGTGACATCTTTTCAGTGAGTCTTTCTATAGCCCATTGTATAGCAATGGGAAAGGATTTCCAGCTCCCCTGGGAAGCTTATAATGAAATCATGTTCATAAACCTGTTCACTCTTTCCACCACTTTGCTTTTACCAGAATTCTTGCAAACGTGCTCTCTCTGTCGTACAGTTAATAAATTAAATGAATAAGCAACAAACAAAGGAAATCTCAGAGCACATCTCAGCAGCTTAAGGGTGCGATGGTTGTAGAGGTAACTTGAGCTTGCCACCACTGGAGTCTGGGGTCTGGCTGCAGCAGCTCTGGGGGTGGACAGGGTGTTGGAAGGGGCTCTAATCCATCTCAGGGGTCTTTAATCCTTGGGCAATGACGTCCAGAAAAACAAGGGAACATTAAGTGTCAGTTACTAAGTCTGTGGTTAACGTTTCATACAGTCCAACTCAAGGCAAATAAATATTTCAGCAAAAAGAACAGCCCTGTAATATACGTGAATGTCACTGATTTAAGAAAGCCACTAAATTCACTGCAGTTACAGAGAAGTGGGAGGAAAGGACATGAGAGAATAGGTTGATTCATTCCCTCCTTGGCTCTTGCAAGAGCTTTGCTTTCCTCTCCATTTTTACCTCTTTTACTTCTCCATGCCTCCCCTCTACTGTTTTCCTTGATTTTTATTATCATTACTCTTATTTTCCTTACACAGTCTCCTGAAACAGAAATAAGAGTGAGTGTGAATTTGTGCATCCCTCTTTCCAGGGGAAAACCTGAGCACTGAACAACAAACATTTCTCCCTTCCTCTTTCAGATGCCCTTTCACGCCCACCCCCACCCACTGCCAACCCCCGCACTGGAGTGTTTCAAATTCTTCTGGGAATGCAGAACGTTTTAGTTTATTTAAGCAGAGACAGGCAGGGCACTGTGACTAGAAATTGGTAGTAAATTCCACAATTAGGGAGTAGGGCTGCTAAAAGCTCTTACTCAAAAGGACCCAAGATTATACTGTGAACAAATTAAATTGCCTGCTGCTTCCACTCTCGCCAGGTGACTGGGGACATATGGTGACAAAAGATTGAGCAAATATATTCAGTCCAGTTCCTTAAAAAAGAAAAACATTAAAGAAACTTAGAATCCAATACTGAATTTTTTAAAACTGCAATTCCCACCAATGGAGGGGAGGGAGTCTTGATATCTAATACTTTCTCAGTACATGGGGACCTGTTCTTTGGTTAACTTGCCATGATCCAGCACTCCTGCAAGTGGAGAGGTACAGCCCTCTAGCCTCCAAATAACTAAAGCATGAATTAATCTCTCCAAATCTTCCCCAAGAGGCTACCTTCTCACCTGGCAGTATTTCACAAATGATCAAAAGTTGGAGTAAGAGGGCCAAGAGAAACAGACATCCATTCAAGGATCAGATGACAATGGGGCCCCAAAGACTGCTCTACTTGAAGATGCTCTCCAGACATTTTAATCATGTTGAATTGCCAGCAAGAACTCAGGCCAAGAAACAAAATTCCCACATCATCAAATTAGGTGATATTTATGTAGGAAATTCATAGGCTAAAAGGGAGCCTAGATTGAAATCCAATCATTTAATTAAGGAATTACATCGCCTTTGCCTGGATAATAGCGGAAAACTCAAGCACAAATGCCCAAGGAAACCTGCCAAAACCCAATGTCATATGGATTTGTCAAGGTCACACAATGACATAACAGTCAGAGATACAGCTGTACAGACTAATTGGACAAGCACAAGGCTAGAAGTTGGTCAATTCATTGTAACGGAGGAGAATTTAAGAGTACCTGAGCCTCCAGGCACTGAAGAACACCTCCCACCATCAGCCTGTAGACCATGAATTCCTCGGCCACACAGGCTGGTTTCCATGTCTGGTTCCCTTTCTGTTGCAATCTACTCTGCCCCATACAGTATCTTTCCAGCCCCAGCAGGAAATATGGTTTCTCCAAAAGACCCCCTACCCTGGCCCCATCAAGAAGCTTACTTGCTTAACTTCTTATAAATTGCTGCAGAATAAACAGAGAGGACAGCAAATCAAATTAAATAAATGAGCAATTTATACAGTTCTTAAAATCCTATCACCATTGTCTATAATGCAATCCTGACTCCATTCTTAGTTGCTGCTCCAAAAGACTTTTTGGCTTCACATTCTCCTTTGTTATTTACAAGGTCTCTAACCAGCACCCTTCACACACATCTTTTGTAGGTAATCATAGCAGTCATCACTTTTTCTAGCTCATGCAGGACCCGGTCCCAAGAGTGCCCTCTTCCTAGGGAAAAGACCTTTATATGCAATCAGGACAGCACAATAAGCATTCATTGATGTCATGGGCTCCTCCCTTGCTCGAGGGCATAATTGTATTGGGGCACATGGCAGGCTGAATATACTCCTCAAAATGGCCTCTAGGTGACATCCTCACAGGCCAAGAAAAGCAAACTACACCTTGGGTTACTGAACAATATGTTGCATACAGGCAGAAATGGCTGGGATACTATATATAGGTAAAAATTCACTCTCAATTTTAGGAGTGGCTTTGGAAATCTATTACATTTCATCATGTAACCTTAAGGAAGCATTTCTAAACCATACAAGTGATGTGAATTTCTACATAGACATTTTCTATGATCCGGCAATTTCACTCCCAGGTTTTATTCAATAGAAATGAAAACATATGCCCACAATAGTCTTGTACAAGAATATTTATAGCAGCTTTATTCATACTAGCCAAAATTTGGAAATAATCCAAATATCCATCAACAAGAGATCTGAGAAAGACCTTATTGTATATTCCTACAATAGAACGCTATTCAGCAATGAAAAGAAACAAACTTGATTTACACAACTACGAAGATGAATTTCAAAAACCAAACATAATACTGAGTGAAAGAAGCTAGATACAAAAAAGTACATCCTATATGATTCTAGTTACATGAAATTCAAGAACAAGCAAAACTGTTCTGTACTGATAGAAAGCTTGAAGTGTGATTGAAAGTGGGGGAACTGACTGGAATCAGTTATAAGGGAGTTTCTGGGGTGATGAAAATGTTTGGTATGTTGACTGGGGTGTATGTTACATGAATACATACACTCATTGACCCATGCACTTAATAGCCATGCATTTCACTCTAGGTAAACTATACCTCAAATATCAAAAAGATGTAATTAAAAATATAATATTGGCATATCTGGAAAATATATTCCATGACACAAATGGAATCTACACTCAATGTAAATAAGTTTTACTTTGTTAAACAATAAATTCATCACTCACTCAGTGCCTCTGATTGTCCCTGTCACCGCCAGTCAAACTCACATCCCAACACCTTGGCAGTAGATTCTACAATCAGGAGGAGCCAGAGCACCTTAGGTGATACCTCAGGCCCCTCCTAGCTATGCACACAGGTAGAAAACACAGCCAATCAAATCAACTACCAGCAAGAGGAAGGGCGGAAGGGCCGGGCTGTGTTTCCAGGCCTACCAGATATCTCCATAGCGTGGAGTGCATCTGAAACACTCCCTGAATCCACCATCTAAAAATTGAAAGCGAGAAAGAGCCGGAGTTGACAGCATTCAGTAAATCATTAAATACTATCAGCATAGTTGTCTGCTTGAGATGAGCACTAAACCTTGATTGAAATTTCTCCAATAAATCAAATGGAGCAAGGTGATTTTGTAATTACCCATAAATAACATTTCTGCCCTTACATCTTAGACAGAAAACTAGGATTTGAGGCCTGCTGGCAATAAGACAAGCCTCAGATGGCATTGCAGCAAGCATGTGCCAGTCTTAATAACGTAAGAGCAAGTCTAGATTTGAAGAAAATCATCAAATTAAAAAAAAGAGAAGTATGTCATTGCCAAAGAATATTCTGACACAAAGCAAAACAAGACTGGTTTTAATGCCTCCATTCTTGGGTCTAGCCCCTGGAAAGGTAAGAAGCACAGAGAAAGGAACAGAGAAGAATCCAGAGAAGCACATACCCAAGGGACCATGTCTGCCCCATTGGCTAGATTTTGTGAGCAGGATAACTATGGTGATTTTCAGTCCGAATACAAATACAGTGAATATTTTCATTTATATATCTCCGTCAGCTCTAATTGCTCATCAGTTTAAATAGGGAGTGTTTGTGGGAGTCTCACTGCCTGTTAATGAGATTGGATGGGCTTAAATGTCACAATTGGAGTGAACTGCATGGATCTTTAACTTCTCGGTCAGGACCCAGACACTCCCAATATTTTCAGGTAATCTCAAAAAATATTTAGAATCTTAATCTAAAATACAATTTTCTTCATATCAGAGCAAAAAAAACAGAATACTCATCAATGAATGAGTTTAGTGTTTGCACTTTGCTTAAGAATATAGGCTAAATTATCTTTATAAGGTCAAGTTAGAAGCCCTAACCTATTTATGAAATAAAGTTGTTGGCAATTAAGATGTGAACTATCTTTCTAGGTCATTGTAGCAGATGGTGTTGGTGCTCAAGTAAAGGTGGACTGCTGCAAGCAGCTGCCAGCTCCCTGTCTGTGGGCTTGCTCTCTGCTCTCCCCAACACAGGGGTGGTCACAGGTGCTGGGGGGTGAATCCCACAGAAACTGGCCTCAAGCAATGAGGGGTGGGAACTGGTAGGTAAAACTACCTTAGCTTCTCAGCACTTAGTTGGGACAACTCTTGAAGTCTGTTCTACACTGCCCCTAGAGTTTCCCAGTGATATTGAGATATGATTACCCTTGGAGTAACCTGTCATTAACACACCTCATTAACACATACCCGGTTTCTTTTCCTTCCCTTTCTCAACTCTTCACTCCCCTGTAAGTATCTCCTGATACTTTCAACCAGGAGGTTGTACAACTTCCTGGTAATCCACAACCCACGTGACTTACACCCCAATCCTAGCCTCAAGTATCTGCTTTTGGGGAACCCAAGCTTAGATACGAACAAACATGATTTTGGATAGACCTAAGCCTGGCTCTGTGGATCTCGATAAAACTCTCTGTGATTCAGGAAAAGTAGAAAGAAGATTCCCCACTGACCTCTATAAAATATAAACCATTCCTGTGGTAGACCAGAAAGGGAGAAGTCTGTACTGGCATTCTAATTACAAACAATGGGGGACGGCCTGGTTGTCTGATATTAAGTCTGATTTCAGACTTCTGGCCTCCAGAGTTGTAAAAGAATAAATTTCTGTCATTTTAAGCTACCAAGTTTACAGTAATGTGTTATGGTACAAGTAAGAAACTAATACAGTAAATTTTTGCATTTTTAAATGCTATATCAAGTCCCTAATCATTACTCTTTTTCAAAAATGTCTTGGCTTTTCTTAATCATTTGGTCTTCCAATGGAATTTTAATTATTTGGACCAGATTCAACTCAGATTCAAATTTCATTAAATTAGGATGAATCAGTATTTTCATGGTATACATCCTCCTAACAAGCAGTATGATAGTTTTCTCATTTATTTTTGAAAGATTTTATAGTTTTCTCCATTTCTCACCTATATTTTCTCATTTATTCCTAAATAATTTTTTCATTATCATGAATAATAATTTTCCCTTTTCTAACTTGATATTTCAGTATGGAGAAAGGCTACTGATTTTGCATATTTAACCAATCCCTCTCACCCCCAATTTTCATGTTCTCTTAATGATTTTAATAGTTGTTTTAGTGGAGTCTCTTGAATTTTGTAAGGGTACAGTAAATGAGTCTCTTTCTTTGCTGTATTCGTGTTGATTATTTTATTTACTAGTTTTATTGCGTCAATTAGCACTTGTTAAATATTTTTCAGTTGTTATAGTAATAGAAGTTACCCCTAACTTTTCCATATTTTAATGGGATTCATTTCAGGGTTTTACCATTTATTTTCATGTTTTCTGTTAAGTATGTCTTTATCCTGCCTACTTCCTTCCTTCTATTCAAATTTTACTTAGAATTTGTAAGGAGAATGGACACTGGATTTCATAAAGTACTTCTTCAGTTTCTAATGGTATAATCATATGGCTTTTCCTCTCTTTAATTCATTGAGGTAAGGAACTTTTGATATATTTCAGAATTTGAAATGTCCTTGAATTCTTTGAATAAGTACCATTGGGCTGTGGCATTCTTATTCTACTATTTGGCTGAAATCTTTTTGCTGACACTTGAGAAAATCTGCATCTGTAACAAACTAACTCTGAGCTTTATTTTTTATATAAACCTTATCAGAGTTAGGTATCAGAGTACTGAGTTTATACAATTTTAATAAAACAAATTGTTTAGCTTTCTGTCATTTTCTTGCAGTCTCCAACCACTTCACTTGCAGAGAAACTTTTATATTTTTAAAAGTTAGGTCAAGTTTTGACTATAAAACTATCTGGGCCTGGTGCTTTTTAAAAATGGTAGATATTTAATTATTTTACCATCAACTTACTGGTTATTGGCCTAACAAGATATTTTAATTCTTTTTAAGCCCATTTTACTTGATTATACCTTTCCAACTAATAAAATTTTTACAATATATTTATATATACTATTCTCCAATAAATTTTTAAACCTCTCACAGATTGTGGTTTTTCTTCCTCATGTCACACATTGAATATTTTTGCCTTTTTTTCACCAATCATGCTTGTCACTTAATCTTACTCATCTCTTCAGTGAAATTGCTTTTGTTTGATGTTTCCTTTCTATTGTTGTTTTTCTATTCTTTTTTTTTTTTTTTGAGAACTTACAATAGCATCTTTCCTTCTCGTTTCTTTTGGTTTACCTTATTTGTCCTGATTTCTTAGTTTGAAAATGAAGTTCACTTTTATAGCTCTTTATAAATAATAAAAGCAATAAAGACATATTTTTGCATAATATAGCCTTAACTACAGCCCATAGTTTTTTGTACAAAGTGTTCTTTTTTTTCCCACTCTCTCCCAAATACTTTAAAAAGTGTGTAATTTTAGTTGATTTCTAGCTTAATTGAGTCTAATCAGAGAATGTAGTCTATAAAATCTCTCTGGGATATTTTATTAAGATTTTCTACATGGCTAAGTACATGATCAATACTATTAGTTGCTCCATCAAAATACGGAAGAATATATAATTTCTGTTTCTAGTTTACAAAGAGAAAGGCCTTGTCCATTTAGTAACATGTTTCTACTAACTTGAGTTTAATGATTCGATTCTTCAATAAATTGTTGCTTATTTGATATTTGGAATTCAGAAAGCTACTTATCCACAGCTGTATTATAATGGGAGGAAAACAATCTCTTCTCCTGTTATCTTAACAGCAAAAAAGCAAGTGGAATCTCAGATGTTCAATAGCTGTTCCTCTTTTTAGCCCACTGTATATTTTTTTTCTTCATATTCTGTATTCGTACTCAGACAAGTGTTCAGTTCTGTGTACCTAGTGAAGGGTTTGAGAGCCTGCCTGATTCTCTTTGAATTGTGGCTGACTTCTTCTGGATCAGAGGATTGTGGAAAATTATCTCCTGCATCAGTCTCAATTATCATTAACAAGATTTGTCTCAAAACTTGCTCTTTTTTAAGAACCACGAGGAAGGGGAACACTGCAGCAGAGTGAGAGAGAGAGCTGGCCTTAATTCACAATGTAAGTTTTCAGCACAAACACTGTAAGATTCTGAGGAATGATACACACTCATTAAATTCTCCTTATGCCAGAGAAGGTCTCAGATTTTGTAAAAACCAAATTCCTGCTACCTGTGTAGAAAAGTTGAAAAAAAGTGGGTCCGAATCGGTAGTTTAGAGCAGTGTTTCTCAAACTTGCATGTGTATCAGGGTCCCCTGGGGGGCTTGTTGACACATAGATCTCTGGGCCCCATCCCCAGAGATTCTGATTCAGCAGATCTGGAGCTGCCTGAGGCTCTGCACTTCTATGAAAGCCCTAAGTGGTGCTGATGCTGCCACTAGACTGACCATCCTGTAAGGACCACTGGCTTCAAGGATGTGCAGCTGGCCAGGCTGGAGTGGAGTATGAACAGCTGTGCTTTGTCTTTCAAGGCCCTTTCTGTTCTTTTACGGTCCTGCTCTCGCCCATCTCCAAGCCCTGAAATCTTTCTAATGTTTCCTAGCCCTTAACAATTCCTGGCTGAAGTCAGAATTGCTGAAGGTAGCTCCATTCTTCAGAGTGACTTCATTTTAAAAGGATACACTTAAATTCCAAAAAACTCAAAACTAATATAAAAGACCCTAGGGAAACTTCGGCACGCTTGGAGATTCTACCTGCTCTGTGCCACCCAAACTGCTCTGTGAAGGTAACCGCGTACCTGATATGCAATTCAAACTGAGTCTTGTTCGTTTCAGGAGGGCCCAGCATACTGGAGACCGGCAAGGGTGGGTGGAGAGGGCAAAATAATTTTTTCTTAAAGTTGGATCTTCTTGGAAGTATGCTCTTAGGTGCTGTCAGCTACAGAATTGATCATGCATGTTTCATAAAAGTAGAAAAGAAACTATTTGGGAGTAGAAATGGGGGTAAGGGTTGGAGAGGGAAATAGGAAGGTACAGATATAGGAAAGAACACTCAATGCATTGCCCTCAAAATGCCCAAATCCAAAGAGACTCTACAAAGATCTGTGAAAACCTCAGCAGGAGATCTCTTTTTTCTGTGAAGGGTGTCAAACAGTTGAGATATGTGGCATAACTGAGAAACAGGGGGGTAACAATAGTGCTGCCTCCAATGGAAAATAATCAAAACTGTAACAACCCTGAGGGGTCAGACGTTGGCTTGATCCTTTAGCTGGCAGAGATATCAAGTCTTAAGATACAAAGCTCTGTAATATCCGGCGGCATCATTTACTTTCAAATGACCCAGAGAAAAGCCATGGAGCTTCCCACGTCCCTTGGGGATGCACCTGGATTTGATTTTGACAGCCAAGAGCTCCCAAAAGAGGTCATGGGACAGAGGCTTAGGAGATATTTGGCCCCATTTGTTCAAGTTTACTAATCAGAACGTTTCTCTCAGTCAATTTTTCTTTCAAATTCTGTTCTAGTAGCTACATTTCCTAGTTTATACTGTATCATAATAATTCGGGTATATATTTCACTTACCCACTGATCTCTGAATTCCCTGAAGGTGGGCGGTGTAGCTGCCTATCGCTCTGTCCTCAGTCTATAGCACCTGCAACCACAGAAGGGGTGAATTAACCCTTCTTGCTGGGCTTCCACTGGGTCAAGATAGTATCCCCGTGTTGGTATCTCTGCTAATGCAACTGGGAAGCGGGCTACTTCCATCTTACCCGGGAATGAGAATATGGAAATTCGTTACGTTAACAACACTCATCTTTTGAGTGCCTGCCATGTGCCAGCTACTTTGCAAGCATCATCTCATGCAATTTTAACAAGTCTGTGGAGCAGGAGAGATCCTGTGACCTTATAGATATAGAAACTGAGGCCAGGAGGCATGACATGCCCAGGGTGGCACAGCGAGGAAACAGACCTAGGATCTGTCTGCAAAGCTCTCGACTTCCGAACTCTAATCTTATTTACTCTGCCGTCCTCCCGTCTTGTTCCATGAGGGTGTGAGGACCTGGGAAAAATAGCAGAAAAGCACTCAGGATGTGCTTGGTACACAACAGTTTTAATACTATGCCTATACTTAACAGGAAAGTAAGCCAACAGCATGAAGCCAGTTTCCCCTTCCCAACTCCAGCATCTCTGCATTTATTCAGCCCACATTTATCACGTACCTTCCCCACCCGGGACATCGGACCAGGAACTGGAGAAATGACTATACCAAACAGACACTTGTCCTCAGCTTTCAGGAGTTCCCACTTATCAAAGAAAAAAGTCCTAGACAACTTTGAAGCACTGAGTGGTGTTTGTAAGTGCAATAACATATAATGCAAGAGTCCAGCCTTTGGAATAACTGGGCTTCCCAAAGAAAAACAGAAAATGGCATAGACTCCAAGCCCTTCAGATTTCTCAAGTCATGTTAACAGGAGGTCAACAAGCTCTGGACAAGCCAGAAGGAGTCACTCCCACGCCACCTACTTTCCCAAGCAGCGCATACTCTGGATCATTCATACAACGTCATGCAGGCAAATCTCCCTTAGAAGGCAGAGATTTCCGCTCTTGGTCATTTTTAATTCTCTAAATCTTTGTATCTGTTTACTCCTTTTGACGGCAGATCGGTCTGACTGAACTAGCCAGTCCTGTAGCACTCACAGATGACAGATCCCCACAATCCATGGATCTCCAAGAGTACTAGTGACACTTAGGAACTGACCACCCATTGTAGATGCTAATTATATTTCCTCAGTAAAAGGGGGGGGGCAGCGGTGTGGCAGAGCTGGCTCATACTAGCTCACACGAGAGCCAATTGTTAAATTTTCAGGAATTCTGGGAGCTGGTTGTTAAACGCAACCATTATTTAAAATTTAATTATATAAACACATACATACTAATAGAAACAGAAGTAATAAATATTCAAAACTCATCCCTCTAATTCTTCTCTTTTTGACTTTTATTTTATTTTTATACAGCAGGTTCTCTCTTTTTTTTTTTTTTAGGTCTTTGCTTTTTCTTAGTTACCTATTTTATACATATTTGTGTATATATGTCAATCCCAATCTCCCAAACATCCCTCTAATTCTTTAACGATGTTTTCGTATCACTATGTTCTTGAGGTTATTGGCAGCGATCGGATCTGTGTGGTGGGAAAACTTAGCTCTCGGCTCCTTGACATTGGGCTGGTAACTTGAAATCAGTCATGGTGGGATTATTTATACCATGATATTCAGCAGATGCTACAAATCCAGACCCTTTTCCCCAGAGAGCCAGTTGTTAAACATTGACCAGCACAGCACTGGGGAAAAGGTTCTTCTCCCAGATAATTGCAAGCAGCATAATTTTAACCACAGGCCCAAAGCAAACACAGGCACAGACACAGCTGTGAAAAAAACCTGCAGAGCAGACAGATGCAGCCAAGACAACTTGCGGATGACAACAAGGCCAGTGGTGTAGCACATCACACAGAGCAACCTTCTCAACCAAGCCGGCCAGACTGGCCTGCAGTCTCTGTGGTTGGATCCCTTTGAAGGGGAGCTTTCCCAGATTTCAAAAGACATACAACCCAGAACAGGCTGCCGTAACGCCTCAGCACTGGCCACTAGGAGAGAAAGACAACCAGATGATTGTTAAGGCAAATAAACCAGATGGTCCATGAACCAGAAATGATCCAGACTCAGACTCGAAAAGTGAAAAATCTCTACCATCTCAGGGATGACAGAACCACCTGGAAGCTGAGAAAGGTGGGCTGGGTGCTAGGGTGCATGAGGCGAACTTTATTTTTTAGGATTAAAGGTTTTTATTCAGTTGACAATTAGGCATCTTAGGTTAGGGGGTTTTTGAGGAAATAGTCTCTAGTGCAACACTGACCAATATCTTTCTGCAATGATAGAAACGTCCTATCCATACGCACCGCTCCAAATGCTCCAAATAGCAGCCACTTCATCGAGTTGCTGAACAGCTGAAATAAGACTAATTCAACTTAGGTACTGAATTTTAGATTTTTCTTCATTTAATTAGTATAAATTTAAATTTCCATGCCCTCGTGTAGCTAGTGGCTATCCTATTAGACAATGTGGCTCTAGTGGATTTGAAGCTTGAAAAGAGTTGGCATTCAATCAGGGTAAATATAAGTAATAAAGTTGGGATATAGTTAGTAGAACAAAGTGTAGTTTCTTGGTGTGTCTGGGTTTATTAACGTAAGTTCAGCTCGTTCAGCTACACAACTATAATTACAGGGTCCACTTGGAGTACTAAATTTCTGTTAGATTTCTGAAAAACCCAGTCTCATCACAACCTCACCACCTCAATCAGCATCTTGGGAAATCATGTTCCCGAGGTGGGTCGGCAGGCACCTGAGTGGGCGCATCTCTCCTAGCTTCTGTCATGAGATCCTCAGCCCTTGGATGCACCTGGCCTCATTCTTGAGTCCATCCTGACCAACGCAGGCAGAAAATCACATCCTTTGACTTGTCAAATCACAGGCTCTGCCAGGGACTTAATCATCTGCAGCCTCCATCTGATCCCTGCTGTGTTTACTCTGATTGGGAGACTAAAGTGCTCCCTAATTCCCTTGGTTTTCACTGTGTCTCTGCATCTCTGGTGGGTCTGGAGCACTGATCAGCAGCCTACATATATGGCCATGATGATGCCTCATTCTCGGCTTCCAGCAGGGTCCTCCATCCAGTTGTACAGACACAACACCTGGCGAATTGCAGCAGCACAGCCCACTTGCCAAACCCAAACTCCTTGGGTTCTGAGGCCACCCAACGTGTGTTCAGTATCCCCATTGGCACAGGGTAAACTGGACCTTAGGTCATGCTTCTAGAAGGAGAGAGGCAGCCGCTTGCAGGGCCCTTCTTGGCCAGGTGATAGAGTTGGCTCCAGGGAGACAATCCTCATGCTTATCTTGGGGGAAACCTCATGCTAACTTTCAAAATAACTCAGGCAGTTTTTGAGACTAAGTGAAGTTTATTTCTAAACATAAAAACACGGATCCCAGAACAAAGAAGGCTTTGTTTGTTTTAGTTCGGTTATGAGAGTTGGCAATTTTGGTTGGTTTGGAACTTTTTTGCTTTGAAGACATGGTCTCTTTGTGTCCTTGTTTATTTCTCTGCAGTCACATTTATTAAAGTATAAATTACATACAATAAAATTCACCCTTTTCGGCATATAGTCCTGTGAGTATTGACAAATACATACAATCCTGTAATGACCACCACAGTCAAGATATAGAACAGCTCCATCATAACAAAAATTGTCCTCATGTCCCATTGTGATCAAGCCCTCCACCTACTCCCAAGCAGCCATTGATCTGGTTTCTGTCCCTATGGTTCTGCCTTTTCCAGAATGTCATATAAATGGAATCATACAGTATCTTTCCTTTCTTTCTGATGTTGTTCACTTAGAATAATGCATGTTAATAGTGAAACTTTCCATTTCACTTTTTCATAGTCCAGTTACAGGGCACTGTGACAAGGTTGTTCTAAGGTGTGTCCAGGAAGCAATGTGGATACCCACAAACATTGCCAACAGGTCACAGAAGTCTTCTCAGAGAAAGAAAAATTTGACTCAGATCAACAAAGAAGCTGAACACTGATTACTAAGGTAAGGAAAGAACCTACCTTACCTAAGGTAGAGGAATCAATGTCCAAGGATGAGGAGACATTAAAACAAAGAGCTTCCTCCCTAAAAACAGAAGCTACCGAACTACAAAGTGTCCTATACTTTAGTCTAGAGACCAAGGCAAACCTAAGTCTGCAACTTGAAGACTCAAGCAAAAAGAATGCATGCTTCTAACCAGCCAGGACTCCAACTTCATTCCCACAGACATCCCTTCATTTGCTTGGACAGTGACAAAAGGGCAGAAACGTTTCAAGCTGGAAATCCATCAGTTGAACAAACAAATTCTACAGCAAACCTCACCCTGGACTCACCCTGGACTGAGGGTTTGAAGAAGTAAGACGGGTGACCAGAGGAGAGTTCTGAGTTCCAGCTTTAAAATTTTCCCTGACAAGTAAATGGGAGAAAACCATTTATCATGTAATGGGATTGTATGTCCATTAGCTTTCCCATGAGAATGTTAACATGACAAAATTGAAAGAAATAATCTGCAGAGTTTTGGCCGAGTGTTTCTAGATTCAGAGGCAGCAGATCAGCTCCGTAGCCAACCAACTGCTTTATCTTGGGCAAGTATCTTGACTTTTCTGGTCCTGTCCTCTTTTCTGTTACAAAAAAGAAAAGGAGAGGAAAAGAATGAAGTTGGATCAGACCATTTCAGAAATTCCTTCTAGCTCTTCTGTTTTCTAATTGTGTAAGTGACGTCAAAACCATTGGACTTAAGGAAACTTGCAGCACACTCAGAAATAGGGCTGGAATAAAGGCTCCATTCATGGCCCCAGAGGTCAGTGAACACAATGAGGCTTTTTGTGGAGTGGTGGATGGAAGGGTGGAGAGAGAGTCTGGGAGGTCTGGTGTTCTCTCTGTCTACCACAGACCCCCAAAGAGTCACTAAAATTGTGGAAGCAATAGTGAAAGTAGAAAAGAAAAGAGAAAATAGAGCACCCATCAAGTCTAAAAATATTCTTGTAACTCTAGAACTGGGTACATCAGAAGCAGCTTCCGGAGGCGACTATCCAGACCAAACTGTCCTTAGTAGAAGGCAAACTCAACCACATCTGTTCTCACCAGCTCAGATATTGTTCTAGTCTTGGACTGTTGAAAACACTATCATAAATGAAGCTAGAACCATGTGTCTTGGGCTCCAGAGGACACAGGGCTGTTCCCAAAGGGAAGATCATTCTCCAATTCTCCACCTTTATCACTGCCTCTCTGCACCCCTCCCCTCCTCTGCTTTGTGTCTGTTCCAACCCTAAAGGTACAGCACCACCACCACTAGGAGCGATTTCAGCAGCACCCCTCCTTCCTCTGAGGGTGGTACAGGGCCTCTTCCCAGCTCCCTTTGCACAGACGTGGTGCCCTGGATGCATCAGGAACTCCGAGAGGGTGGAGGCTGTGGTCCTAGCAGGAGCCCTAGATTCCCGGAATGTCAGGGCCACAGGGACCAAGAAAAACTACACTCACTGGTGTTCAACCTTTTTTTTAAAGTAGAGCAAAGCTTCTTCTCGTGTAAGCCTTGCAAGGAAAACCAAAATGAAACAGTGATAAAAAGCTGTGGAAATGGGGCACAGAGGTGGGGAAGGGGGCGGGATCTTAACATGCTCAGTCCCTCACCTTCAACACACGTACATGTGCGCAGACACATGCACACACAGACACAAGCACTGCCAGGGAAATGTAATTTTTAAAAAGTCTCTTCCCAATCCAGAAATCCTCTCCACAAAGTCATTTATTACCAGGTAAGCATTAAACCAGAGTGTGATGCACATCACAGGCCATCTGCTAGGTAAGAGATGCAGAGACTGAAAGCAGTCATGCTTGCCCTTTCATCCAGCCCAGAGATACAACTGATGACACACGTTTTCAAGATAAACAACAGCTACTTCTTGGGGTGGCGGACTTGACAGCATTATTGGTGACACACAGTTCATCCTAACTTTACTTGGGAGTTGGGGTGACCATCCAAGAGTTAGCCAATTGACTTTATCCAGAAAACAGGAGGTCGTTTTGCAACACACTGTACTTATTTGAATTGTCAATAATCCTGAACTAAGCTGTCTGATTCCTGCTGTTCGGGGACAACCCATTCTGGGTGAGGACTTTATCTGCAGTGTTAACGGCAGGGTTGGGGCCATATTACAAGGCCAGCTCGTTTGTTCGTTGCCCCCCTGTGCTCTCGGGACAGTGATTCCCACCCTGGCTACACTCTAGAACAATGTGATGTTTGGGCCCCATCCCACATCAATTAAATCCCAATCCCAGGAGATGGGGCCTGATTGACTGCTGGCTTGTTTTAAAGAGGAAACAGGTGATTCTAATTTGCATCCAGGACTGAGAACCACTTAGCTACAGACTTGATAAGACAGTGGCCTCCGCCCTGGTTTCATTAGAATCCCAGGGGAGCTTATAAACGCCCAAGGCTCTGGTGATGCCCCAGACCTAATGTATCAGGATTTCTGGGGCCTGGCTCAAATATCCATATTTCTTAAAGCTCCTGGGGTGAGTCCAGAATGCAGCCAAAGCCAAGAGCCACTGGGATGAGAGTTGGCCTCTGCCCAGCAGAGGGTTCAAAGCCTGGTTCCAGGACAGTGGACCCATGGGCAAGGGCTTTACTCCATTGGTTATGTGTGTATCTCTGCAGACTCTCTGAGTAGTTTTCTGCTCAACAAATGACTTAAGGCTGCTCATGTTCAGCAGTGCATGTCATCTGTTCAAAGTAGCCATTATTATTATGGATACATGTAATATTTAAATAAAAATGTAAATTTCTCTTTCAACTAACTTTTGATCTTAGATAGAAAGTCGAGTATCTAATGGGAACTTTCCCTTCTGTGTGACGCTTGTTGGATCTTGGAAACTGACAGAAAGAGTAAGTCTCATTTCAGTCTGTGCTATTTCTTCTGTCCTTACCTATCCTGGACACCGCTTTATCATTCAACTAAAGACAAAGATTCCCTAGGCGAAAGGAAGCCTCCTCCTTCCTCGTCTTCACAGCTCAGCCCTGCACATCCGGGCAATCCACATCAACCAAGATGGTGGCGCTTGGTAGCAGAGATGAGATTTTCTTATTGAGGGTGAAGAGGTAAAACTGTCCGTCCTAGTGGTTCTCAATCGTTAGCGTTTGTTGGAATCGCCTGGTGGGCTTGTTAAAAACACAGATTGCTGGACCCCCTCAGAGTTTCTGAGTTAGCAGGCCAGAGGTTCTGTATTTCTAGTAATTCCCAGGTGCTGCTGATACTGCTGGTCTAATGACTACACTTTCAGAAGCACTGATCTATCCCATTTCTTTCTCTTTTTCTTTCCTCTTTGTGGTGCAAAAAACAACACCCCGGGGTGCTTGCCCCTTTGTTCTTTCTGCATCTCCATTACCACCCAAGTTTGCCCATGGTTTTCTTGAAAGACGCTTCACAAGGCTCTTCTTCAGGCAGTTTTCAAAAGAAAATAGTATCTACATAAACAGACTTGGTGGTTTTGAGAGAGGTCCCCTGCCTGCTTGCCACCCCATATGAAAAAGCTCTTTGTAGCCGGCACAGGGAGAGAGGGCTGTTAGTGGGGGCTGGTTGCAGAAGACATTCTTTGTTTTCATTTTGCTGCTGTTTTCATCTCCACCCACAGATGTTTCTCACCACCCTGAGCTGACTCTGCTTCTTGCCCTCAGGAAATCATCTATCACCAAATAGAGTAGAATGGAAGCGCTTTAGAAATGTAAATTTATGGACCATCTCCAATGCTGTGGTGGAGAAGACGGTAAATAAATAAGAGCGGGTTCGAAAATACCAAGGAATTTGAATTGACTTGAAGAATCAGAGCTGTACTTTAGCTAGAACTGGAGGACACTGGGAAAAGAACAAACACCAAGTCAAGAAAAAGCTCACTTTACAAATAAACAAAAGGAAGGCAAAGGCGAATGGGAGAGGGGAAAGTGGGGAGACGCAAGAAAATCGAAAAATGGAGAATAAAGATTTGAATACATTTGGTTCTGATTCAAACCAAATGTAGGTAAGATGACTCAGTTCATCTTAAGTCCAATGTCTTTGCCAAGATTTCTGCCAGCTCAGTACTAGCATTCTTATGATGGCCTCTGGCCCTCAGCTCCTGCTTCTCACGAACCAGTTTTGAGTTCACGATAAGGTTGCTGGATTGAGCAAATAAAAATACAGGGTTCTCAGATAAATGTACATTTCAGATATTTCAAATATTGCATAGTGCACACTCATACTAAAAAGGTTTGCATTCTTTATCTGAAATTAAAAATTTAATCAGGTGTCCTGTATTTGCGACCTGCATCATCACCCCACCCTTAATGCATATTTTCTACATAAACTCAGGCATTGGGCTCAGTCCTTATTCCTTATTTTCCATAAAACAAGCCAACCTCCTGTACCTTTACTAAAAGTTCCAGGAAGATAGAAGTCTTTGGACTTCCCTGGTGATGCAGTGGTTAAGAATCCACCTGCCAATGCAGGGGACACAGGTTGGAGCCCTGGTCCGGGAAGATCCCACGTGCCTCAGAGCAACTAAGCCCGCAAGCCACAACTACTGAGCCTGCATGCCACAACTACTGAAGCCCGTACACCTAGAGCCCGTGCTCCTCAACAAGAGAAGCCACCACAATGAGAAGCCCGCACACCGCAATGAAGAGTAGCCCCCGCTCGCCGCAACTAGAGAAAGCCCGCACGCAGCAAGGAAGACCCAATGCAGCCAAAACCAAAATTAATTAATTAATTTTAAAAAATAAGTCTTTGTATCACAGCAGCACATATAACTTAACATTCAGTGTGACGTCTAGCTTCTCCCACAAGGTCCTCTGCCATTTCCACAGCTGGGATTCTACTCGGCTCCACTTTCTTTTTTTGTCGTCACTCTTTTTTCTTACTCCTCTCACATCCAAGCTCCAATTCACTTCAAATGCCAAATACTTCTAAGACTTGTTTCGTTTGACTGTTCCTGGCCTTTATCTCCGTTTCACTTTGCACCCCCAAATAGTATCTCAGAGTATCATCTAGAAGCTTTAAAAACATACAGATGACAGGGGTCGCTCCCAAATATTCTAATTTAATTGGCCTTAGAGTGGGTGGGGCCTACACATTGGTATTTAAAGGCCCCCAATGAATTCTACTGTGCAGCCAAAGCTGAAAATAGTCACTTAGATCAGTGTTTCTCAAACATTAATTTACCCAGGGATTAGGGAAGATCTCATCAAATTGCAGGTTCTGGTTCAGTAGATGGGGATCCAGCTGGAAGCTCTGCATTTCCAACAAGCCCCCAGGTGATGCAGCTGGTCAGAGGACATTCTCAGCCACAAAATCTCAGAGGGAATCAAGTGACAGGTGTGCAGACTGTCCTTTGAAGTGATGGGTCATCACTGACACATGTAGCAGATTCACAGACACCACAGTGGCTAGAATGCCAGCTACTAGGGTGGGCAGTTCATGGCATCATGAAGGTACAGCAGCATTTCTTGACCTCATTAGCCTTGTCAGTGTTTGGGACTTGCACTGAGATATTTAGATCCAAGTACTTCTTTAATAAAATAATAAGACCCAATATTTATACCTCTCCATTTGCTTCAGAGCACTTTATTATAGCGACTGCTTGATGGCCTCAACCGCTTTGGAAAGCATTCAAGAGAGTTATGGGTCCCTGTTGGACATGTAACCGAAAGTGGGGTCTGGCTGCTCGCCGCTCAAAAGCCAATAAAGAGGCGAGGTTGGTGGAAAGGAAAGTTTGCTTTATTTTGGATCCCGGCAACTGGGGGAGGGCAGGGCAGGGCAGATGCCTGTTAGAAGTCTGACTTCCCCCAACTGACAGTCAGCTCTTGCCCAGAGCTTTTCTAGACAGAGGGAGGGGGCTACATGCAGAGACAGCACAGTCAGCTCTGACAGTCATCTTGATTTTTTTTTTGTTTGTTTGTTTTTGGTTTTTTTTTGTTTTTTGTTTGTTTTTTTTGCTGTACGCGGGCCTCTCACTGTTGTGGCCTCCCCCATTGCGGAGCACAGGCTCCGGACGCACAGGCCCAGCGGCCATGGCTCACGGGCCCAGCCGCTCCGCGGCATGTGGGATCTTCCCAGACCGGGGCACGAACCCGTATCCCCTGCATCGGCAGGCGGACTCTCAACCACTGTGCCACCAGGGAAGCCCAGTCATCTTGAAATTGGTCATGCAGTGGTCGGATCCACATCATCTGGATTGTTTTCAGTACAGCTAATCTTCAGTTTCAGGGTCGGTTTGTTTCCATTTCCTTGAGGCCAATTCTTGGAATTCTGGCGGCTTCTGTCATGGCTACTGTCTGGTCTTCATGTAGTCAACTTCTTCCACCTGGTGGGGGTTTCAGTATGTACAAGACAGCTCACAGGACATGGCTCAGAATATTATCTACAGCCCTTGAAGAGGAACTAAAGCTCCTTGACTTTGCTTAGTGACTAAACTGTTATTGTTTTGTCCTGTTTGACTGCTTTCCTTTGTTTCTGCATTTTCTCACTTCTCTGATTAAACTTGTTCTTTGGCTAAAGTTTTTCCACAGTCAAAAGGCAGGCAGAGGGCTTCCCTGGTGGCGCAGTGGTTGAGAGTCCGCTTGCGAATGCAGGGGACGCGGGTTTGTGCCCTGGTCCGGGAAGATCCCACATGCCATGGAGCGGCTGGGCCCGTGAGCCATGGCCGCTGAGCCTGCGCGCGTCCGGAGCAATGGGAGAGGCCACAACAGTGAGAGGCCTGCGTACTGAAAAAAAAAAAAAAAAAAAAAAAAAAAAAAAAAGGCAGGCAGAGGACATGGGGGGAAGGACCATAGCGTCCTGCTCCGTTTCAGACGGATGTAAATACTGAGGCCCAATGATAATAGATTCAGGGCCGTTATTCAAGTGATCTATGAATAAATGTTTTGTAACATCAATGTTTCTATTAAAGCCAGATGGAGCCTCTAATTTATATTATAATTCATTATAAACCAGTGCTTCTCAAATGCTCGTGTGCACACAAATCCCTGAAGTCTTGATAAAATGCAGACTGACTCAGCAGGTCTGGGTGGAGCCAAGGTTGGGTAGAGACAAACTCTGGGATGATGTGATGTTGTCTGTCCACGGACCACACTTTGGGCGTCAAGGAGCTCATCCTCACCTCAGTGGACTCAGCTTTCTCAGCTCTGACATTGAGTGGATTCAGTTTTCTCAGCTGTGGCATTCCTCTCATTCTCTTGTGGTTCTAAGCACTTAGCCAACCTAGTGGCTGAACAATGGACTGAGAGTTCTGTGCTCTGGCGCTGTTTACCTCCATTAACATTTCAGAAACTGAGACTTCCCTGGCAGTCCAGGGGTTAAGATTCTGCACTTCCAGGACACGGGGCGTGGGTTCAATCCCTGGTGGGAAACTAAGATTCCACGTGCCACGTGGCCAAAAAAAACCACCAAAAACCCAAAAGTCAGAAACAATGCTTTGGAAACATGGGGGTTTTTCCCTCATTGCACCCTAAGTTATCTTCTAAAGAATAAATATCAGTGATATATAGTCTCAACATTTCAGCCTTCTGAGTTTTATCCCAGTGCTTACCTAGGGGACTTTATCCACAACACTTGTACCAAAGGAAAAGATTTACGAAATCAGTATTGGTCCCTATCTTTTACTGTCATCACTTGAACACAGGTCTATGGAAAACTCACAATGTTTACTTTGCAAACATAACCAATCCATGTTTCTTTTTTAATTCACTGTCACCTTTAAAATAAATAGTTTTTCTTGGCTTGTGCCAGAATTAAAAATGACCAACTTTCTGAAAATGAATTCCAAACTAAGAATGCAGGCAGCTCTTGATGTCAAAATCGAGATGTCAAAAAGGAGGGCTGTGTTTGTTTGGAAAAAGATCTCCCAGTTGACAGTGTCCTTAAAATCATCTTCTTAACAGTTGCCAAAAGGACTGAGAGAAAAGTTTTTCAAAAGTCTCCAAAACTTCCTTTGCCCTTGGTTTGGGGGGGGAAAGAGAAAAGAATGAAACATCATCTCTTCCACACACACACACACACACACACACACACACACACACTCAGACACACTTACATTCACTGTTGACTTTGTTTGGGGGAAGTTACCACATTTTTCAGCAATGACAAAGGGTATAATGCTGTCTCCACTACCTGCATACAAACCATTGCCTTAATGTTTGTGATGGATTTATTGCATTAATAGCCCCAGTTTTCCCCTGCTCCCTGTGCCTTTGGTAGTGGCCTCACACACTGATGCTGGATTTGGCCACGTGACTTGTCTTGGCCAATAGGAGAGCAGTAAACTTGATGCAAGCAGATGCTTGTAAAAGCATGGTGTGTGCTTCCCCTCTTGCTTCTCTGAGTACTTGCCTTAGCTGTCCTGTTGGAGGTTTATGAGACACATGCAGGAGAGTGGAGTTATGTGAACTAAGGCAGACCTACCCCAGCCCTCCTCCAGCTGAGCCCCAACTGGCACGATAGAGCCCAGCGGGATCAGCTGAACACATCCCACATCAGCAGAACAGCCTGGCTAACTCCTAGACTCAGAAGTAACGCGTGACTCTTTTCTTAAACCACTATGTCTTGTGTGACTAGTTCCACAGAAACATATACTGAAACGATATTTGGCATCATCCTCTGAGAGTGGAAGAGTCACATTCTTTCCCAAGTTTGACAAGACTTTAGATTCCTTCCATTAAGGGGTCATAAATTTAAACGCCTATAGACACCAGGCAGGAAATTTTAAAACGTGAAACTATTCAGCCATAAGACAACAGAGTAGTAGTGACAGATAAATCAAAACATACAATATATCTAAAAGCATTCATACTCGGTGCTACCCATGTCTTTAAAACACTACATAAGCCAAATAATAAAACACCAGTCAGCTGAGTATGGCCCACAGGCCCCAGCATCTGAAATCTAATTTCTAGTTTAGTCTCTAGAAACAGTGATGTAAATACCCTGGCCACGTTTCTACAAGTGGTTGAAGATCAATCCAGGACTTGAACCAGCCCTCTTTCCAGTTGACCTGCAAGGTGGGGATTTTTATTACCATTTTATTACTGAAGTCAGTAACTAGTCGAAGGACACATTCCTGGTTAGTGGACGATCTAGAATTCAAACTCAGACCTGTCTAGTGAGCACACTTACTATGCCCCGCCTCTGTACATTAACCGTGAACATTCCAAATGTCCCAGACCAGAGGTCAGTGAACTATGGCCCAGCCCAGCCACCTGATTTTGTAAGTAAAGTTTTATTAGGACACAGCCACTCTCAGTTGTCTATGGCTGCTTTCCCACTACCATGGCAGAGTTAGTAATTGTGACAGAGACCAACAAAGCTGAAAATATTTCCTCTCTGGCCCTTCATGAAAGAGCTTGCCAATTCCTGGCCTGGAGGCCTCCCTTCCTCTACCTGCAAACCACAAGGTCTCCAGGATAGATGGGGTCTCCTGCTTGCCCACTGATGGGAGCTCTAATCCAGGCTCACTACGACGCCAGGGGCACGACTGGCTCAAGGACCACAGTGGGCAAAGTTGGAAAGAGGAGAAGACAGTAAAAGAGCATTTTGACCTAACTTTATCCAAAAGTTCCACAGTCTCAAAGTTTGCAGCAGGGAGCAACTCATTCCCTAACAGCCAAAGAAACAGCAGCTATAGATAGCATCGATATAAATACACCTGCCTACTCCTTGGCACTTGAAGCTTTTTGTTTTGTGTTTCATTCAAATGTGGGAAGAAACCATCAGCAGGACCCCTCAAAGTTTCCCGAGTCTTTAGTCAAACAAATGATGAGGAAAATCTGTCAGTCTTACCAAACAGTGAAGCCCCATTTTTTAAATTAGAAAAGCAGACAAAATATTGTGATGTGAGCTTATATTGAAAAGAAGGGAGGGAAAGGGTTTAAATAAAATGAAGTGTGAAACCTCTGGTCTACGTAAGATGCAGAGCCACGTCCCACCTGGTACTCACTCCAGGCAGAAACAGGTTCCATCCTATAGTTCTATTTCCATTTTTTTTAAATGGAAGTATAGTTGATTTACAATGTTTCAGGTATACAGCAAAGCCATTCAGTTATACATATATATTACATATATATTCTTTTTAGATTATTTTCCATTATAGGTTATTACAAGATACTATAGTTCCTTGTGCTACACAGTAGATCCTTGCTGTTTATCTATTTTATATATAGTAATGTGTATCTGTTAATCCCGAGTCCCTAATTTATTCCAACTTTTCCCTTTGGCAACCATAAATTTGTTTTCTATGTCTGTGAGTCTGTTTCTGTTTATTATATTCGAGGAACTGGAAGACTGTGTACCAGGCCACAAATCCATCTCCATCCAAACTGGCAAAATTCCTACAAGGGTGTAGATTCTATCTGTTCATTTGAGAGCATGTCCCAACCAGGGTGGAAAATGAATTTGTTCTGGAAGGAAGAAGTGGTCCAAATCCTGTGGGTAAATTTCTTATTTTCACTTCCCACCTACCTTGCCCTCCAGAAGGGGGAGAGAAGGTAGGAGGGGGAAGAATTTTCACTTCTGATTCAAATCGCTTCCTCAAGGTCCTCTATCCCCTTGGGTCAGTAACTCAAAGGTATATGTTTACAGGTGTACGGCATGCAAAAGGTAGTCGAGAAAACTTGAAGATAACAATTGTTTGACTACAACTAGTAAAAAACTACATTCAGGGCTTCCCTCGTGGCGCAGTGGTTGAGAGTCCGCCTGCCGATGCAGGGGACACGGGTTCGTGCCCTGGTCCGGGAAGATCCCACATGCCGCGGAGCGGCTGGGCCCGTGAGCCATGGCCACTGAGCCTGCGCGTCTGGAGCCTGTGCTCCGCAACGGGAGAGGCCACAACAGTGAGAGGCCCGCGTACTGCAAAACAACAACAACAACAACAACAAAATCCCCTACATTCAAACATGACACCAATTAACTAAAGCCCCAAAATGGTCTCTGCTTAGGCTGATGGACAAAGAAAGCTGCAGCGGGAGAGAGTTCAGCTGGGCTCTCCTGATGGGGAGTGTGAGAGCCAGATAGACCACAATGGAGAGAAGTCCGTTCCAAATAAGGGAGGATGCAAAAGGCTCCTTGAGACTGGTGGCAGAAGGGGATTGAAAAGTCGCTATTGAGATTGGTCATTACCACTGTGTGATGCCATTTGCATTTCCAGTTTACTACAGGAGTGTGAGTCTCAACTGGGTCCAGCAGGAATTGTTGAAGACTTAAGCAGGCATTGGTTATGCAGGGGTCAAGCCTTTCTGTGTATGGGCAAGGTTCAAGAAGAAATTTCCTTTACCTACTACAAAACTGAAATAAGACCATACTCTATTTATGCTTTACAGCCTGCCTTTGCACCTCACAATAGACTATAAACATCTTCTTTTATCAAAATATGTTAGTCTTTAACACTCTTTTTAATGACGACAGTATGTCCCATTATAGGAGTGCGCTATCATTTCCACGTACCCTATTGTTGATACCTAGGTTGCTTCCATTTCTCTGACCTTAAAGACAGAGCTTCATTGCAAAGTCTCAGAGCCAAATACTACACAGACTCTCATCTATTCTCTTTAAGTGCATTTCTAGAAATGCAACCACTAAACCAAAACTGATAAGCATCCTGCCAACATTGTCCTCTAGAAAAGGATTATCATTTGATACTTTCACCAGCAAAGGCATGTGTTACATCACCCGTGTGTGAGATCACAGGCAAGGATAAGCAGAGAATTGAGAAGAGCAGGAGCTACCAGCAGTTTTAAATTCCTTCAGGCTGAAAGCTATTTATTAAACGTGACAGAGATGGCAGAGCGAGATCGTGTGCCCTCTCACCTCCTCTGACCTCCCATCAACTTCTGTTCCCTTCTTGGACTTTCTAAAAATTGCTTTTTAATGATATCCATAATTTATGAAAAGAAACGATAAAATCAAAACATATTACCATGGACTTATTAACGCCTGTGCTATTAATTATTAACAGCCCAAGAAGGAAGTCAGGATTGATCCCAAAGGTGAGAGAGATAAAGGCACTAGTGGGGAAAAAAATAGTTGATTGGAAACCTTTGTACTGGAAGGTTTCCAATTTAGACTACGCATATTAAATGGGGATTTAATTCCTTTTCTCAAGCAGCAAGAAGAAGTTTAGCTAACATGGGGGCCTGAGCAATGACCTAATGAAAAGCTCTCGTGTCACAGACGGAAAAAATCTGAAGCCCAAAGAAGGGCCTCCCTTGTATTTCAAGAGAGTCATGGAAAGAGCTAGCAGCAAGACATGTTTCTTTTTACTGCCGGTCGTATTCTTTATTCTATTCTACGTCTTTCAATGCCACACTTGACATCAAGGGAGGATGAGGAGTGTTTTCCAAAACAGAGGGACTCATTGTTTGCAAAGCCTAAGAATCCGTCCCCACTTTCATTGTTCCAAAGCTCATGGCTGGCTTCTCCAGTCCAAATAGAACCACTCCCTCCTCCCCTGGAGACTGCAAGCAAAGAACCAGCCTGCATGGGTGGAGCCAATCTAACTGGTTTTCCTAAAGAGCGTCCTGAGGTCCTCAGTCCCTCCTAGCACCTGGAATTCTCTTATGAGAATATATTCCTTAGGAGCGTAGAGGTTGCTCTGTCTTCAGAAATCTCCAGCTAAAACGTGAGTGCTGTGGGAACCTGGGATGGTTCCTTCTCTGAGGTTCACTTTCTCCATCTGTAAAATGGGCCAATGATAGGACACGCCCCATCATGTTGTCTTGAGAATGAAATGAGTAGATGCACTGAAGACCTGAACACAGGTAGAGGGTAGTTGAGGATGGCTGGGAAATAGAGGATAGACTGGGAGGGAAGAGACACACCCGAGGACTTGGAGAGGGCAGAAGGCAGATGACTAAACCAAAGTTCACCACACGTCCTATAATAATTTTGCCAAGGACCATGGTCTTGGGGGAGTAAATAAAAAGGGAAATACAGACCTCGGGTTAAAAGATGAAACTTCTATCAAGGGAATTGCTCTTGCACATGGGGAGGACGGGTCCAGAAAGGTGTGTGAGGTGGAGCTCAGCTCTGCTGTGTATTCCAACTGGAAGCACAGGAATTGAACCAAGTGGGGACTCTATGCTGTGCAGGGGACCCTGATCTTTCTCTTCTCAGCGACCCTCTGATTCTGCCAGATCATGCAACTTATTCTCTTGTTTTAATCAAATGAACTTATTTTAATGGCGTTTCTATCCAATTTTTCCCTCAGAATTTGCATTCCACTAAAATTCTAGAGAAGAATTATATCCTTCAACCTAAGGCATTTTGTTTCCATTCCAGAGTGGAGAAAAATGTTTCAGAGAAGCTAGACATGAGCACCTCTTCTCATCAGAGAGAAATGAAAGTTCCTTCAGAGAAAACGCCTGCTCTGTCAGTGCCTAATGTTCATCTCCGTCAGCCCCTCTCTCCTGAAACATCCGTCACCATCTCGCATGTCTTCCCACCCAAATCCTTCTCTAGGGGTGTATGGTCAGGACACTCAGGTGGCTGTTTTCTTGTTCTCTGTACATCCCCTGCTCGACCAGTCCCTGCTTCACTCACATGACTATCCAGCCTCTTAATTATAGGGCTTAATTTGTCCCTGGTAACTGATGAGCCCACCTGACATCACTTTCCCCTATACATGGTAGCCTCCTTCTCCCTCAAATAGCAAAGACTGCTGCCACGTCCTGCCTACCGTCTGCCACATGTGGTGGGGTGTTGCTCCAGGACCCTTTGTGTAAGATTCCCCTGTCCAATAAATCTTGGATGTTTCTGTTGCTGTCTCCGGGCTCTTTCTTGGGTCTCGAAGCTGGGCAACTACAAGGCTTGTGGACCTTCGGGGTGTAGCCCAAAAAGGGGTGACCACAAGATGCTAGTGTTCTGCTTAGAGATGTTTCAACTATATAAGGAATTCAGAATGTTGGCTTGAACTCAGACCGCATACACCTCTCCCTTTTTCTTCCCTTCCAACCCAAAGGCAAGATTAACCCCAGGAATTTCCAACAGGATATTAGCTCTCAGAGGCAGAAGACTGCAGTGTTCAGGACTTTCTGGCATCTCTGGAACCAGGCTTTCATTTCTAACCATGCTATGATACCATTTCCGATTTTCTTATTTATTTATTTAATTTATTTTTGGCTGCGTCGGGTCTTAGTCACGGCACTAAGGATCTTCGTTGAAGCATGCAGGATCTGTCATTGCGGCGCGTGGGCTTCTCTCTAGTTGTGGTGCCCAGGCTCCAGGGCCTGTGGGCTCTGTAGTTGTGTGTGGCACACGGGTTCCACAGCGCGTGAGCTCTGTAGTTTGCGGCACTCGGGCTCTAGCTGAGGCCCCCGAGCTCAGTACTTGTAGCTCGCGCAGGCTTAATTGCCCCACAGCATCTGGGATCTTAGTTCCCTGATCAGGGATGGAACCCGAGTCCCCTGCATTGTAAGGTGCATTCTTTACCACTGAACCACTATGGAAGTCCCTATTTTCATTTTGAAAAGTCAAAATGTATTAGATTTTTTTCTCATCATTGGCTCTATTTTGATTTTGAGAAGTACACAAATATGTAATAACACACACACACATATGTATAACCAATATGTCATATTTTAAGACAAACTAATCACCAATAAAGAGACACAGGTGTGTCCATTTGGGACTAGACATCCGCCTGCCGGAAACTCCCACTCACCCCGGTTTCTGTGGAAGGTCTGGCATCAGTGAGAAAGATGCTTACACCCTGGTTGGGGGTTGGGGAGTAGTTTTGTGTTGATGTGCTGGGCTTGGATCTTAGTGATTTCTCCAGTAACTTCAAGACAATTGTGCCTTCTATTTTTGGATTCATACTGGGAAGCCGCTTAAATTAAAAGGCTATTCATTTCACTATTTTTGTCTCCAGGCTGCTCAAACAGAAATGCAAATGACTTCCACTGAGTGAATTTTCTGCCTCAAAGAGAATAAGACTGTAACACCAAAATCTGTGTGCTTCAGAGTCCCATGTTCATTAAGGGGGAGAAACACAAACCCCAACCCTTGAGGCTACTTGAATTTTTCTCCTGTGAATGCAAATTGACATTTTCGTAAATGAAGGCGTAGTTAGCTTCTATGGTCATTCACAGGTCCTTAGGGCAGTTGTCAAAAATGAGTCTGTTTACTGAAATGGACACAACCGGGAGAAAGAAAGAAGAAATTCTTTTTTACCAGCTTCACTCAGGAGAGTGCAGAAATGACAGAGCCTAAATACTACAAACACTGCTTCTTTGATGTTCCTTCCTTACACAACAGCAGGTAGCCTTGCATCAGAGATAGTTGTCAGCAACCCCAAGATTCCCAGCTCCCAGTTCCAAATCCTACAAAATGGAAACAGTAGGCTGTCCCAGTAGTTCAAACCAAAGGTCCAGAAACGAATTGTGCTGACCTGATTAGCCTGACTTACAATGTGTAGCCAATGATGATTATATCAGAGGCTAAAGAGCAGCTGACTTAACCCATCGGGGCCAACTGTGAAGTTGTGGGTAAGGATGAACCAAACTGGGTCATTAAGGGTCCTTGAGAAAGGATTGATAGGGAGTGGTGACTGGAGAGCTGACCCCACCTGCTCACTACATGTCTACATGGCTTGGAAGGACCTTTCAAAAATAGGTTAACTGGTAGTTTGTCCAAGAAAAGAACTAGAAGCAGCTAGAATTTGCAATTTTTTTCCTTAAAATATGTGTAGCATGTGGGACGTGGGATTGCCCTTCAGTAGCCCTTGTTTAAAAGTAATTTCAATATTGAACAGATGACCTTCCCTAGAAAAAAATAGGACTTTCCAACTAGCCTATAGTCTATAAAATAACAGCCTGCAACCTGCCATTTGTAGATCATTTCGAGGCCTGGCCAGCCCAAATTGAAACTTTCTCATAACCACTGGCAGATGAAATGTTAGGTTTCTCTAATGGCAGGGCTACCAGCGCCTCGGTGATGGACCGGATGTGTGTTATGATGGTTGTCGCGGCCTTCATTATGGCTTATAGAGACCTGTCTGGAAGGATGTAATAAGCAGAACAAAATTTGAGACAACAAAAATGTCTCAATGTTTATGAAAGTCTAAACTATTTCCCAGGAAAATAAGTCATTTAGAACAAATTGAAAAACACTTGACTTCATCTTCACTTTCATGGAAAAAAAATCCCCATCTGAGGACAATTCAACTCAGTCTTTGAAATTCACATCCATTTAAAAATGATTGGAAGGAAGGAAGGAAAGGGGGAAAGGGGGAGGGAGAGAGGGATCAAAGGCTGGTACAGAGCCCAGAATGTGAAGAACATTTTACCATCTCAGTAACCTGCCTCTCAAGTTTCAAAATCCACTCTTTTATTTCTCATAAAATATAGCAAATACAAACCTGAGGCCTAATCTTCTATCAGGTAAAATATCCTCTGAAAAGTCTATTGTTTTTTGGCCAGAGCCCCCAGTAGTAAATTGGATCAAAATGAACAAGCAGTGTTTGATTCTATTATATCCCTTCTATCCCCTAAAAAAAGCAAAGCCATCAAATAGTGCAAGCAAACAGGTATCAGAATGTTCACAGTAGGTCTATTCATAACAGCCAAAAACTGGAAACAACCCAAATGTTCATCAGGAATAGAATGGATAAATAAATCGTGACATATCCATACAACGATAGCAATGAGAATAAACAAATTACAACTACATGCAACAATATGAGAAAATCTCACAAGGATGATGTTTAACAAAAGAAACCAGATGGAATGGAATAGTTATTATAATAGTTCAAAAACAGACAACTAATTTATGGTTATGAAAGCCAGATTAGTGGTTACCACTGGGGAAAGGGGACATGTGGGCACCCTTGGAGTGTTTGTTACATTCTAGTTCTTGATTTGAATGACAGATACACTTTGTAAAAATTCATCAAGCTACACAAGTATGGCTGGTGCTTTTTTCTGCATGTATATTTTACTTAAAAAAAGTTTACTTAAAAGTGCATATGATATGAGCAAATGTTGGGGGATGATGGAAATGTGCTATATTTCAACCGTGGTGGTGATTACAAGACTATACACATTCATTAAACTAACCAAACTGCACAGTTGAGATTGATGAATTTAATATATGTAAACTAGACTTAGTAAAACTGATTTTTAAAAATATTTTAAAAGTTTATGAAAAGTAATTCTACTTTCTACACATCAAAAGAGCTTGAGAACAATTCAGAACAAAATTAGAGAAATGCAAATCAAAACTACAATGAGGTATTACCTCACACCAGTTAGAATGGGCATCATCAGAAAATCTACAAACAACAAATGCTGGAGAGGGTGTGTAGAAAAGGGAACCCTCTTGCACTGTTGGTGGGAATGTAAATTGATACAGCCACTATGGAGAACAGTATGGAGGTTCCTTAAGAAACTAAAAATAGAATTACCATATGATCCAGCAATCCCACTACTGAGCATATACCCATAGAAAACCATAGTTCAAAAAGACACATGCACCCCAATGTTCATTGCAGCACTATTTACGATAGCCAGGTCATGGAAGCAACCTAAATGCCCATCAACAGATGAATGGATAAAGAGGATGTGGTACATATATACAGTGGAATATTACTCAGCCATAAAAAGGAACAAAATTGGGTCATTTGTAGAGATGTGGATGCATCTAGAGACTGTCATACCGAGTGAAGTAAGTCAGAAAGAGAAAAACAAATATTGTATATCAATGCATATATGTGGAACCTAAAAAAATGGTACAGATGAACTGGTTTGCAGGGCAGAAATTGAGACACGGATGTAGAGAACAAATGTATGGACACCAAGGGGGGAAAGCAGTGGGGGATGGGGGATGGGGGTGGGGGTGTGATGAATTGGACAATTGGGACTGACATGTATACACTGATGTGTATAAAAATGGATGACTAATAAGAACCTGCAGTATAAAAAAATAAATAAAATTAAATTTAAAAATAAATAAATAAAACAATTCTGTACCCTTGCAAATAGCAAAAGAATACATGTAACCATATATACTTTTTAATATACTTGCTTTTTTGTAGCAAAGTTATACAACAAATATACTATATATTCAAGTCTTAAGTTATACTCTAAAGCTGTATTACTATAAATTAATGAAATAATAATTTTCTTAATTCTTTAGATAAATAATATACTGTTGAGACAAGGGAAAAAAAAGCAACTTCATGCATTTGTTCCTGAGCTTTATTTTGAAGGATAAACAAATAAATCAATGGCTCAAATGCTTAAATGTGTATAAATTATTAGAATAAAGTCCTCAAAGGCAGTGATTCTGTTTATACATGAATCTTAGCATTAGTCAACTGAAAAACTGAGGCTAGGGATTCTTGTTGCAATTCTAATTCATAATCATCTAAATCTCCCAGGGTCACTAATGCATCTGTATCAGCACATTATTGTGACTGTGCCACAGTAACACTGCCAAACAAACAAGCACAAAACCTTGTTTATTGCTCACATATCTGGATCAGCTCTGCTGATTGTCCAGGGATGGCTCCTGTGCCTGGGGTCAGTCCAGCTACTGTCTGATATAAGTTGACCTCAACTGGAATGACTGGGGCAACATGATGTGGTTGTGATTCTCCAAGATGGTCCCCAGTGATGCTCGCCTACTGATGTCCATGCCCTTGTGCAGTCCCCTCCCACGTGACGTAGAGCTGTCCTGTGTAACTAATAGGATATTCCAAAGCCAACACAGTTCTTCTAAGGCTTGGTCCCAAAAGACACTGTAGCTTCTGCCTTGCTCATTTGGATCACTCAGCTAAGTGGAAGCCAGATACCATGTGATGAAGATTCATAATCAGCCCAATGGAGAGATTCACATGGTGAGGAACCAAAGCCTCAACATTCAGCACCAACTTGCCAGACACATGCAAGCACCATCTTGGAAGTGGACTCTCTAGCCCCAGCCAAGCCTTCAGATGAACATAACCCCTGAGCTGGAACCCTGAGTAGAATCGACCAGCTAAGCCACTCCTGAATTCCTAAACCACAGAAACTCTGAAAGATAATAAATGCTTATTGTTTTATGATGCTAACTTTTGGGATAATTTGCTATGCAGTCATGGATCACTAACATACTTGACTCTGTACCACGTAGTTCTCGTCATGCAATAGGCTACCCTGGGAACATTCTCACGATGACAGTAGAGATGCAAGAGAGCAAGTGAAAGAAGGCATGCAAGCACTTTTCAAATGTTTACTTGCATCCTGTCTCCAAAGATCCTGTTGGCCAAATTAAGTCAAATGGCTCAGGTCATCTACTGTGAGAAGGCACTGCAGAGTTACATGGCAAAGAGCCTCGTTGGTGGTTTTAAAATGTGTCCACAAAGTCTTTGACACTACCCCATTTAAAAGGTGGGGACTGGGATTCCCCTGGTGGCACAGTGGTTACGAATTGCCTGCCAATGCAGGGAACACGGGTTTGAGCCCTTGTCTGGGAAGATCCCACATGCTGTGGAGCAACTAAGCCTATGGGCCACAACTACTGAGCCCATGTGCCACAACTACTGAAGCCCACGTGTCTAGAGCTGCACTCCACAACAAGAGAAGCCACCACAATGAGAAGCTCATGCACAGAAATGAAGAGTGGCCCCAGCTGTCTGCAACTAGAGAAAGCCTGAACACAGCAACAAAGACCCAATGCAGCCAAATGTAAATAAATAAATAAATAAATAAATTTATTAAAAATAAATAATAAAAGGCAGGGATTGTTTTCCCTCATCTTGAATGTGGGTTGGTCTTAGTGACTCACTTCTAATGAATAGAATGTTGTAGAAGCGACGGTGCCCAGGCTAGGTCATAAAAAGGATAGCTTCTGCCTGGCTCTCTCTCTCTCTCTCATTCGTGGGTTTCTTCCTCTGGAGAAACCAGCCACTTGTCACAAGGACAGTCGAGAAGACCTGTAGTGGAGTCTACATGGAGAGGAACTGAGGCCAAATACCAACAACCAGCACCCGCTTCCCACCATGTTGCAAGCGGATCCTCCAGCGTCAGCACACATCTTAAGTGCAAATGAGATCCTAAGCTAAGCTACTCCTAAATATTCCTGACTCACAGAAACATGAGAGATAATAGTTTTATTATTGCTGTAAATCACAAAAGTATGGTGTAATTTACCAATTCTCATAAAGAAAGATGAAGAATTGGAGCTTTCTTTAAAACCACAGGTTCAGGAATCTTAACTGCAAACAATATCCACTCTAGCTAGTTTAAGAAGAAAAGAAACATATGAAAGAGTATTGAAGAATCTCCAGAGGAGCCAGAGCATCAGGTCTAGAGGATACAAAGTCAACAACAATGGCCAAAGCACAGGGTACCTCTGTTCCAGCCAGGACCCCATTCCTGCTGTAGCTAGGTAAAGATACCTCAGCTTGCACCCCTGAAGTTGGTAGCCAGATGCCAGAATCTCTACCATTAATATACTAGAAACCTGGATGTCTTCACGACCCCCTTCACCAAAAATGGAATCTGTGAAGTACCAGCTTCATCCTGCTGCTCTCTTCCAATCAGAAATCTTGCACAGGTACACATGATTGGTGGAGTCTATTTGCAAGGGAAGATGGGGAAAAATGAGTTGTGGGCCACCTTCTTGGGAAGGTGTTATCATAAAATTGAAAATACCTCAGGAATAGGAAGGGTGTTCAATGGTACTGAGTAGTTAGGAAAATTGACAAATGCTCACTTCTTGTCCCCATACAAAATCATCATTACATTACTAGAATATAGAGCTAGAGGAATTATTCATATGTCTTTCTATTTCCTGGAACCCAAAATGGTAAATGAGTTTCACCTTCAGAGCCATTTCTAATCATTTGCTAGTGCCTGCTAGAGTTGTATGTTAAGATGAACTCCAGGCACAGTTGAAAAGAGATCTGGGATAAAGTTGTGATGATGCCTTGGGTGCTTTGTATTTGTATTAAATAATAGGTACCTGCAAAAATAAATGTCCTCAGTCTCTGTATTTTCTCTCATTTCCTAAAAGGAGGGTCTGAAAACACTTCATGAACTTTTATAATTGTTTAGATTAAAACTGTTCCCTCTTCCAGTCACATTTCTGACATGGCATGCAAGCCAATCCACGTTCCCTTTATACCACTCCAGTATTTGGTAAAACCCAAATACATAAAACAGCTCTTTTGGCTAAATATGGCCTCCTGTTCCATCTCCCTCTCATCTCCCCTACCTCCATGTCATTCCCTGAAGGATCTCTCAAGAACTCCCAACCAACTCTTTACCTCCCAGGACTTGCTCATTCATCCTCATTTTCTCTCTCCTTTCCCTGAAATTCAGCCAATGGTATAAGTATACTGTAGACAAACAGTTCCTACACTTTAGCCTTTCCATTTCCCTGTTTGGATAGTGTGATTTTTCCCCATGTGAGTCAACTTGGCATGATTTGCTTGGCATGATTTCAGTCACCTCTCACAGTCCAACTTTGGGACTGGCCATAAGTCTACATTCAGGAGACTTCCCTATCTAAAGACCGAACATCACACCTATTATGCAGTAATTTCAATGGGCAGATTCCTGCCTTTCCTCCACTCTCCTTAGCCATGTTAGTAAGCAGGACATTTGCTCAGGCCATAGAGCAGTGCTTCTCAGACTTTAATGTGCACACAAATCACCTGGACATCTGCTTAAATGAAGATTCTCTTTCAGTGGGTAGGTCCAAGACCCTCCATGCCCATGAAGCTCCCAGGTGATGGTGATGTGGATGCTCTGGTCTATGGACCACACTTTATCTAGCGATGTCCTAGAACACTGGTCCCACTACCCCCAATTGGTAGCGGTCTGTGGCCTGTTAGGAACTGGGCTGCACAGCAGGAGGTGAGTGGCAGGCGAGTGAGCGAAGCTTCATCTGTATTTACAGCCGCTCCCCATCACTCTCATTACTGCCTGAGCTCCACCTCCTGTCAGATAAGCGGCAGCATCAGATTCTCATAGGAGCGCAAATCCTATTGTGAACTGGGTACGCAAGGGATCTAGGTTGCACGCTCCTTATGAGAATCTAATACCTGATGATCTGAGGTGGAGCTGAGGCAGTGACGCTGGAGCTGGGGAGCGGCTGCAAATACAGATTATCATTAGCAGAGAGGTTTGTACAGAGACCATAATAAATCAATTGCTTGCAGACTCATATCAAAACCCTATCAGTGAGTGGTGGTGAAAACAAGCTCAGGGCTCCCACCGATTCTGCATTATGATGAGTTGTATAATTATTTAATTATATATTACGATGTAATAATAATGGAAATAAAGTGCACAATAAATGTAATGCACTTGAATCATCCTGAAAACATCCCCTGCCCCAGTCTGTGGAAAAACTGTCTTCCATGAAATCCGTCCCTGGTTCCATAAAGGTTGGGGACCACTATTCTAGAAGACCCAGTCTCACCCTCAATGGGAGCAACTTACTGCTTTCTCTAGAACTTTGTGCAGAGTTTCTTACCTCTCCTCTGGGTCACATTCCTTCACCATCCCTCCCCTAGTCACGCCTGTTCATTCCTGCTCCACCTCTGATCACACTTATTTTACTCATACAATGAATCAATAATCACTGAACGCCTACCAGAAGCTAATCATGCTGGGCACTAGGGCGAAAAAACTTATCCCTGCTCACATGGAACTCAGAGTCCAAAGAGAGAGACATTAACAAATAATTATTCAGTAATTAGTTGTAATTTCAAGAAGTGCTAGGAACAAAAATTACAGAAGGCTTTGAGAGCAAATAATGGAGAAAAATCTAACCAAGGCTCCTGAGCCCTTGGAGTTTTCACTTTGCATGATTTCCTCTGGTTTTATATAAACTCAGCTTTCTCTATAGTGAAGGTTTCCCCATGACCCTTTACCCTCCCCTTGAGCATGGCCACCAGTGTGCACTTGGCATGGCATGGCCACACTGACCTTTGGCAAGAAGATGCACATGGCATGGAGATTATGGTTGGCAGGCGAGTCCTGGGCTTCTATAGCTCCAAACTGATATTGGACGGCCTCGTGCCATTCTTGCCCCTTGGCTCCCCTTGATAATGGCACTGGCTATCTGCAAAGGCAAGCTGTTCCCTCCCAAATTCTAGTCAGCACTTCCCCTTCTCTCAAAATGACAGCAAATGTAGCACTCTGATTTCTTCCCTCTCGTGACCTCTTTTGCTGATCTACTACCTGTAACCATGACATGGCTATTGCCAGCAAACTGTGCTCATTAACACCAAGGTCTTTAATAGTCTTTCATTAAAAATGACAAGCTATGGGCTTCCCTGGTGGTGCAGTGGTTGAGAGTCCACCTGCCAGTGCAGGGGACATGGGTTCATGCCCCAGTCCGGGAAGATCCCACATGCCTCGGAGCGGCTGGGCCTGTGAGCCATGGCTGCTGAGCCTGCGCGTCCGGAGCCTGTGCTCCGTGACAGGAGAGGCCACAACAGTGAGAGGCCCGCGTACTGCAAAAAAAAAAAAAAAAGACAAGCTTCAGGCCTACCTGCCATAGCAGTGATTCTGGCTTCCTCAGGCTCAGAAAGCTAAAGCTTCTCCACCTGCAAAGTTGCCCTTTCCAGTCTCATGGAGTATCCGTTGGTCAAGAAGAAGAAAAGGCTTAGAGACTGCAGAGCCACTGTAACTTATATAAGATAAGGCCTTCCACAGCTTTTCCCCTACAGTTCATTCCTGTATGGTGTCATATTCAAGGAAATAATAATCCATCAGCCAAAGTGTATCTACAATGCAAGTTGAATCTTTCCTGAAATCTCTTGAAAAAGGATTGCATTTGTCCATTTTAACTTTAAAGACAACTTATGGTCCTGTTTCCTGGTATTTGTCCTTTTCAATAGTTCACATCTATAGTAGCTTCCCCAATGTCTTCTCTCTCCTCCCTCTCTTAAAACTCTCCTGACTTTCCATCAAATCAGACCCATTGCACTTCCAGATCCTTCATTCCCGAACTTTTCCCTCCCTGGATTTCTTCTGCGAAAGTCTTGAGATAATTGCTTTCCTCTCTCTCCAGTGCTGATCATTTCAGCAGGACCACTGCTCTGCCCTGTGGCCTGATCAGATCCAGGATCTGGAGGCAGATCTAGAACTCTTCTACCGAGAACTCTCCCATCCAGGAGGAAGCGAGGGCAGGTGTGCATTCTCCCACATTGTCTCTGTGTGGTTTTGTTACGTACTGCCACATCATTAACCCAAGGGATTAATTTCTTTTAGTTCAAGGAAAAGGAGCAGGATAGTTATCAAATTTCTAGTGCTTGCTGATTAAGAAAATGGCAAAGAGCTAATGTGAAATCAGTAAGCTTTTTATTCAACTGACTAGCATCTGCAGTCAATTAAAACATGCATATACATAAATATATATTCTATACACAAATCTTTATGCATGCACGCACCTACACACACACACATACACACGCACATAGATTCGGATTCCCTGTAATAATTGCCAACCCTGCCAAAACTATGAATCTCTCCGTGACCCCTTCACCACAACCCCTCGTCCACAGACCACAGGGTGAACCCAGAGATTCCTGTCACTTAGTTAACCTAGGGAATACTTATCACATATTACCAACATCTTAAAACTTCACCTTAACTCATTACTTTTCATGGAATCTCCAAAGTGTTTGAAGTTATGAGCAGATAAGACTCATCTTGGTCCTTAAGTATGTCATAATTTTAGGATTTTTGGAGGGATAGAATCTAACCAAGTGTCTTTGACATGTATCTGCCTTTTCTTGCTCCATAGAAAGCCCCATAAATCTTCACACTGGGAGTCAACTCTGAGCCATCCCTTGTGAATGTTAATTGTACACAACATTAATGGAGCATGTGGATGACACTGGCTTCCTAACCTGCAGCTTTGTTTCATAATCTCCGGTTTACCAGCTGGGACATTGATGGGGCATTTTACAGCGCAGCCTTCACTACCCTCGTGAAATATTATAATCACATAAAATGTTATGCTGTAGGATTGTAAGTAATATGGAGTCTGCTCTTGGCATCTGTGCCTTAATCAGCTCTTTTCATTGCTTCACTGCCCATTTAGGAGTCCTCAGAAGGCTTCTTTCCACATGAATAGGGGTGTGGAGTTGAATGAGCCACACCCGGAAAAGACATGCTCATTTCCAATTCCAGTTCAACAACTCACTGAAGGTGGTGTCAGGAAGCTCTCTTGACTTCCCTGTGCTCTTTTTTTTTTTTTTCTGCGGTACGCGGGCCTCTCACTGTTGTGGCCTCTCCCGCTGCAGAGTACAGTCTCCGGACGCACAGGCTCAGCGGCCATGGCTCACGGGCCCAGCCACTCCGAGGCATGTGGGATCTTCCCGGACCGGGGCACGAACCCATGTCCCCTGCATCGGCAGGCGGACTCTCAACCACTGCTCCACCAGGGAAGCCCCTTGTGCTCTTATTTAATCGGCATTTCCTCAGACTCCAGAGCAATCATTTAGGTATGAGACACCCAGGAAGCCCTGTTACAGATGCTCAAACTTGACCCAATGGCCCATAGCAACCACTCATCCTGCTCTGAATTCTACCAAGCAGAACCTTGGCACCAGAAAAATAGCCCTAGTTCCTGCCTTAGACAGATATTAGGGATGTGTCTGGGCCAAATATTGGAATCAATGACATAATTTTTGTCCCTACCCAGTTCCGCAGTGCCTATAGGCACAATAAATTCCCTGGTGTCTCCCTAAGTTTCCATACTAACTGTGATCCCAATGCAGACGCAGCATAGACTTTCCCCCACTTCCTGAAGTTAAGTACTAGCTGTTTTCACCCAACTTTCTGGTGAATAAAAGAGCAATCTGTAGCATGAGCACAAAACAGCCCATTGGTAAAGTGAGAAGAAGCAGGATCCACTTGGAGCACTGACTTCTGCAGAAAATATAAAAAGGGCTCCCTCAGAAATGATGAGCTGATGTCCCAGGGTTCAGGGACTAGCTCCACCCACCACTGCCGCTGCCCAGCAGAGCTGGCCTCTGATGGCCTTTGTGCGGTGCTCTCCCCAGGTCAGGCAACAAGGGGGCTGTGTGCCCCTCTTAGAGGAAGAGCCAAGTACGCACTGCTGATGTGGATGATATCACGGATAAAACCAGCATCCTCTTGATTCAAAGTAGACCGTGTCTTCTTTACGTGGATGCTTCTGATTTTAGCAAAGGCATAAACAGGCAAAAGTCAGCCAACACAGCTGGAAGGGGAGGAAACGCCACTCCTTCACTTGTTCATCAAGCCTAGACACATGGGTCTTCTTTCAGGCCCTCGAATGCTCAAATGCTAAATGGATGGTACTGTGCCCTTGGGCTCCAAATCTGTTGCACATCCCAATCATCTGGGAGCTTTTGAAAAATCCCGGTGCCCAACTCTCAGCCCATTCCAGTCACATCCAGATGGCTGGGAGAGGGAACCAGGCATCAGGAGTTTTTAAAGATCCCCAAAGTGTTCCAGTGTGCAGCAGTTTGGGAACCATTAGCAAAGTGGTTATGAGCACAGTCGGCGGGGACAGATTTGCGTTTGAATCCTCACTCCACACCAGCTGTATGCCCTCGGGCAAACTACTTAAACTTTCTGTGCCTCAACTTTCCCATTTATAAGAGGTAGTATTTTATGAATAGTGCTACTATTTACCTCACAGTGTTTGCATGAGGATTAAATGGTGTATTGTTTGCGAAGTGCTTAGAACAGTTCCTGGTACGTGCTAAGAGCTATAAAAAGTTTGTTAAAAAGAAAACTATACGTGCAAGCTCATTTCTGGTCCAGGGTCTTTGCTTTTGCTTTGTCTGAACCAAACCCTCCCTGACTGTCATGGCTAATAGGCAGGGCACCTACCCTAGGGCAGGGTACTCTATCTTAGTGCCCTTTTTTTATTCTCATGGCTTTAGGTGTGTATTTATTGAATACATTTAAGTTATCTCCTTCATTCGAATGTAAACCCAGCAAGAGCAGGATCTGCCCTCTCTCTAGAATAGCACCTGCATAAATGAGTGACTGAAGGAATGTGAACACTGGGGTGAATCTGATTCCTTGGGAATGGGAAGAACAGACATTGAGAGAAAGAAATCCAGGATTTGGAACAGACAGTCACCCTTCCACAGGCCACCAAACATTCATGATTCAGATACAACCTTGGGGTTTATTGTGGGTGAAACATCACCCACACACATTAGCATCTCCAATTTAACCTTGTGCAAGAGGAAACTTGCTCGTAAACAAGGGAAGTGGCCTCTCCCTGAAAATCTAGACCTGAAGAGACTGTGCACTGGATAACTCCCCCATTTGAACTCTCTCATTTCATTTCAGTAAACAGTTCATGTCTCTTTTATTTAGTTTAAAGCTTATCTATTTTCATTTTCATAAATTGCTATCCCCTCCCAAATGAGGGTCCCCAGTTCTCACTCACTGTGTGGGTCTGAGAAGATAATCTTCAAGAGTTTTAACAGAGTGAAATACATGCAGACCATATCAAAGGTGGTGTAGATTTGTATCTTGGATAGAATGCTGCAGATGGGCAAGGCGCTGTCAGTACCAGAGCCATCTCTGTGTACCTCTGTGTAAGGATTTGACATTTCCGTTTGTGTTAATTATCCTACAGCGGTGCTCCATTTCACGGAAGATGATATATCCTAACCAGGAACCCCAAGTCCTCCTGAGAGTGATTTGAATTAGAAAGTGACCTTCCTCTATACATACACGTGTAAATGCACTGTGGATTCCCGCAGACTGGAGTTCCCATTCCGGCACGTTGCAGATCAGAGCTGCAAAGTCGCCCACGATGAAGCCAAGTCCAGAGAATCTAAGTCAGCTGAAGGTCCATGGACATGACAAGGACCCCCTGAGTGTATAATTCTATGAGATTTCACTGAAATTACCAAAATACTGATTTACAGCAATGTTTTGGGAACAGGTATGTAACAATTTGAAATTTAACTCCAGTTCATCACAATGAGAGGCCCGCAGAGATGAATCCCTTTTCAGGGGTTTGTGGCATGCTTGGCTGAATGAAATCAGAAGAAACTTCCCGGAGGGGCCTCAGGCTCCAATTCAGGGTCTTCCAGACCTGTCCTACTCCATCTCCTCCATGTGGAACAGAACATTGATCCACCTTCAGACCCAAGAATCTGAAGACCCCCGGACCCTCGGGCATCAAGGCAAGGCTCTGGGATGCTCACAGGTGGACTCTACCTAAGGCAAGCCCCTCACGAGCAACATTCAAAAGGGGCTGCAAACCGGACTGTGTTCTGAGTAGATGCCAGGATGGCCAACAGTTTGTCAGAGAGCTGCAGTGTGGAGCTTTCTGTGAAGCAGCATTCTTCCGTGAGAGATTGCCTAGCAGATGTCAGCCAGGCAGGGCCATCCTTACCTTCATTACTGTGTGCCGGAGGTCCAGGGTTTGGTCCCCAAGGGGCCACCGGGAGAAGTTGCTCTTGATCTGAAAGTTGACTGGTGGTCAGAGACTAGGCCTTGTTCTTTCAGCTGCTTTCTGCTCTGTGTATATCTTAAGGACTCTGCCTGCATTTCCAGAATGTGTGTGCTTTGCTCACCAGGCTAAACTATCTCTCTTTGGCCCTCCTCCCTTCCCCCACCTGGCTGCTACTTGGCCTCATTCAGTCTCAGACTAAGAATACTTTGCCAAAGGAGGGATGGTGTTCTTGAGGAATTCTGGTGCTGGGGGTGGTTGGAGTCGGGCGCATCTTCAGACATCTTCCTCAAATCGTCTGAAGTCCTGACCACTGTCTCTATCAAGAGGCCCCACTTGCACCGAGCAGAGCCTGTGCACGAGGCTGGTGCCAGACACTCCATCAGTGTGGCTGAAGCAGACACAAAGGGGAGGTAAGGGCCCCAGGGTGATGGGACACAAAGTCCCATCCATCTGATAAACTATCTGGATCTGTGCTGCTGGTTTCTCCTGCCTCAGGACCATGGGGCAGGAAGATAGGCACGGAAACCTCTTCTGCAGGCTCAGCTGGACCATAAATTCTGTTTTAAGACCCGTTCCCTGCAGAGACATCACCAGCAGAAAGGCAGTAGGTGGCAGGAAGTGGTTAAATCCAACTCATTGCTTTATCATCAAGAGCAGCTGATGGAGGAAGTGCGCATGAAGCTCCCCAACTGCTCTTTCTCCCTTGTTCTCCTTAGGATTATTTTATTTCTAGCTTGGAACCAATAATTACCTACAGCTGCGTTTCTCAATTGCAGGGCACTTAAGGCAGCTTTTCCACCCACCAGGTTGCTCCTCACAGAGCCTTCCCCTGAGAGGAACCGCCTGGCCCCCTTCTCCACTGCCCTGTGACCTCACAGCCTTTTTCTAGTCTTGAGAGGACTCAGGTTATCAGCCAGCGACCTTCGATATGGGCCCTCTCTATGACTTGTCTGTGATCCTTAGATTAATTCCTTTTTCCCAGTGCATTATCAGATGAATAGATTTGAAGACATATATAAATAGCTCCCCACAGGGTCCTTCTTAGAATTATGAGAGACCCTGAATGGTGATTAATTTAGCAGTGCTTAGGAGCTAGAGCTCCAAACAGACTCAGAATGGGATCCTAGTTCACCAGTTCCTTTACTTCTCAGTTTCCTCATCTGTACAGTGTAGACGATGATAGTACCAATCCCACTGGTGCAAGGATTAATTGAATGCATGGAAAATATTTACGCATGTGTTTGAGCACAGGAAGTATTCAACAAATGGTAGCAATTACTAGATGGGTGGTGGTGAGGAAGGGATAAACCTGAACTACAGAATTAGAGCTGGAAGTGTCCCCAGCTGGAAGGTCACCTAGGCCAGTGCATCACAAAGTTTATGGAACATGAGAATCACCAGGAGAGCAGACTGCTGGGCTCCACCCCAAGATGACTGGATTCAGTAGGTCAAGGGTAGAGCCCATGAATTTGCATGTCTAACAGGGTCCCAGGTGATGCTTTCGGTACCAAGTAGCTAAGCGAATTCCTTTCCTGATACAAGAATCCCTAGTCCCACCCCTCCTATTCCTGTAAGATCTCTTGTAAACTCTATTGGGCAAGTCCTATGATGGTGGAAAAAAGGAAATGAATCCTTGTTGGTGATCTATAATGAATCATGGGCTTTACATATGTTACCTTACCTCACAATAATTTATGGAGTTATTGTTGTTTCCTTTTTTGTTATTTTGTTTTCTTTGTTTTTTAAGATGATGAAACTGAGGCTAAAGATAACTTTAGGTGCCTTAGACACTTTCACACAGTAAGAAATTGAAGAGCCAGGATTTGAACCCAGTCTCTGAGATCTGAGTTCTTGTGTCAGTGACGTTCAATTGTATCCGGGAACCATATTTAATTGTTGGGCAATTCCTAAAAGTTAGAATATGTTTTTGTTTTTATACAGAGCAGCAATCTTCCGTTGTCGATTTGCTGGTCCTGGATCTACTGGGTCTTCAGTAGAATTGGAAAGGACTTAATATCATTTGAATAAAAAGAGGACAGTTTTTTACGTTACTGCAAATTTCATAATGGTTAGCTGTATAGCTCCCAATCTAGTATCCCTTAGTTCAAATCTTGACTCTCCAACTTTGTAGCTGTGTGACTTTGGACAAGCTTCTAACTTCTCTGTGCCTCCATTTTCTTAAGCCTGTAACATGGGAATAGTACTAGTACCTTCATCAGAATGTTGAGAGGAGAAAACAGTTTTATGCATGTACATAATGACACGGAAATTTTAGCTTTTATTATTTCATCCATAAAGCCGTTACAAACTCTTCACAAAGTCCTTTGTAGCTAAGGTCTTAAAAATTGGAGAGGCCAGATTTTCCCCCCTCCTTATGATATGACTACAGGGCAGTTAGCTTTGTCTTCTTTAAAGTCCTTGCTTGTGATGGATAAAAAGAATATCAAGAGCAATCGTATTTCACTAGCAAGAGGTCTGAGTTAAACCAACTAAGTTGTTATGTAGTTACTTTGTTTTCCTGCAGAGGTGATTCTGCTTCTTGTAGTTTAAAGTAGAAAGGTGGAGTCTTCAAGGTGCTAAAGGAGACCACTCATGCATGTCCCAGCCAGAAGCTTCCTAAAACTCCAGGAGAGCCAAAAGAGGGGAAGATAATGATACCTAATCATTAGAGGCTGGAGAACTTTTCACTGGCTTCAAAAATCATTCTTTAAGTTAAAGAAATAATATAAATGATGAGAAAAAGGAACACAAATATTATTTATACCTCATCAAGATTGATTGAAGGAAAAAATAAAAGGCCTGAATTCGCCTCCCTTCCCTGTATCTTCGACCTTGGCAATGTGACTTTTCAGCCCCTCCCATCAGAGGGTGGAGTCTATTTCCTCAACTCTTGATTCTGGGCTTGGCCATGTGACTTGTTTTGGCCAGAAGGATGCAGCAGAAGCGATGCTATGACAGTACCAAGCCTGGGCCCAAGAGATCTTGCACTCTTATTGGAACTTTGCCATCACCTCATGAATAAGACCAGGCTAGCCTGCTGGAAGACGAGATACATGGCCCCCCTTGTCCCAGACAAGTGAGTGAGGCTGTCCAAGACCAGCCTGCCCCTATCTCTTTTATCAAATGATTACAGACTCATGAGCAAATCCAGTCAAGATCAATCAGATCTGGTCTAGAAAAGCAGAACGACCCAGCTGCTCAATAGACTCATGAAACATGATAGGTTCATTGTTTTATCCCTCCAAATTTTGAGGTGTTTTTTTCCCACAGCAATAGCTAACTGATATGCCCCCTTTAGCGTTGGTAGGGATAAAACAGCAACAATAACCATATTGAAGGCAATGATAGTACTACTTGTACAATTTGAACTGCAGAAAACTGTCAGTTTTCCACCATATTTGACTTGAAAAAACAGCAGTTTCATGTGGACCAACCTTAAATACTTCACACATGTCAGGTACTATGAGAAACATTTTACATGGATTATCTCATTTAATCTTTATGATGACTCTATGAAGTATTACTACTATTTACATTTTATCAGTGAGGAAATAAAGGCTCAATAAATATCTGCTGAAGGAATGAATAAAAGAAAGGGTAGTATTTCTCAAGGTCACATGACCAGTACCCAGTGGGATGGGAATTTGAGCTTAGATTGGCTTGATTCCTCTGCTAATGTGTTTTCTACAACAGGAGGCAGATGGTAATGGCATTTATCAAGCCTTCACTTGGCATCAGGCTAAGACCTTTACACGCCGTATCTTGTTGAACCATCACACATAAACCTGTGAGGTGGGTGTGATTTATGCACGGGGAAGCCAAAGCACTCCAACACTCAGTAATGTAACCAAGGTGATGTAGAAAGTAAGTTGCCAGGCCAGAATTCGAACCCAGGCAATGCTCCAGGAACTGCTGTCAACTATACGTAGTGTCTTTCAGGGAATCGAAAAAGGAGAAATGGAAAGAGAAAATGGAGTTTTTCATAAGCAGTGCCCTTATAAATGTTTTGCATCTCTGAACTTGACTTAGGTCTCCATTACACCAGCTGCATGGTAGTGAAAATCCCTGGTTTTATAAAGGCTTTTCATTCCCAAGAGGGCATATGTAGTCTTCTCATCTATCTCCACATTACTACGTGTCACCTTTTAGGGAACCAGCTTAACCTCCTCATGGAGACATGGCAGGTATCTGTCCTGCGAGGTCCTTGAAGAAGCCCCATAGTTCTCTACAGAAGCTGACCGCTGGAGCCTGAGATTTCCACCATCAGTGTCACAGCTCTGAGTTAAGGCATTATTGCCAGAAAGCTCTTGTAAAAATGCAACTGTGTGACCTGTGAAAGTTAACATTAATTCATTTGTATTATGCAAATTTAAATTAAGGGACACAAACTTAGTTTTAGGGGTCAGCAGAGACCAGACACACAAAGGAAATGATGGAAGTGGCCCAGTGTAGTGCAAGAGGGGATGATGGGGGCTGTGGTAAATCGAGGCATGTGTGTCCATTCTAAATGAAGATGTTGGTACTAACATCAAAGCAATCGTTGCCATTGTAATAAGAGATGTTCTATTTTACAAAAGAAGGTGAAACATCTAGATATCTGTGGGTAATTTCTCCTTGAAATATTACAACGGAAAAAATGGATCTGTGGGCTGGAATTGGTCTGCAGAAGGCCAGTTTGAAACCCTGTGCTGGGATCAATGCATCATTTCCTTAAAGCAGAGCTACCCCAGGTGTGGTTCCTACACCAGTGACATCAATATCACCTGGGAACTGGTTAGAACAGCAAGATCTTGGGCCCCATCCCAGATGTTCTGGATCCAAATCTCAGAGTGTGACCCAGGTTTCTGGGTTTAACAAGACCTTCAGGTGACTGTTTTGTGTACCAAGATACCAGTGGCCCAGATGCATAAGTACCAGATGTGCAAGGTATATGCGAGGAGTCAAGGGCAAGAGCTGGGGCTAATCAGGAGGAAGGTCTCCAGTCCTCAAGGCCAAGGAGCAGAAAAGGGAGGACAAGCCTCAAAAGGCATTCTGGGAGCTCAGCAAACAGGACTGTCACCTGTGAGGCCCCTGGGGCCTTGCACAGCCTCTCGGTGACTCCTCCTCCAAAGCTGAGATACCGACTCTCTGGGCCTGGTACCCCTCTCCTCCCAACTCTCAGGAAAGTGACACTGTATTATTTGCAGAGTACTGTCAGGGCAAAATCTGTTCTGAAGCATGTCTCCAAAGTTGTCACCATGCTCAACTAATTAGTCAAAGGCTTCCATCTGCCTCGTGGCTCGCCACACTTTTCATATTAATTTTTTATGCAAATGTGATTCTGGGGAGGAATGGTGTCAAGCAGAGTGATAGGTACCTCACTGGAGCCAGAATAGGATACATGCAATCTGCAAAATCTCCAGAAAGGTCGTGTTGAACTAAGCTTTTGTATTTGGACTCCTCTGAAGCTTAAAAATAACTTTAAGTAAAGTCATGGGAATGTCTGAGATACATACATATATATATATATATATATATATATATCTCATATATATATAAAGGAGATATTGACCTAACCTCCCCACTGTAATCTTAACTGTATAAGAGGCTGGTCACCAAAACAATCACTCAAAGCACAGTTCAATTAATTTCTCCTTTCTTCTTTGATCCCCCCTCATTATTTTGCTTAGCCATGTAATCTTATTTTATTCTTTCTCTCTTTATAATATTTGTTTCCTTCTTTTTAAAAAAGCTAAGTTATCTTTCAAGAACAAATTCCATTGTAGCAGTGACCTCAAGGATGATAAGGCAGTAGATTAAAACCCAGGAGTATCTTGAAATGCCAGGGATAATTTGAAAGAAAGTGTTAATTGTCTAATATTAATTCAGTAATAACTGGAGAGGCATTATCCTTATTGCCTCCTTCTGGGCAGGACTATCTGGTGTCTGACGAAGTTCAATGCCACTGCAGGGGAAAGTAAAGCAAAATTGGATAGAGTCCAATTCTGACTCCAATACTGAACCCATATTCAAATTCTAGCTACAGATAAGTCTTTGTTGGGATGAAAATGAGACTCAGCACTCTGATAATTTCCTTCCCTGTGTATCAGGTAGCTAATGCTGCATACAAAGCATGCCAACACTAAATGGTTTAAAACAACAGTCATTTATTTAGCTAACAACTCCCATGGTTCTGCTGATCTGGGCTGGGCTCCATTATGTGACTCTATCATGTGGTCAGCCGGTGGGTTGCCTACAGACTTACTGGTCTCAGATGGGCTCACTTACTGTTCACCAAGGCTGCCTATGGAGCCTACCTACCTTCTGGGGAGAGACAGTATGACAGCCATTGTTGGCGCCCTGCCCCAATTCCCTAGGATTCCTTGGGTGAGTTCCTTGTGCCCATCCCCCAGGTGAGCAGTGCTTTGTTGCTAAGGAGCGGCCCCTGTGATCCTTCTCAGAGGGTTGCCCTTGGGCTACTGGAGCTGGCAGTTGTGAGAGTTACATCCTCCTTTTTTCTGGCCACAATGCACAGCTTGCGGGGTCAGTTCCCTGACCAGGGATCAAACCCAGGCCCCGGCAATGAAAGTGCTGAGTCCTAACCACTGGACCGCCAGGAAATTACTGAGTTGCATCCTCCTGGCCGACCTCTACCCAAGAGCATGAAAACCCAGCTCCCTTACTTCAATGGAGATGATAAACTCTGAGGCATCATTAATGCTCCAGAACACCCCGCAGGACCAGGCTAAGGCTGGGAATTTGCTGGAAACTGCACCTTTTCTCTACTTCTTCCCAGCCCCTTCCTGCTTTCCTAACTCCCTCCTGGGAGCACTTCCTTAAGAGACCAACAGCTCATGTACCCTCATCTCAGGGGCTGTTTCCAGAGAGACGGTCTAACCCAAACGTCTTACACGGAGCACAGAGCAGCCCTGTTCATCTGTGGGATGTATATATAATTTCTTCATAAAAGTTCACATGAAGAGCAGTTTCCTAGCCAATAAGAGTTTAAAATAAAAACCACCTCATAGAGCCCGTTTATGTTGCTGAAAAGACAAATACACAGAGACAAAGCAACTCCTTGGATGTCACACAGACCCTGAGGACAGAGCAGACTCGGGGCTCCCCACTCGGGGTTATCACACTGTCACTAACCTGGGGACTCCCACTGGATTCCCCTGAGAGTCCACACCCCAGAGAGAGGGCAGGGCAGTTGTCTGCATCCTGAGAAACAGGCTTCAGAACTGGCTCAGCCCCTGTGGTCCTCTCTCCCCACCCCCTTCTCCCTTCCTTCTCCCCCTCCTCTCATCCCCATCCCTGCCCTCCCTCCTCCCACCTCCCCTCCCTCCTCCAACTCTGTCCTTCTCCTCCCCCACCCCCTCCTCCGTGTCCTCTTTTTTTCACTCTTGCTGCCTTCCACCCTTCCTCCTCTTCCCTCCCTCCCCATCTTCCTTCCTCTCGTTCAGTCCCCCTCTCTTCTTCTCTTCTTCTTCATCCCATCCTTCCTCCCCTGCCTCCTCCCCTCCCCCTCTTCCTCCCCTCTCCCTCCTCCCATCCCACCTTCCCCCTTCTCCCTCCCCCTTCTCTCTCCAGCTCATCATCTTTACCATCCTCATCTTCCTCACCTTCTTCATGATCATCACCATCTTCTCCAAGGTCTCTTCCCCCAGAAGACTTTTCTTTCTACTAATTTCTGTAAAGACTTGTGAGCTAGTGATTTGGCTCAACGCACAAATCTGGACTGACAGTTGTGAGGTAGCTGCTCCAAGGCATTTCCCTCAGCAGGAATGCCATCTTGGAGATTCACGGACTCAAAACGGGAAACACAGAAGCAGCAGCCCTTCTCCACAGAGGAATTTTATTGGCATTGCAGTTCACAGATCCGCAAGGCTTGATTTATCGAACGGGAGATCCATGTGAAAATACTGTCAAGCTTCGGGAACTAGGAAGATATTTAGATCACTCCCCTCACGTACATCATATTTATGAAAGGAAAAGGAAATATGTGGACTGTAAATTAGAAAAAGCTGGAAGGAAAAACCCTATCCTTTCCAAACTCAATCTTTTATGAACTTCTTTCCAGAGGGTTGAGCTCGACGGTAAATACCTTATGTTGGTCGAGCGTGCCTTACTTTCTGGCTTCCAAACAGCCCTTTACAAAAGAGGCATCTTTCAGGAATTCTGCCTGGGCTCCTACAGATCTTCCCACACCTATGTTTCTGCCCCTCCCCCACACCTCACCCAAGGGCAACCACCAAGTCCAACGCTTACACTAATTGAGAACTGGAGAAGTCAGAGAAATCGTTGTGTCTCTCCATCTTTCTGTAGATAAAGAAACTGAGGCACACAAAAGCAAGGGATATACAGAGAATCCAAGAAATGAACCAAGGGCCAGCCCTGGTCTGAGAGTCAAGAGTCCCAGGTCCCAGACCCAGCTCTACTAAAAGTTTTCTTTGTGACATCAGGCCAGGCATTGTACCCTTGGGGCCTCAGTGTGGTTAATCATTAAAATGGCCACAATTGTTTGTGTTTCCCCGTATCCACGCTCTTTGCAAGTGACTCTCCTGCATGTTCCATCAAAAAAAGGAGTCTATTTCCTGGCCCCTTAATCTGGGCTGGTCTTGTCATTTGCTTTGGCCAATAGAATGCAGCAGGATGGCAGTGCTAGGTCTGAGACTAAGCCTCAGAGCCCTTGCACACTATGGCCCCCTTTCTTGGAACCCTGCGCTGCCATCACATGCAAAAGTTCAGGCTAGCCTTCGAGAGGATAAAAGACCACATGGAGCCCAGATAAGCCATCGCAGCAGAGCTCTTCCTAGACCAGCCAGTTCCCAGCTGAGCGGGAGCTGCCCATAAATGCATAAATTTAGCCCAAGCAGACAATAAAAACTGTCCAGCTATGCCCATCCTGAATGTGTGACCCACAGTATCATGATGGTTATTTCAAGCCACTGTCTTGGGGTGGTTTGTTATGCAGCAAGATTTAACTGACATACTTGGTTTCTTCACCTGCACAAAAAGGGGTAGGACATAAATATCTCATTTTTTAGGTGCTTTTTGAAAGACCAAGTCTATAATAGGTTAAGACCCAGAGCTGAGCTATCCAATATGGTAGCCTCTAGCCACATGCACCAATGCAAATTTAAACTTAATTGAAATTAAACAAAAGTAAAAATTGACTGCCTTAGTCACACTATACATATTTCACATGTTTAACAGTCACATGTGGCTAGTGGTCACTAAATAGATAGCACAGGTACAGAACGTTTCCATGATGACAGGATGCTGCACTGGATGATGCTGGCCTGGAACCGTCAAGGGAGTGGGCATCACAGTGGATCCTGCAAGGACAGCCAGACCTCCTGACCACCCCTCCCCCGCCCCCCATCTCCACTGGCTCTCCCAGAGCATCCTGCTCCACAGTGAGCAGTCTCATATATCCTTGAAATTTTCACATCCATATTTTGAGGCTTCTGCTTTACCTAAAATATCTAAATCATCAAGGAGGCTTTGGATTGACTGCAAACAAGTTCAGTATTTTGGTAAGACAGTGGGGGAATAAGGCTCTCGAGGTAGGAAATTCTTCAGATAGATTGTAAGCTTTCCCTCCTTCGGGGGATTGTCCTAGTTTTTATTTTAAGCATTTTTTTCAATGTTGATTAGGTTGATAGCTGACTTCATCTGCATTCAATCCTTAAAGAGGCTTGACGATTGATTTTGTGTGTGTGTGTGTGTGTACATAGGAGGCTTCCTCCCAATTCTCTTTCCACTTTTTTCCCCTCTCCAATGCCCAGGGCTTCCTCTGACTTCAAAGAACTAGAAAAGACTCAGAGGAAAACGGATACCTGACCTAATTAAGCATATAGATTGAGATTTTCTCTCTCGGTTGATAAAAAATTCCCTTTTCTTCACAAGCCTCATTCCAATTTCCTGGATAAAGGAGACTCAAAGAACCATCCTCCTGCTGTCCCTCGAAGAAGTATTGTCCCTGCAAGAAGCCCAAGGCAGGGAGGGCAGATGGGGCCCCTGAGACAGTGGAGGCAAGTGGGGGCCATTAACACGATGGTTGGGGACTGCTTTGCCTGGCCTTGAAGCCCAGTTCAGCCACCTCCTACCTCTGGTGGATCCTTGGTCTAATTACTTAGTGTTCCTGTGCCCCAAATACAACATTCATAAAGTGAGGATGGCAACTGTTGTTACCTGGTAACGGTTTGATGGATGAAGACAAGAGAAGCCCTGAGAATAGCTCCTGGCACAGAGCAAGAGCTGAGGGTTGCCAAAATGGACATGTCAGTGCCTCAGCCAGGTTCTCTGGGACCCAGGGCACTGGTTCTGGGCACCCACCCTCCAGCTCTGTGTGCTTTCCTTCTAACAGCTTGCACATGAAACCTTCTTGAGAGGTGTGCCCCTAAGCTCCCGGAGCCACTTTACCTGCTCAGGCAGGCAGCCTGGGTGCCAGGTGTCACCCCAAGCAGATAGTTACTAATGGGGCAGCAGCCACAAAGCCCAGCTCCTTTGACAGTGAGTGTAATTCACACTCCAGAGCTGCCCTCAGGATCAAGCTGAGGCGGGGGCTTTGCCTGTAATCACTGCCTTGCTTTTTCCCCTTTTCTGTCCAGCTTCCTCTGCTCCCAGGTTCCCCCTGAGAGTGCTTCCTCAGTAAATCATGTGCACATGAATCCTTATCTCAGGCTCTGCTTCCAGGGAACCAGACCTAGGATGGTAACTATTACAATTACTATTATTATTATGAAAACTTTTTTATTATTGCAGTCATGCCATAAAAAGTAATTTTGATTCCTAAATAAGTGACGATCATAATTTCTCCAAGTGGACAGCATTCAGCACTTTCCAAAGCACTTTCCTTTTCCCCTATGTCAGTCCCTTGTTAAGATCAGATGTTCCTGGAAACAAGAGATTAAATGAAAACCCCAGTCCATCTCCTCTTCTCTTCCCTCCCCTGGCTCCTCCCAGCACAGCCAGGACCTCCTGTGTGATGATGCAGACACATCAGTCCATAGGACGAAGCTTGATCCTCTCCCAACCCTCTTCCAAACAGCCATCTCCTGGGCCCCAGGCTGCATACATTCTAGCATGGCTCACCCTTAGAAGGACAAACCCTGGGGAAAGACCCCCACAGACCCTGGGTAGCAATGGTTCTGAATCTTGTCTTCTTCAAGATTCTTGGAGGGGGATCCCAAGAACTGTCAGATTAAAATACACACTCCTGAACCGCACCACCCCACACACCTTGGTCCTAATTCAGTAGGTCTTGGGTGGGACTCAGGAATTGGTACCTAAAAAACAAGTAGGTGATGCTGTTGTGCAGACCCAATTGGAGGAGCGTGAGCCTGGAAGACTCCTGGCTCCATGGGGAGGGTCATGGTTGGAGGGGGGTCCAGAGAGGGACTGTCTCTGAGGTGCAGGGTCCAAATCAGGGCCTGGTTGCCTGGCTCTTGGTGGTACGTTCTCGGCCATATAAGAATGTCCACAGTCATTCCAAAACTTATGAAAGGCAGAGTCTGCAACACGGCAAGAACACACTGTATCAGTCGACTGTTGCTGCTGTAACAAACTACCACCAACTTAGCAGCAAAGCAACACCAATGTATGTTACAGCGCTGGAGGTCCCAAGTCTGAAATGTGTCTGATGGTTTTAATGTCAAAGGCTGTGTCCCTCCTGGAGGCTCGAGGGAAGAATCCACTCCTTGCCTTTTGCAGCTTCTAGCTTCTGCCCCACAGTCCTTGGCTCCTGGCCGTGTCAGTCCAACCTCTGTTCTATCATCACACCTCCTTCTCTGACTCTGACCCTCCTGCCTCCAAGTCCAGGCTTCCACTTTCTCCCTCCACACATTGCCCGGCAACCAGGTGAGCAAGCTTGGGCTGGGATGCTGGAGGATGAGAAACTGCATGGATCGGAGACCAGATGTCCCAGCTGAGGTTGCCCTAGACTAGTTAGCCTCTAGATGACCTTCCAGATGCCTACAGGTGCTTCTGTGAGCCTAGCCAGACTTAGGAGGGACAACACATGTTTACTGTATTAAGTCACTGCATTTTGGGGTGGTTTCTTAGGCACAGGGGCTAACAGACACCCACCCTGAGTGGAGGGACGGTGGGCAGTGTGGGTGCCTTAAACCGGGTCCAGCCTATGGTCTGTGTCTTACATGGTCACGACACAATACATTAAGAATCTGAGGGAAATTACTTTAAATTTCAGACTTGTAGCTTACTGTGAAATATTAGAAGAGCTCGTGGAAAGGGAGCATGAGGAAGCCTTCTGGGATACGGAGGACGTTCGGGTTCTCACTCTGGGAGCTGGTTGCACTGAGTGTGTTTAGTTTGTCAAAATCCATCAGGCTGGTTTCCGCCTTCAAGGATCTTACACTGTCTTAAACATAAGCACAGGCTGCTAATGTTTGTTTGCCTTCTTATGTGGCAGCCCGTGGATAAGTTACTTCACAGAAATTAGAACATGTGATCATCATACTCATTCTACAAGAGAGGTGTCATAGTCCCTAATTTATAAATGAGGGACTCGAGGCTTAACGGAGTCTGGGAAACAGAACTTTGACTTCAATTGTGTTTTCCCCAATACATTACACTGCTTCCTGGATGGGAAGTAAGATGAAACACAAGAACTGCCAGGTGAGTTACTGAGGGTTAAATGAGAGAGTAGTGTTGAAATGTTGGCGATGTTCAGAGATCACTGACTATTTCGATATTCACACTTTCCCCAGGTGACCCTACCCACTGATTCAGCTACTTCTGTCTTTGCTCTGGCTGTGCCCCATCCTGGACTTCTCTGATGGCGACACTTTAGGGGCCAGAAAGGTCCAGAAAGGTTCTGTAGCCACCAAAGTGGCAAAAAAGCATCATGTGTAAGGACTCAGTAAATCAGTAACTGTTGCACCCCTGTTGGACTGCGTGACTGCTCTTGGCGTTGTTTTTTTAAACTCCCTTTTTCCCTCTATGAAATCGTCTTGGTACAGCCTGGCTGGATGAGACTACATCTGAAATATAGGAAACCACAGAAAGCATAGAGCGATCTTATAAATTATTCTCATTCACTCATTCAACAAATCATAACTCAATATCTCCTCTATTCCTGGTGCTATGCCCAATTTTTCTCCGTATCTTAATTAATTTCAGGCACATTCTACTCAGGAATATTCTGAGCATCCTAACTTGGCTATAAAATCGGAGGCTTTGCATTGCCTTAGATATAAATACCAGGAGGAACAAACCACATGCAGTTAACAGCATGCAGAATCTTCAGATCTGACACCCTTCTCCGTGATTGGATTGGAGTCTTATGGAAATGGACAACGCATAGGCTTCAAGGCTTCTCGTTTAAGTTAAAAGAGATACAAATTGTTTCCCCAGTGCCTCTTCTCGGCGGAGCTGCCCAGGATAAAATGCTGAGGTTGCATGAATCCATCTCCAAGCAGAAACCTGAGGCAGATGCCATTATTTTTTCAAGTTGTTTTCATGGGCTTGCTTTGAAAAAACAGCGGTGTGTCTGTCCCGGGGTCCTTGGTATCTTACGTTGGCTTCAGTAATGACTCTTTATGATGGCAGAGCAAGACCAGTTGAGAACCAGATGTTACTTAGACATTGATCAAGAGTTCCCTTTCACATAGGTACTTAGCTTTCTCCGCTGATATGAGCCTTTGCTATTTGCTCAGCTCAGAACATTCTCTGTTTCCTCCACTAAAGAGTCAACACACAATTACTGGCACCTGTCATGTGCCAGCTCTGAGTGGGGTCTGGGGATAAGGTGGTATGTGGATGGAAGTCACTGCCCTTGCCTTTGAGGCTGTGTTCTGCTAAAGATGCTTCTCCCTCCTTCATGTCCCTCCTTGAGGACTGCCCTGGAGGGCAGTCTGAGTCTTCTCTGTGTCTCTAGTGCCTGGCTTTTGGGGTAAGGGCAGCTGCTCAGCCCATATCATTGAATGAATAATTGAATGTTCCATGGGATAGTTTGCCTGGATATTATAAAAGGAAGAGTCTAATTTATATTTCATAGAAACAGCCTCAGTTTTGCTCTCCAGGGCCTAGAGAGGAAGAATAAAAAGATTGAAATACTCTCCCAGAAGCTCTTATTTCTATTCTGCAAGGGAAAAGATGTTCGTTTGTTCATTCATTCAACAAATATTTATTGGTGGCCTGCCAGGGGCCAGCGCTGTTCTAGGTCTAAGACGGACATGCCCCTGCACTAGCAGAGCTGAGCTACATGTGAGGAGGGGTGACAGGCATCAGTAAATAAATCAATAGATAAACAATGTGATTTGTGACAGTGATAAATAGTACTATTAAAAAAACAGGATATCCCAGTTACTATTATGTCATAACAAACCATTCCAACAGCTAATGGCATGAAACAGACCATTTAATTATGCTCAGAGATTGGGTAGTTTGGAAAGTTGGCAGGGCACAGTGGAGATACAGTCTCTGTCATGATATCTAGGGCTTCATCTGGGAAGCTTCTAAGACTGGGGTGCTGGACCACTGCAGGCTGAAGGCATCTCACATGCATATCTGGTGGCTGATGCTGGTTGTCACCTGGGACTTGGGTTGTGAGCACCCACTGGAGCACCTGCTCTGTGGCTTTGGCTTCCTCCCAGCATGGTGGCCTCAGGGTAGCCAGCCTTCATCCATGGAGGCTCAGGGCTCCAAAAGCAAGTGTCCCAGCAGGCAAGGCAGAAACTCTATTGCCTTTATTTAACAACTTGACTTCAGAAATTATGTGAGTTATGCAGGGTCATTTCTGCTGCATTCTATTAGTTTGAGCAGAGTCTTCAAGGTTGGCCCAGATTCAAGGGGTAGGAACTTAAGTCACATCTCAGGATGAGAGGAGTGTCAAAGAATTTGTAGGCTTTGTCTAAAACTGCCACACAGGTGATGTGAGAGTGACCAGGAAGTCAGAAAAGGCCACGGTCAGAAGGTCACTTTTGAGCTCAGATGCAAGGAATAAGAAAGCCAACCATGGGAATTCCCTCATGTTGCAGTGGTTAGGACTCTGAGATTTCATTGCTGGGGACCCAGGTTCAATCCCTGGTTGGGGAACTAAGATCCTGCAAGCTGCTCAGTGTGGCCAAAAATAAATAAATAAATAAATAAATAAATAAATACATGAGAATTAATTAAAAAAAGAAAGCCATCCATATAACGATATGGAGGAAATGCTTTCCAGACACAGGAAACGCTGCCTACAAGAAGCAAGCATTTGTTCAGTCCCTTGAGTAGGGCACTGACCCAGCACATCCAATCACATCTAGGTAATTAAGCCTGTCTAAGGTTGAGGCTCAGTATACAGAAACCCACTTTCCCACAGATATAAGCCACATTCTCCAATATCAGCTTTATTTGAAAAATCCAGGGCTTCCCTGGTGGCGCACTGGTTGAGAGTCCGCCTGCCGATGCAGGGGACATGGGTTCGTGCCCCGGTCCAGGAGGATCCATGGATCCACATGCCATTTTTTTAGATCTTACTTCTCAGCTAGTTCAGAACTCGGGTGGGGAGGAGGGGTAATCCTTATTGGTACCCCCCTGAAAACTTACAGCAAGTGGAGAATTGGTCCAGGAACCTGGAGGAACATCAAGGGATGTAGTTGGTGGGTCACAGTAGCAAATGGAGAAGCTTAGGATGGGGGCTGGTGGACACAGCAAATGACAGATGCCTGTGTTGGCCCTGGGGCTTGGTTGTATCATTCTGCAGTTGGGGCCTCAGTGCTATGATCCAGGCAGGTAACTTTAAGCCTCAGGTGCCAATCTCACAGGGCCTTCACCCGGATGGAGGCTTTGTCCATGGGTGAGTAGATTTATCCATGGAAGCAAGGCTGTGAGCAAAAGTGAGTGCCTCAGCGAAGGTGCTGACCGACTGCTCCAAGGCACAACCTTACCGTATGCCAGGTAGACAGCAAGCATCAGCCAAAGTCAGGGCCTGAGAAGCAAATACTATCCTGGCCTCAGCAAGAAGCAGCCTCATTAAAGGCAAGGTCTGCATAGGGTGGTCTCAGGTGAATGCTAAAGATTATATACAGTTTGTTCTTAGAAAACAACCATACATCCAAGGGACACTTGGGGAAGATACTTAAATGCCTAAAGTCCAGTAACAACCCATGGACACTGTATCAGTTTTCTATTGCTTTATAACCAACCTGAAAAACCTATGGATTGAAATAGCTATTTGTTCCTTCATGGGTTTCTGGGTGGTTCTGTTGACCTGGGCTCGGCTGGGCTAAAATCTCAGCAAGGCTTGTTTGTGTATCCACTTTGCACTAACTGGTCAGCTGGGGGTTAGCTGCTAAAGAATGGCTTTGGCTGGGATGACTTGCCATTGCTCCATGTGTATCTTAGATGCCTCTGCAGGGTAGCTGGGCTTGTTCTCTCAGCAGCAGTGGGTGTTGCAGAGAGGAGTGGAAATGTCCATGTGCTGTTCAAGTCCCTGCTGTGTCCCATTTCCTACTGTCCTAACAGCGAAAGCAGATCACATGGCCAAGTTCAGAGCCAGTGTGGGCACTCAGAATAACTCAGCCATCGCCACTGACATGCCCTCTAAGGCACTAGGACCTGTTAGCTGTGGGGCTTTGTTGAGTTAGGAGGTGGGAGTGGGAGTGGTTACAGTGGAGAACTTGAGACAACTGAGGAGAGGCTGAGAATCGTCATCAGCAGCTTCTCACTCCATCCCCCAGCAGACTCTCTTTTAAATCAGCATTGACCCCATATTTAAAGAATACTGCGTTGAAGGAAAGACACTGTGAGCGCACCCCGGTGCCCACATGTCTTGGTCCAGAGCTGCTTCTCCTCTCTGCCCCTGGCCAAGAGCGTCATGAAATCCCCAGTGACACAGAGCACAGGTCTGGGGAGGACATACCCTGGATCCTGTGCCAGTTCTGACCTAATCGACTTAGTGTCTTCAAGTTCATCTTTAAAAGGAGACAGAGAGGGGCTTCCCTGGTGGCGCAGTGGTTGAGAGTCCACCTGCCGATGCAGGGGACACGGGTTCGTGTCCTGGTCCGGGAAGATCCCACATGCCGCGGAGCGGCTGGGCCTGTGAGCCATGGCCGCTGAGTCTGTGCGTCCGGAGCCTGTGCTCCGCAACGGGAGAGGCCACAACAGTGAGAGGCCCGTGTATCACACACACACAAAAAAAAAACGGAGACAGGGAAAATAGCACTGGGCACAGAGTCATCACAGCTTTTACCCTTATGGTTATTATCTGGGAGGACAAGGTAAGTGGAAGAGTGGAAGGAATGAAAAGAGAGTGGGGCAAAGAGATCCATTAGCAGTGACAGGAATTAGTGGAGCTGATTTATTGATAGTAGGAAAGGGCTTGATGAATATTTAAGCAGTTTACTGGGGTGAAGAAACACCTCTCTCAGGAAGGAGAGGAATCACATGCATTTAGTGGATAATAGCCATGAAAGAAAGAGCTGACTGGTGGATGTGAGATGAAAGCTGCCCCTCGTCTTTTCCAGACCTCTCTGGTCATGTCCCCTGGGAGAGGCTTGAGGACAACAGACCTCAGGGCTTGGGTCCTTAGGCTTGGGGCAACTAAGGGGTAATGATATCCCAGGCCCAATTTTTTCCTTAATAGGGAAAAGCTTACGCTGGAAGACTGAACAGCCAAGGCAAGTAGATACATAGCTTCTGACATTGGACAGGACTGTGCCAACCCAACTAACAAATGACACAAGGGACTTGAGGGTAGGGATGCCATATATAGGTGTGTATAGTGTGCTTGAGGGAGCCACTCACATCACGGACTATGTAAACATTGCTCTCTGATGTTGTGCAGTATACAAACTGCACAGCTGCACATGGCTGCCCTGCTTAAGTGGAAACTTGTAAGTTATTCAGCTAATGTGGAAATTCTCCGAGTTCCTTTGGTATTAGTCCTTTGAAACACTGACAACTTTCTCTAGATGAGGCCTAATACAAACCTGATGCAAAATTTGGAATGGTTTTTCTACCAAACAATTTTTCTTCCTGAGAATTCGGGTAGATCTGAGATTATATATGATTTCCCAGGCTCTTTTAGAGTGTTTCCATTCCATGGTTGACTTCCCATCACAGTGGAGTGAAAATGACACCCTGTGTCTTCCCATCTGTATCACTGCCACTGCTGATGTGAATGCTATATTCTAAATGTCTTGCCTCTTGAGTTCAAGTCAATGAAAAGTGCTTCTTCCTATTCTTCACTTGAACTGCTGAAGTCTGTAAGTAAATGAAGGTGAGGGATGATTCAATAAACAAGGGAAATGTCCCAGGGAGTCCTGATATGATTTAATCAATAAGGGAACTGTCCCAGGGAGTCCTGATATGACTCGCCTAAGGCTTCACAGCCCTTCAGCAGCACAACTGGGTTTAGAAGCTTTACGCCTAGGCTTCCTTCCAGGGTTCTTTCCTTTGGAATTTGATACTATTAATACATTATTTAGGCAATGATGACTACACTGAGCTTTATATATCCATTTGTCGTTTAAATGGATGGTAAATAGAGTAGACACTTGACACTTGGGAAAAAAATGTCCCAAGGTCCTTTGTGAATCTACAAATGTTCAAATACTATTAAAGCTATAATTCTCAAACTAGGTGAGGGAGGTGTGAGACCAATGCCCCCTAGACATTTTTGTTGGAATCATGAAGAATTGTGTATAGTTTAAGAAAAGAATAGTCAACATATCAATAGTGTTTTTAATATAAGCCATAGAATGCAAAGGTCAACAAAATCTTGATGGGTGGGAATAGAGAGAAAATAAACTGAGAGTGCCTTTCAAAGGACATAATTAAAAAAAAACAACAAAACAGCTTGAGTAACTGTCTACTAAAACATGCAATTTTTTCCCTATGAGACAGTAAAATGTAACTGAAAATTTTAAGTGACCCGTGCAGACTCCTGAATATTCCATAAATATAGGATTAAAGTCACAGATGTGAACTTCTGTCGAGTAAGATATTTCACTCTTTAATTTATAGGAGACTTTGACTTTCCAACTAAGAACAGTCTCCCACATATCTTTCTTTGCATTCTCTTCATTTCCATATATGCACCAGCAGTTGAATTTCTTGGGAGAAGAGAAATTTTAAAGGAGAAGAAAAGCTATTATTTGGTTGAATTGCAGTATCATTTAGGTGTCTTTTTGTTCCAAAGAGAAAACTCCAATCACACAGGCTGGAATGATATCAGAATTTACTGGCGTAAGTATCTGTAAAGTCCAGGGGGAGAGTTGGCTTGATTCAGATGTCCACACCGTCATGAGGGCTATGGCACTTTCCTTCTGCAATTCTAGGGGCTCTGTCCTTGTCTTCAGGCTGGCTTCTCTCTCGACAGCAAGAAGGCTTCAAGCAGCTCTGAGGGCTTCCATCTACTTCCTTGTTGACAACCAGAAGTGACACAGAGAGAGATAGACAATCAATCCTGATCTTGACATTTCACTCTGACTCCAGTAGACTGATTGTAAAAAGGGCCCCGATGCTCCATCTCTCCCTGAAACCATGCCCTTTGCAATGGGAGCTTGTAGCTCCTCCCACGATGAAGTGGAGTCTGTTTCTCCACCCCTAGAATTTGGGCCGCCCTCATGACTTGCTTTAGACAACACAATACGGTAGAAGTAACAAGGGGCTAGTTCGGAGCATGAGTGTCATGAGAATCAAACATTTTCACTCTCACTTGGAATCCTGTCTCCACCATAAGAACAAGCTGTGGTTACCCTGATGGGCAATGAGAGACCACATGGAGCAGAGATAAGCCATCTCCGTTGAGACCAACCTCAACCAAGCTACAACCAACCAACCCCCACACATATGAGAGTCCGGCCAGGAGCAGCAGAACCACTTCCTGATCCACAGCTGACCACAAACACATAGGTAAGCCCGGCTGAGGTCAGAAGAACCACATGGCTGACTTGCAGAGTTATAACAAACGCTCATCGCTTAAAGCAACTGAGTTTGGGGGCAGTTCATTACATAGCAGTAGCTAAATGATACACAGATCCCCTAAGGTTGCCTTGACTGCATTGTTTTAAGTCACTTGGTCGCCCCAACACCAATCACTGTGGTTGAATCTAATCCAATCAATGCCGTCCTTGAGCTGCGATGGGGAAGTATAAGTGGAAACCAGAAAGAACATCACAGATTATTAGGAAGGGGATAGGAGGCAGCTGGGGAGTGGGGATGGCTAGGCTGTGGCAACAACCTAGCTACCACTATGGCTTCAAAAGAGCTCCCAGGTGGGTGAGGATGGAATGAGATGAGGATGATGAGGTGACCCCGTCGGGTTGAGTGACTCTTACCCAAAAGCCAGCCTCGCAGCATATGCAGATTAAATGTCCTGCCTCAACAAAATTACAAGTTACTAACAGCCCTGAAATTTCCGGTTGCTTGAAAATTCTTGAAACAAACATGTCAAATCCACCAATGTCAGCGTTTTAAGTACTAATGGTTTCTCACATGCCATATAAAAAAATATTACGAGAACAAATTCCATGTCTTTTAAGCTCAGAAAGCCTTCAAAGAAGAGAGCTGACTGCACTAAGTAGGGTACATTTTCCCACGAGTGTCCAATGCAGACTTTCAAGGCCCATAACTCACACATCATTTTCTTCAGGAGCTTTGTGCAGTCAGTGATTCCTCCTGCAATACATATCAGTGTCATGAAACTGCCTTGCAACAACTCATTTTGGAGTTAAGTTAAAACACCAACAGATTTTGCTGAAATTTGCTTTTTAAATTTTCTGTTCTAGGTTTTTTTGAAATGCAACTGGAAAAAGGTTAAAATCATGCTTAACATTAAAAAAAAAAAAGGAAAAGAAAGCATATGCAATATAAGCATGCTAACCTGACAGGTATAAATGTTGCAAAAGAATCACCCAGGACAAAATCAGCAATGGCAGTCGGACTTCAAAGGGCAATGAGCTACCATTAAGGGAAGAAGAATACTATTTCTTTCCAGCTGGGGGAAGAGATAATCATGGGGTTTCTGCACGTCCACATCCCATGCACTGCACTTTCTCTTTTGAATCTCCCTCATGCTTTTGGAAGAAAAAGAGCTAAGGCATGTGTGTACCGGGAGAAGTGAGCTGCAGTCCTAAGAAAACAATTTAAAGGCATTTTAAAAAGAGTATTTGTAGGCAATTAGGCTTTTATTACTAGACAGCATACCATAGCTTAGGGAAAGCCTCTGGCAACCAATGAAAGAAGGTAATTCCGAGGAATTTTGGTGTGAAAACTGGCCAAATAGATTGGAGTGGATTTAACATTAAAATTCTGAGGACACTTAAGGTTTCATTAAAACTTACGGAAAATTGGATTAGATTAAACAGCTGTGGAAAACAGGGATGTGTGAATAAGGGGTTTGTCATCTTCAAAATGTTCCTATAACTTGACATATTTCAAGCGACCTTAGGGGATTGTTGTGGTACATTAACCATATCGATAGCCCCAATTCATCACAGTTGCCTATATCCAGGCCCTTACGTATTACCCTCCTGAGACTCTGTGCTTAGACACGTGATGCTCTTTGGTCAGTGGGGCGGTAGCAAACCTGACACACATAGAGGCTTTGAAAAGCGCTTGTGTTTTTTCTTTCTCTCTCAGATCCCTGTCACCCTCATGCTTACAAGCCCAGGCTCGCCTGCTGGAGTCACATGAAGCCCACAAAGTCATCTCAGGTTTGAACCCATGAGAATATTGCATCCAGAGAATCTGTGAGAAGATACAGTCTTAACATCTTTAAAGGATCTTTTGTCTGACCTTGCCTCTGATACTAAAACCTGTATTAGTTATTGCTTGGGACATAACAAATTACCCTATAGTGTAGGTAATTAAGAAACAATCAACAACATTTATTATCCCATGAAGTTGCTGTGGGTCAGAAATCTGGGTGCAGCTTAAAGGGGTGGGTATGGTTTGAGGTCTCTAATGAGGTTGAAGTCAAGATGAGTGCAGGCAGCTGAAGGCTTGACTAGGGCTGGAGAACCTGCTTCCGAGACGGCTAACTGGCAAGACAGGTTTCAGGACACCTCAATTCTGCACCACTTGGATCTCTCCATAGAACAGCTTGAGTGTCCTCACAACATGGCCACTGGCCTCCCAAGAGTGAATGATCCAAAAAAGCAGCTCAGAAGTTATGGTGTCTTCTATGACTTAGCTGTTAAAATCACACGCCATTATTTGTGCAATATTCTATTGGTTTCACAGATCAGCCCATTCAATGTGTGTGGAATCTCACAGTGATTTGAATACAAGGACATCTGGAAGGCTGATTGACACATGTGATTTTGCAGATTTAGATCTACAAGTCAGTGCTCAAAGAACTGTGTGTGTCCTTCCAGATCAGTCTCTTGTATTACTTGAATGTTCTCTCACCTTACCAGCTGCAGGCCCCAGGGAATGAGGCTTCAACAGTTTGTCCTAAAGTCTGTAGACTCATTGGCTACCACAGCCAAATGGCAAGATCTCAGTCCATACCTTTTCTTGTATTTCTCTAGTGGTCACCGGCATTGGCAGTGGGTAGTCTTATTTGTTTCATGTTTAATCCTTTCTAACCTCTGCTTCTGCAATTGCAGTTGCCTCTCATACCCCACTGGTCCATGTGGCTGTTTCTGCATGGATGTGTCTTGGGCACCTGTTCTCTCTGATGCTACTGCTGCTGCTGCCCCTGCTACCTGAATCTCCATCCCCAGGTGCCCTGATATTGAAGAGGCTTTCAGTGGGTCATGTTCTCAGAGCCACCAGCCACTCCCTGAGCTCTGGTGCTCACCTCTCTGGAAGAATGGAAGGAATCCTCTTTCGCTTCATGTGAGTGCATGCGTGCATGCGTGTGTGCGTCCCTATGTGCTTGTGTGCAGAAGTACATGGTCCCTTAGTGAAATGTATTTCCCCATTTTAGTCTACCTCCCTCCTTACTATGATGCAGAGGAACCCCCACCAGTTGTAGCTTTCACACTAAACCTAACATTTCTGCTCCCTTCTCCCAGCCCAAACACTGAGAATGACCAATAACTTTCCTTCCTAATGGAAATTTTCTTTTCTCCTCTTGACCCCAGTGCCACTTCCTGCAATCTGGCTTCAACTGTTTCATCCTTCAAGTCTATCTGCTGTGTCTCTACATGTCTGGACCTTGATTGTAATTCATAAATTCTTATTCCCTTTCTAGTGCAAATAGATATATCTATTTGATAGATAGATCTTAATAATATCGAAAGTCTTTGTTGGAATATCTTATAAAATTGTTTAAAGCAACTGAATTTTGGGATGATTTATTACACAGCAATAGCTAACTGATACACAGATCTTCATAGAGTGAATTTACATTCTGATTTTTTATTTTATTGCCTTTCCTAGCATTAAATTATTTCATGTGTATGGAACTTTAGTTTATAGACTTATTTTAAATGAGAGCTCCTCCCCCAAGACACACACCTTCCTTTTATATGTATCCCTCCCTGTCTGATGCTTTTACAGTTGCCTCCACCCGGACCTCTACTCCCACAATTCAGAACTAGATATGAGATGGTGATGCAGAGTCCGTGGGGGCTCAGCTCCTGGTCTCAAGGCTGTGTCTGTGCTATCCACCTCCCCATTCCTACACTTGCCAGCAGGACAAAGCAAGGCAAAGCTCTTCCCCATGGATCCCCTTAACCCTTGCAAATCAATCAAGGGGACATGCCTACCTAGAACCCTTGCTTCAATCTCTGTATCATGTAGTATCTAGTTTTCTGGAATTCTCTGTCTGCATGGCTTCAAGTTCACTTCCTCATGAGGACAGCCCAGGCCAGGAGTTGTGCACCTCTAGGCCCCAGGGTTGGCCAAAGTGTAGCTTTTTGGTGTTGGACTGGGATGGACAGAGTTGAGTGTGTGGGCTAAGGAGACGACACATGAACAAGGAGACTCCTTGTGCTACAAGATAAAGACAGGGTTCTAGGAGAAAAGGTGTGGGCTGTGGGCAGGAGCCCAGGAGCCGGGGACCACTTCTGCTCCACCACTACATTCCCTGGTGCAGAACCCTGAGGGGTTAAGGATTCGAAATTTGAACCTGGCCTTACAGATTGCTACAAAGTCGTATCTGTCAAGGTAGAACATATTTTATTTAGCCGTTACTAGATTTATAACTGTTAATGTTTAGACACATAATAGGCAGGTAGCCATTTGTACAATTGCCCTGGGCTGTATAACTCTTTGGGTTGGCATGGCTAAATGGAGGGTCTGAGGTGGAGGGGCTGGTGATGCTACTTCCAGAAGCCAGAATATCTCAGTCTCAACTCCAGTCCACATAAACCCTCGCTGCACTTGTAATTAAATTTTGTTAAAATTAGATTATGTTGCCACCAGGGGAACTGTAAGAATGCCCTAATGAAATCGTGATCTAAACGTCCAGGCTTCTCCCAGATATGATTAACAAAGATCAAGAATGTAGAATGCTTTTCCCATTTAATTAAGTATTTTATGAAGTAGGAGTCTTCACTTAAGCAACTAAGCGTAAATGTCAATCCCTGCATTTAAGTGGATGCATAATTTGTTTTAAAATTCAAAAGTCCCCGCATTTAGGAAACACTTTGTCTGAGTTATATGATGCCAGAGGTGGGCTGATCACAGAGAACCCTTTGTCCACGTGTGACTAAAAAAGCCAGGTTTACTTTCAAACATGCTTTCAGCTGTAAGTTATTGGAGTGGGTCTTGCCAGCCTTGCTAATTAAATTCAGGGGTAAAATGGTCCGTGCCTAGGTATTACAGTGCCACGTATGAACTCTTTGATCCAATTCCTACCGCAATTTAAAGTAATTTTTATTATGGAAATTTTCAAACATACACAAATACAGATTGTACAATGAAATGCATGTGTCCCAGTTCAAAGATGATCAACATTGTCTTCAATTTTTTGTTCGGTGGTAATTCTACAGTTCCACAATTTTCAAACTGAATCCTCTTGTTGACTGAAGGCAGTGGGTTTCTTCTTGGTTTGGGATTGCTTTGACTTTATTTCTTTATTTTTCTTTCTTTATCATGTCACCTGTGTGATTCATCTTTCTTTGTGTTATCAGAAGGATGAGGACTGGGGCCAGCACATAAATAAATGACTTCATCCCAGTTAGGGGTTTTCACAGAACTCTTGTTTGGACACTCTTCTCCCCCCCCACCCCATTATTGTGCAAATGTCTCCAAATGCTTCTGGGAAGAAATTGGAAAGATGACATCAATTTAACACTCCCTTTGGGGGTTAGCTCAAAATGACAGGGCAGCAGGAAGCAGTAGCAAAAGCTTCCCCCACAAGAGAAACTAGATGATTCTGAGAGCTGCTCTCAATCAGGCGTGGTACTGCCTAGGCCCTGATAATGACCTATGAAAGACTGCTTTCTGGTTGCACTTGGTAATTCGTTTTTCTACCCAGGGCGTCTTATCCGGAGTTTGCGAAAGACTGCATAGCTACTACGTAAATGGCAGGCACGTGGCAAAGCCCGAGAACTAGCTCCTTTTATTTATTTAGGCTGTAAAAAGCCACGTGTCCTGCCTTTCCTTGTCCACGGGCCAGTCGGGGATCATGTAGGGGTCTGGCTACAGTGGCCTCTGTTCCCACCTGCCCTCATCACTATGACAGGGAGTCTGCGGCCTCTTCCACGGCTCTGCCCCTTCCGGTGCTCCCACCCACTGTGAAGCGCTCTTGTGTTGTGAGAGGCGAACGCTGTTCTGCACGAGAAAACTCCCTCACCTCCACACCTTTGCTGATGAAGGTGGGGATGGGGGTGGGGCAGGAATGGGCTGGATTGCCCAGGTTCAAGGGTGAGAGCTGGAAGCCAGTGAGCAGCAGGGGGATGACAGCACCACTGAGGAAAGAAGGAGAGCAAAGGGAGGGATGTGTGAAGGAACACTCGACGCCATCCCCTGAGGCTGCCGTGAGCCGGACTTGGTTCTTTCCGGGGAAGGACAGAGTCCACACATCTTTTCAGCTGTTCCGAGGCCTGAGGGCAATACTTCACAAAAAGGAGTCAAGGGTGGCCTGGTTTCCCGCCTCAACCCCTGAATGGCTGCTCGGTCTGGCCTGCACTCTGGGCCCTGTTTGGAGGTCCAGAAACTGAAGAGCCCTTGAGAAACAGCCCTGAGTAGGCCATTCATGGGACTCGAGCTAAAGGCTTGGCAAGCCGACAAAGGCTCCTTACAGAGGGTAGGAGGTGGGCCAGGGAGGTCTAAGACGGCCATGTCCCCACCCCCCCGGCTTGTCCACTAGTCAGTGTCACTCCCTCCACCCAAGGAAGTGCACTGCTTTCCTTTACCCTCCTTCCAAGGCTTTGCCTCTCAGAGGAAACGGCCAGTCAGTCTCTCTCTCCTCGCCCCACGGCCCTTTTCCTTTCCCCGACTTATTTTGCCTGCACCATCCTGCTTCTAGTCACATCCATGCTCATTTCTGAAGCTGTCATGAGTTGGAGGCCAAGGTGATTTGTGTATGTGGAAGATTTGGGTTTTTTACCTGGAAAGGTGGAAGTTTCTCTGCAGTTACAGGGAAGAGCTTAGTTCATTTCTTTCCTGACTTCTGAACTCGGTCTGAATAAATGAAACACTAAAGAACGGCGGTAAAACCCACCACAAACATCCAACATCCACCCCAAATAGGAGTTTTCTTGCACATTTGGTCAGTCAGGACACGGGAGTCTTACTGGTTTGGCTGCAGTCTTCGCTCTGCTTGATGAAGCTTTCTCAGGAGCTGTCTGAATAGGGACGCACCTTTCTCCTGAGTGGAGTGGAAGGGGGCGGGGAAGGGGATGAGAACCTTAAACATTGTCTAGCTGGGAAGAAGTCTGGCCTGGGAGATGCTCAAATTCAGCCCCGGTTTCTGATTGGCTGGATGACAGCCAGTCTCTGGGAAGCCACCGCATCCCAAGGCTCCCATTCACACTGGATGTTATCTCCAGCCCAACTGTACCTACAGTCATGGGATTTTTCTAAGGGGAAGACTGATTTTTCTAAGGCATGAGCTGCTTCTCTCTTGATTTCTGATAAACCCATGTGGCAGATAAATCTGAAATTCGAGGAAGGAATGCAGTTCTTCCCCAAATTTAGCAGCTCTTTCAGCAATCGAGGCTCTGGCTGGTTACTAATAGTAACCAAGTACAGTTCCTCCATGGGGAATGCAGGATCTGGGGTACTCCACCAGTTAAAACTTTCTGTACTGCGGGAGAGGAACAGAGAGAAAGCAGGGGCTCTGACAAGGGAGGGTTTCCTCAGAGAAGAAAGGGACGGAAGCAGAATCAAGGGCATTGCCACATTTCCCCAAAGACCAGAGAGTAAAGAGTTGACTGACAAATGCACGTGTGAGGTGACAAAGCAGTGTTACAGAGGCCAGGCGGGACACTTGTTCAGTGATACAGTCACAAAAGACAGAGCCGATTAAGCACGTGCTCGCCAAACAAGCCGTAGGAGTTCAGGTGATGTGCCCAGGCCACCAGCGGGTGGGCTCTCCCTAAACTTTTCCACCTGCTGAGCATCTCCTGGGTGGGTTCTAGGTCAGGGATTCCTGAGGAGATGAGAAAATGAGAAGATCCCAGTAGAGAAGCTGTATGAGAGTTCCTGCTCCCCTGAGACCCCATCTTTTCTCCCTGCTCCAGCCAACCCTCTACGTCTATCCCCCAAGTGTTGGCTGAGCTGTTATATCAAAGTCCAACTCCCTCTTCCCTTCCTGACCCTCTGAGGGCCAACACTGCCCATCCTCCTGTACCTGGAAGAAGCTCTTGAGCCATCTTAGGTCTCCTGGGGTGTTGCTGCTAATGATGATGAAGACACACAGAGGGAAAGGCCCCTTACCATCCACCTCCACAACCTTTACTTGTTTTACTAGGGCCTGACTTCTGAGTACAACTGTACAGCAGTGCTTAGGGGGATGTAAACAAGAGCGGAAGTGAGGCTGTAAGTGACAAGACAATCTTGCACTGAGGTGTGTACTAACTCCAGGTGAAGGCTCCAGTTTGAGGAGGGGGAGATGATAGGGGGGCAAGATGTGGTCTAAGGAGAAGCTACAGCTGTGCCTGGAGGATTCGGGACAAGAAACACCTCTGGTTAGCAGAACCAACTAACCTACCAACTAACCAATTAACCAACTACCTGGGGAGGAGACCTGCTAAGTGAATGTTTGGGCAGTTCATGCTGTGAGTACGCGAAAGGGATTCCTTCTCCTTCCCCCTACAAAATAGTCATGTTCACTAATGCTTTTTGCTCAAGTGGATTCTCCATGGGCAACTTCAGCGGGAATTGAGTCTGGGGTCCAAGTTCGAAGCAGCACAGTGTGTTCACGTGGGCCCCTCCAACATTCAGGTGAAATGCTGTGGCCGCCTGATGGCATAAATGACCCAACCTGCCACACCCCGTCCTTATCCACAGCCTTCACCACATGACTTTGCTGCCCTTTTCAATAAAGAGGTAGAGTCTAATTCCCCACCCCTTGCATCTGGGAGGCCTTCTCACTTGTTCTGGCCGACAGAACACAGCATAAGTGATGACGTGCAAGTTCGGAGCCCAAGCCTCAAGAGGCCTTGCACGTTTCCTCCTGATGCAGATGACTTTCATGTGCCTCGGGCCGTCACCATGAGACCACGCCTAGGCTAGCTTTCTGGAGGTTGAGAGGCAATCGGAGAAAAGCCACCCCAGCTAACCCTCACACGTGAGGCCAAGTCAGCAGAGCTGCCAAGACAGCCCGCAGCTGTTCCGAACATGCGAGTATAAATGCATTGCAGTGCTACACTGAGCTTGTGTGTGTCTGCTACGCATTATTTGTATTTGCATTATTTGCATCATATGTATTTGTATTTTGCATTTGTACTTTAACAAATGTATTTTAAGTATGTCATTCTGGGGGTCAGGTTGGAGGTAGGAAGAAGAGAACAGGGAGTGGGGGCTACAGAACAGGCTGGGCAGGGGCTCCACCAGGACCAGGGCGGGCGGGAATATCAGCCTGGGTTTGGAGGCTGGGAGAGCAGATCCTGCAGGCCGAGTGGCCAGCACGTACTTGAATCTAGTGGAATGTTAGAGAGACAGGGCTCAGAGCTGGAGTCCCCAGCATGCGCAGGCACTGAGACCAGTTAATGGTAATCAGAACTTAAGCAGGTGGCATGGTCCAGTGGGCCAGAGTTGGGACCAGACACTGATGAAAGGGCTGGGGCTATGAAATCGGGGGTGCAGGTGGAGGGCTGGGGGATACAGAGAGATTGACAAGAGTGAGCTCAACAAACAGAGTTCAGGGTCAAGAAGTCAGGGAGTCAGAGGCTGGGCCTTCCGAAACCCCTAGTTTATTTCATCCACGAACGCAGACAGGGGTTGTTTGGGGTGAGCTTCAGGGTTCATGGGTTCGGAACATAAGCATCAGACTGATTTCAGGGTGTGTGTGTGGTGCCAGAGCCCCCAGCAGGGAACAGGGTGCTGAAGCTAAATGTCCATGTGGGTGTATTTTTTTCAGCATATGTTCTACGCCAGGGGTTCTCAACCTTTCATGGGCATCAGAGTCCCTCATACCTGCTCGCAGCTTCACATAAACGCAACTGGCCCCTGAATGAGAATCTCTGGGGGGTAAGGCTCTTGAGGGCTTATTTTGCAAAACAGAGAACCCAGAACAAGGGACCAGAAACGAACTTCCAGGAAACCAGGGCCCAGCACTGGCTCAGAACTAGGTAAGCTTACAGATGGAGGACATCGTGGGGAGGGCAGGTGGAGAGCCACCCACAGTGGGGGACACGGACTCGGAGCTGCCGGGGCTTCTGACACACCTGTGTTTACCTTAATAAAAACAATTAGCCCTTCAAATATTCCCTGTAATATTCACATCACTCATAATGAAGGTCAAACCTGCTTTCAACACACAGCAAATAATGTCAAAGCTAAAACTGATTTTAATCCCCAAATACTTGGAGAAGGGGTTATATCCAAAACTGTCTAAGACTGTAAGCCAAGAAAAAAGAGCTTATTTTGACTCTAGCAGAACTAGCAAAATAGACTCCTCCTGGAAGATGTCTTCAAAAGGTCTTTCGAAAACCCGCTGTGTACTCTTTTACAGAGTAATTTTCTGAATCCTAGATAACTTCCTAGCTTTGAAGGCATCTGACATGCTAGAATCCACCTACCTCAGTTGTCTCTCATTAACATGACAGAATTTAAATGCTTACTAGAAATATGGCTAAAATATGAGAATTCTTCAACAATATAGCTCTTTGTAACTTTATATACTCCCTACCTATTGGCCGTAGTATATTTAAAAGAACAGCAACAAAATGACCCTTTTTAATTGTCTGCACTGACAACTTTTTAAAAGTGTGTGTAAACTAAAATTGGTTCTCATAAAGGCACATATGAGGGAAATGCATGGGTTTAATTTGTGGCCTTTAATATTTTGTTTCACTTAACAACACTTTTATGATACTTCCTGTTTGCCAGGTACTGTCACAAATGCTTTAGAAAGATTAATCATCATAATAACCCTATTAGGAAGTACTATTATTACTGTCGTCTTTCTTGAGGAAACAGAGGCTCAGAGAGGTTAAGTAACTTGCCTGCATTCACACGCAGCTAGAGCTTCAAATCCAGGCAGTCTTCCTGCAGTCTAAATTATAAGCCAGCACCCTAAGTTGACTCTCTTTGTTTTTCCTTCTTCCTAAAAGAATCTTAGAATCAAGGGTGGGTACCTATAAACCACCTACAGAGGAGGGTAGAGTAAAAACTGTTTTCTTTCCCTTTCCATAAGGCTAAATATAAAGCAAGAGGCTTCATTCCAACTGCACAAGCCCCCTTTGGACTGGATGTCACAGCCACTGCACCCTGGTTGTCTCTCCTCAACGTTTCTAGAATCTTCATCCTTCTCTCCATTTCCTGGCCCCCTTTGATCTTTGCTTGCATCACTCACAGCCCTGCCCTCTCCTCCTGCCTCCAGTCTAATCCAGTCTAATCCAGTCTAATCCGGTCTACCCTTCCCTAAGTTCAGACGTTTTTAAAACACAAAACCGCTGTCTCGTCTCAAACCTCTTCCATGTCACTACTTTTTTCTGTGGATAAAAGCCGAATAATTCAGCCCAATATGTGAAGTGCTCCACGTTCCTGCCTGGTTCATCATCCTGCTCCAAGGCTGGCACACAGCAGACGGCCTCGTTCTCCCACAGGTACCCTTTACCTGAGCCACATCCAGCTGTTCCCAATCCTATCCCCCTGTTGTTTCTCTCCTGCAATTCCCTTCATCCCTATCCCTTCCCTCTAGTGTGCGTCATCAGTCTACACTAGATAATTCTGCACTAGGTAATTCTAATGCATCCTTCAAAACCCAACTCAAGCATCACTTTCGCTTCCACCCAAGACTGATCTAGATGACCGTTTCCATTGGTCCCATAGTAGCCAAGGCATTTCTCTCCACAGTAGCCAAATAAACCCTACTGGTTTATTTCTGTACTGGCTTTCAATGACACACCACTCACTTAGATGGGTGCTACTCAAAGTATGATCTGCAGACAACAGTGTCGGTCGGCATCCTGTGGACGCTCCTTGGAGAGGCAATTTCTCAGGCCCCACCCAAGACCAACCAAATCAGAGGGCAGAGGCCAGCAATGCACAATCCTCTGTGCTAACAGCACAGCAGCACTTCACTGGACCAGAAGTTTCTGAAAGCACCCACCTTGTCTCCTAGCACCTCTTACTGCCTGGGATGAAGCCAAGAATCCACGAATGATCAATGAATGAATGAACGTTGAGTTAATCCTCTGAATGATTCATTAAACCTGACATGTCTTTCCTGGGGAGCTACATTATCCAAGAAACACTAAATACTAAAAACTCTTTAGTCCACTTATGCCTCCAAATATTCTTAGAATTGAATTTCTTCTTGAACTTTGAATTGGATAAGGCTCAGGTGTTCTGAGGGTTTGTTTCAGCACTATTGGAAGAGATGCTGAAATAACTTTTAAGTTTAGGGCTGGTTAAGGCATGCACAAAAGTGAAAATTCCATAAGATGCACAGAATGTCTCTCAAAAAGTACATTTTTATGTATTCTACTATATAGCAGAAGATAGTAACCTCCATTTCAAGCTTTGAAAGATTGTTTGAAGCTTCCTTAAATAGTCATTATCTTCCCTTTGATTATTTTTTGAACATAATAGTTTAGGAATGAAAATGCAAATTGTACAGCCACAGTAAAGACTGCTATGCATCATAATATTTCACAAGCTTTTCCAGTTTCTCACAAAACAGTCTTTATGCTGTATGCTGGTCATGAAGATTTATTGCAGCACTTCTTATTAAAATTAACAAGGCCTACAATGAGGTAACACCTCACACCAGTCAGAAACCCCATCATCAAAAAGTCTAAAAGTAACAAATGCTGGAGAGAGTGTGGAGAAAAGGGGACCCTCCTACACTTCTGGTGGGAATGTAAATTGATGCAGCCACTATGGAAAACAGTATGGAGATTCCTCAAAAAACTAAAAATAGAGTTGCCATATGATCCAGCAATCCCACTCCCGGGAATATATACGGACAAAAGTTTAATTGGAAAAGATACATGCACCCCTATGTTCATAGCAGCACTATTTACAACAGCAAAGACATGCAAGCAACCTAAATGTCCATCAACAGATGAGTGGATAAAGATGTGGTATATATACAGTGGAATAGTACTCAGCCATAAGAAAGGATGAAATAATGCCATTTGCAGCAACATGGATGGACCTAGAGATTACCATACTAAGTCAAGTAAGTCTGAAATAGAACACCATATGGTAACACTTATATGTGGAATCTAAAATATGACATAAATGAACTTATCCAAGAAACAGAAACAGACTCACAGACATAGAGACAGACTTATGGTTGCCAAGGGGAGGGGGTGGGGGAGTGATGGATTGGGAGTTTGAGATTAGCAGATGCAAACTACTATATGGATAAAAAACAAGGTCCTACTGTATAGCACAGGGAACTATATTCAATATTTTATAATAAACCATAATGGAAAAGAATATGAAAGAGAATATATATACGGATAACTGAGTCACGCTGCTGTACAGCAGAAACGAACACAACATTGTAAATCAACTATACTTCAATAAAATAAATTTTTAAAAAATTAAATTACATTAACAAGGCCACTAGGATGACATTTTTAAAATTTTCCAGGTACAGTTTCATTCCTCTAAAACAAATTGATGTAAAAGAGATAGTCTATTCAATATAAACTGTTCACCTAAAACAAAAAATACACCTTAAAACAAAAAATACACCTTAAAAACAAAAAATACACCTTAATTTTGAAATAATTTTCTGTACTGCTGTTGCATTAAGTGAAAAATTCATCCTTAAATTCTAAAGCACAGCCTCTCTTCACAGCACTTAGCTTCGTTACTACCAAGAACAGCTTAAAGAGGAATCAGTAGGAGCAAACTAACATTTCAGTGGTAGTAGTCTAACAGGCAACTTTAATTATGTCCTGTACACAAAGTACATATTTGACAAAGTAAAGGGTGGGTGTTTTGTTTAACTATGTATCTTGAAGTGAGGAACTTGTTAGAAGCTCAAGTATAAAATAGTAGCATCTGCTGGCAAAACTGCTGTCCAATGGACATTTAAGTAAACTGGCAAATAGAAAACTACCATTATGAGGATATTTAAGATCTGCATAAATAGGAATTGCACCTTCCCCACCATCCTCACTCAAAAAAGCCTCAGAAGAAGAAACAGAGGGGAGATGCCCAAGTTGGGAAAAGGTACCCAATGATTCTTCAGGGACTGATCTACAGATGTTAGTGTCTTACACTGCTTGGTGTGTGACAAGGTGAACCAGTCTTCCTCTCTTCCTCAAAAGTATTTTCGTCTCACCTACCTGACCATATCTTGGTTGAGAAACTTTTCTTACAAGTGCTTAGGTTGGTTATGGAAATAAACGAAGAGGTTCTACTGTTGAAATTTTCCCCCAGTTTGAGTTTTGTTAGATGATCTATTCTAAAAAGTGGAGGGGCTGCCCTGGTGGCGCAGTGGTTGAGAGTCCGCCTGCCGATGCAGGGGACACAGGTTTGTACCCCGGTCCGGGAAGATCCCACATGCCGCGGAGCGGCTGGGCCCGTGAGCCATGGCTGCTGAGCCTGCGTGTCCGGAGCCTGTGCTCCGCAATGGGAGAGGCCACAACTGTGAGAGGCCCGCATACCACAAAAAAATAAGAATAAAAAAATAAAATAAAATAAAAAAATAAAATAAGAAGTGGAGGATAAAATGAAGTTTTGAGCAAAGGACGTAGTTGGTCAATAAATGTAAATGGCTCAGAAAAAAATGCTGAAATCTATTAATTATTGATAGAAATCAAAAGCGTAGTCATCTACTGCAGCATCTCAAAGGCACACGCAGCCCTCTCTAACAAACACTTAAGGTACCCCCGGTTTTCAGGGCCACTTGCTTGTTCCGGCCTCTAAGTTTCATGCTATTTAGCTCCTCAGGAATGCTTTTCTCCTTCTTGTTTTTTCCCAAGTTTAAGTCCATGGCTTTTGTAGGCAAGCCAAAGAGTCAACTGGGAAGAAAGTGTAATTTCAATGACATTTTGATCCTGAGTGCCGACAGAAGAGGAGGATCATTTCCAATTGTCTTGGGATACTGAAAACAAACACATGTGGATTAAGTTTAAAGAGCACCAGAAGAGATAATGGCTAAGACTTTCCTGGATTAAAGATCTTTGCAATCCAGGTTGTATCTGTAATTAAGCTGATGAGAATGGGTATTTCCAGTTCTCTTACTCTCTGGAATAATCCCAAAAATCCTTTGAATAGGTATGCTATAGAAACTGAACTATGAGTAGACGAAGTAGTTAAGCAAATACACACACGGGTTTCGCAATAAACTCTAGTATAAACGTAATAGAAAGCTGTAGTAAAAAAAAAAAATGTACGTGTGTGTGTAATTATATATGAGTGTGTGTGTGTATATATGTACTTGATATAGGGAAATATAATGGAAAACAGTTGAGGACATAAAAATTATATTCACAATTGTCACATGACATTTATCTTTTTTATTCCTAGACGTAAGCAATTATAACAAGGCAGGAATAAGCAGCAGCACTGGTCACATCTAAAGCTAGATGTGATCTGGTATCAATAGCCCAGAGTACAGGGAGATCTACTAGACATTTGAGCAACTCTACCCAGAATGCCAGCCAACCACAAACTCCATTCCTGGAATATAAATGTATCCATTCACTCCCTCTCATCAACTTCATTCACTCTCTCTCATCAACTTAACAGTCAGGCTTTCCACAATGCAACTGATTAACATATTCATTGTTCTTTTAGGCTTTTGCCTCAGATTTTTACTTCTTTAGGGATCAAGGATATGTGAATAACTTAGCAAACAAATGCTCCTGAAAAAACCATCTCTGTAAAATATAAGTGGAACCAAAAGTGCCAGAATGAGTTTGTTTTGTTTTGTTTTTTTACTATTTCAAGGGACCTACAAAAATGCTAAGGAAAAAAATCTATGAACCAGTTTTATTTTATTTTCACTTAACATGATTATATACATTCATGTGTCTAACAAGATCTGCACTGTTACATTAAAAATACAGTACAATAACATTCAACATGAGGTACTTCATATTTATATATTTTTCCTTCATAAATAATGCTGTAAGCTACTGAATTCAAGCACTCTGATGCACAAGTGGCTAGTGTCTTGAATTAGTGAGCTTATTTAAACACCTTAAAAAAAAAGACAGTTCAGTGCAACAGTTATGTAGAAATTAGACCATTTACTTAAATACTATATTAAGATATGCTTAAAGAATGTTACATTAGAACTGCTAGCCTAGCTCCCCTTATCCCCAGGATATAAACAATGACAAAGACTGCCAGATACATTGGGAAAAGCATCTATAGGGCATTATTCAATAAAGTTGCGTTTATACACTACAGTTGCCCGCTTTGTCAGAACGATGGTTTCTAGTTTAAAAAGCTACAAAATTTGAGATTACCAAAGAAAATAAAGCAAGCACATTAGCCTTAATTCCATGTCACTGAAAATGCAGAAGGGAGAATAGGATTTAAAAGATAAAATTTTCTTATTTTAAGTAGAACTTTCAAATTTAACCCACAGATCTTGGCACCAGCCAATCAGATAATGGATGGGTTTTGTTTTTTTTCTTCTTCAGGTGATAGTAATTAATATAAAATTAAGTTCTTCCACACCTAGTGTACAGGATCTCACGTGGCACTCACCCAGCGGTTCCCCAGCCTCTGGAGGGCAGCTACTAACAGGAGCACTGACCATGGGTGTTACTGAATGAACAATCTTCACTCTAAGGTTATCACACCCACCGCCAACAATCTGATATAATGAAATTAGTGCTAAATAAAGTTTCTTCTCCTCTGGCTTAAAAATGAGTGCCTTCCAATTAGGTATATAGTCTACCAATTTGCAAGGTAACTATGAGTTACCGAAATGTTTAACCATAATTTATAAATAAAACCCTTTGTAGAAGTATTTTTTAAATTGAAAACGTACCTTTATTTCATAGTTTGCCAAAACTACTGTCATCTTGCTAATAAGAAATAATTGTTAGATAATTTTGGGAAGTTGTCCTGGGAATACTCATCTATAATCACCGTAATAGCTTTTGATCATCTATGCTAACAGACATAGGTAATGGTAAAGGTGATTAAAACATTTCCCGTAATCCAGTGTTCTCCTCCATCAGGGAAGCCAGCGGAAGCAACAAGCCCACGTCTACAGGGGGAGAAGTGGCCCAGAAGCACAGGCAGTCACTCACTGGGGCCCAGCTGGGGCCAGCAGGGGGACCATTTCTGTCCCAGGCCTCACTGACCAGGCAGGGAGGAGACAGTTCCTGAGCTGGCACGCACCTGAATGCGCACAGGCACCCACGCACACACCCACCCCAGGACTAACCCCTGCTCCAGAGCCAGCTTCGGGCTCACAGAGCAGAAGAAGGAGGCGGCCAGCGACCACACTCTGGGTGGCGGGGAAGCCATCTCAGGATCACGCTGGGCAGAAAAGCTGCCCAGAAACACATGGATACTTCAACTGGGAGTGAACACAGTGGACACCACCAGGGTCACGGGCACTAAGCCAGCACAAGCCTTCGCTGAAGGAGAATGTTTTGATGAGCTTTTCCCTCCTTTGTTTACATTATCCGTGGACAAATAAGAGAGCTGGATGTGATGCTGAGGCAGTGAATATTAGGTATCATCAAGTGTATCGCTCTAGACCATTTCCTAAAAACCCTGCAGGCATGTATTGGCACTTTAAGATGGCCAGAGGCCAGATTCTAGCAGTCCAGGAACAGGACAGAATTATAATTAACTAAGAAGATACAATGTGGTCAAAGTAGATCCGGTGAAATACATTTCAGATTAAAAAAAAAAATCAATGAATAAAATATCTTATTACATTAACATGTGGTGCTACAAAACTAATTGTCATTCCATTCATCTAAAGAATTGTTTGGTCCTCTTTTCATGGGAAAAAGGGAATAGGAATTCTATACAGTACAACTTTTGAAAACCAGCAAATGGCAGGGATCAGAAGCTAAGCAGGGAAAAGGGTCTGACTTTTTCAAACTCTGTATTATAATTTGCCACCAATTAAACTATTTGTCGTATGGGACTTTTTTAGGCTTCCTTTTAAAACCGCTTTAGTTTAAATTAATAGGCCTGCAACTTTTTCCTAATGACAATAAAATTTTATAATTTAGTTACTTCTAAAAGAAGTCTCTGTACTGCAATAGTCTGTCTTCTAAACTAAAAGAATATAAATCTGTTTGTAGCAAAAGTCATGACCTAAAACTTCCAATTTCTTACTTGCTTACTTTACATTGACACTTTGCAGTTTAAAATTTAACAATCTTATGAATTTAGGATTTAAGAAAAAGCAATGCCCCAAAGTAAAATATTTAAAAGGAAATAAAATAAGAAGGTAAAGGTGACTACTGTCTACTTTCTAAATTATTAATTATCAAGCAAAACGTCTTTCAAAATTGTACACTGAGGTTTATTTGTTTTTTGGGAAGTGAAGGGCTCTGTTTAAAAATAATTCTTGTTATTGTTATTTTAGACTATTTATTCCTATTTAAAATAAAGCCCAAAAGGGAAGTTGAGGTGATCTGAAAATTTTCCTAAGAGGGACAAAACTGGGAGGTCAGTCGGGCAGTTGGAAAAGAACTCAAAATCTCCCCAGATGTATAGATCCAACTCTAAGAACCACAAGCCTTGATGAGAACTTGGCTCTTTTAGGCATAGAGTAAAAAGCTGAATGCCGCATTTTTGTCTGTACATAATTAAAAGGTTGAAAGAAATTAGAACCTGCCTACAGCTCCGTTCATTACAAATCGCCTGCGCTGATTGCGTATCTGCAGCTGAGCTAAGCATCAAGCAAGCAGGAGTGTGGTGTGCACCTCAGAGCCCGCACTGCTCTGGGAAGCGCGCTCAAGCGTAGAATATAAGTTCGGGGATCTGCCCCCCCTGCACCCCAGTGCCGTTGGTGCTGTCCGACGAGCACTGGAACTGGACAGTGACTTTGCCACACTGAACTTCTGTCATGCCTTCCTGTCCAAAGTAGCTGAGCTCATTGCCGTCCAGGATCACGCTGGCCGTGTAGAAGGTGTCCGGCTCAATCTGCACCGGGTACTCAAACCACACGGGGAAGGTGTTGCTGGAGCCGTCTGAGAAGTACTTGCTCAAGTTCTGCCCCAGGACGACACCCTGCCGCTTGAGTTCGATCTTGGCGCTGTACTCGGCCGAGCCGCAGCTGGAGCCGTACAGCCCGAAGCCCGCGATGAACACCCTCTTGTCGACGGCGAACTGGATGCTGTCGCAGCGGCCCCGGTAGCGCCACTGGTTGCTCCGGTAGGCGCACGACTGGAAACGGTGGCAGCGCTGTGGGACGAGGCCCTTGCGGGCTTTGCTCACGAACTGCAGCTCGGGCTTCTTGGCTGCGGTGTACCAGAGGAAGATGTCGTTCGTCTCGTTCAGAGTTAAGACTCCAGACTGTGCAGCACCGTTTGCAAAATCGTCCAGGGCCATGGTCGGGATGCGGATCAAGTAAAGAGCCTTCCCGAGGACCTTGCGCTTGTTTTCGATGCTCAAAGCCAGATCTTGTCGCTGGCATTCCACTTCAGCCCAGTTGAGAGCTGCCTCGAAAACCACAATTTCTTTGGCATTCAGAGTTTCCCTGCGGAGGATACTTTCTAGTGTCTGGAAGTCAATATCACAGAACCCCTCAGACTTGAGAGCGAGCTCGGCCTGGGCGTCGATCACCTCCCAGCACCGCTGGGTCAGATCCGGCTCCTCAAACAGGCAGCTCTGGGACAGGAGGACACAGGCGTTCTTGGCGCTCAGGCTGGTCTCCAGGAAATTGACGCAGGCCCGGGCGAGGTGAGGGACGATGTACTTTTTGGCAGCATAAAGAGTGGCCAAGACTGTGTCAGCAGCCAAGTCAATTTCATCACAATAGATGTATCTGCAAGGGAGAGCGCTGCATGTAAACGGAACTTTCACAAAAATGAGCGTGTCCAGTGAGAAAAGATGTGACTACTTTCAAGTTAGTTCCAAGAAAATCATCTTACGTGACAGTTATTACAAACATGATTAGACACTAAAGCAACATCTGAAATACATTCATAAGTTATTAATATTTTAACTTAGTAGAAAGTTTGTATAATTAAAGACATTAACTTCATGTAATCATTCTAGCCTCTATTTTAAAGCTACAAAAAATAGAAGATACTAGAACTGTTTAAGAAAGGACTGAAATAAAAAATAGTGAATATGAGGAAAAAATATAGCAAAATTCTATTATATATACTATACTATATTTAGTTGAAAATAACCCCCATGTTTTAGGAGAAATATATGTATGTAGATTTACTTAAAATTTTTTATGCAAATTCAGATGGAAACAAGTATCTTTAATATCAATACTGTAATGTTAGCAATGATTGCATCTTGACGCTTTTATATAAGAATGACTTGGATTTTCCTTAAACACAAAACAAAACCTGATCTTAAGATATTTTTCAAGTAGTTCCAAGTTCAAAAGATTTTTAAATATGGGCTCCAATGCTATCTTCCAGTTAACTTTACATAGAATCCAACGCAGGCTTTGTATCTGGTTTTGTTTTTTTTTTTTTAACTCTAAATTCTTTCTTCTCCCCCACACATTCCTTCCACCTTCAGAATTAAAGAATACATTATTTCCAGATACACTTAATTAAAAAACAAAGTAAGAAAGTCTACGTATGCACTATTCGTGTGCTTCTGTGAAGTGTCCCCATTTCAGGAGATAAGACACTTATTGTTTTGGGGGACAATGGCAGTCTCCCAAGATGGTATGTAAAGATAGAAATCATCTGCTTCTTTTAGATGCTGTGGCTGACTAAGAGATAGTAAGAACTGCACATGAGTAAAAAATACATACTAATAATATAATTAAAAAACGCTTCTAGCTAAGGTGTTTAGCTACTTGCTATGACATTTTCCTTAGTGAAACACATATAACAGGAAATAAGCAATAGCTTCTGTAAGAAAGTACAAAAATATAAGGATGGCAATGAGAAAAATGACCACAATCATGAATGGAACCTGAATTTTTTTCTCCCAGGAAGCCCTTACTCTTTTCTGATAGACTAAGCCAGCCACTGGCAAGATGGCAAGACTGCTCGACTAAATACCTGCAGCACCAGGACCGTGGGGAGGATTCTGCAGCACGGTCAGCACTTTGTAGCTCTTACCCTAGAACTGGCAAGTGAGCAGTCTTCCCTTTTTCTTGACAGCCCCCTTTCCAGTAGTACTGGCTACTCACCCACAATGAAGGGGTGAGGAAAACCTGGCCTCCGCTATCCCAGGCAACTACGCTGTGCTGACCAAGCACAGCATGACAGTAAATGGCACCTGCTACATTTCTGATCCTTACCACTTTATGTGGACTGCTCATATAATTTTAAAAAGCTGTATCAAGATATATTCTAGGCAACACATTTATAAGAAAAGATGCCTGTCAAATGATGAATCAAATGGCTTAGGTGAAACGGAATTTTGTGATTTGTACTTGAGTTTCCTAATTACGTACATATATCTGCGGCAACACAACAGTCTACTTGACTACAGTGATGACAAAACGCCGAACTAGTGTCAGCATTCTCCTCTGCAACAGAAATAATGTCAAATATACAAAGCTAACTTCACTGGGGAAAAAAACGACACACAAAAATCACTACAGGTAAAATTGAGTTCTGTATGTGTATCTCTAAAACATTACCAAGGTCACAAAGTGTCTGTTCATTAAAAGTAGTGGATTAGTTTATGTTTTGGTACTTCACATGCTCACTTGCCTTTAATTTCCCTATCTCCCACTATGAAAGTTCTAGAGAGCAGCAAATGGATTTCAAAACTATACTACTGCACATAAAGAATTAAACACTTTAAAGTTCCGGAAGTAACTATAATACTTATTTTTCAGTAGGCAGAAGACAATATATATCAACATTTTAAATGTTTGTGGGATGACTGTCCAACTTGTTGACCCAATGAATAATTTTTTTCAACAAACATTGTAATTTATTCCAGTGACTCAAAATCCCCATAGCAGCAGGTAACCTTGAACTCTGATACACTTTGGTGTGCTAGAATAAGAATCAAGAAAAATCACCTAAATATTACTTAGAATAATCACTGGACCCTAACCACACAGTAGACTATCACACTGCCCAGCACCAACGCAGGTCACAGAAGTAGATCCTATTTATCTGGTTAATAACATTTACTGGATTCTGAAAAAGACCCATGAGAGAGAAAACTATTTTTTAAATAAATTTATATCTTATAACTTTACATTTCCGTACGACCAATTAAAGTTTTTCTGAACAAATCCATATAAATCTATAGAAAATTACTCATCTTTCAAAAATTTCTCCTCTACTACAAAATGTAAATGTCTCTTATCCTTGAGAAATAGTATCTGACTTCATGTGAGAGCATGTGTATGTATGTGTGCATCAAGATCAGACAATTTCAACAGATAATAAGTTTTATGTTTGTTGATAGGAGACAATAACTCCTAGAAAACTTAAAAACCTCCTAACTGGTAGTATTTAAATAATGTATATAATTTCTGGAATTGTGAAGCAAAAATATAATTTATGTCTTTTTAAAGACTTCTTCACACACAATACTTCCAGAGAGAACATGCTCTATTAGATAACACACCAGAAAGTTCTTTTTCTTTAATTATAAGCCATTAAAAATGAAATCACTATACATGCCACTTGCCCCCAAATTCCATGCCAAGGTGTGATTGTAAACGCCTGCTTCATTCCACATGCTCCCCATGGAGAGATGCACAGGAGTTTTCATCAGAAACACTTACAAGGTAAGCAGCACCCACTTTCTTCATCAGTCTCTCTTTTCTATTACCTGGAAGTTATACTTAACTGTGAAGCCGTAAGAGCACAAAAACAGCATAAACAAACTCTTTCCAAATATATGCAAGATGCTTACTTCAGCATAGCGAGAAAAGCAGCAGGGTCGACATCTGGTATACGGATTTCATCTTTGTCCTCGGCAAGTTCTCCGTAAAACATTGCATGGAAAACAGAGCTCCCAACAGCTAAAACATACTGTGGAGAAAGGGAAATCTTATTTCATGCACTAAATTGAAAACATTTTCAGCAAATCAATCCAGAAAAACAACTCTAAGCAATCAGCTTTAGTGGACACAGAGCACCTAACACCTGCTCTACTGACAAAGCCAAGGTACAGTGGATCTGGTCATGAAAGCAAAAGAGAGAAGTTCACACAAACCAGTCTCTATGCTGCTAATTATCAAGGCTTTAACAGACTGATGCTCAAGTTCCCTCATTATAAAATAAATAAAATAAAAGCTTATCTAACAGATTTCTAGGAGAAGGGTAAACGTATGACTTTCCTAACCTATCACAACAACTTCCCATGACTGTAGAGTTAAGAGGGCATGTTTTTGTGTGAGACATAAAGCAGGGTAGAAGGAAACAAAGAAAAAAATTAAGCGTGGCCAAGGCCCTCTGGAGACGCTGCGCCTTCTCTGTGATCGGGTGAAACACGCACTGCCTTCCATTGGCAAGCTGCCCACCCCCAGTTCCAGGCTCGTGGAGAGGGTCCCTCTTTGTAAATCTCAGTACTAAACGAGTAATGCATCTGTTGCTTACTTTGTGTCCTGGCAACCGCTGAGTCCCACCTGGTGGCCCAACCACAAAATGTACATCTGCCATCAAATCATTATTGAACATCACTGCATTTCTGTAAACAGAGGCAATTCATTAATTCACAGCGTTTTAACACCCCCTCCCCAACATACGAAACCCACAAAAGATTCACAAGCTAAACAACAGTTTAATAACTTCAGGGTAAAGCTACAAATAAAGCTTCCAACTATACAACTGCGTTTGTAATCACTGCAAACACATGGAAGTAAGTGAAGTTTAAAAAAAAAAAAGTTATCCAAACTTTTCTTTAGACTTAAGGACAAATAAAAGGTTTCTATCTTCTATAACCCACAGACACAACCCTGTCACCTAAATGTTACAGCTTACAAAAACATTGTTATCTAAGAGGAAAACAGCTGTACTATTCTGGAAAAGATACAAGGCAGTTTTCCATTACCAATAAAGCTTCTGGGAAAAGCGGAAACACGGATTTGTGTTAAAATACATTACACGTTGTGCATAAGCAGAAACTTCAACACAGGCAAACTTTTAAAGTAAATATGCTGGCCCGGCACTTACCTCTCTCTAATGGTGGGATAAAGACCCTGCCAATTCGGGGCCGGAATAAGGTTGTTGTTACTGAGATTCTGCTGGTGGTACTGCTGGACAGTGGTGCTGCTGGAGTTGGCTGGTTTCTTTCGGGGGAATATATCAGCAGCCATCTTCTTCTTCTTTTTAGTCTTCAAGGTAATTATTTCATAACAAACTGGAGGCAACTTGCTGCTGCTGCTGCTACTGCTGGGATTTGTTTTCTTCGAGCTTTTCTTGGATCTGTTCTTTACCGTCTCTGGAAGCATCAAGAAGAAGGTGAGACATTTCATGTTCTTTTCCTTGTCATCTACCATGAGTACAGTAGGTCTCTCTTTAGAGCCAGATATTCCAAATCGGTGTGAGCATCAAGGAAAAGAGGCTAGCACGAGCTAAGATGAGAACAGAAACCAGCAAGCTGGTATTTTGCTTCTTTTCTCAGCCGAGCAAGGTGACCTTTTTACTATGTTGAATTAGAAACTGGTTTTAAGTTTTATCCAGTACTGGGTCTGTTAAATACATCCCCATCATGATTCCTGTTTCTCCTAGTTGCTCATAAAAATAACCCAGTTTCCTAGATCACCTGAAAATGCTACACTGCGCGAAGGTGACAGGCAGAGAGCCGTAGCACTTGTTTTCTGAATTAGGTTAGCAAGATGTGCTGGAGCCGCGTGAGTCTGTTCGGCCGGCTGAAGTTGTGTGGTGAATGGATCGGAGGAGAGTAGGTATTACAGCCCTGCAGATGGAGTCAGACAGCCAGTGCTCGGAGCCAATAGCTGAAGTCACCAGTCATGATTGGACCAAGCAAAACAGTGACACCTATTGTAGTGTGCATAGTTCTGATATTAAAGGAACAGCAGTTGCATTCTCTTGGCTACTATATTACTGCACATTTAAGTAAGATAAACAACCTATGAGACATGTTTGAAAACAGGAAGAGAAGAGTTTATGCCCGCAGATTTTTCTTCAGTACATGTGCATTTTTATTCCCCCAGTTAAACAAGCAGGGACTGATATCTACTCTGTTTCTAGTAAAATCTTTATCCCAGCAGCATTCTAGTACTTCAAACAAAATCTTCCATTCTACCAGCTAAAAGGGATTATTAATAGCAAAACCATATTAAACACATTTATTACAGCTTAATGTGAAGGAATGAAATTTTTCTTTTTCCTTTTTTAGTCTCTTTGAATTCAAGTTATAGTCTAGTACAAATAAGAGATGAGGTCATGTGTTCATTTTACCCCCCAGTGTTTTCTAGCTCCTATAACGATCTTTGACAGGAGTCCCAGATCACAAAATACTGTTAATTAGACTAAAATGATACCAGTAGGTTTAGCTGCACTGAAACATAAGACACATTCTGGATGTAAAAATAAGATTCAAGCGAGACAAATCTGGTAATCAGTGTTTAAAGGTTGTAATTCACTAAAAATATGTGAAATGGGGCCCTGTTCAGGACTTCCAAAAAATCCAACCGAAATGTTATGGTTACATTTAGCCTCGTCACAGTTTTAAAGAATGTAATTCACAAATTCTAACATGAAACCAATAATAAGGCTACCCAAAATGATACATGTTCCAATGCTGCACAGTTAAGATGCAAACAGGTTCTCTCGGCTTTGAATCAGAACGGTACTAACTACTACATGGTTTTTATAGATGTGAATCCTCCAACGTTTCTAGCTTTGCTGAGTAAGGAAAAGCCAAAACACCTGCTGCAGGTTCCACACATGCACATGCATTTCTAGGGGGGCCTAATGAGGAGAATGAAGCACTATCACTCCTACTGGTTTGAAAGGCGGCAGCCACGTGCTGCCCCCACCTGACGCACCTGCATGACCACAGCCCTGCTCGCTGCACCACATCCATCTGGATAATGAGTTCCTGAGAGCGAGGGCCCAACAAATGGGAGCTTTGGTTGCTGTTATAACCGACAATCTACTAAAGATAACACAGCTAAAATCAGACTTTAAATCCCTGGGATCCGGAATCACTAAACTGAACCAAGGAATATCCTCTTTACTGTCATCATTATTATTCTTAAACCTGTTTACAAAGCCACTGCAGGACAGACTGTGTGCAAAGAGAACCATGGTCTTTAGCAAGGTTGTTCGCCCCCATTTCGTACAAACCCTGAAGTGCCACTTATTTACTACAAGTACCGTATTCTCAGTCATAGGGCTAACACACACACACACACACACACACTTCCAACTGCCTGCAAACACACTTCACCACACAATGTGTGTGTGTGTGTGTGTGTGAGAGAGAGAGAGAGAGAAACAGAGAGAGAGAGAAAGAAACACATGGAGAAAGGCACAAAGAGGAAACAAGTGAGTTCCTATTAGAGCTAACTTTTCAGAATATGGTTAAAACCAAAGGATTTCTCTCCTGCTCAAGTGCTACTGAACTTCCTGACCACCCCCATCCTAGGAAAGTCCCCAGGACAGGGAGCTCCTTTTGACTGGGATTAATTCCCTGTGCACTTCTAACAAACCAAGTAGCTGGCTCCTTCAGGTCAGACGTAATCAATTAGAATGGAAGGGAAATGAAGGGCTTTGAGACAGACTTACCAGCAGCTGGAAGGGCAAGACAGACAAAAAGCATGAAAGACAGACACAGAACTTAGAAGTTCTGTGGTTTTTATTCATTTCGCATATAGTTCAACACCCTTCACCAGAAGCCTCCGAAAAACACTGCTCTTATACTGCTAGAATAAAGGAAAAAGTGCACATAATAGTTTAAGAAAGAAAATTATATAATATTTTAGAAAATGTTCTTTATAAAATTAAGTTTCAGTTATTTAGAAAATTAAGTTTTGTGCAGAAGCTTGGAAATATGAATTAAGCTGGAATCACCTAGAACAGTGCTGCAAAGAGGAGACTTGTCCTTATTCATGGATGTGTGGACCGATGAGCACGGCTGTTTTAAAGACATGTTTTTTTTTTTTTATTTTTGCGGTACGCGGGCCTCTCACTGTTGTGGCCTCTTCCGTTGCGGAGCACAGGCTCCGGACGTGCAGGCTCAGCGGCCATGGCTCACGGGCCCAGCCGCTCCGCGGCATGTGGGATCCTCCTGGACCGGGGCACGAACCCGCGCGCGTCCCCTGCATCGGCAGGCGGACTCTCAACCACTGCGCCACCAGAGAAGCCCTAAAGACATGTTTTTAACTACAAAAAATAATCCAGTTTTTTAAAAAACAAGAAAGATATTTTAATTTTTGTAGCCAATATGGAAGGGCATGAAAATGTGAATAAAATCAAGACAATGAAAAGCTTACTGAGAGCCACCTTTTCTTACCACGATAATAAGGCAGTTAATATGAGGTCCCTGCTACTACTGCATGTGTGGTCGAAGGAGCAGCAGCAGCACCTCCTGGGAGCCTGTTAGAACCCATGACCTCAGCCAGACCCTGCATCAGGATCTGTATTTTAACAAAACTCTCCAAGTAATCTATATGACATTCAAGTTTGAGAAAACCTCATACACATGACTAAGGGAATGTTACAAGGTCTTCCCAATGTTCCCGTATCAACATTCTGGAGCCACGTTTCACGTTCAAGTGAATGGACAAATAATTCAAAATAATTTAATTTTGAACCTTCATGTCTTGTTCTGAAATTCTGATCAGCCCCTAAGTGTCAAATTCTATGATTCAGATGTGTAGACAGCCAACTGAGAGGTCTCCAAATACTTTTCAATTTTCAGGAAAAGAAGCTCAAGCCCATATTATTTTAAAGGGCAGTGACAGAGACAATTAGTGGGAAAAATAAAGGATTAAAACATGCCAAGTGTGAAACAGATGAACCACCTAATTTTTAAAAATAATCTACTTCAAATTCCATTTCAAAAAATTAGCACTGTGGTCCAGCACAATTAGCACTCAAATAGTCTAGTTCAGTCCTGGCTCAGCCACTAAAAATTAAAGAGCTGTGTGTGCGCTGGGAGGGGGAGGGAGGAAGAGTGTCGGAACACATCATTTGGCCTTTAAAGCGCCTACACAATGAAGAGGTTCATCCAGAACTGATGAGTGTTTCTCAAACTTTGCCCTCAATCCACAGTAAGAAATCCATTTTGTATTCAGACCCGGTACTAACACACATAAACACATATATCTACATACAGATGGAAGGAAGGTCACAAAACAAAACTTATGCTTAGCATGTTATGAAACACTCTGATATTTTGTTTTAGTCTTGTCTTTTTAATGTTGGTTTTGATACAGTCCATTGATTTCATGACCACAGTTTAAGTAACACTGGTCTAGATTATTTCCAAGGACTTATAAGGCTTAATATCCCCGGGTTCTTTCCTATCAGGAATTTGGACTAGGGGCCACCAGACAAGGAAGAAGGCAAGGTTGCATCAACTTAATGGAGCCCATGAAACAAACCCCTCAAATCACATGCAAAATTGGGAGTTTGCATTTATTTTTCTGGAAAGAGAAGCCGTATCTGTCTTTCAGAGTAATTCATGATGCAGAACATAATAAAATGTTATGGAAATCGCAGATTAATTTGAATAGTCAAAATATTCATCGTATCATTTTATTTTCTGCTTTCATTTCTATAGTCTATCTCATTAAACACGAATTATGGCTTCTTCCCCCCCTTGAAATTAAATATAAATATTTAAACTACCATCTATTGAATCTGTAACCCATAAACATCACCCACTGGGTTGAAGAATAAAGAATACCAGCCTGGTATCTACTGTCAAATTTCACGTCTAAAATTTCTTTCTGACTAGCATACCACTTGTTCCTACACGTCCTGAATTTTAAAGCTGTTATGAGACATGGTTAATTTGCCCGAATAAAGTAAATAAATAGGTGAAGTCAAGAAGCCCATCAATCTTTTATGAAAGTATTCTCAAAATACAAACATGCTGATCATGCAGTGTATTAGGTGTCGGGCATGCAATGGTGAGCAAGATTAGGAACCAAGCTTAAAAGGTTAGCTAATAGCAGTGGATTTCAGATAATTTTATAACTGCCGGAAAGTTCAATCACCTTTATCTCTTCCCATTCAATTCCCGATAATAATAAAATTATGAACAGAATTAAGCTCACTTAGATCATCCTCTTCACCACTGGAAGGTTTGCCAGACATCCGGTCTTTATTTGGTATTATAGAATCTTGTTTATTCAGTTTGGGGACTTGAGTAAGGTTTGGAACTAAAAGGGACTACAGAAATCATTTAATGCAACTCTGTCCCACAGATAAGGTAACTAGGGGTCCAGAAGATTATGGGATTTGTGAAAAGTCCACAGTTAGGTTGTGGGGCAATGTCCAGACTAGAGCGCAGATCTCCTGACTGCTTGCTTAATTGTGTCTGTTCCACTCGCTCTAATTTTCACCCACAGTAATTACCCCACAATCTTATGTAATGCTTTATCTTCATATTTCTAATCTACTTTAAAAGAAAAACACATGTCCGAATTTACAGATATGAAAACCATGAACATATATATACTCTGTACCCTGCAGGAAGCAACTGCTAGAAGAATGGGAGAAGGACACTTTCTGGGAAGAGATGGAGAGGAACTGTAACAGGAAGGAACACAGGAGCGCAGCAGCCATGAGGAATCCGCTCAAAAACAGAAGAAGCTCTCCAGTAAAATGAAAATTAGAAAACCAGCCATGCATGGTTAACACCAACAAATGCAATGTCAACAACTAACAACGCTGGCATCTCTTGTTTAACTTGCTCTAACCTTGCACGCCTTGTCTGGACTTGTATTTGGTTTACTACAAGACACCTAAACAGCTACAGGGTGAACACCTCCAGAACCTAACAGAGGAGAGTAATATAACCTGATCAATTATGATGGAACAGTGTTTTGGTTTTGCTTATCTTTCTCTTCAGTACTGAGCAAAAGTTATGTTTGTGATTTGGGAGGTATAAAACATAAGTGACAAAATGGTGGCAATCCCTAAAGACAGCAACAGTTGCTGGAAAACAGACTATATGCATGCTAAATTTGGAAATAAATACAGTCAAGCATTGGCAGCACCGTATAGTGGGGAAAAAAGGGCCAATAACTAGCGAACTTAGCGTTAGTTACTTAGAATCTGTAAACCTCATTCTACTCATCTGCCAAATGGGGTGATTCTACCTAGCTCATCCCTTTCAGCTTTCTCCTGAAGGCAAGATTACATGTTTGTGAAAGCACTTTGATAAAAGTTGAAAACACTCTGCAAAGGTACATTTCCACTATTAGTAATAATTGTATCCAAAGCAGGAAATATTTGTGATACAATTTTCCAAAGCACAAAACCCCAAAGATTCATCTGGCTCCCTGCCCTCCTAATCTTCCTGGCTTACAGCTACTGACATTTCATCCATCTGCAGGCTTGCTCCAGCCCCACCAAGCAGGCTCCGGTTTGCTGGGGCTCTTGTCCAGATCTTGCAGGTGAGGTTCAATGATCAAGATCTGTGTCGTGCACTGTGATCAGGTCCCACACAATGCCCAACTGTGCACCTGGAACCCACACTCCAGGCTGGGTGTCCACTGGACTTCGAGACCACCTGTTGGTGGATACCCAGCTGTACCCACCTCCTGAGGGAGCCCAAAGCGGCAAGTAGTCCAGAGCCACCCAGCAATGTCTACATTAGCAACTCAATTTGGCCTCTCAACAATGACCCAATTTGAATTCTAGCACCAAGGGTGATGATAACTAAGAAAAACACTTGGGCAAGGCATGCCTCTGTGTGGCTGGAGGGATGAGGCTCATGGGCTGTTTCACTAAGTCATTTCCTATTCACCACAGAAAGTTCCAGTTAACCTTAAAATGGTACATTACATTTGGAAAAAATGCCCAAAGGTAGAATTCTTTGAAGGCAGGAACAACGATTCTTTTAAAATTTCATGTAGCAGTTAACATGATATTTGATGATTATAGCTATGTCTATGGGTACCTTGTTTGGACTATTAAACAACTCAGCTAAATGCCATATCATTCTCTATCATATGTTAAATGAGGTGATCTTGAGAGGAACATATAAAATATATCATATGAGATACTCTAATGATAGGTATTTAAAAAAACACTATAAATTCTTTTGTAAAGTTTAAGATCCTTTAGTAAACAAGATAATCAATTGCTAATTTTTATATACTCTGAGTGATCTCATGTTAAGTTTCCTTGTGTGTGAAAGTTGTTGACTACACAGTATCTCTTATCGTTTCCAATTCTAGATTTCTAGAATTAAAGAATCTGTATAATGTTTGGCAAAAATAATGATTTATTTAATATAATTTTCTTTATATTTTAGTATTATGATTATAACCAAAACCCAACTAAAACTCTATGTATGTATATACAGACATGTGCCACATTTTATTGGTTATAAGATTCCTTTTTCTCCCCCACTGCAACATTTGAACATCTCTGAAATTGGGCTGAATCTTATAATTGATGGCATTTTATGAGTATAACTTCAGGCTCCTCCCCTTTCTTGTTGGTATATAAAATAAAGGCACACCTTACAACTGATGGTACCTTACAATCAGTGAAATAAGGTAAAATATATATAATTCAACAGAAAAAAAGGGCTCTCTTCTTTAGGTTGGTTAATTATTCCCCTAACCAGGCAAGATGCCGGCTCAGAATTCTGGCTGAACTACATTAGAATAATTGAGCTTTCATCAACTAGTCATTCGATAAAGTATATAATCACAATTCTCAATTGAGACTGCTACCATGACAACTGATGATATGGTAAAAAGTCTACATGGAAATTCCAAAATGAGAATTTCCATTGCCAGGACTGGTAAGAGTTTCAGCATTAATACAATGCATTTCTACTAAATTCTCAAGGCACACAACTATACATGTACTTAAAACTCCTTAATAGAAGCCTATTAACTCTCTGGGTAATATTTGCTAAAGATATTTTATCAATCAATCAATCAAAGATTTATTAACCTACAACAATGTGATACATAGGTTAAACCTGGAGCTAAATGACTCCTTTGAAATTATTAATAATTTTCACAAATAGAATCAATATTAAAATATTAGTTTTAAGAGGGAGAAATACTATTATCATATTACAATGATCCCATTTTATGTATGACTTTCTCCTAGGTACTTGAAAACAATTTATCCAAAGAAAAGTAAAACCAGGCCTCAGAAGGTCTCTTCTGAGAAGGCCCAAGGGGGGGCTGTTCTGATCCAACAGGGGACATTAAACATATTGGAAACTCTGGAAAGAACGACTCTGCCTGACCACAGCTGTGGCTTTTTCCAGGTTGGCTGCTGGCTTTAGTTGACAGAGGAGGAAAATATGTTTTAGTCAAATAAAAAATATTTTTAATAGATATTTTTTACTTTGCCTAGTATATTTTTTTCTGATATTAGGAAGATAATAACCAAAATCATCTCTACACTCAGATCATTAAAACCCAAAGGCCCTCTTCACTTATGTAGTTAACCAAAGAATGTCTGGCTTTATTTGATAAAGTCACACTTTTCCAATGAGCACATGGAACAGGAAGAAAAAATCCTGACAACCTTCAAACCAACCTTCAAACCATGCTATATCAGTCCTGTTTATTAACAGGGTAGATGTAACAAACCAATTTCCCCAACATCTACAACTTAGTGAAAAAGCTCTGCAAGATAAAACAAGATTCCCAAACACAAGTCACCTCACTGCATTTGCCCTCAGTCACTCAGGGGCACTTAGAAATGAGCACTGCTCTCCTCTCCCTCAACATAGTACAGCCCCCCAAAACACCTGAAGGAATGATATACATAATCTTACATTAAAAATTTTTATCACTGTAAAATCAGTAGGATAGTTTTGTTAAAGGCAAGGCGAGAAAAAAACAAAAACCAAAAAACTTTAATTTCCTATTTTAGCAAAGTCACATAGAAAAGACAAGTTACCAATTTTGTGTTTTGACTATCACCATACACGTATCTACAAGAGCCTCAGTTAATTACTATTTAATGAAACGCCTTCCTTCATTTTTACAATGTATGTGACTAGAATGAAATATAGTTATTTTAAGCAAACAATACAAGATCTAAAAATAAGAGATCTGCTATACTGAGAGAAATTGTGCTACAGGAAAACACAAACACATCTGAAATTACCAGGCATCTTCAAACCTAATTTTTAATAATCCTTTCTAGAGTAGGGACCACCAAATGAAAATGAAAAAAACACATACATTTCTAAACTGAGTCACAAAAACATGCTCTAACAAAAAATCCAAGTAGAATTAGAAGCCTGTGATGGAGGGTTATTACAGAAACCAGCTTCTGGCAAAAACTCAAAGTAAAATCTGTTCTAAGTCCAAATAAAAAAATATGTTTTACGCTACTTTTGATTAGCTTTAAAGTCTACAATTCCCCATGACTGCTGTGAAGGACACAATATGAAGGCATACTGTACTGTAAATGTTGGCATAACCTTAACTATATCAACACCAAGTAACATTCAGAGACGACCACCATTTGCTGCAGGAAATAATTATTTGGCACCAATAAAGTACCCCTTGTTGCTTCTATCTCTCATGCTGTTCTAATCAGAATAAAAGTTGAGGGGTTTCTATACATAGTTTCATTGCATGTGTCAGAACTAAGCAAATGAGGTACTTTAAACAAAAATTCAATTCTAATAATATATTTAGCAAGTTTTTTTTTTGTTGTTGTTGTTGTTTTTTAATTAAGAGCTACTATAGAAGTAGGTCAGTACAACTGCCCGGAGGTATAGTATAAAATTTAGTTGCTCATAAAATAATGCTCAAGTAAGTTTCACTTAGAAAGTCAAGACTATTTGTGAAAATATGTTCTCAAATTTGGGTTTCCCCAATCTCTGCATCACACAACAATAGGTAGACAGTATTTACATGTGTACCTAAGTAAAATGACCAGATTAAAAGCATTCGAGTCAAAAATATATCTTTGAAAAGTGGCCACTCAACTATTAGTGCTCCAAATTTTTTAAGTAACACTCAGAGAAGCAATGGTTTTACCACAGTCAAGAACTGCACAGACTCATACAAGATCCACGGTATGCATGATGACTGGAAACAAACCAACGAAGAGTTGACAGTCTCTGAAAAGGGTGATCAAAATTTACAGGAGTCAGGTCTCTGCATAAGCATTTTACTAGCCAGCTGTAGGGATGCCATGATCCACTGAGAATTCAGTACAGGAGACCTAGTTGATGTCAGTATTTGTTTAATGTAATACTCTCTCATAAAATTTAAAATATGGCATAAAAAGGAAATGAAAAGGGGTATTTATTAAGTGGCACGTGGCCAAGTTTTTTAAATTAATTAATTAGTTAATGAATTCATTTATTTTTGGCTGCGTCAGGTCTTCATTGCTGCACGCAGGCTTTCTCTAGTTGTGGCGAGCAGGAGCTACTCTTCGTTGCGGTGCATGGGCTTCTCATTGTGGTGGCTTCTCTTGTTGCGGAGCACGGGCTCTAGGAGTGCGGGTTTCAGTAGTTGTGGCTCGCACTCTAGAGTGCAGGCTCAGTAGTTGTGGCGCACGGGCTTAGTTGCTCCGAGGTTGCTCCGAGGCATTTGGGATCTTCCCAGGCCAGGGCTCGAACTCGTGTCTCCTGCATTGGCAGGCAGATTCTTAACCACTTGTCACCAGGCAAGTCCCAGCATGTGGCCAAGTCTTAACCAACTACTCTGTGCTGCTCTTCCTAAAGAGGTTACCATGTGAAAGGAGGATGGTCTCACCTGTTGCTTCAGCATGCTAGGAGTGAAGAACAAGCATCTCTCCAGAAAAAAAAAGAAGAAATTCTGTCTCACCTTTCTCAGCGAGAGGAAGCCACACAGTTTGCAGTGCATTCTGGATCTCCATGACCTGACTCCAGGCCCTGTGACTTGTACTCCTCATTCACTCACTTTGCAAACAAAACTATTCCTGAACTGAAACGAGCCCACTGCTTCCTGCCATCCTCCCTGCCCTCTCCTCCTTACAGCCCACCTGTCGGAAGCCTACCCATCCTTCACAATGCAGTCCACAGACACCTCAACAAGGAAGGTTTCCCAGCCTCTCCACGCTGCACTTTCTCACATTTCATCCTGCCTTACGTGGTCTGACTAGGTGAGTTCTCCGAGGGCCTCATCTCCATGCCTCCCAACAAGAGATAAAAGCACCACACTCACACCTGGCTTACAATCATTCTGTAACAGGAACGATCAAGTCCAGCACTTATACATCCATCTAGAACCTTAGATTGCATTGTGGAGTGCAACTGGTCCTGGGCTAACATGGTCTGAAACTGAGGGCTGTCAAGTTTCCAGCTGTCCGAGATGCAGGTTTACACGAGGTACGGTGGTAAAGAACTGAGACATCTGTGAACTGTGTCCTGAGGCTTCCCGAACATGTCTAAGCACAAATGTGGTTTTATAACATTGCATCCATCTAGCATCTAGTCCAACTGAAAATACTGAGGCACGATTTAAAGTAAGCCCCATATGCGCTCAGAGCAAGGTTTCGCTTCATTAGAGTCTAAAATTTAATGTAATACAGATACTCACATAGTCAGAGAGAAGTATGGGCTAATGAGGATCAAGACTCAGTTACCCAGGACAAAGCTGTCTTTATCAACTGGTCTCAATTCATGGCCTGGCGTATTTATTTATAACACCAGTAGAGAATTTTAGTGATTTAATGAATGAGAAAGGATAATAAATTCTCAGCAATTCACTTGAAAGGAGGAAAGCAGTCATATGAATAATCTTAAAAAATGGATAATTAAGAAGACTTTTATATGTGGCTTTGAAACGTGTTTCGCCTGAACTTAACGCTGAATGCAAGAATTTCTACTACATTAGACACACCCAATCTTCAAACAAAGTAATAAAACAGGCTTGTGTGTTCAGGACTGAGTATATGAATAGTCTAGAAACTCACCCCTACCCTGCAAACAAACCACACTGCTAGAGACGGGCAATGTCACATTTCAGATTACTGCAGAGCACAAGCACAAGCAGAAAAACGCACTTCTTAGCAAGTGTCTGTCTCGGTGAAACACTTTACTAAGAAAAACTGCAGTGTTAAGTAATCACATGTTTTATTTTTCTTCCCCCAAAATAAAGAAATCTCAACTTCGGTCTATATATCATCTTACGTTATTGGAGTAAGGATAAATGGAAATGGTCATATCAATAGTGGAGGAGCTGAATACCCTAGCCATGGCTGTAAAGTCTCTTGCTGGGTTGGTGTGTTTATGAAAGGAAACTTACCAGCAGCAATGATTTTTAAAATCATTAGTAGGGTTGATAATGTAAACAAATTGTTAAAAGGTAATGGCTTGAATTGTATGTTGGCAAAAAATATAGCTTGAATTTCTAAATAACGAGTTCAACTGGTTATAAAAGCACATTGTTTGGAAGGTGGGATGAAGTAAACACACTGTTTTGCGCCTGTTGGTTAAAGTGTGTGTGTCTTACTGTGTTAAGTATTTTAAGCAGTTTGAACTGCACTGGTTCAGAAGGTACTTGAAATAGATGCAGTGGTTGAGGCCCTCTGAAACCTCTCTGTGACATCTGGCAGTGGTGACACATCACCAAAAGCCATCACAGGAGAAGCCATCTGCTCCCAACAGAAAAGGGAGCCGTAAACAGATAAGGACTGGTCCACAGTCAGGCTCTGTGACTCTTGCCTTTCCACAATTGAAGCTGCTGGTTCCTAAGCCTGGACAGTCACTCCAGTGGGCCCTAAGCAGCCAAAGTGAACAGCACTGAAGGACCTGTCAAGTGGCCTTGCCTTCCCTATGCCTCCCCACCCACACCTGGGGTGGGGGTGGGGGGGCTGGGGGATTTAGGAACAGTGATGAAACAGCTTGTGTGAATAGATTAGCTACTGTGCATTCCTTTGCCATAATGCATGTATTATTTCATTGGGGAATCTCTATGAGATGCAGTAGTAAAAACTGTTGATTTTATTAAATCTCAGCCCTTGAGTATACATTTTCTTAATATTCTGTGTGGTGAAATGGGAAGTATGCTTAAAGCATTTCTGGTGAAACTGAAATAGAACGGTTGCCTTGAGAAAAAAATACTTGTGCAACTGCTTGTGTGAGAGCTGAACCAGCCATTTTTTTCACGGAACACCACTGCACTTGAGAAAATATGCAAAGTATGCTTATTCACACTTAGGTATTTAGCAGACATTTTCTCAAAAATGAATTAAATGAGCCTGTTACTTCAAGGAAAACTGACTATTTATTGCCAATGAAAAAGCAAAAGTTAGAATTTTGGAAATCTTGATTATGCCACCATGAGCTTGATAGCTTCCCAAGAATGGTAAAGACTTCTTAAAGACTGTTTCTGATTAACACTGGTGACATCAGGTAAATGTAATTTTTTATATTGTATAGTGAAACATGTCAACATTTTAAAGATCTGCATAACCCAGTGAACCAATGTTTTCTAATAACAATGCTATTACATTACAGAATCATGCATGTTGGTAAAAGGTCCATTCAAAGTACAAGACAGATCAATGGATTTTAGTATAACAGGAATACAAAAAGTTCACTGATGGTTTTAGATTCCACATAGCAATCAACCTTTAAGAAATTACCATTCAAGTTTTGCTGAGGTTATCATAGAATATCCACCATTATCTGAAAAGACTATTAAAATACTCCTTCCTTTTCTAGCTATATATCTGTGTGAGGCCAGATTTTCTTCATAAGCTTCAATCAAAACACTTATTTTTTAAACAAATAAGTGAATATTAAATTTTTTCTTTGTTTTCACTTCTATTCCAGTAAATATTAATAGAGATAACCCCTATAAACAAAAGCTCTTTGGGTTTCTTAAAATATTCAAGAGTATAAGAGTCCTGAGGTCAAAAAGTATAGGAACCACCGATGCCTCACCTGGCATCATAAGGAGTTTGGATTTTATTGTAAGTATGATTGTGGTAAGCTACTACAGGTTTTTTTTTTTAAAAAAAGAAACTGTAAGTGATCAGGGCCAGGTTTTTACACATACCTGCTTTTTGGTTCTACTCTACTAGAAAATAATAATTAATTCTCAGAGCATAGTTCTCAACCATTTTTTTGCACATTAGGTAGACAGAATGGAGGACATGAGAAAATGATAATCTCTGACACAAAAAATTAACAGCAGTTGGGGCTTCCCTGGTGGCACAAGTGGTTACAAATCCACCGGCCAATGCAGGGCCATACAGGTTCGAGCCCTGGTCCAGGAAGATCCCACATGCCGTGGAGCAACTAAGCCCATGTGCCACAACTACTGAGCCTGCGCTCTAGAGCCTGTGCGCCACAACTACTGAGCCCACGTGCCACAACTACTGAAGCCCGTGTGCCTAGAGCCCATGCTCCGCAACAGGAGAAGCCACTGCAATGAGAAGCCCGTGCACCGCAAGGAAGAGTAGCCCCCGCTCGCTGCAACCAGAGAAAGCCTGCACATAGTAACAAAGACCCAACGCAACCAAAAATAAACAAATTAATTTTAAAAAAAACTTAAAAAAAATTAACAGCAGTCAAAGAGCTAATATTCCATTTGTTCTATTACATTGTTTGGCACCTTAGCTTTACCCCAACCTCAGAAAATTCAAATACAAGGTACAAGATATATCAATTGACACCTTCTTTGAAGATCTTAAGAGAAAAATGTAAATGAACTTTGAGTACACAACTGTCTCTAGCTTCATATAAACCAGCAAGAAAGAAGCAAGTTTATCTCTCTGATAGTTTGCTCTCTGCTATAGGAAAATGAGAAGTAGCAACTGCTGCAAGGTAAGCACAGCTGTCAACATTTAAGAGAATTTGTTGTTCACTTGTTTCCTTCATTTAGAGACACACATTAGATAGAAACTGCCTCCCCCTCCAACACACCATTTTAATATCTTCCTATATACTATTTCTATATAGTACAGTATTTGATATTATGTAATATCAAAATATTCCTCTATAATTAATTGAAAAAAGTGTGTTGGAAATAAAGTTTAGGTTAGGACTTTGAAAAAGTCCAGACAAAGGAAATACAGTAGTGACTTTTCATTTAAAAATTGCTTAAACAATTTTTTTTTAAACTTATTTATTTTTGTCTGTGTTGGGTCTTTGTTGCTGCGTGCAGGCTTTCTCTAGTTGCGGCGAGTGGGGCCTCCTCTTTGTTGCAGTGTGCAGGCTTCTCATTTTGGTAGATTCTCTTGTTGCGGAGCATGGGCTCTAGGCATGCGGGCTTCGGTAGTTGTGGCACGTGGGCTCAGCAGTTGTGGCTTGCAGGTTCTAGAGCACAGGCTCAGTAGTTGTGGCACAAGGGCTTAGCTGCTCCGTGGCATGTGGGATCTTCCCGGACCAGGGCTCAAATCTGTGTCCCCTGCATTGGCAGGTGGATTCTTAACCACTGCGCCACCAGGGAAGCCCTAAAGATTGCCTTTTCTTAAAAAGCTGGTGTTCAAACGCTTCCTCAGCTTCATTCTTGAAACGATTTTAAAGGTTGTGCATGTTAGTAGGATGGTGATCCTCCTAGTTACCTTACATTCAGTAATTATATATTATTATAGAAAGACTGTAAAATCAAAATACTGGTTGATCTGACCTCAAGCATCTGATTTTCCTATAACCCAACTGAAATACCGAATTAGGTAGCGACATCCCTAACAAACACCCACCTGGTTGAGCACAACACTGGCTGGTGACGATTTTGAGAATGTGTCGGGAGCTGTATGCTAGCCCAGAGTTCAGGACTGATTTTGGCATTTCGAGGAGTCTTTCATGGCAGTGACAGGAGAAAGTAGATAATAAAGTAACCCAGATTTTCAGGTAAGCATGGGCTGATCCCATAAGGCCCAAAGAAATACCTGTTGAATAGTGTTAAATTAACTAGAAAATCTATTAATTCCTATAAAGATATTCTACAGCATTTACTGAAATAAGTGCTGAAATCCTTCGGGGCAGGGGTGGGGAGTCTGCAGAGAGACCGGCAGGGAGTGGGAGTGACTACCCTTCCCGTTCCAGCAGCCGGGCCAGCTTCTAGCTCCTACTCACCTCATCTCCTGAGGCTATAGGAGGGGTGAGGAAAGAAACCAGGAACAGGGAGGGAGCACTCTGGGATGCACTCCTGCCTGGGTGGGTGTCTTACATGGGGGTGGGGGGAAGGGCTATGCAAAAGAGGAAGCAACAGCTAGAACAGCGGGTTTCACATCTGAACCTGCATCTGGAGCGGGAGGTGCTTCTGGGCCCCTTCTCACATTGTTAATGTGGACAGTAAGATTATTTTAAGAAGAGAGGCCCGCTGAACTCTAGTTAAGAATTTTATCATTTTCTAGACTTCCTAGGAATGTAGGTGATTCCCCAGTAAGCCCCCCAAAACACATCTAAATGCAGTTTGACTATTACACTGGACTTGCCACTACACGTCCCATGAACAAAGGTATGAAAATAGGTGGCGGTCGAGATGTGAGCCCTGTCTTTCCAGAGACCTACAGTGTAATGCCTGAAGGCCAAACTCAGTCCCTCACTACAGAGTACGTGTGTTTGCTGGTGCTGAGTAGGCAAGATCACCACTTCTGAAAAACTGGATAATACAAGTAAAGGTGGAAATTAAAAAGAAAAACCTTCACAATGAAAACAAATACTTACACAGGTCCTCAGCCCAGCAGTAGAACTATAAAAAACAAGGTGTGTTTTCCAACGGGGCTATCCATTAACAACCTAAACTAAGGGATATTGTGCAATTCAGCAGCAGAGAGGCAGGTCAATGCTTTCCACTCAGTCTTGGCCAACAGTCCTGACTGTTTTGAGTTCAAAATAAAATAAACTGTAGCAATGGTAAGTCTTAAAGAATGAATCGTCACACTAACAAAGCAGAAATACAGAAAGGGCAGAAACAAGAAGAACTACAATCCCGCAGCCTGTGGAACACAAACCACATTCACAGAAACATAGACAAGATGAAAAGGCAGAGGGCTATGCACCAGATGAAGGAACAAGATAAAACCCCAGAAAAACAACTAAACAAAGTAGAGATAGGCAACCTTCCGGAAAAAGAATTCAGAATAATGATAGTGAAGACGATTCAGGACCTTGGAAAAAGAATGGAGGCAAAGATCGAGAAGATGCAAGAAATGTTTAACAAAGATCTAGAAGAATTAAAGAGCAAACAAACAGAGATGAACAATACAATAACTGAAATGAAAACTACACTAGAAGGAATCAATAGCATAATAACTGAGGCAGAAGAACGGGTAAGTGACCTGGAAGACAGAATGGTGGACTTCACTGCTGTGGAACAGAATAAAGAAAAAAGAATGAAAAGAAATGAAGACAGCCTAAGAGACCCCTGGGACAACATTAAATGCAACAACATTTACATTATAGGGGTCCCAGAAGAAGGAGAGAGCGAGCAAGGACACAGGAAGATATCTGAAGACATTATAGTCGAAAACTTCCCTAAGATGGGAAAGGAAATAGCCACACAAGTCCAGGAAGCACAGAGAGTCCCATACAGGATAAACCCAAGGAGAAACATGCCGAGGCACATAGTAATCAAAATGGCAAAAATTAAAGACAAAGAAAAATTATTGAAAGCAGCAAGGGAAAAACGACAAATAACATATAAGGGAACTCTCATGAGGTTAACAGCTGATTTCTCAGCAGAAACACTACAAGCCAGAAGGGAGTGGCATGACATATTTAAAGTGATGAAAGGGAAGAACCTACAACCAAGATTACTCTACCAGGCAAGGATCTCATTCAGATTCGATGGAGAAATCAAAAGCTTTACAGACAAGCAAAAGCTAAGAGAATTCAGCACCACAAAACCAGCTCTACAACAAATGCTAAAGGAACTTCTCTAAGTGGGAAACACAAGAGAAGGAAAGGACCTACAAAACCAAACCCAAAACAATTAAGAAAATGGTAAAGGAACATACACATCGATAATTACCTGAAACGTGAATGGATTAAATGCTCCAACCGAAAGACATCAGCTCCCTGAATGGATACAAAAACAAGACTCATATATATGCTGTCTACAAGAGACCCACTTCAGACCTAGGAATACATACAGACTGAAAGTTAGGGGATAGAAAAAGATATTCCATGCAAATGGAAATCAAAAGAAAACTGGAGTAGCAATACTCATATCAGATAAAATAGACATTAAAATACAGAATGTTACAAGAGACAAGGAAGGACACTACATAATGATCAAGCGATCAATCCAAGAAGAAGATATAACAATTATAAATATATATGAACCCAACATAAGAGCACCTCAATACATAAGGCAACTGCTAACAGCTAAAAAAGAGGAAATTGACAGTAACACAATAATAGTGGGGGACTTTAACACCTCACTTACACCAATGGACAGATCATCCAAACAGAAAATTAATAAGGAAACGCAAGCTTTAAATGACACAACAGACCAGTTAGATTTAATTGATATTTATAGAACATTCCATCCAAAAACAGCAGATTACACTTCCTTCTCAAGTGCGCATGAAACATTCTCCAGGATAGATCACATCTTGGGTCACAAATCAAGCCTCAGTAAGTTTAAGAAAATTGAAGTCATATCAACCAACTTTTCTGACCACAATGTTATGAGATTAGAAATGAACTACCGGGGAAAAAAATGTAAAAAACAAACACATGGAGGCTAAACAATATGCTACTAAATAACCAAGAGATCACTGAAGAAATCAAAGAGGAAATCAAAAAATACCTAGAGACAAATGACAATGAGAACACAACGACCCAAAACCTATGGGATGCAGCAAAAGCAGTTCTAAAAGGGAAGTTTATAGCAATACAATCCTACCTCAAGAAACAACAAACATCTCAAGCAATCTAACCTTATACCTAAAGGAACTAGAGAAAGAAGAACAAACAAAACCTAAAGTTAGCAGAAGGAAAGAAACCATAAAGATCAGAGCAGAAATAGAAACAAAGAAACCAATAGCAAAGATCAATAAAACTAAAAGCTGGTTCTTTGAGAAGATAAACAAAATTGATAAACCATTAGCCAGACCCATCAAGAAAAGGAGGGAGAGGACTCAAATCAATAAAAGTAGAAATGAAAAAGGAGAAGTTACAACAGACACTGCAGAAATACAAAGCATCCTAAGAAGACTACTACAAGCAACTTTATGTCAATAAAATGGACAACCTGGAAGAAATGGACAAATTCTTACAAAGGTATAACCTTCCAAGACTGAAGCAGGAAGAAATGAAAAACATGAACAGACCAATCACAAGTAACGAAATTGAAACTGTGATTAAAAATCTTCCAACAAACAGAAGTGCAGGCTTCACAGGTGAATTCTATCAAACAATTAGAGAAGAGCTAACACCAATCCTTCTCAAACTCTTCCAAAAAGTTGCAGAGGAAGGAACACTCCCAAACTTATTCTATGAGGCCACCATCACCCTGATAACAAAACCAGACAAAGATACTACAAAGAAAGAAAATTACAGACCAATATCACTCATGAATATACATGCAAAAATCCTCCACAGAATACTAGCAAACAGAATCCAAAAACACATCAAAAGGATTATACAGCATGATCAAGTGGGACTTATCCCAGAGATGCAAGGGTTCTTCAATATACGCAAATCAATCAATGTGATACACCATATTAACAAATTGAAGAATAAAAACCATATGATCATCTCAACAGACACAGAAAAAGCTTTTGAGAGAATTCAACACCTATTTATGATAAAAAACGATCCAGAAAATGGGCATAGAGGGAACCTACCTCAACATAGTAAAGGTCATATATGACAAACCCACGCAAACATCATTCTCAATGGTGAAAAACTGAAAGCATTTTCTCTAAGATCAGGAACAAGACAAGGATGTCCACTCGCACCACTATTATTCAACGTAGTTTTGGAAGTCTTAGCCATGGCAATCAGAGAAGAAAAAGAAATAAAAGGAATACAAATTGGAAAAGAAATAAAACTGTCACTGTTTGCAAGTGACCTATTACTATACATAGAGAATCCTAAAGATGCCACCAGAAAACTACTAGAGCTAATCAATGAATTTGGTAAAGTTGCAGGATACAAAATTAATGCACAGAAATCTTTTGCATTCCTATACACTAATGATGAAATATATGAAAGAGAAATTAAGGAAACAATCCCATTCACAATTGCAACAAAAAGAAAAAAATACCTAGGAATAAACCTACCAAGGGAGACAAAAGACCTGTATGCAGAAAACTATAAGACACTGATGAAAGAAATTAAAGATGATACAAACAGATGGAGAGATATACCATGTTCTTGGATTGGAAGAACCAATATTGTGAAAATGACTATACTACACTAAGCAATCTACAGATTCAATGCAATTCCTATCAAATTACCAATGGCATTTTTACAGAACTAGAAAAAAAAATCTTAAAAATTTGAATGGAGACACAAAGGACCCCAAAAACCCAAAGCGATACTGAGGGAAAAAAACGGAGGTGGAGCAATCAGACTCCCTGACTTCAGACTACACTACGAAGCTACAGTAATCAAGACAATATGGTACTGGCGCAAAAACAGAAATATAGATCAATGGAACAGGATAGAAAGCCCAGAGATAAACCCACACACCTATGGTCAACTAATCTATTACAAAGGATGCAAGGATATACAATGGAGAAAAGACAGTCTCTTCCATAAGTGGTGCTGGGAAAACTGGACAGCTACATGTAAAATAATGAAATTAGAACACTCCCTAACACCATACACAAAATTAAATTCAAAATGGATTTGAGACCTAAATATAAGACCGGACACTATAAAACTCTTAGAGGAAAACATAGGAAGAACACTCTTTGACATAAATCACAGCAAGATCTTTTTTGATCCACCTCCTAGAGTAGTGGAAATAAAAACAAAAATAAACAAATGGGACCCAATGAAACTTAAAAGCTTTTGCACAGCAAAGGAAATTACAAACAAGACGAAAAGACAACCCTCAGAATGGGAGAAAATATTTGCAAATGTATCAACAGACAAAGGATTAATCTCCAAAATATATAAACAGCTCATGCAGCTTAATATTACAAAAACAAACAACCCAATCCAAAAATGGGCAGAAAACCTAAATAGACATTTCACCAAAGAAGACGTACAGATGGCCAAGAAGCACATGAAAAGCTGCTCAATATCACTAACTGTTAGAGAAATGCAAATCAAAACCACAATGAGGTATCACCTCACACCAGTTAGAATGGGCATCAGAAAATATACAAACAACAAACGCTGGAGAAGGTGTGGAGAAAAGAGAACCCTCTTGCTCTGTTGGTGGGAACATAAAGTGACACAGCCACTATGGAGAACAGTATGGAGGTTCCTTAAAAAACTAAAAATAGAATTAGCATATGACCCGGCAATCTCACTATTGGGCATATACCCAGAGAAAACCATAATTCAAAAAGACACATGCACCCCAATGTTCACTGCAGCACTATTTACGATAGCCAGGACATGGAAGCAACCTAAATGCCCATCGACAGACGAATGGATAAAGAAGATGTGGTACATATATACAATGGAATATTACTCAGCCTTAAAAAGGAATGAAATTGGGTCATTTGTAGAGATGTAGATAGATCTACAGACTGTCATACAGAGTGAAGTAAGTCAGAAAGAGAAAAACAAATATCGTATATTAACACATGTATGTGGAACCTAGAAAAATGGTACAAATGAACTGGTGCAAGGCAGAAATTAACACAGATGTAGAGAACAAACGTATGGGCACCAAAGTGGCATAGGGGAAAGTGGCAGGGGACTAGGGTGCTGGTGTGATGAGATGGGAAACTGGGATTGACATATAAACACTAATATGTATAAAATGGATAACTAATGGGAACCTGCTGTATATTAAAAAAAAAAAAAGCACAAATACAATGATCTCATGTTCAAAGACAAGGCAAATTCATCAGGTGATACATTCAGAATGTGGTGCTTGTGAAATTTTATTTGTAATATGTATGGTAACTGAGGCTAAAATGTTTACACTCTCTGAATGTGGGGACCTCCCCTGCTCATATACTATTAGAGAAAAATAAAGTAGATTTTTAAAAAACTAAGTAATTAGATAGTTTTTGAGGAAAAAAATTAGAAATTGAAGAAAATGTTCACATTTTTGTGTTCAGGTTACTGGCACTGGGTTTATACATTTCTAGAGATACATACATCGTGGTTTTGGTTTATTGTCTATTCTTTGGCTGCCTTCACAATCTCTAAAATAATCATCTTTTTCTGGCACATGACTCACCTTATTTGCACAGTAATTGCCACAGTAAAAAGCCTACAAATATTTCTTGCTCTATCAAAAGAGGAGGGAGCCTGATGTTTCTGAGATATTCTCAGATTTAAAGGACACAAAAGGAGACTCTAGAAACTCTGTAAGCAAAACGATGGCTCTGATGGTTGCTGCAGGGATGGCCACAACGCATGCTTGTCTGGGGAACTGAAGCTAAAGGCCTGAGAGCTTTTGACTTTGTGGATTTAATATCATGTTCAACTACGTGCTTCTCTGTGCCTCTGAAGGATTTCAAAATCACCTTATAAAAGAACTTATTTCAGGGCTTCCCTGGTGGCGCAGTGGTTGAGAGTCCACCTGCCAGTGCAGGGGACGTGGGTTCGTACCCTGGTCTGGGAGGATCCCACATGCCGCGGAGCGGCTTGGCCCATGAGCCATGGCCGCTGAGCCTGCGCGTCTGGAGCCTGTGCTCTGCAACGGGAGAGGCCACAACAGTGAGAGGCCTGCGTATCACAAAACAAACAAACAAACAAACAAAAAAAACACTTATTTCAGCTAGAACCTCAGAGGAAAAAAGGACTTAAAGGAGACTGAGAGATGTGGAGATGTCCTGAACAGCAAGAAAGCACAAAAGGAGAAAACAAGTGGTTGCATTCCACTTTAACAGACGGGTTAAAGAATAAAACAAAGGAAGAGCACATCACTGATATTTATCAGGGAGCTCAGGCTCCCCTGTATTTTGAAATGTTCCCAAGGTGAAGCCACTGCCCACCGTTGCTTAAAAAACCGAAATCCAAAGAGAGCAGGTTCTAGAATTCAATTAACATCATTCAGATGGCTAAGGCTTTCTGACAGTTAAGTGACCTGTTCCTACACACTGGCACAGTTTGGCACTTTACAGACAGTATCCTATTTAATCCTCATAACCACTCTCTGTATTATTATATCCATTATAAATTATACATGTTCTTCAACTTCCCCGTTGCTGATGGGATGCTAAATCACCAATGCTAGATCCACAGATGCCAAAGGACTACACTGCTTTATGAAAAATTCATTGGAAAAAAAATGGAGAAGGCAGACTATGTTCATTTATTCAAAAAACATTTACTGACCATCTTCTATGTACCACACACTTGGGACACATTAATAAACAGACATAAAATACCTGGCCACATGGAACTTACTGTCTAGCAGGGACGGGAAAAGAGCATTCACTAAAAATAAACAATAAATAAATAAGTCATACGGTAATTTAGAAGGTAGTAGATGCTATGGAGAAAGGAAAACGTAAAGCATTCCAAGAGGGATACCAGGCACAGTTCGCAACTGTAAACAGCATAGACATCACTGACAGGGTGGTAGCTTAGTGAAGACCTGAAGGCAGTGAGGGAGCTGGCCATGAATGCATCTGGGGAGAAAATACTACAGGCAGAGGGTAAACCCAGCACAAAGACCTAAAAGTGGGAATGTGCCTGGAGGGTTCCAGGATCAGCAAGGAGGTAAGGATGGCTGGAATGGAGAGCATTCCATTGCAGGGAGAGGAGTGGGGAGGAGGTCAGAGGTCTTGGTAACCAGAAGGTGTCGGGCTTTGTGAATCATTATGAGGAATCTCGACTTTTACTCTGAGTGACATGGAGAGCCAGAGAAGGGTTTTAAGCATATGCGACCTATGGTTTAAAAAGATCACTCTGGTTGTTATGCCAATAACATATTAAAGGAAGGCAGGGAAGAAGAAAGGAGAGGCCACTGCATACCATCCAAGCAACAGGTGCTGGAGACTTGGAGGAAGGTGCTTGCAGTAGACGTGAGAAAAGGGGTTGAACTCCTGGATTTATTTGGAAGACAGGATTCTGGATACATCTGGAAGATAGAGCAGCAGGATCTGCTAACAGCCTGGATGTAAAGTGGGAGAGAAAGAGAAGAGTCAGGATGATTCCAAGGTTTCTGGCTTGAATAACCCAAAAAATGGAGCTACCCCGACACCAAAATAGGGCAGGTTACATACAGGGAGAGCAGGTTTGCAGAGGAAGATCAGAAATTCCGTTTTAGTCCTTAAAATTGAAGTATATTTTACGTATTCAAGTGAAGAAGTCAAAAAAGTAGTTGGATATATGCATCAGGAGTTTAAAAGACCTACTTCAACTGGAAATACACATTGGGAGTCTAAAGGAGCTACATGGTACTTTATTAAAATCTTACAATTGTTTGTGACAAGAGTCCCACAAGAACTGAGCCCTGAAGTATTCCAAATTAACAGGCTGGTGTGAAAACAAACAAACAAACAAAAAACCACACACATTAAAAAAAAAATGACTGAAAAGCCAGTGGTACAGAAGGAAAAGAAGGAGACTGTGGTGTCCTCAAAATCAAATGAAGAAAGTCAAATCAAAAGAGAGAATGACCAACTATAGCAAGTGCTGCCAAGAGTAAAGATGAGAGTTGATTGTTGGATTCTGCAATTTACAATATTTTCTTTTGAAAAAGCCCTGGTGACTGTATCCCACACAGCCCCCAACACAGAAGACATGAATACGCACTGAATGTGATGTTACCTTTTAATTTTGTCACAAACTGAATTCACTTTTCTAAAGAATTATTCAAAAGGAAGGATTTACTCCAGTTTAATATTTGGGACTCAAGTCAGTAGATCTGTTAAGAAATACCAGTGATAAACCGTAGCTGCTAACAGAAATCTGCTAATTCCTATTAGCAGATTACTGCTAATTGAATTCCATTCAATTCCTATCCCTTAAAAAAATAATAAAAATACCTCTAGGTAAATTGGAAATAAAAGGATAGATTTCCTCTGTCCTGATGAGGAATTATGATAAAACAAAAGCCAATATTGTACTACTGTTTTTCCTATTAAAGAACAAAAGTTTGCACATTACTGCCATTACTATTTGATAATGTTCCAGATGTATTTTATAATGTTCCAGAATGCTAACGCTAGTGCAGCCTGCCGTAAAACAAAAATAAAAGGTATAATTGTTAGAAAGAAGTAGACACAAGTGTCATTACGTAACTAGGAAACCCAAGAGAATAAACTGCAAAGCTCTTAGAGTAAGAACCAGCTATAAAATAAAATTACAAAAATCAACCACCATCTTATGTCAGCAATAGGCAATTTGAAGAACCCATCACAACAGCAACAAAAACATAAATACCTAAGAAGAACCCTAACAATAAATATTAGGACTTATATAAAGAGTAAACAAACAAACAAAACACCTCTGCTAAGAGACAGAAGGTCTGTATAACTTTTCACATCCCTTCAGAGAGACACTGACTACTTCACATGTACATGACAGTCCTTGCCAACGAACCAAAATAACTGGATATTTCTCAGTTCTAAGGATTCATCTGCAGAGCATTCCAGGTTAAGATGGCACATTTGACAAAACATTCAAGCACATCGTCCCTCTAAACTCCACAAAAATGGCAGTAAAGAGTTCTTTCCAGGGCTTCCCTGGTGGTGCAGTGGTTGAGAGTCCGCCTGCCGATGCAGGGGACGCGGGTTCGTGCCCCGGTCCGGGAAGATCCCACATGCCACGGAGCGGCTGGGCCCATGATTCATGGCCCCTGAGCATGCGCGTCCGGAGCCTGTGCTCCACAACGGGAGAGGCCACAACAGTGAGAGGCCCGCGTACCGCAAAAAATAAATAAATAAATAAATAAATAAATAAGAGTTCTTTCCAGAAGACAAAGATGCAAGGACTTAAAGAACTGTAGTGGAAATTACAACAAAATCATGAAAGTGGAAAGCAGATGGACAAGTAGCAGCTCAGCAGCCCTAAGAGTGAAACGCTCCACCAGCAGTGAGAAAAGCTGAGAAGCACTCCAGTGGGTAGCGGGCTAAAATAAGGTTAGCAGCCCCACTTCCCGGATGCCCCTCCCACCTCCTGCTCTGGCCCACAGTCCCTGCCTGAGCCCAGCAAGACTGGAGACTGATTCTTGGGAGAGTAGATAAAACAGGTAAGTATTTGGACTGTGAGAGCACCAGAACCTTCCCCAAAGTGAAGAGCATGCTAAGACTCCAGCCAGATGTCTCCCCAACACTGGCAGCTGGACCCTTTCCTCAGCGCAGGGTGCTGCCTGATGACCACCCTCTGACCAGCCCAACAGGAAAAGACCTCGTATGTGGTCCCAGTGAAAAACTCAAAAGAAACCAGTAACAGTCAAAAGACTGCCACTGAGGAGCCTGAGGGGATGGGTGGAGGGTGATGAGAGATAGGGGACCACTTATTTTACAATAAGTATTTTAGTATTCTTAGATTTAAATTATGTGCATGTATTAGTATAAAGATAGTAATATAATTTTTATTTGAAAGGATAGATGACTATAACTATGATTTTTTAAAGAACAGTGTGACTTCCTCTAGCAGATACTTTTATATATTCTAAATGTACATTGAAAAAGATTTAACATTGATTAAGATAAGAGGTCAATGATAGATGAGTAAGACCTAAAACAGAATCAGACCCAAAAGCTAGTCAAGATCTTAAAATATACTAAAGGGAAGACCACAAACCACTGAGGAAAGGCTGGACTGTTTAACAGATGGTGCTGGTAGACTAGATGGGCTGGCTCAGGAGGAGAAGGTGCTGTAAAACAATTCACATCCATGTGCTAATATAGAACTAAATGTACAAATTTAATATATTTCCAAAATTTTTGTTTCATTTACCTCACCTCTGTTTATATTTTCAAACGTAAATATTTACAAGGAAAAGTCATAACGGACAAGATGGAAAGAGCTGACAACATAAAAGTAAAAATATCCTGTTGTTTGGAAAACACCATAAAGTAAATTAAAAGACAAATAATGAGCTGCGGAGGAAAAAAAAGATTACAAATATGATAAAGGCACAATGCTCTTTACATTAAGAGCATATTTATATTATTTGCCCTTTATATTAAGAGCATGTTATATAATATATATAGAATATTTAATTATACATATATTATCTCTTTATATTAAAAGATATTTTAAATCATTTTTAAAAATCATCATTTAACAATAAGATGGACAAAGTACCTGGACAACTCTCAGAAGGCAAAATGAACAAATAAAAAGCAAATTACTAATTTCACTAGTTACCAAAAAAATATGAATTAAAATAAGACCACATTTTTATAGAAGATTAGGAAAGATTAAACACTGGAGTGCTGACACTAAGGAAAGACCGTTCAGTGTGTAAGGGCATTGACGTGTTCTGGCATAAGCAACTTGGCAACAGGCCTCAAGAGTCATAAAAGAGTTCACCTCTGCCCCAGGAATTCTGCTATAAATCTAGCCTGAGCAAGTCAGAGACAGTAAGACTTTCAGACAAGGGCATTTACCCCAGCTCTGCCTGTGTGTCTGCTATTACTTTCTGAGCCTACATCCTTTGCCAGACTCTGTCGAAGACCTTCCTCTATCTGGTTCATTCCATCGCTCCAAAACTCTATGTTGCCAGCACAATTACTACCCCCCATTCTATGGATAAAGGAAGCACAATCAAATAATTAGGTAATTAAGGTCACTTAGATCGGAAGTGGCCAAGCTAGGATTTGCAACCAGAATTTAATATCATACCTCCAAACACTGAAAATGGAAATATGTCAAAAAAGAGAAAACTAGCTAAATAAACTTTGGCATACCCATCATTAAAAATCTTATTTTCAAAGAAGATTTAAGGGCATAGGAAATGTCTGTGATACATTAAGCGAAAAGGCAGTATTCAAAAACACAAATGAAATTAAAGTGCCAATTTTGCTTAAAAGTGTATATATGCAGACAAATAAAATGGGACAAATGGAAGCATATCATCCCATGAACAGTCCTTTCTGGACGTACCTGTGATTTTTATTTTTTTAACTTGTTTTGGTAATTCCCAAAATGTCTACAACAAGGACAATGGTTTTTCATTTTAAAATGTTTAAAAACCGTAGAAAGAATAGAAATTCTCAACTGTAGATGCTTAGAAGGCCTCAATTTTTAAACATGGAATGAAAAGATTAGGTGAGCAGTTACTGCCTTAGCTGCACAGCATTACTGGTGAACTACAAGGTCCATCAAATGAGAGGATTTTCCACTATTATTCTCTTCTCAGAGTAAAATGGGGAAAATTAACCTTATGGAATCTGCTTGATAACCAGAAAGTTAACTAGCACATAACAGAAGAGTAAAGAAAACCTCTGCAATCCCCAGTAGATGCTGGGAGTCACTATACTACCATAAGCATTTTGAATTGACTGATCGAATTCTGATTATTATTTACACACTAAAGTTGGAAAGGTTTCATAAAAACAAAAAGCCTAAAGACACGTAAATATGTCTGTACTATTTTGTGTGGAACAGTTTTAAGAGTTCCTTGCAAGGTAAACTGGAATTAGTTGGCTGCGGAATATCTGTTTTGAACATAAAAGAATGAACATTTTAAAAAATTATCTTTGTTTGGATGTGTGTGTGTTGGGGAAGGGAAGGAGTGGGTGAATCTGTAGACAAACTGTGCCTTTCCTTTGTTATTTTAAAGTATAATGTTGCAAGTGGTTTAACGTTTTGCAAAGAATCATGGCAAAGCACTTTCTAGGAACGAAACAATTTACAAACTGACAATGACATTTTGGGGCCACAAATTAGCAAAGGTTTTTGCATGGATATAGGATTATATTTCACTTTTAAATTTTCTTAAATATGTCTTCGGAGTTTAGAAAAATGATGCATATACTTCGTAGATTTGTGTGCCCCAAAGAAAAACCATTTTTTAAAAAAAGTTGCTTCCACCTCTTTTGGAACTTTGTTACACAAGTGCTTAGCGCAAAGACTGGTAAAGGAAGAACAGCAGAGCTGCTAGCATTATCACTTCATACAACAGCATTAATAAATAACTCTGAAATTACTTAGAAAGAAAGAGTGGAATTGCGTGAACTCACCCTTACCTGAGCTGAGGCCAAGAACTGAAAAGGCTCATTCAAAATCTTTAGAAAAGGAAGAGTCCTATTCAGAAAACCAAAGGGAGACCCGTCCACTTCCCCTGGAAGACCCGTTGCTATGGGAACCTGAAGTCACCCCTTAGAGTCGGTACATGCTGGGGGCGGGGATCCTCTCTGACGCTGGGGGATGGTTAAGAGGGGAAACGGGGGAGGGAGGCTGAGAGAGGGTTAAAAGATGAAACCCTTTGGGTGCGGCAGGGGTTAGGAAGGTGGGCTTACTGCTAGGAAATTCAACACGCCCAAAAGAAATTCAAAACACCAGTTAGAACAATGTCTGGACGCTGGAGTCGTATTATACAGTTCAGCTAAAGTTTGAACCATTAGAGACGCTTCCCTCCCTCCCTCCCTCCCCGGCGGGAACAAACCACTCTTTGTGAGTTCCTGTCTATGGAAAACGAAGCCAGAGTTTCGTCTCATCAGTTACAAACTGAATGCTACTTTGCAAAACTAAAATCTTGACTTTCTTAAATTAAACCTATGCTTCCCAAACTCTGCTGCACTATTGGAATTACCGAGGGAACTTTATAAACTACACACCGTGTTTTAATTGGTCTGGGGTGCAATTTTGAGCAGAGTTTTAAAAGTCTCCAATGATCCTTTTGTGCAGCCAGTTTTGGGAACTACAGTACTCCAAGATGTGGCGAGGTGGCAGAGAGTATTTAAACCAAAGGGTAAAAAAAAAAAAAAAAAAAAAAGAGAGAGAGAGAGAAAGAAAGAAAGGAGAAGAGAAAGCACAGTTATCTCCCTTTGTCTTTTTACGGCTAATAATAGAAATTAGCTGGCTTTCTCCAAGCACACACAGGACAATAGGTTTCTTGATAAATAGGAGTCCCCGGTATGCCCTAACAATACTTTCTTTGAGATTAAAAAAAACAAACAAACTGGCAATATAAGCCCTTTCTTCCCAAGAGAGCAAATATCCTTCTTACCGAAACACCAAACTTACACAGCTATTTTAAGAGCGAATTGGCAGTGAATACAGCTCAGAACTTGGAGGACGAGCTCCAGGACCAGAAGGAAACTGAACCCGCAAAAGCCCACCAGCATTCACGGGGGTCCTGAGGCCAACAGGGCTGGGCGAAGGACGGGGTGTCGGCCGGGCCCCGCAGGCTGCGCCCCAGTAAAGTTGCTCCGGGGAACTTTGCTCCCGTTTCCAACCCGCGACTCCCGGGCGAGGGGCGCGGCCCCGCCACCTGCTCGACGCCGAAGCTGCTCGGCCGCGCCCCCTCCCTGGACCTCGGCCACCTCCGGGGGCCGCGCACTCAGCGAGCGCCCGTACTGCAGGCAGGAGCCTCGGGGGGTTCGCCTCGCCCCTCCCCGGCGTCCTCAGCTGCAGCTAGCCCTGCCCTCGGGCCCGGACGCCAAGACCTCCGCGCGAGACCAGCACCGTCCCGCCTGGAGCTCTTCCCGAAGCCCACCCGCGCGGCCAGCGCCTCTCGAGCCGGGACGGGGATCCGGGCGCCCCCACAACCCCTGTCCCGACGCCGGCCGGCAGCCCCGTCCCTGCCCAGCCAAGCTCTGCCCCTTCGGCCCGCGGCCGGGAGCGCGCCCCTGGCCCGGCGGTCCGACGCTGCGCACGCGCGGAGGCGCCCGCCCGCTCGCTCACGGTCCCCTCACTCACCGTTCGCTGTCCTTGTCGCCTCAGGCAGCGCCCGCCGTCTGCTCTGCTTGCTGCTCGCTGCCCCGGCCCGGTGCCCGCTCCTCCAGCCCCGGCCCGGGCACTCGGGGAACCAGCGCCCGGCGGGCTCGGCGGGCACCCGCACGCAGGGCACGCTCCGCGGGGCCGCGCACGCGCGCACCCGAGCGACGGGAGGGGCGGGGCCGAGCAGGCTGCGCGCCTGGAGGCGCCCCTGGATACTGGGCATGCGTAGTGCCTTTCCCTTCCTAGGGTCCGGTGGCATAGTCGGCTGTGTGCCTGGACCTGTGAAACGCAGGGAAGTGGAAGAGAGCCAAAAGTCACCCTTCGCTGAGAAGGAAGTTCGCTCTTGTCCCACAAGTTGCAGTTTTCTTCTCTGTATCGTTCGTCAATTAAGGTGTTAAATATTTATTGAGCACCTACTTTGACAGCCTTTGTGCAGAACACAGGGCATCCTCAGGTAATGGTGAACAGATTGCATTGGCTTTGGGATTCCTTTTCGGGCCCTGAATCCAGCCCTCTCTTTGAACAGATGAGAAAAGTGCATAAATAGAGATCATCCAGTACCTGAAACTGCAAACCTTAACTACACTCTTAAGCAGTTTGGGGAAGGAGAGTTGCCTCTGGCTGGGGTGGTAAGAAAACTTTGAGAAGCCTGGAAGGGTAAGAGATGGAATCAGAAGATAAGCTCACCTGGGAGAAAGGTCAACGCAAAGGCAGAAACTGCAAAAAAAAAAAAAAAAAAAAAAATCAAGTAATATATGAGCTCATGAACCTTCTTGGGGACAAGTTTAATCTGAATGTGTTTTTCATAGTGAAGGGCAAAAACGGTGGCTGGAAGGGTACTTGAAGCTCGTCTGCAAAAGATTTTTGATGCTTCACTTCAAATTTTCAGCTTTTTTTCGTGGATAACAGATAAATACTAAAGGTGTGAGGGAGAAGGTTCTGGTGTTTCTGGCGGTCTGATTAGATGCAGAATTTTGGAATATAAGGTGAAGACTAGCAGTGAAATGCTGTAGAAGTAGAAGGGTCCTGAATTCAAGTGTTGGCATCAGAAATAGAATACATGGAAACGTTTTCAGAGATTGTGAAGGACAGGATTCCCTAGTTTTTGTCACTGCCTGTTTGGTTGTAAAGAGTTGTTTCTCATGACAGACACCTACTTCATTAGATTAGATCATCATCCTTTGTAGATATTTATTAGTGGATAAATTAGACCTTTAAAATGTACAGCTACAATCACTAAATGCTTCTTTTAACATGAGTTTGGTCCTGGGAGAATACATTTCTACTTAATTAAAAAAACATTAATTTGAGAGACAGTATATGTAGTGAAAAATATATGGACTTGGAAAACAAAAACCCCTTTTATAAAGTCCAGATGCTTTGAAACAAACTGTCTGATGTCATGCAAATTACTCAATACCTGTGAGCCTTACTGTGTTCGTCTGTAATGTCAGGGAGGAAGAAATTTTCCTCTTTCCTTTTAGGTTCTTCTGGCTGGTGTAAGAATTCAATTGAGACAGATTAACAGAAGAAAATCAAACAACAGTTTAATAACATATGTTATTTCCTGGCAGAGAGCCAGGAAAACTGAGTAACTCACCAAAATGACTGACACCCTTACCTTAAATATCATCTTCAGTTTAAAGGCAAAAGAAGATGCTGTGGGTCGTGGTTTGGGACTTGAAAGGGGGAGAAGGCAATTCATATAAATGTTTGGTAAATAACTGTTTGCTGGGTCAGGAAGAGACAATGGGACACAGAGTGGACTTTGATCTCTAGGCCCTATTCCCTTACCATCCCTAGCCCATATTTTTTGCAGGTATCTCTGGTGATAGCTCTATTCCTGGAATAGACCCTATATCTAAAATTTTTAGTCAATTAGGGGGAAGGTCAAAATTTATTCCTGAGTCTTTTGGGCCTTGATTGTTTTCAGTTCTAAAAAAAATCTGCATACCAAAGAGACATTTTGGGGTGGCAAGTTTTGTTCCCCTACAGTAGCATGAAATCATAATATTTACCTTGTATGATGGTTAACTTTATGTGTCAGTTTGGCCAGGCCACAGTACTCAGATATTTGGTCAAACATAGTCTAGATGTTTATGCGAAGGTATTTTTTCTCAGGTGACATTAACAGTGGACTTTGAGTGAAGCAGATTGCTTTCCATAATGTGGGTGGGCCTTATCCAATCAGTTGAAGGCCCAAATAGAAAAAGACTGACCTCCCCTGAAAAAAAAAAGGAATTCTGCCAACATACTGCCTCTGGACTTGAAATGCAACTCTTCCCTGGGCCTGCAGCCTGCTGGCTCACCCTGCAGATTATGGACTTGCCAGCCTCCACAATCATGTGAGTCAATTCCTTAAAATAAGTCTCTCTCTCTCTCTCTCTCTCCCTCTCTCTCTAGTTGAAGAACCCTGACTAATATACCTTGCGAGGTTATGAAGATTACATGAGTTAATTATCATCTGAATCTGAAAAATGGGGATTATAATCTTTAACTTATAAGGTTATGACAAATTAAATAAAAATGGGTAAAGCACCCAGCACATGCTAGGGTCTGAATAAATGGCAACTGCTATTACTTGTGAATGAATACCAGAGGCAGAAACCAAAGGAGGAGAGAGTGTGGATATTGGCACTGTGAGATTTTCTTGTTTCACTGGGTAATACTATTAAATTTAAAAAACTGATATAGGAGGTAACACAATTTGGTCTCCCTAGCTATGATATACCAAAAAGGTGATACATATGAATATTTTAATTATTTTCAAATAAATGCCTAATGAGCCATTAACTAAAGATAGACTCTAGCTGTACTCTTAAAACACCAGACATGCAAAGCAGTGACATGGTTTCACGTCTGAACATTTTATTTCAATTTTAGTGCCAGTACAATTAACTACTTGCTGCTGGGAGGGAGCCACCTAAGGAAAGTTTACACTGGAAATAATTTTCAGTCTCAGAGTAGATGCATGATATAGCATTCAATCAGTGTGTTTATTGAATCCCTTTTGGGGCAATCCTGTAGCTATTGGGAGCATGTAAAAATGGATAAGATATTCCATTGAATCTACAGATATTGCCATTTGTTATGTACTAGGCAACATCCCTGCCCTCGGGGAATTGATCAAAGAGCCTATGAGTCCATAGCTATAATGTAAGGCAGAATGTGGCAAGCGCCTTAGGAGGGGCATAAATGATTGAGCCAGTTGTACCTTGTTCAGGAAGTTGATTCTGGGGGCTCCCTCTCCTCATCCTGCCTCCATTGTGGCCCTCAGGTTGCACAGTTTGGTTTGGCACAAGCCAATGGGGTAGAGCAGCATCTTTTAAAAAAAGTTTGAACAAAGCTGGTAAATATTAAATAAAATAGCATTCTCATTCCCCTGACTCACTTGCTTCAGTTCAGAGTTTACAGGGTATAATAAGAGAGTGTGAGGCAGGAGTGGCCTTTACAAGCCATTCAGAGGTAAAAGCTCCTCTTTTCCTTGTTTCCTCTTTCTTTTTCCGTCATGGCTGTTGTTTTGTTTAAAGGAGAATTTAACTTTAGAGTTAAAAAAATAATAACTTAGGTAAATTCCCCTGACCTCATGAAGATTTATGAGGAGAATACATAAAAATCTAACGTGACAATAACAAACAGTGGGGATTAGAGTTCATAAAAGGACAAGGAATAATTGAGTTGGAAACCATGAACCAGGTGGACAGAGATGGCCATCATGTTTGTTCTGTAGCCAGGGCTGTCATGATGTGACCCCCTTTTTCCTTTTGGCTGAGAATGAAATATTCCACTGTGGATGAGAGTAAGCCAACTGCAGGACTGACAAAAGCAAGTGATTTTGGGAAAATACACAGCATTTTAGTAATTTTTAAATAATCAGGATGTTATTTTATTATAAGAATTTGTGAATATATTCATTTCAGGAGATTTGCCACAGTGAGTGGGAAATAAATTAATCTGGGATTAAAGGAAACTGTATACTAGAAAAGGAAGAGTTTTAATAAAATTGAAAGGAATGGCCTCCAGCCATGGATGTTAATTATCATCTGATGAATAATAATGATAATAGGAGATGTGGAATAAGTTAAAATACATCCTGGACCAAATTTTTTTAAAAAATTACCAACTCTGGAATGGTGCCTTGCAGAATTAACCAATGTGCTCACATTAAATGGTTTAAAATTAGAACTAAAACATAGCTCTGCACTACAGATTCATACACGGCATCCTCTCTCCATGATTTTTTAAAATTAATACTATTCAAAAGAATTCAACCTGGTGAGCATCACAAGTAGAATATTGCCTACTCAGTAAAGAGAATGGCAATATAAGTATTTCTTACTATAAGAATATTTGATCATGAAAAATCAAAATATAATATAAAATGGCTAGCAGGCACAATATCTGTTATTTTTTCCAGTTCTACCTCCCTCTTCCCTTTAATATTTTATCCCACGGACAAAATGTCATTGACACACAACTTTTCAATAAGATGACTTTTGCACATTTTAATTATACCTGTACTTTTAAATCCTAAGTAAACGTTCCATCAATATGACATTTAAAATATTGAATTGAGTATAATCATAAAAATTAAATACATGCAAATTATTTTGCATAAGCAACGACAAAAACAGTGCAACAAACCCAGTTCTGGGTTATAGAGGGTTGTTTCTTTAAAAATGAACCTCCTACACTACAGAAAATTATATCCAGTTTTCTAGAATGTAAACACATACTTCATTAAGCAAGGTTTTGTAAAGTCACATGAATATTAAAATTATTTATATACCTTATATTCTAGTTTAATGGGACAGTCTAGGTCAGTGCTGTCTAAGAAAGAAATGTTACCCACACATTTGGGCTACATATGAAATTTAAAATTTTCTAGTAACATTTTAAAAAGTAAAACCAGGTGAAATTAACTTCAATAATATATTAATCCAGATATTCAAAATATTATCATTTCATCATGTAATAAATATAAAAAATTATTAATGAAATATTTTACATTTGCTTTCATACTACATCTTCAAAATCTGGTTTGTATTTTCCTCTTACAGCTTATCCTAATTCAGACTGCAATTTCAAATAATTAGTAGCCACATGTGACTAGTTGCTATCGAGCTGGACAGCACAGATTTAGGACTAGGTTGTTGGTTCTCAAAAGTGGCTGGACATTGGAATCACCTGAGAAAAGATGAAAAAATGTTGATGCCTGTGTCATGGTCCCATGATTCTAGTGTATTTGCTCTAGGGTGTCACCTGGGCATTGGGATGAAAAAAGAAATTCGGGTGATTCTAATATGCAACAATGTTTGAGAATCACTAGTTTTATTTAAGGCATTATCGAAACTTAAATATTATGAGACCAGTGTCAATTGTTCTTTACTTGAAACAAATAGCATTTAAAAAGCATGGTGAAACATACTAGCAGTGTAGCATATATAGCGTACGTGGCACATGTGCATCACTACTATTTCTTAATAAAATTAACAATTGCTAATAAAATTCCAAGCTTTGATTAATCAGGCCATGAGTTCCGATGTAACATGGACAATTCCAGGTAAAGATTTAACTTCAGTGCTTGGTGAGAACTGTTGAGTGTTGGCACTTGTGTATTTGTTCTGTGGAATTTTTACTTTATGATTGTTTAGAAAATCTCCTAATAGAGAAATCACCTCTGACAATGGGATCACAAAACTTTTCTATGATGCCTACATCTATTTAATATGTTTAACTCTTGCACCCAACATCCTACTGCCAGTATAAGAGCTAACTCAAACATTCATGACAAAAATTTCCCACCTTGTTTTCTACTCCAGTCATTGTTGATTATCTGCACCTAACATATCAGGTATATCTAATACCTCTCAGTAATAAACCACTCTAGAAATTAGTGGCTTTAAGACAACAACCTTTATTGCTTCCATCGAATCTCTGGGTCTGCTGTGCAGTTCTACTTCTGGGCCAGGTGGGGTACCTGGAAGCTAGTTGGTCTAGGATGGTCAACTGGAATAGCTCAGCACTGCTCCTCGTGGTCTGTTCGTCTCCAGCAGGCTAGCCCAGGTGTGTTCTCAGAGCAGTGGTGGCCCTCCAGAAACTGTGTGAAAATACCCATGCACATTTTAAAGCCTCTGATTACATCAAGTTGATGCTGTTTCATTAGCCAAAGTAAGCCACATTGGCAAGCCCAGAATGGATACAGGCATTAATTAATTTAATCTGCCATGCCTAGGTCTTATTTGGTTAGTCCTATCACATTTGATTCCATACATTTCCAGTTCTTACTCTGCAAGATTTTTTTTTAATCTCTTCAGTAATTGCAGTGTTGACTATCTCTCCCTATTGTAAATGGGATCTTTCTCAAATTTTATTAGTATCCTTCTGTCTTGTAGAACTTTTCTTTGAGGTTTAGTCATTTTTACACTTTTAAAACCTTTTTTAAATTGATTATATGGGTAAATAACAAAAATGAATACAGTCTTTGATTAACCCAACAATCAGTAAACAGATATGTTTAAAACACTATGCAGTCTTGAATTCTAAAAAGGTTTTAAATGCTATGTATTTCATCAGAATTCTAAACCTGATTTCAAAAAGATTAAGCAACAAGTTCTCATATGCATATAGTACTGATAAACACTTCCTACTTGTCTGTTATCCATTTAACGTTTGTAGTTCACATGTGTGTTTTTCACTGCATTTCCTCTTAATTGATGGCTCAATTCATCATGTAAAACCATTCCCGGTTGAATTTTGAGGAAAACGTACTAAAGAGTTATATGGAGCGATTTTCTTAAACCCAGACATTAAACCGGGTTGAATTTTGAGGAAAACATACTAAAGAGTTATATAGAGAGATTTTCTTAAACTCAGACATTAAAGTAAGAGGCATTGTGTTTTATCACTTGGTTATATGACTGAGCTATGTTTTTAAGAAATAAGCAAGTACATTTCCTTCTCTGGGTTTGCTTACTTGGCATCTGTGGAGGTTCAGAGTCCTATAGAAACCTTTTTTCTTTTTCCCTTTAAACAGGCATTGTAAATTGTTTGTTACTAGATTATAACCTTATAAGAGTAAATTACAGTTCATAGAGCTGTGAGTTACCATGCAACATTCTGTGCCTACATGAGTGAATGACAAAAAACAGACGAATAAAACACCACCTACTTGTATTGTGCCGTTTGCCCTTCTAAAAAGGGTTATTACTGTGCAACTCCCCATAAAGGCTGGAGAAGGTATTCTTTCTGATCAAATAAGTTGGACCCCGAGAAGCCCTGTGGAGTCTAATTCTCCCAAGGTTAGCTTCATGGGTTTGGAATATTCCAGAATGTGACGGCAAAAAGTCATATCCCACCAGACCATTTAGCTTTGATTTTCCTCAGAACCAAACTTCCAAACAGGATTCAAGTGCAAGTAGTGTGTTTGGAGGTGATCCAAGGAAACACTGAGGGTGAAGCCAGGAAGTGAAACAGTGAGTGGGACGCAGCCAGGTTACCAGCTGGAGCTCAGTCCTGTGAGGGACTGGGGGGACCGAGTGGGGAACACACACCAGGGATGTCCCAGTCGAGGCTGGAGGGAGCTGGGCTCGTTATCCATCAATTCTCATCCAGTCCATCAAAGACTGAGGTTCTGCTCCCAGGGAAACTGATTTCCCTGCACTTCCATTCAACCTTTGCTTATGAGCTGAAGGTGGTTCAGTGGCCAGAAAAAAGGCAAAGAATCTCAATTGCTGGCATCTGGAAGCCAGGCGTTTTGCACCAGTAAGTGTGAGGGGATGTGAGCAGGGCAGCTCCACATGCACCAGGTAAACACAGACACGGAGAGGCGTCATCAAGTCCCTTCCCAGGCAGACCTGAATATTGTCTTCATTCCCCTCAGTGATTGCCTCTTGTCCTCTGATTTCTAGTCCTCTCTGATCTTCTCAAAATGTGATGCTGTCAATGGAGGTATGCTCTAAAGATGTTCACAAAAGGCACTGACCCACTGTGCCAGAGAACAACATGGGTTTGCCAAACCACCCGGTTACTTGCACACCTTAGCTGGGCACCTTACATCCAGACTGTTTCCAGAAAGTTTGGGAAAATTGTACAAAGGTGTCAACATCTTGGAGAAGATCTGAAGACAAAGGCATTAGCAGATTTCCATCCAGAGCAGTTGTTCTCACCTGGAGGAAATTTTAACCCCCTCTCCCTTCCTGGAGATATTTAGCTTTGGCTGGAGACCTTTTTGGTTGTCACAATGTTGGGGGAGGGGACTATTGGCATCAGGTGGTTAGAGGTCAGGGCTGCTGCTAAACATAATGCATAGGATAGCAGCTCCCACCCCACAAAGAATTAGCCATCCTAAAAGTTCAACGGTGGTACTGTTCAGGCACTCTGATCTAGAGAAAAAACATCAGTGGGAGAGGAAGAAGCGACAGATCATTCATTCCAATTTCCTCTCCTAATCTTTTCTCCCAATTTTTGCTCTAACAAAGTTTCCATTGATTTCTAAAGGTGTTTCTAAGCATCTTGGGAGGCTCATTATGTTTGTGAAACTTTAGTAAATTGAATAAGGGAGTAGCAGTCTGACCTTTTAAAATGTTTCCAGATGCTGAGCACTGGATTGAAATGCCATCTAATGCTGATTAGTAGTGATATGGCAAAAAGGGCAGTTTTCTTTTGACAAACCAAGTCACAAAGGACAGAAAGACACTAACACTCAGTGATTAATTTCTGGAAATGTGGCTGAACGAATCAAATTATGTATCATTTGGTGCCATTAAATTTGAGTTCCTGCATTATATGTGGACCTTTTACTTTTCAGGCATTCTCAGTGTGTGAAATTGAATGTGCCATTTACAAGCTATCATGTAATTTTCTGTTTTCTGAAACAAAAGCAACAATCTGGGTACATTAAAGACCATTATATAATTGACAAACCTGCTTTCTAAAATTTGATCCAAAACATTTACAATTACTGTCATTTGCCAAAGGGAGCTATTCCCTAACAGTGAAAAGTCATTTAAAAATTAAAATCGAAACCTCCTCTACTTTTTTTCCAACAGGAATATCTTCCATGTGTATACATTTTCACAGTTTATGAAGTTTTTTTATACCCATTAACTCACTTGATTTTCAAATCAACCATATGAATAGAACAGATATCATTTTCCCCATTTTTAAAATGAGAAAGCTAAAATTCAGAGAGCATTATTTGCTGAAATAAAAATTTGTTTGTTGGAATTCCCTGGTGGTCCAGTGGTTAGGACTCCACACTTCCACTGCTGAGTGTGCAGGTTCAATCCTGCACCCTGCAAGCCATGAGGCGTGGCCAAAAAAAAAAAATTTGGTTGTCTTACAAATAGCCGACACTATCAACACTACACAGTGTCAGCTATTTGTAAGACAACCAAATTTTTATCACATCATATCACATCATATTACTTCAACTTGATGTTTAATACCAAGTTTTAAAATTTTTATCAAAGTATAACATACACATGGAAAACTATGCATAAGTGTGCAACTCAATTTTCACAACCTAAAAGCATCCATGTAACCAGCACTCTCACTAAGAAACAGGACATGACCATCACCCAAAAGCCCACCTTATGCCCCTTTTGGACACCACTGCCCAATTCCCCAGGATAACAGCATCCTCATTTCTGACAGCGTTGACTCATTTTGCCTGTTTTCAAATTTTCTACAAATGGAATCATACACTATGTCTCTTTTGTGTCTTCCTTTGCTCAGTATTAAGTTAGTGAGCTCCATTCAGATTATTGGGGGTGGTTGTAGGTCATTCTGATTGCTGTATAGTATCCCATGTGTGACTGTTTCAAAACTTAGTCATCTAGTGTGATTATCGATGGGCATTGTGGCTGTTTTCCAGTTTTTCCCTGTTCAAACAGTGGTGCTGTGAACTTTCTTATACATGTCTTTGGTGGATAGAGGGACATATTTCTGTTGGACTTATACCTAGAAGGAGGATTGCTGAGTCAGAGGATTTGAATAAGTCAGCCTTGGTAGACATTCCTCAACAGTAGTGGTTGAACAAATTTATACTCCCACCAGCGTTGTTTGAGAGTTCATGTTTCTTATCCTGGCCAACACTTCATATTATCTGTCTTTTTTCATCTGATTCCTTCCGTTAGGTGTGGTATTACATCATGGAGATACTACATTTAGATTTTAATTTAACTTAATTTTTTAAAACAGAATGTGTTTTATTTGAATACTGAATACGTTCTGTTGGTACAGAGTGTGCTGAGGCTGAAGTTTTTTAAGGAAAAAAAACATTGGCAGTAATACAATTAAAATGGAAAAAAAAATAATTTCAAATATAACACAAATGACAAATAGATAACATTAGCATTCTGTGAAGCCCACTTAAGGGGCATTCCATCATCTGATAAGTTGTAGTTTAATTTAAACTTATTTCAGACATGAGTATTTGGAACTATCAAAAAAATACCACATCTATAAAACATGACAGCAAATCAAAGAGTGCATCACGATTTATTAAATAGCTTTAATGAAACCAGTATGTGATAATTAGAAAACAGTTAAACCATTTGTTTAAAAAAAAAACCCTCAAACTATTGTCCATATTAGAGGTGATGGTATTTCTTTTATGGTTTGTAACATAAAATAAGACCATGTTGAACTTTCCATATTGAAATTTATCTTTTCAATACAAAGAATAGGCTCTGCCCGTTACATCAGAATGACACGGATTTAGGTTTCAGTTCCTCCGAATTCTCAGAGTGAGACAAGAGCAGCAATAAGACAAGTCTCAGAATCATCATGAGGCTTAAACCTGCAGCCAGCCCAGCTGGCATGATTTTCTTGGATCTCTTAAACCTCACCCCCAATTGTGGTGTCCAGGAAGAAAGCTGTAAACAGTGATAGTTTTACACCTCTCTTGTCATTGGAGACACAGTAAGCTCCATAACCAGCCGAAAATCCAACAAAAAGACCAGCAATCAAAGATGGAACACCACCTCTCTGCTTATATCCCAAAATGCTTACGGATGGCACCAGGGCTGCATAACCAAAACCAACCAGGTCCATTGGCAAGGTCAAGTCTGGTGTAGAGTTACTTCCATTGAATTTCTCTCTCCTCTGGGCCAGTCCAACTCCTTGAGGACTAAGCTCAGGTTCAATTCGTCTTGTCTTTCTCACAGCATCAACCTCACTGCCAAGCACTAGGCAGGTGCTCAGTAAATACTTGCTACAGTCCAGAAGCTGACCCCACCGCCAGCGCCTTCTGACTCTGCATGCTACCTCTCAGCACTCTCAATTTTAATTTTAATAGTTGGAAGCTGAGCCTCTTGGCATCACTAGCCTCTAGATTAAACACTTATTTTCACACTAAAATTGGCTTTCTTGTCCCTAGTTCCCACCTACATAAATGCGTTAACCCACCTACATTAACACCCACTTCAAAGCCACCTGGTTATTTCTGATTGTCCATTTAGCCCAGAGGACACTGCTCTGATTTTGTCCCTGACCACTCGCTAGTGTTTGGTACCCACGAGACATGTGGTGAGGCATGAGGCGTGGTCACTCAGAACCATGGATGCCGAGCCCCTAAGTGTATCATGTCTCCTCCAAGAGCGGTTCTGCCCAGCACAACAAATGCTGCCAAGGTCCAGGGCTACTGAAGAGCATTCTGATCTCCCTTCACGAGAGTCATATTCTGGGGTCCGCTTTAAGAGATTCTTTGTTACCTGGGCCCCGAAGCATTATCTCTGCCTCCACCTGCATCCTCTTGTCCTGACCCAGCTGGCCAAATCCCATGTTCCGGATCCTGTGTTATGACCTTCCTCTCTCCCTGGGGTCATTATACTTGATTGCTAGAGGGGCTTGGAAGAAACATCTCCTACTGGCCTCTTCATCCGTCTCTTCCTTCCTCCCATTTCTGACCCAGGAACTGCCTCCCATGAGTGGGTGCCTTCATCTAACTCCAACTGGTCTCCAAATCACAATTTAGCATAGCCTGGGATGTTACGCTATAAAAACATTGTTTTTCTGAGAGGAGGGATACTTTGGAAGTTAGAAAATTATGAGCTGTCCACGATATAAAGAAGTATATCTGCACTCTCTCAATGAGTCACAGGACTACACAAGGTGGATAGTCCCCAGGAAATGGAGAGGCAGCTGGACCCTTGAAATTGGATATGTTCAACCTTCAATACCCAGGCGCCTAATGTCTGCAGATTTGCCAATATCTGTAAAGAATGACTGCAGTAAGAATCTTCTCTAGTCCTGGTTTTAATTTTATTAACTGGGTAGATTGTCATAATAATCCCTTATATATAACCACCTTCAAATTAAGTGGCTTAAAATAATAAGCATATAGTTAGTTCATGAATCTGAGGGTAATGACTTAGTTTGGGCCAAACTGAACAGTTCTTCTAGTCTTGACCCAGTTCACTCACGTGTCTAGATTCTTAGCTGTCTATATAGTCATGGTTTGGATGGCTGAGGTGACTAGTCTCTGCTCTGGGTATTTTTCCTCCTTCCTCTGGGACCAACAGGCTAGCCCGGGCAGGTGCTTCCCATGGTGATGGCAGAGGGCAAGAGCAAGGAAGCCCAGGTGTGCATCAGTTTTCAAATCTCTGCTGGTATGCTTGCTGACATCCCATTAGTCAAAGTAAGTTATGAACGTAGAGCCAGAGTCTAAGTGGAAGAACTGCAAAGTTTGATAGCTAAAGGTATGTGTACAGGAAAGGGTAAAGAAATGGGCTATCACACGAAGTAAACTTAGACAAGCCATGTAATCTTTCTAAGCCTCATTTATGTTAATAAATTAGAGATGATCGTAACCCAGAACCCCCCTCCCAAGTATTTCTAGTGATTTAAATTGTGATAACTAGGTTGCAAACATCTAAGTTCTTTATAAACTGTGAAATGATGTACACATGTGAGATACCATTATGATGATGATGATGGTGATGGTGATGTGCATTATTCTCTTTATTATATTTACGTGTTGTCCCTAATAATTGGCCTACATTGTCCCTGAGCAAAACTCTGAGGTGTGTTAGCTTGGCTTTCAGTGCCTCTGGCCTGACAAGTGAAGTGACCTCATTTTTACTAAGCCTCTCAGGGGTGTCCATTACAATAATCTACCCATTTTTAGGAAGCAGTCAATAAATGGATGAATACAGAATATGAATAGATGAATGGATAGATGAATGAAGTTTTCAAGAAAATGACTAGTCAACCCTTGTCCTTTCTTGAATTCAATCAAGATGAATTGGAATTGAGTGCCTTCTCTGGTTAGAGGTCCCTCAACCTGTTAGTAACAAGTACCAAGGATTCAAATAAGAAGAGAAACAGCTGCTTCCCTGGAGGAATTCACAGTCCATGAGTGAGAAACACTTCCAAACAAATTCGATTACAATGTGAGGCGTACTCTATTGGAGGTGTGCGCCAGGTGAAGTGAGATCAACTGTGTCTTGTTAGGGAAGTAAGGGAAGGTTTCAGAGGAGGCTGTTTGGAGCAGAGAGGAGTGAGTGGCAGTTGCCCAGGCCCACAGGTAGGGGTGCACATTCCAGGCCAAGGAAACAGCCTACCTAAAGAAAGGATCTCAGAGAGGTGGCATGTTGGAACATTGTTTGGTTATGCCGGAATTTACAATAGGATCCTGGGTTTAACGGGAAATGTAAGTTAGACAGATGGACAGGTGGGCAGACCTTTTATATTATCCCAAGAATTTTCATTTTGCAGGGAGGGGAGGGCACTGAAGAGTTTGAAAGGGAGTGTCATGCTCAGAATTTAGTATTAGAAGGACCACAGTGTCAGGGAGGACAATAGGAATGAGATTGCAAGAGTCCAAGTGAGAGGTGGCCCATCCCTGATCCTGGGCCAAGGAGGGAGGGATGAAGAGAGAAGGGTAGATCAGACAGAAAGTCACCAGAGCTAATGGGACACTGGCATCAACTTGATGGAGGAAAGAGATGCACCTGCCCAGAGCAGGAACATAAAGAGTATTCAGTTAGGCACTGTGTGAGTCAGTCAGTGGATTGCTGGCATTTATTGAGGGCTTGCTTTGGGCAGACCAAGGAGCTAGTTACTGTGGTGCATCTAAAGATGCTGAAGATACAGGCCTCTGACAATTAGTACATGAGTAGCTGTAGTAAGTCACAGAATAGAAAAAGAGCTTTTATTGAGGAACAGTCCTTGTGCCGCGAGATCATCAAGAAAGGGGTGAATGACCTTGATTAATTAGCTTTTATTTTAGGGGGCTGGGAAGTCTCATTCTAAGCTTGCATTGTTCGTGTCTATTAATTGTCCTAATGGATTCTATTCCTCACATGGAAAACCAGCTAAATGCCTCTCTGTCTTTCTAACGTGTGAAAAATGAATAAGAGTCGAATGTAGAGTTCTTCTAGAATCTTTTTATAGAAATGGCAGAGCCAGCCCAGTGCCCGTCTTGCTTGGTGATGGTTGTTTTGAAGAACATACAATAAGTAACTAAGTAAATCGACTTACTTATCTGAAACATATATTTTGAGAATTTTGTCATAGCCCAGTCAATTCGGAAGCAAATCATTTACAGTTAGAATAGAAGAGCCTAACACTTCACAGAGGACGTTGAAACTTTCCCACAAAGTATTGAGAGTGACTTCAGGCAGATTATACACTTTTCTTAGGGAAAAGCGGACTAGTATTAATGGGGATAATACATGAAAGGACCAGGTTTCTCAGCTACAATGCAGATCACACTGGCATCAAGTCTGATAAGTGCTTGCATCAGGACCATGGAAGATTTGGTAGACATCTATGTAACCCCTAGATATTGTGTTAGCTCACAGTGTTTAGGCGTTAGGTCATCTGATTGGGCAGCTAGTCAGAAAGAACTCAATGGAAAAATATTAAAGAAAAAAAATCATTTCCCTGAAATAAAATGTCTAAAGAGAGTGATAAACTTATTTGCCGCCCCTTTCAAGTATAATGGCTACGCTAATCAGAGTTCATCATAAGTTTTCATTTCTTTCCCCTAGTATTATAAATTCATAAGGAAATTCAAGATTGGTTTACTCTCTTGAGCGAAAGGTAGGCAGGGAATATAAATGAATAAAGAAAGTGAGCTAAAAACTATGGACCTTGTCCCTTTGTAGAGGAAGCAGCTACATTTCCAGTCCCTGTCTATAGTTGCAATGTGGGAATGAGAGGTCTCATGTTATCAGACCTTCTGAGGATTCAAAAGTAATTGGAAATTTAAACACTTCTAATATTAAAAATTTTTCAATTATTAAAAAGTGACCCTGCTAGCCAAATGTCATAAATTGCAAGGACATTATTTCACAACAGAATAAACTATGAAGTTATTGCTTATCTTTGAAGTTATTATTATATTTTAAAGTTTATAATTAACCTTTTGATATTGAAATAAATTCGATTTATTGCTTAGTTTTAACTTACACCTACTGTTTTTCTCACCCCTTTGCATTCTCAGTGTTATGTTTAGAGTCTTAATGTAAAACCAGTCCCTTAACCAATATCTATTTATCCCTACTCTCTTTTCTGGGGATTCCAATGTTAGAAGCATCTTTAGTATACATAGATACCCATATGGACCACTGTGAACTTCTAAACATCTGTAGCCAACAGGCCAGTGAAAAGAACAATAAACAGAATCCAAAACTTGTATTCTGTTCCCGTGTAACCTCTATTTTCTAGTCCATGAAGACAGAGGTATGACTGATTGCTATACAACAGTTAAGGTCTTTGGAGAACTACAAAAAGGCCTCTTCGAGTATAAGTATCTCTAAACTATCTGACTTAAACATTTATACTTCCTAATGTGAAATAGAAATTTGCCATGGTGTCTTATTTTGCTCCAACACAAATTTAATTTAGTCCAACAACTTGAAAAAATGAAAAGAAATATTTCACTGATCGGGTTAGCAAATATTAGAAAGATTACAAATACCAACTTTTGATGTGGTTCTCTTTCACTCCAGGAGGAAGTGTAAATTGGTGTAACTCTCAGAAACTCAGTTCAGTATTGTGTTATCTAATTAAAAAATACACACACCTACCCTTTGATTTAGCAATTCTACTTTTAGGCAGCGTATTGTAGCACTTTTCATAATCATAAAGCAAAAGCAATAATTCAAATGTTGTCTTAATAAATCACTTTGCGTTCACTGAATGCAAAATGGTGTTGACGTGGAAATAATATATGTGAAGCAAAAAAGTAGGATTCACAACATTTCTATTATGGTACCATTTTTATTACAGTGCATTTATTGATATGAGAGAGAAACAGAGAGAGAAGAGAAGAGAGAGAGAATGAATGAGAGAACAGGCAGCCCTTGCTTTGCATGGTAGTGCAGCCGGTAAAATGGATTATGCAAGCTGTTCCTTACAACCTGTTTTAATTGTATAAAGAAATGAAAAAATAGTAAAATTAATCTCTATTTAGTATACTCTAATTTAAAACATTGGAAGCACTGGGAATTGAAGTGTTTCATTTCTTTAAAAAATTATTAGTAGCAGTTTGAATAGCACTTGCCTTCTTGTCATATAATGTATGATATGGAACAAGCATCTTTTCTATGTCTTGGTGAATTGTTATCCTCCTTTTAAAGTCTGGGTCATCTTCCAGCATTTTATTCTTTGCACTGTCAAAGTCATGACTTGTGTCTGAGAGTTTCCTTAATGGAGAGACTTGGTGGCATCACGTCCTTTGGGACATCTTCATCCTTTCATTAGAACTACATTCCACATTTGTGTCTGTAAATGTACCTTCACTTAGTTCCTCTTCAATGGCAGCAGTGTCAACATTCCAGTGGTCCGCTATTTCTTCCATAATCCAGTTACATTCATTCTATCCTTATTTCACTTCTAACATCGTCCCTTAAAAAGTTTTTTTTTTTTGCTGAAGTTTCACGTTTTTGGCCAATTTCCTCTTTCAGTTGTTCATTTTTGAAAAATGTAACAGAGGTTTATCCCTGGGAAATAGGGAGGCAACACAGCTACAAACTTTGCTGTCTGTGTGAATGGAATAACAAATGCACAGAGACCCATCACTGACAGACTTTGAAGGAAATAATATCTTGGGCCACTGATCATGATGCATATCTATTATTTGTGAAGTGGTTGCTGGGCCCAAGAGCAAGAAGCAAAGTTTGCCCTTTGTGCAATTACAGTTAATACAACAAGAAAACTGAAATTTGAACCATGTTATTGGGTATAACTAAACCACGGTAGCTGGAAGTTTTGCATGTCAACGCCATGCAGATCAAGGACTGTAAACAAAGAAAGAGCCAGGAAGAGCTTGCAGCAAGATGTTAAGAAGGAGTGGCTGTCTCTGGTCATTGCATTTGTATATGGTTTTATTTTATTCAAAAAAAATACATCCTTATGCGTATTCTAAATTTTTCTACAATTAATACATATTATTTGTATAATACAAAAATGAACATTATTAAGAAAAAACATAGTGCTTATTTTTCACTCTTATAAAACCCAATTAGGCTTTGATGTGAACAACAGATAGATGGAGACAGTCCAGAGCATATGGTGGCAAATGGAAACTGTTCTTTAAGAATTCTAGGAAGCACACAAGAGGGAGAGGGATGCAAGCTGGAGGGGAGGTATTGGTTGAAGGAGAGTTATGTTTTCAGTGGAACAGACTCTCAAGCATGTTTAAAAGCTGTTGGAAAGAGTGTGGTTTAGACTATGAATAAGAGAAACAGGATAACTGATAATGTAAGACCCCTGAGAAGCTGGGAGGGGCAGGAGTTCAAGCATGGGGAGAAGGCTTGGTCTTGGTTGTGAAGAGGGCCACTGCTTTCACTGAATCAGAAGAGGGTGGTGAGAGAATGAGTTTGAATGGGTGGGGACGTGCATACCTGGTATCCACTTGCTCCTCAAATGAATTTTAAGCAATAGCTTTGAGCCAAGCACTGTCTTAGGTGCTTGAGATGCGTGAGTGAATGACACAGACAAAGAGCTTGTGGAGTTAGAGTCAATTTTGGTTATTTTTTCCTTGTTATACTTTTTGGTTTTATTTCGTGTTGAAGGGTAATGTGGCTGCAATTTTTTCTGAGAAGGTAAAGGTCAGGCTATTGCTGTAAGGAAGCTGGCAGGGAGTTGGGTAGGCCCAAACGAAAAGTGTAAAAACCTTGTCATTGAGGGCTGGACAGAGAAACTTACTCCATTTGGGGGGGCACTGGGGAGGTCCTTTTGAAGCTGAACCTTTGCCTTTATGAAAAACCATTGTGTGGACTGTTGCGCAGCTCTCTCCAGTCGAGCTTGGCTCCTAGGCAAAGATCTAGAGAAAGCAAAAAAAAGAAGGTTTAGCTAAAAGAAGACTCTTAATTAATTTTCTCCCTGTGCATTTGTGCCCAATTTTATCTCTCCTTGTTTATGCTTTATCTCCTTTACTTTGAGTGCACTTGACAAAAGTTTATCTATTTTATTGATATGTTCAAATAATTTTCTTTTTTCCCCTTTTATCTCCAATATATTGTTTTTACCTTGATTAATTTAACTCTCATTTATCTTTGTTCATTTCAATGCTTTTTTTCTCATGAATACATAGTTAATTTATTATTTTTCTTGCTTAATAACAAGACCATTTAAGACTATACATTTTTCTGAAGATAGTTTTGGATCCATGCAGTTGATTTTGATATATAGTGTTCTTTAATTTCTAAAATGTTTGTCATTTAATTGTAATCTTTCATTTTCTCTTTTTCTTCCCCAAGAGTTACTGAAAATAGAGATTTTTAGATTTCCAGTGGGTTAGAGTCAATTATTATATATTTGATTTTATTACATTGTGGTGAAAGAATTGGGTGGTATAATTTATACTATTACTGAATTAAGGTATATTTATGTCCTTATATGTTATCAAATTTTGTAATCATTCCACAGACAGACACTTGGAAATAATGTACATTCTTAATAGGCTTAGAAAATTTGCTAATAATTCCTTTGTACAACCATTCCTTATTGAGTTTCTAATATGTGCGAGGAATCACGGTAGGTACTGGGAATGTAGGGAGAACAAAATAGTCAGGGTCCCTGTCCTGATAGAACTTATGTTTTAGTGCAAGAGACAGGGAGAAAAGAGTATACCTCAAATAAAATATTTATAACTTGCCATGAATGCTATGAAAGAAGCAAGGAAAAGGAATTGAGGTAGAGATAGCAGACTGCACTCTGCAGAGGGTGGTCAGGAAAGGCCACCAGAAGAACTTATACTCAGGCAAAGTCCTAGAGGATCATAAGCTACTGGCCAAATAAAGCCTTGGAGGGAGATCTTTCCCTGGAGAGAGAATGGGAGAGAACCAGGGAGCTGGCGGTACTTGCAAGGGAATGATTACAATGAGAGGTCATGGACTTCGGGCTAGACAGGGAAGGGAGGAAGAAATAAGCAATCAGAAAGTTATAGGGCCAGTATTTTGGCAGCCTCCAAAGAGCTGAAGAATGGGGGGCCTTGGGGGTTTGTGATTTAGCAGCGTAGGTAGAACAAGGCTGGCGGACAGAGAGTGGGGTGTTTAAACTCAAGATTTTAGAGATAGTGCAGTTTTTGGTGATGACTATCTAAGATGTAACCAGGGGAGGGGGTGACTGAGTTGGACATAGTTGTTGAAGGGGTAAGGATCCAGGGCTCTGGAGCGTTGGAAAGTTCATCTCTATGGACATTATTGTATGGCTTTGGGCAGAGAAGAAAGCTAGAGGCCAAAATCAGTTTATTGTACTTTATTGTTAGATTCTCTATATTTTAAATAAATTTAATCTAATTGATTTGTTGACGTCTCAGATTCATGTTAAATCCTCCTGCTGGGATTATGATTTTTTGCTTTATATGGTTGATTCTCATTATTTGCAGTAGTTACATTCTAAAAGTACCTGGGACACTGAATTAGCGAATACTAAGTCATTGCTCCGAGGGGAAATGTTAAGTTAGGTTCCTGCAAGCCTCTGATCACAACATTTTTGTCCATCAATCAATACATAAGCTTGTTTTATGTGTGTTTCTGTTTAAAGACACCTTATTGAATATGCATTTTTGATTCATTAGCATTGAGCCCATGGCCCACAGTACCATAACTTATGTCTGAATGAAGCGTGTCTAACCCGTTTCCTCCATAAGGCACATTCAGCCTTCTTGCCCTTAGGGATGTTACTTGCACTTCAGCTCTTTGTTTAGAGTAATTTTAAACAGGGAGATCACCAACAAAAGCATTAAAAAAATGTGAAAAACATGGCACTAAATAGACCATGAAAAGGACACTGGTTTACAGCCTGAGAGCTGAAACAGGTGAAACCCTGTTTGACCTCAGCGGTTAACTGCACATCGGGAGAACCAGTTTTTATGCTACTCTGCACACGTCTGTGAATGACCGCAAAAGTGCCACAAGTATTGATTTGGGGGTTATAAATAAAGTTTTGCAAGTAGGCAAATTCACAAATATGGGCTCTGTGAATAATAAGGAATGGCTGTATATTGTGAGATTATTAATTGGCTGATTCATAACTATACTCTTTTCAATGAAGTTTTTATAATTTTGGAAAATTAAATGAACCCCTTTGCCCAAATTAAAACTTTCTGTCTCAAAAGCTTTATTTTGGCTAGTGCTTATATTGCTATTCTTTGTTCTGTTCATTTGTATTTTCCTGGAATACACTTCTTCATATAGCTGAATGTTGTTTTTTGAAACAATCTGAGAACCATTGCCTTATAATAAGCAAGTTTAATGAACATTAGTTGTTGTAACTGTTTTGGCTAATTTTATTTGTGCCACCTTCTGTTTTGACTTTAGAACTTCCAGGTTTTGGGGGATTTCTTTATTTTCTTTCTCCTGCCCTTTGCTACATGATCAAAATCTATTTGTTCCTTTTTTCCTTCTGTGGTCACTTGAAAGTTGTATATCATAATTCTCCACTACTAGTGATAACTTTAGCATGGATTGCTATTGTTTTTTATCAGAAATTGAGTAGATACAATAAATATGGTATAAAGCATATGAGGAGATAAAGAATAATCATGCAATGGACACCCTAGTACCAGTGATGCAATTTGATAGATGGAACAGAACGTTTCTATTAGAATTGAAGTGCCCCATTCCCCATGCTATTCCCATACCTACCATTTCCCTCAGAGGTAACTAGCTTGAATGTTGGGTTGTATCATTCTTCTGGTTTTCTTTTTTGTTTTACCACTTATGTTTATAACCTAAACAACATGTTGTTTTCATATTGCATGTTTTTAACTTTGTATCAGTGGACTCAAACTGCATTAATTTTTCTGTGACTTGCTTTTTTGGGCTTAATATTGTGTTTTTGAGATTCATCCAGGTTGATAGATTTAACTGTTCATTTTCTAAAAATTGAATTACACAACTTATTTACCCAATCTACTGTTGATGGAAATTTGCATTGTTTTTGTTTGTTTGTTTGTTTTAGTGTTGTATTGGCAGTACCATAAGCATTCTTGTATAAATCACCTGACACGCAAGAATAATGGTTTCTTCAGGGTATATTCTACAGAGTGAAGTTGCTGGGTCATAAGATCAGAGCATCTTTAACTTTCCTAAATAATGACAAATTTTCCTCAAAGTCTTTGTTTCCTTCTGTGTGAAGTGCCTGTTATGTCTCTGGCTCAATGTCTCTTAATTTTGAGTTGTAGGAAGCGAATAGATGGATGGATGGGTGGATGGATGGAGATAAATAGATAGATAGATATCCTAACACTTTGGGTCAGTTATTAAGTGCTGCAAATATCTTCTCCCAGTTTTTAGCTTGACTTTTAACTCTCATTGATGTCTTATTTAAAACTTTATCTTACAGACATTTACATAATGACATAACACTTACTATCCTATTATAACTCACTTAATCCTCAAATCAACTCTATGATGTAGGAACTAATCCAGTGGAAATTGTGAGTGTGTGTGTGTGTGTAGTAAAGGATCCAATTTCATTTCTTTTTCCATAAGGATAACCACTTGTTAAAATATTGATCTCTCTCTGCTGATGTACTATAATGTTATCTTTGTGATAACCATAGGGTAAAAACTACTAGAAATAAGTGAATTTAGTGATCAACCACTTGGAAAAGAAATGGAAAAAAATCTACCACTGACAATAGCATGAATGATAACTGAACAAAATAATATGTGACAGACCTGTACAATGAAATCTCCAAAATTGCTGAGGAAAAAAGAGAAGACAAATAAAAGGAGAGCTATACCATTTTTAAGGATCAGAGGACTCAATATTGTTAAGATGTCGATTCTGACCAGAATAGATGTATAGATTCAAAGTAAATTCAGTCAATATTTCAGCTAGTGGTTTTGTGGAAAGTCACAAGCTAGTACTCAATTTTATTTTAAGTTGGTTTTTGGCTAATCATTATTTCTCTACTGTTGATGATTTACAGAAGTAAATTTAAATTCTCCATATTGATTTTGTTCCAGCAAACTTGCTAAACTCTCTTATTCATTATAATAATATGCCTGTAGCTTTTTTGGAGGGATTTTTTTTTTGCTAGACAGTCATATTAACTCTGAATTATGACAGCTTTATTTCTTTCCTTCCAATCCTTATGTTTTATAGTTCTTGCCTTATTTCACTGAATAATATCGAATAGAAGTGGTGACAGCAGGCTTTTTTCTTGTCTTTTCTTTTTCCTGTTCTTAAACACATTAGAATTTTCACATAAAATTAGATGCTTGTCATAGTCCTTCCTTCTTTCCTCTTAAGATACAGTTTATCAAATTAACACAATTTCTTTCTATTCCTAATTTGTTCAGAAGTCTTTCTTAAACACATAATAAATGTAAGCTTAATTTCATGAAACATCCTTCCTAACTCTATTGAGATTATTTTAATATTTTTTCCTCTTTTAATCTGTTATTCTTTTTAACCTTTACTTATTCCTTCCCTAATGCTCTTCCTTTCTTTATGTAGATCTGAGTTTCTGACCTATATCATTTTCCTTCTCTCTAAAGAACTTCTTTTAACATTTCTTGCAAGGCAGTCCTACAGGCAACAGATTTCCTCAATTTTTATTTGAGAAATTTTAAATTTCTCCTTCACTTTCAAAGGATAATTTTGCAGGGTAAGGAATTCTAGCTTGGTAGGGTTTTCCTCTCAACACTTTAAATATTTCACTGCACTCTCTTCTTGCTTGAATGGTTTCTGAGAAGTCAGATGTAATTCTTATCTCCTCTGTAGATAAGGTGTTTTCCTCTGGCTTCTTTCAAGTGTTTTTCTTTTCTTTGATTTTCTTCAGTTTGAATATGATATGTCCAGCTGTAGTTTTTTGTTTTGTTTTGTTCACACTTTTCCTGTTTGTTGCTCTCTGAGCTTCCTAATTCTGTGGTCTGATGTCTGAAATTTGGGGAAATTCTCAGTCCTTATTGGTTCAAATATTTACCTCGTTCCTTTCTCTCTTCTCTTTCTGGTGTATCCATTGTGGGTATGTTATACCTTTTATAATTGTCTCACATTTCTTGGATATTCTGTTCTGTTTTGTTTATTTTCAGTCTTTTTCCTCTCAACTTTTTGGTTTCTATTCACATATCCTCAAGCTCAGAGATTCTTTCCTTAGCCATGTCCATTCTACTAACTAGCCCATCAAAGACATTCTTCATTTCTGTTACAGTGTTTTAGTCTCTAGCATTTCTTTTTGATTCTTTCTTAGAATATCCATCTCCCATCTGTTCTTGCATGTTGTCCACTTTTCCCATTAAAGCTCTTAGTATGTTAATCATAGTTATTTTTAATTGCTAATCTGGTTATTACAACATTCCTCCCATATCTGACTCTGGTTCTGATACTTGCTCTTTTTCTTTTGCCTTTAGTATGCCTTGTCATTTTTGTTGAAAGCAGGACACGATACACTAGGTAAAAGGAACTGTAGTAAATAGGCTTTTGTAATGTGGTGGTGAGGGGTAGGGGAGAGGAAATGTCCCATGGTCCTGTGATAAGTCTTGGTCTTTTAATGAGCTTGTGCCTCTGGACTATGGACTTTACAAGGTCCTCTTTGTCCCCCCACCCCCACCCCGCCCCACTTAGATGGGGCAGGATGGCTAGAGGGAACTGGAGCTGGGTATTTCCCTTTCTCCAGGTCAGTTAGACTCTGATAAAACCCCAGTAGTTTAAGCTGTAGTTAAATAGTTTATCCTGAGGGCAGGGCTTGTTAAGAATAGAATGCTCTGGCATATTTCAAAATAGCTACTTTTTCCCTCCCCCTGCTGGAAGCATGAAGGGATTTTTCTCTTACCTTCACTATGAGAACGTGGTAGAGCTCCAGGAGGTAAAACTCACAAATGTGATGTCTCTCTTCCCCCAAGACTGCATTCCCCTGGAGTTTTTAACTCTCAGACTTATCCATGCTGAGGCTCCAACAATTCATCAGTTACAGTTGAGATTTTCTTACTCCCCAACTGATTCCTGCAGAGGTTTCTGCTCCTGTAAGTTGCGATTCTCTTTACCTGCCTGTCTGTGTCTCCAATATTTAGGGCAGCAGTTTGCCCTGCTGGATGGATGAATTCTCTGATAGATCTAAGAAGAGCTGTTGGTTTTCAGTTTGTTCAACATTTTACTTGTTAGGGCAGAGTAATGACTTCCGATCTCCTTACATGCCAGACCAGAAACCAGAGTCTTTTAATGTGTCAATATAGTGAATTTTATTAATTTAGTTTAATATGTAAATTATAGGTATATAATTACATATATAATTTAATGTGTTAATATGAAATATAATTTAATTATATATAATTTTGAACCAACATCCTATTCCTAGAATAAATCCAACATAGTCATGATGTGTTAGCTTTTCTCTACTCTGCTCAATTCAGTTTGCCAAAATTTTCTTTCAGATTTTTAGACGTATATTACAGAATATCCTGTAAATTTCCATTCCCTGAGCTTCTTGTTTGGTTTTCGTGACATCATTATACACACCTCATAAAACGTTAGGGGATAGTCTTTCTTTTGCTGTTCTTCAGAAGAGTATGAGTAATATTTAAATTATCATTTCTTTGAATGTTTATTACAACTTCGCTCACAGATCTATCAGAATCTGGGACTTTCTTCGTGGAGAAGCTTTTAAGTGCTTATTCCTTACCTTCAGTGGTTATAGGGCCACTCAGATTTCCTGTTACTCTTGAATCAGTGTTGATACATCATATTTTGGGGAACTGGTTTATATTCAGTTTTCTTTTGTTCAGTTTTTTTTTTGGCATTACATTCTTTTATGTTCTTTTTAAATAGCTATAATAGCCAGAGTTATGTCTCCTTCATCTTTTGGCTTATTTCAAACTTTATTCTGATTCTTTGAAGTCTGAAGTATAGGTAAATTTCTTCAGGCACTATCTGTTTCTGCCTATGCTAAGTGCTTGACAACTGTGAAACAGGGATCATTTCTGTTTTAGAAACAAGCTAGTTGTCTACCAAAACATTTTCTTCCTCACCTAGGTACATAACAAGACTGTTATGTACTGGATGAGACTGGATGACTGCTCCAGTCATCCTTGGAGGTGACTACGGTCTTGAGCCTGAGTTCTTGTCCATGGAATATGAGTGGAGTGATGCACCCATCTCCAAACCTGGCCCACAGAAACCTTGCCACTGAATGAACACCCATTTCAGTTATCTGTTGCTGTGTCACAAACAACCCCCAAGATCTAGTGCCTTAAGACAGCAACTGTTTTATCATTTCTCATGAACCTGTCAGTTGACTGGGCAGTATTTTGCTAGTCCTACCCAGGCTCAGTTATGCAACTACATTAAGCTGTAAGTTAACTTGGGCTGGAAAGTCCAAGATAGTCTCTCTCGCACATAAGGGGCCTTGTTACCACTGTGAGCTGGGGTGTCATGATTCTCCCCTTTGTGGCCTGTCTCTCCATGTGATGTCCCAACCCTCACAGCCTCTATGTGGCCTTTCTCTCCAGTGGGACCCAGACATCCTTTCAACATGGTGGTTGGGCTCCAAGAGGGAAAATATGGATGCTGCCAGCCCCCTTACGGCTTGAGCTCAGAAGCCCCAGAAGTTGCGTCCCCCTCATTCTATTGGCCGACACATGTCTCAAGTCCAACTCAGCTTCAAGGGGTGGGGAAGTAGATTCCCACCTTTTATGGGAAGAGCTTCACAGTCACAATAAGCTGGGCACAGGGAGACATGACTCATTGGGGCCATTTTTCCTGTTCTGCCACATCACCCCTGAACGTCCCCACACAGCATCCTCTCCCTCTTCCTGCGACAGGTAGATGCGCATGCTCAGGGAGCCCTTCTGAGCCCTCTGATGAACACAGAGGGGCTTCTGTTAGAGAGCACCTCACCTCCAGCTCCTGTTCTCTGGCAACTGGATGTGGTATAAGCAAGACATAAACATGGGTTGTGTTAAGCCACTGATATTACAGGGTTTATTTATTAAAGCAGCTGATCTTACCCTAAAAATAGAACTTGAAGCTAAATTCACAGCTTGAGGTTTTTCAGACCATACAGGTAATATGAACTGGATTGCAAACCTGAGAGAGGACTATCTTGTGACTATAGACTCTCAGGGGATGTTTTATCCTTTCCACTCAATGCCAAGGTCTGAGGTAATCCACTTGCCTTGCTGATCCGTGTGGTGTGAAGCATGGGAGGGTTTGGAAAGGGTAGGCAGTGGGGACAATTTATTTCTTCGTTTATCTTTGCTCTGAGGACCCCATTCTATGTGGGTGGGCTCTGGCCTTGTCTCCTGATCCCAGCCAACCCTACACCCAAGTCAGGCTGTGAAAGCCACCAGATCTCAAGTTCCCTTGGACTTGCAAATGGCCTCAGCCTGAAGCTGGCCTTGACTCTCCACTGGACTGTATGGATGCCTGCCCCCAATCAGTGTTTGGCCTCTGAGAATTCCAGACTTTCTCACCCACTCGTGCTTGCATTTAAAAATATGTTATTTATATTTTAGTTAGCATTGTAAATTATTTTCACTATGAGGGTCAGTCTGGTTCTGTAAATTTCCACACTGCCAGAAAGATAATCAGACATTTGTTGGTAGTGGTATTTAAATGTATGATAAATTTATGTGTTTCTCATGACTTCTACAGATGAACTCATCTCAGTCGACTTGTGTGAATTTCCTATTCACATCCCCTGCTTTTTTAAAACTGGACAATAGTACCAAGTGTGCTCCAAGAGTCCTGATGATATTTCCACTCGCTGTGATCTCTGGTGGCTAGTTTACATCCCAGAACCACTAGTAACATCAAAATCGACCCCACCCCATCTTTTCCTGCACACAGGGACTTATTGAACAGCTCATTCTTGCCTTCAAGTCCTGCTTTTCAGAGTTAGGTAATGTTTGTTTCATTCCACTGAACTCTCTCCTATTTCCCAGGTAGTCTGCTATGAATTTTAGGTTTATCCGTGTTTCCTTCAGTTTAGCATTCTCAGCATTAAATCCATGTCTCAGTCTGAGTTCTCCCAGAAGCAGACCCTGAGACAAGCATTCAAAGATATGTATTTATTTGGGCGGTGATCCCATAGAGCTGGATCATCCATCAAACCAAACTCTGTTTGCATTATGAAAAGAAGATAAATGGGAATGTCCAGGAGGCAGAATCAGTAAGAAAAGAGGGTTAAATGAATAGCACCCTGTTCTATAACCACCTAAAGTAACCAAAATGATTATGATGATGATTAACACTTATTGAGTATTTTCCATGAGCTTTTCGCTAAGTTTAATTCATTTGAATCTCAGAACATCCAGTGAGGTAGGATGCGTCTTATATTCCCATTTTACAGAATGACAAATTAAGGCATGAATGGGTTACTTAGTTGCCTAATGTCACACAACTAGTAAGCAATGGAGCAAAGTGTGAACCCAGGCACCCTGAGGAGGTCCATACTCCTAAATACTAAGCTATGTATTGCCTCTCAAGTTTATTCTAGAAATGGAGGTCCACTGTAGAAAATTCGGGAAATCTAGAAAAGCAGAAAGGAAAGAATAAAATTTCAGACAATTGTTTCAGTCAAATCTTGATCCCAATAGAACTTGTAAAATTTATGAGGTAGGAATTTTTAATCTGCTTTAAAAGTGAAAGAGCTAACACATTAGGAAAGCTACTCAAGGAATTGCAGCAAAAGGAAGAGGAAAGAGAAGGAAGGAGGGGGGAAGGGAGGGAAGAAAGGAGGAGGTAGAACCAGGATATAGGGACTTCTTTGGAGGTCCAGTGCTCTGTGCTCCCAATGCAGGCGGCCTGGGTTCAATCCCTTGTCAGGGAGCTAGAGCCTGCATGCTACAACTAAGAGCCGGTGCAGCCAAATAAATAAATAAGTAAATATTAAATGAAATAAAATAAAATAAAATAATAAAATAAAAAAGAACCAGGATGTAAACCAGGTTTTTCTCCATCCAAAGCACTTTATTTTAATACTCCAGTTGGCATGGGAATTTATTTCAGGAACACATTATGAGATCTAAGGACAATTCCATTAGACTGTGTGGGTGCATGTTTAGTTGTAAGACTTCAAAAATCTTTGAATCTGCACATGGAGTTTGAAGGATTTTGGTTTCAGGTCGCTCCTCTAAGGTCTGACATCACAGAAACTAGCATTTACTTTTAACTTTATACCTTTGGGCTGGACATGGAAGTAACTGTATACTCTCCCATAGCCTTTTAAGAGCCTCGTGCTTTTTGAGGCTTATTGCATATTTAAAATCGACTCAAAATAGTATTCAGGTCATTTTCCTACTAATAAAAGGGGTATGATCTAAATGATCGAAATAAAACGAAGGTACATTATGCAATTTTAAAGGGAAGTGATTTGCTCTTTTTTATTTTAAGCACTGAAGTAGAAAGATGGATAGAATAAAGACATCATTAAAGGAAATTAAATTAGGGATCAAGGAAGGGCAGGCTAATAACAACCAGCTTAATTATAATAATTTATAAAGACTCATTATAGGATGGTTTCCAAATATCATTCATTGGATCACAATAGATCTGACCTGGTACATCTTAAGTAAGCTGCTTCATTAGCAATCAGTCTGGAATCTTGAGGACTGCCAGGCAAGCATCTGCAATCTGTTATTAGTGGGGAAAAATATAAATTATTTCAAGCCATGAAGTATGTGGTTATCACTTAATGCACCATTATTAGGTATTTTAGAGAGTATTGGACAGATGGCACAGTTAGGAGGAGCCAAACCTTCTAATTTAAGAAAACCTTGAGATGAATTTTTCATTTTGTGCACAGGCTAATAATTAAAGCCTACTTTACATTCTTTATTTTGTCTTTGTGTTTTGATTTCCGACTTTGGCTGATGGTTACTGTCTCTGGCCTAGATTAACTTTTTCCTTCTGTGAATAAACATGAATTATCTATAAGGAACCTTGTACTTAAAATGTCTTATAGTTGTTAATTGCTCAATTCCTAAGGCTTTCTGAGCTTTTTCACAAAGTGGCTTCAGTTTGCATGGGTTTTCAATGTGCTAATACCTCGCCATTTAAAAAATAGGGATTTTAATACAATTAATTATCTCAGATGGTTAGTGCAGCGTGACTTAAAGCGTGGTCCCCAAGCTGGCAGCATCAGCATCACTTGGTGCTTGTTAGAAATACAGCTTCTCAGGCCTCACCCAGATGTACTGATTCAGAATCTCTGGCAGGCGGGACCCAAGAATCTGTGTTTTAAATAAGATTTCCAGGTGCTTTTTATGAGCAATAAAAATATGAGGTACAGGAGGTTATGGCTGGGGTCAGCAAGCTTTTTCTCTAAAGGGCCAGCCAGATCGTTAAGTATTTTAGGCTTTGTTGGGCCGTCTCTGTCACTGTACAGCAGAAGCAGCCATAGACATGGGTATGGCTGTGTTTGAATAACATTTTATTTATAAAACACAAAATGGGCCAGACTTGGCCCAGGGGCCATAGTTCACCAACCCCCTGGGTTAGAGCATGGAGTGCTGGTTGTCCCAGGTTTTAATAGTATGTCTGGAAGTTGGGAGACGGAAGGAAGGAGAGCTAAATTTGTAAATGCCTGCTATGTACAAGGCATCTCTTATTTACCCCCCAAACATAGGCCTGCCATATCTAGCCATGAAGATCATGTGCTGAGAGCAGCAGTTGGTGACATTTGGATTTGTATAGTACACAGCCTGGATAGCTTTATGTGGGGGTCCTAGGTTTGCATCATTTTCACGTTACAGGTAAAGAAACGTGTCCAAAGATATACTACCAGCCGGTGTCAGAACCAGGATTAATCCTGGATCTGTCTGTTTGCAGAGGCTGCGCCCTGCCCATTGATTCTGCTGAAAAATAGGTAACATAGCTGACCCTAGCTGCGGGCTATATATATTCCCCTTTCAAAAAGCATGAAGGCAAAAACTTGCCACTGGACATTGGAAGAACGAGAAAGAAAGAGAGGACTGTGTGTGTCAGTGAGAGACTCCAGGAAATACTGTTGACAATACAGGAAAAACAACAGCAACTGAAAGATTACTTTGCAACAACATCGATATTAGCGTTCTGGCAGGTTGGTGATAAGTTCTCTATCAGTTAGCTACCACCACATAACAAACCACCCCCAAACTGAAAATAAGAGTTTATGATTGCACTTGTGGTCTTGACTCAGCTCACTCGTGAATCTGTGGTCCGCTGTGGGTTGGGCAGCAACCCTGCTGGCCTTTGCTGCACTCTCCGTCATGTGTGAGAGTTGGCAGAGTGTAGGTTAGTCTAGGATGGTCTCAGCAGGGACCACTGGGCTCTCTTCCACGTGGTTAACCTCTCCCGCAGGTTAACACAGGCTTTCTCTTGTGGTAAGATCTCAAGAAAGAGGGTGAGCAGGAGTGTGCAAGCCCTTTTGAGGCTAAGACTTAGAACTGGCACCCCGTCATCAGGACTGAATCTCCTCTCAACAAAAGATGGGGTAATTTCCCCACTTCTTGAGTTTTGTCTGCCTTTGTGATTTGCTTTGGCCGATAGATTGCAGCAGAAGTGATGGTGAACCACTGTAAGCATAGGCCTCCAGTGGTCTTGAGCCCTGCCCAGTATCTGTGCCCAAGCTAGCCTGCTGGAGGTGAGTGCCATATGGAACACAGACAAGTTACCCTAGACTAGCAGCTCCTCACCCACCCACAGCTGATCAGAGAGGTGGGGGCGAGCCTAGTGAGACAAGAAGAACCAGCCACCTGAGCTCAGCCGAAACTGTGGACACACAGAGTGCTGAGCTGACCACAAAGTGGCTTTTTTATGGCACAAAAACTAATTGATAATAGATGTCATACATGTAAAATGACCACATTCTATGGACAAGGTGGGTAGTATTGAATCTTTCACTCCAATTTGAACTTCAAAAAATCGTCTAAATACCAGTGCGGATCTCCTGGCTTATCTGTGGCTACTATCAATTCCACCAACATCTTTAGAGGTGTGCTGAGAAGTCTTCAGAACATAATTCTTATCTGCAAGAAATTCGTAGTCCTGTGGGTGAGCCAGCTCTGTAAATAGGTACATGGCAATGCAATATGATACACATTGACATAGAGCTTTGGAAGCACAAGGCTGTCAAAGAAGAGGGTGTGATTTACTGTGCTTGGAGAACTTGAGAGTGGCTTTCCAGAACGATTTCCTGTGCAGAGGGAGTGAAATTCCAGCGTAAATGACCTGTGCAAAGGTGACTAGTTTCCAAAAAACACAATGGGTTCAGGGAATAATAAGTCTGGAATCTAGGACATTTAGGAGCCTCTCTAAGCTCTTATGTTCTGGGATCCCTACTTTTCCCTCTGTTTATCCCAGCCTTCGGGGTAGTAACTGCATCTTTCTCATATTCATGATCTAGATTGCCTCAACCCTAGAATTGACAATGACCTTGACATTGCTCATAACTGGTTTTATCTCTGTTTTTCCTCTGTGCTCTGAATAAAAAGTTCCCTTTATTAAATCCTCTCGGACAATACTTAGTGTGCCTTCTTGTCTCCTCACCGGAGCATGACCGATCCAATTCTTCAGGGAAATGATTCTGAGATTTACAGGATAATATAGAGGATAATTTTGCAGAGGATTGGGTGGGGAGAATGGGAGACAGGAAAAAATGAAGATCAGGACAGGACTGCAGTTTCTTCCAGGCTAGAGTTATAGGGAACCTTAACTAAAGCAGGGGCCATGGGAAAGAGAACATTTGCTCAGCCCAAGATAAAAGAGTCCCCTTTGATTCTCCTTTTTCTCTCTCTAAACCCTCAGCCCCACCCCTGCACACGCACAGACAGCAATTCCATTAGCAAGTACACTCAGTTCTCCACGCGGGAATGTTTTGAACCTGGCAGTGCTTCACTACATCTGCTACAGAAATTCTAGTCTAAGCTGATGCCTTTCCTGCCTTGATGATGACGATAGCCTCCAACTTTCTCCCCTTCTCACTCTTATTTCCCAGATAAGGCAAATCCACAGAAATAGCGTATAGATTAGTGGTTGCCTTATTCAGAGAGCAGCCAGGGGCATTCTTGAAAAACCATAATCCAGACCATGTTGTTCCGTGCTTAAAACTCTTTAATAGATTCCCCTGGTAAGAGAGAGAATTGAAGGCTTTCCACGTGCCGGTTCCTCCCTTCTCTCTGGTGTCATCCGACACCTCTCACCCCTTTAGTCATCGTCCTCCATCAGCACCGGTTTTCCTCCTCCCTGAATTCACCGAGCCACATCCTCCTCTGGGCTTTGCACTGGCTGTATCCTGTGCAGAGAACATTCTCCTACTGGCTGCCTCTCGGCTGCCTTTTATCGTCCTTCCAGTCTGGGTTCAGAGGTCATCTCTTCAGAGGGACCTCTCTTCTCTTTCCTTTCTGATGTAGAGCTTACCTTATCTCCTCATGTTCCTCACCTCGCTGTTTAATTTTCTTTGCAGCGTTTATCTGAATACATTTTATCTCCTTTCCTTCCTCCCTCCTTCGTTCCCCCCTCCCTCCCTCCCTCCCTTCCTTCCTTCCTTCCTTCCTTTTTCTCTAGTTTATTTTCTGGCTTCTCTCATTACAGTGTAACCCGCACATAAACACAAGGGCAGGGACCTAGTACACACTCAGTAAGCAGTTTTCAGAGGGATGAATGATAAGTTTAAGGAAACATTTCTGAGGTCAGTTCTATAGGCTGTGGCAACCATTTGAGCATGGGAGACAGGGAAAAGGGAGGAATGGAGAAAAACTCCTAGACTTCTTGTTAAAATCAGGCTACTGGGTGATGGCAACACTATCAACCAGATCAGGACTATCCTTAGAAGAGTGCATTTTGGAGAGAAAATGATGAAATTGATTTGGGACTATGAGAGTCTTATATGCTATAGAATACTTCGGGAGAGGTCTACTGCACAATAAAATCTGGGTCTGGAACTCCAGGGAAGTGGGGGCTCTGGAGGTAGAGCACTCATCATCATCATTATAGACATTTATGCAAATATTTATAATTTGCGAACCCAAATTATAACATATACACTTATAAATATAAGCATTTAAAAGAGAAATATATTCACAGATTTGAAGGATCACATATACATTTATAAGTATAAAATGTAATATATAAATATATTCATAGGTATGAAGATATATGCAAATGCCTACTTCATAAATGTAAATGTAAAAGGGCTTTACATTCTAGGACAAGAGCAAATGGATATAAGCCAGGTAGATGGAAAAAAAAAGATGAGATTTATGAATTTTAGAGGCTTTAGAATCGTTTAGAATCATTTTAGAAACATATTACTTTGGGCCAGTCCAGGATATATTTAGGCCTGACTTCTGACATTTGGTATTGTGGTAGGTGAACAGTTTGTATTTTTGTTTCTTTGGTTTTATGTCCATTTCTTGGTCCTCCTGAGTATCTGTAGTTTTACGCCAGGGGAATTAGAGTGGCATTGTTTAGTTCAGTCATGCTAGTCTTCTCTGCTGCTTTTCCCGCAAACAAATCTCACCAGATTATGTGTAAACTGGTGAGAAATCCAAAGTGAAATGTGTATAATTGTTCCATTTTAAGGCTCTTATGGTGGAGATAAAAGGGTTCCCTCTACATTATGACCTTGAGTGTTAGAGAAAGAAGACCTTTTTCATTTCACTGCTTGGAGGGGACACTGAACTTGTAAAATAACCGCATCTATCATTAAGTAAATCACTCTTTCACAGGTCTTTACTGTATTTTGATATTTCCAATGTAACCTAAGTTTCTTCCTGATAAACTTGTTACAAGGAGGTACCACCTGGCAGGTGTAAACAAATAGGTAAGAGCCCGTTAGCTTGTGTACATTCTGTGTCAATAGGATGCTTTCTGAATGTTTTTAAGTGATTAATCTTTTCAAGTACACTGAATATTTTCTCTAAAATATATTTGATATAACTAATTTGTTTAGAAAATTCCATCTTCTACATTTAATTCAGCAACTGTTTGTTACCTGTATATTAAGCAGTACATAAGTATGGGAAGAAGTGGAAAGGGAGTGATACCAGACCCCAGCCTCCCAGACTCAGAATAGAAGTATCTGAGTCACCACAATATAAAGTATGCTGTGAACATATAATACCACACTTATATTATCTCCATGAATCTTGGAGTCATTCAGTAATCCCAGAGGTATTATTATTCAGAAAAGGAGGGGGAAGGAATGACATTGCGCTGAAGGGCCCAGACTCTAGAGCCAGATTTCCTAGGCTTGAACTTTGGTGTATTCATCAAAGTTAAGTGGTATTAGTGGCTATAACAAAGATCCCTGAAATCCCAGTGACATAATAAAATGTGATTTAACTCACATGCCACTGCCCAGGGTGAGTCAGGAGGAACTCCTTCCTCCCCCCGCCTCCTGCAAGAGGTGATTCAGAGGCCTAGGCTCTTCATGGGGTGGCTCTCCATCTTGGGGTCATTTTCTTCCAGCCAGAGAGAGAGAGAGCATAGAAAACCATGCCACATATTGGCGGGGCCAGACCAGAAAAGTGGCCTTCACCACTTTTGCCCACATTCCAGTGGCCAGAATCAGTCACATGGCCCTGCCTTGATTCAGGGGCGGTTGGAAATGAAGCCTTCCTGCGTCATTGGAAGAAAAATTGGTTTAGCGCCCACATAGCATCAACTTTGCCATGCCTGGCTCTACCATTTGTCAGCTTATGAGTCTCCCTGTGTCTCTGTTTCCTCATCTGTAAAATGGAGATAGTAATAACACTCAAAGCATTGTTACAAAGAATAAGTGTGTCAATATATGTAAAGTGCTTAGAAGAGTGCCTGGTAAGCACAATTGAAGTAAGTTAGCTATTCCTACTTTATATTTGAGAAACATTACCATAAGGGTGATAGGAAGGGCTATAGCATTTCAGAGTGGGAAGAGACTATTTTTATCGGGGTGGGGTGTGGCTAGCAGAATAGCCCCCGCAAAGATGTTTACACTGTAAACCATGGAACCTATGAATATGTTTTCTTACCTGGCAAAAGGGACTATGCAGATGTGATTAAGGTTATGGACCTTGAGATGGGGAGATTATCCTGGATTATCTGAGTGGACTCAATCTAACCACATGATCCATTAGGAGCAGAGAACTTTCTCAGTCGGAGGCAGAGGGGGTGCGACAGAAATGGAAATCAAAGAATCTAAGCTTGACAAAGTCTGGCTTTGACAACAGAAAGTCCAGGGATCTCAGTACTCCAACCACAAGGAACTGAATTCTGCTAACAACCCAAGGAGTTTTACAGTAGATTTTTTCCCCAAGAACCTCAAAGTAAGAGCCCAGCTGGTCAACACCTTGACTTCGTCCTTTTGTATGTTTAGCAGAGGACCAAGGCGAGCCTGCCTAGATTTCTTACCTACAGAACTGTGAGATAATCAGTGTGTGTGGTTTTAAGCCATTAAGTTTGTGGTAATTTGTTATGACAACAACAGGAAACTAATAAAAAGGAGGGTCAATAAAGTATTCACAATAGAAAAGGCACTTGAGATGAATTTGATTGACAGGCAGGATTTTGTTACTTGGATAAAGTGAGAGGGCATATCAGATGGACCAAACAGCTTTGAGCAAAGGAGGGGACTGGGAAAGTGGGGTTGGGGGTTGTCAGGGTCGAGTTTCATACAGTATCAGGGATTTACCTGCAGGGGTTTGTGTTTAATTCCACAGCAAATGAGGAACGATTGCTGGATTTTGATCAGAGAAATGATGTGCTCAGGGGCATACGTTAGGAGGATGTGGAACAGTAGATACATGGGAAGAGTCACGAGCTGAGATGGTGATCCAAGTGCTTACACAATAGATCATGAACTAAGGTGGTAGCGTTGAGAGTGGAAAGGTGGACACTCAAGTAAGACTGTCCTGGGTCAGGTTCTCCAGAAGCAGACCCTGAAGCGAGCGTCCATGGGGAGGTAATTTACCAAGGCGTTGCTCTCAGTAGAAACCAGTGAGGGGGTGAGGGAAGCAGGACAGGGAAGGTGAAGACACAAGCAAGAGTGAGCTTTCAGGGCAAGCCCCAGCCTCAGCCTCGTCCTACAGGGAGCTCTGGAGCATAAATGTCCCTGCAGAGTTTGTTTTGTTTGAAGGTAAGGAACTGGGCTTTCACCCTTCTGCCCTGGTCACTCTTTGGCTGTGGGCCACCCCAGGGTGATATGTACTCCCAGGCATCGGGAGTAAAGAGTTCCAGTAGTCTCAGGGCAGCTCTCTGAAGCAGACCTCAGGTACGAACCATTGGAAGCAAAGCGACACAGGCTGGTAGATGGACGTGGAGAGCTGGTGAGAGGGACTCCCTGGGTCTGGGAGCTCACTGACAGTGCCAGCTATGGAGATGTGTGCAGCTTAAGGATGGGGCAGTTGATGGGATGTGAAGGTGAGTGAGATGGAAGGGAATTGAGGGTGGCACCAATTCCACAGCCCTTTGCCCTGGGAGAATGATGGTGCCAGGGATAAGAAGAGGAACATCAGGAAGGAAAGTTAGGCCAGGTGTAGAAAGACAGGGAAGATGGTGGCATCCATTTGGGGTACAGAATGTGCAAAACTCTCTTTTCCGTGAACACATTATTTAGAACACCAGAGGCTCAGCTCAATTTCCAAGTGATGCAAAGACCCTAAAACTTTCTGAGTTGTATGAACTCCAAGCTCCTGTGATGGTGGGGCTCCATTTCCTACCTCAATGCCTTGATTTCTTTCCATTTTCAAAAAATATCTAATGAATTTTCATGCATGAGCGTGGTCAGAATGAAGCATTATTAAATGCTTTCACTTGCTCTGAGGAAATTTTTCTCTGGTCTCCAGGGTTAGTCTAATTTAAAAAAAAAATGCTGTCGGTTATAGTATACACAGAAGCACACTGTGGCAAACAAACTAAATTGTGATAAATGAAAGAAGGGACCAGGCACTCAAAGAAAACAAGTAAGTATTTCCTAATCTAACATAATTACTGAATTGTTACTCCAGCAAGAAGAGTGGGGAGAATGCCATGTTCTAACTTCAGTTCCATTTAACAAATGATTCCTGGGTGCTCTTTATATGCAGGAAGCTATTCTAGGTCTTCTGGGAGATGGAGAATGCCTGAGTTGGCTCCTTGGATAGCCTGCTGGTCTAATATGTGAGAGGTACATCCTTGAAAAGCAACCTGGAGAGTCCCTACAAGCTTTGTCTCTGGAATGACAGTGTAAATTTAATTCTTATGGTGCCATTAAGCTACGTGATCCTGTGCAAGTCGTTTCACTGCTTTATTCAAGATTCATTGATTGACACCTGCCGTGTACCATGCATTGCAGATAATGTAACCTTTAAGCTGCCCTGGAGCACAGGGGAGTGATAGCATCTTCCTCAAAGGGATGCTTCAAGGATAAAATGACCTCCCCTCAAAGTGTGGTTACTGGACGGGCAGCATCCACAAAACCTGGACGCTTGCTCGAAATTCAGATTCTTGATTCTGTCCCACACCTGCTGAATCCCAGGCTCTAGGGAGGATGTCCTCAAATCTGTATAACAAGCCCCCCCCACCCCACATGCCTCCCAGGCAGACTCAAGTTTGGGAAGCACTGGATCCAATGAGGGAGCGTGTAAGAGCTGGCATGACGTGGTGACTAGGACTGCAGGTGTGGAGCCGGGCTGCCTCCCCATCTGCGCGTTGGATAACCTTGGAACAACATACCCTGAAGCACAGTGTCTCTGTTTCTTCATCTGTTCAGTGGTGAATAGTGAAGTAGGGGGTATGTACGCACTTAGAAGAGGGTCTGGCACCTTGTTTCAAGAAATACCACCCATTGTCATTATTAAAGGACTTAGCTTGGTAAATATTGGCTATTTTTTAATGCACGGGGATGCTCAGTGTATTAAGACCTTTGGGTTCAAATGAAGATTCCAATTCAAGTTAGCTCTAAGGCCTCAGGCAAGTGCTTAGCTTCAGCATCTCTGAAATGGGAATGATACTAGCAACTGTCTACTGGAGTGAATTCTAAAGGTAGTGTGCAGACGGCCCCCAAAAGTATGACCTTGGCCTTGGTCTTGCAAACTCTTATCGCTAAATAAAGTGCACAAATTTCCAATTTGCGAAAACTCAGTCTTATGGCCCAGGGATCCTGGAATTTAAGAGAAAGATGGATTTTAAGGTCTAAAGTCAGGAAAATTTTTGAATGAATAACAACATAGGAAGCAGCTAGATACCAATATCATAAGGAATTTGTGCAAACCCAGTTTCTGTGGAATGGAAAACGTAGAAATCAACCAGGAGGAAAAAATAAATCAGAAGTAGAGGAAGAATGGTTAGGAATGTTGATTGATATATCAGTCAGCATGGGCTAGGTTATTCTGGATAACAAATAGACCCTGTATCTCAGTGTCTTACAATCAAAAAAGATTAGTTTCTTGTTCATACTTTGTGCCATTTGTATGCTACCTGTAGCTTTGTTCCACATCCTCTCCACCTTGAGGTGCAGGCTGACTAATCTGTGCACTATTTATCTCTGAACACATTAATGTGGCAATTTCAAACCACCACAGAACTTCAGCAGTATTCAGGAATAAACATTTATGCTTTTTGCTGAGTCTACATGCCTGCTGGACAGTTCTGCTGATCTGGGTTAGGCTCAGTTGGTCTCAGCTTGGCTCCCTCACATACTTGGTGGTTGACTTGCAATAGACTGGTCTAGGATGGTCTCAGCTGGGACATCTCATCTGTGGGCCCCTCATTCTTCATCCTCATTCTTCAACAAGCTAAGCCAAGCTTGTTCACATGACAGTATCCGGGTACCAAGACAGTGAGTGAAGCCCTCCTGCAAATTAGATTATGAAATAGCACGTCATTGCTTCTACCACATTCTATTGGCCAAATCATGTCATGGACCAGCCCAGATTCTAGGAAAGAAGAACTCCGCCTTTGATGGAAGTTGCTACAAAATCACATTATCAAGGCAGAGGTGAAGAGCTGCAATCATTTTTGCCATCAGTATCCTAAAATCTAGAACATTGTTGGCCAAAAAAGAAGTGAACATAGGAAATATCCTCTTGTAAGTGACACACATCACTTCTCTCATATTTCTTTGTTAGAGCAAGTCATATGGTCAAACCTGATGCCAACGAGGTAGGGAAATAGAATACTGTATCACAGAAAGGGCAGTGAGTATTTATAAAAATAACAGTCTTCTCAAAAAAGAGAGAGGGAAAAATACAGGTTTCTTCAAGTGTGTTGGTGCCTCACAGACATTGTACTGGCAGGAGAATGTTTCCCAGATATTAGACATGACATGAAAATGTTAATAATACCCTTTTATGCTTCCAAAGGGTTGTCCCTTAAAAGTCCCTGAAGCATTTAGGGACTCCCACTGTCATAATCTCCAGTTCAGTCAATACAGCCTATTATCAATCTGACCCTTGGAAGAAGCAGGCGTACCCTTTGTGCCTGATGTGGCAAATAGTACAACATACCCCAAAAGAACCCTGAAAATAGGTATGTTTTCAAAAGTTGATTCTCATTCAGTCAAGGTGCAGCAGGTACTAATCCAAGTTCACAAACTCAGGTGTGTAAGAAATTCAGCTCTTTTTATTTCCTGTAACTCTAGTTAATTTCTATTATGAGACTCTATGCCACAATGGAGTACGAATATGATTTTAATTAATTCAGGGTTTCCACATGCTTGCCTAGGACTGGATGTCAGCCCTGGGGCTTTCATTGTGCCATGGCTTGAGTGGTGTGGGATCAGGGATATGGAGTCCTCTGTCATGTTGGCATATGTTGAGCCATCCTTCATCCTGGTTCTCATCTTTGGTCCTACAGACCACTGTTGCACAATCCTACAGTCTGTCTGTAGGATCCCAGAGGGGGCTCTCTCTCCCCCACCTCAGGCTTGCTGGACACCTGGGCTCTGGGCCACATCAGCAGTGGGCAGCCTGGGGGTCTATGTGAACCCCTTCACAATTGTCATGCCATCCTGGGTCTTCAGGAGGCATTCTACAGACCCTACCATAATGGGGCTGAAGGCAGGATCTTTGTGAGGTTGATCAGGGCCAGCTGTCTAGACACAATCTGCTTCCCTTTCCATCCCAGGCTCTTACTGACCACCTAGGATTTTTACCAAAGGAGATCTAACCCCTTCCTCACTTCACTCCTCCAAATCTATCCTGTTGTTGTTGTTTATCAATCCTGTCCCAAGAAGTTGAGTCTGAGATTTCATGGTTTCCTCTCTTAGGCAACCATCCCCATGCTCCTCCCTGCCCTCAAGTTCCTTTTTTTTTGTTTGAGGGGTGGGTAAGCTGGTGAGCTTTGCTTTTGCACATCTTACCTTGTCCCAAATCTATTTTATTATCTGTGTGTGTGTGTGCTCTTTTTTTCCCACAGGACCTAAGCTTTTAAAACTCAAAAGCCTGGAAAGCAGTTGTTGTTTCTCCCCTTTTATCATCCATTCCTTGAGGTAATAAACATAAAGATGATGCTGCTGGAATGGGGATGAGGGGAGGAGATAGGAGTTAATAGGAATTAGCAGGAATAAAAATAACAAAAGCAAAAATGATTTTTTGATTGTTGGTGTGCTGGTAAATGCTTAATAACCATTCTTACACACACACACACACACACACACACACACGAAGCCTGGATTTGTAGTGTTTGAGTTTTATAGTGTCTGGCCTTACATTTAGGTCTTTATTCCATTTTGAGTTTGTTTCTGTGTATGGTGTTAGGAAATGTTCTAATTTCATTCTTTTACATGCAGCTGTCCAGTTTTCCCAGCACCATTTATTAAAGAGGCTGTTTTTTCTCCACTGAATATTCTTGCCTCCTTTATCAAAGATAAGGTGACCATATGTGCCTGGGTTTATCTCTGGGCTTTCTATCCTGTTCCATTGATCTATATTTCTGTTTTTGTGCCAGTACCATACTGTCTTGATTACTGTAGCTTTGTTGTATAGTCTGAAATCAGGGAGCCTGATTCCTCCAGCTCGGTTTTTCTTTCTCAAGATTGCTTTCGCTGTTCGGAGTCCTTTGTGTTTCCATACAAACTGTAAAATTTTTTGTTCTAGTTCTGTGAAAAATGCCACTGCTAGTTTGATAGGGATTGCATTGAATCTATAGATTGCTTTGGGTAGTGTAGTCATTTTCACAATGTTGATTCTTCCAATCCAAGAACATGGCATATCTCTCCGTCTGTTGGTATCATCTTTAATTTCTTTCATCAGTGTCTTATAGGTTTCTGCATACAGGTCTTTTGTCTCCCTAGGTAGGTTTATTCCGAGGTCTTTTATTCTTTTTGTTGCAGTGGTAAATGGGAGTGTTTCCTTAATTTCTCTTTCAAATTTTTCATCAGTAGTGTACATGAATGCCAGAGATTTCTGTGCATTAATTTTGTATCCTGCCACTTTACCAAATTCATATGATTAGCTCTAGTAGTTTTCTGGTAACATCTTTAGGATTCTCTATGTATAGTATCATGTCATCTGCAAACAGTGACAGTTTTATTTCTTTTCCAATTTGGATTCCTTTTATTTCTTTTTCTTCTCTGATTGCTGTAGCTAAAATTTCCAAAACTATGTTGAATAATAGTGTGAGAGTGGGCAACCTTGTCTTGTTCCTGATCTTAGTGGAAATGGTTTCAGTTTTTCACCATTGAGAACGATGTTGGCTGTGGCTTTGTCCATATGTGGCCTTTATTATGTTGAGATAAGTTATCTCTATGCCTACTTTCTGGAAGGTGTTTATCAAAAATGGGTGTTGAATTTTGTCGAAACTTTTTTTGCATCTATTGATGTTATCATATGGTTTTTATCCTTTAACTTGTTAATATGGTGTATCACATGAATTGATTTGTGTATATTGAAGGATCCTTGCATTCCTGGGATAAACCTGACTTGATCATGGTGTATGATCCTTTTAATGTGCTGTTGGATTCTGTTTGCTAGTGTTTTGTTGAGGATTTTTGCATCTATGTTCATCAGTGATATTGGCCTGTAGTTTTCTTTCTTTGTGAAGTCTTTGCCTGGTTTTGGTATCAGGGTGATGGTGGTCTCATAGAATGAGTTTGGGGGTGCTCCTCCCTGTGTTATATTTTGGAAGAGTTTGAGAAGGATAGGTGTTAGTTCTTCTCTAAATGCTTGATAGAATTCACCTGTGAAGCCATCTGGTCCCGGGCTTTTGTTTGTTGGAAAACTTTTAATCACAGTTTCAATTTCAGTGCTTGTGATTGGTCTGTTCATATTTTCTATTTCTTCCTGGTTCAGTCTCAGAAGGTTGTACATTTCTACAAATTTGTCCATTTCTTCCAGGTTGTCCATTTTATTGGCATATAGTTGCTTGTAGTAATCTCTCATGATCCTTTGTATTTCTGCAGTGTCAGTTGTTACTTCTCCTTTTTCATTTCTAATTCTATTGATTTGAGTCTTCTCCCTTTTTTTCTTGATGAGTCTGGCTAATGGATTATCAACTTTATTTAACTTCTCAAAGAACCAGCTTTTAGTTTTATTGATCTTTGCTACCATTTCCTTCATCTCTTTTTCATTTATTTCTGATCTGATCTTTATGATTTCTTTCCTTCTGCTAACTTTGGGGTTTTTTCTGTCTTCTTTCTCAAATTGCTTTAGGTTGTTTCTTTGAGATTTTTCTTGTTTCTTGAGGTAGGCTTGTATTGCTATAAATTTCCCTCTTAGAACTGCTTTTGCTGCATCCCATAGGTTTTGGGTCATCATGTTTACATTGTCATTTGTTTCTAGGTATTTTTAAAATTTCCTCTTTGATTTCTTCTGTGATCTCTTGGTTATTAAGTAGTTTATTGTTTAGCCTCCGTTTGTTTGTATTTTTTAGATTTTTTCCTATAGTTGATATCTAGTCTCATAGCATTGTGGTCGGAAAAGATACTTGATACAATTTCAATTTTCTTAAATGTACCAAGGCTTGATTTGTCACCCAATATATGATCTATCCTGGAGAATGTTCCATGAGCACTTGAGAAGAAAGTATATTCTGTTGTTTTTGGATGGAATGTCCTATGAATATGAATGAAGTCCATCTTGTCTAATGTGTCATTTAAGGCTTGTGTTTCCTTATTTTTTTCATTTTGGATGATCTGTCCATTAGTGAAAGTGGGGTGTTAAAGTTCCCTACTATGATTGTGTTACTGTCGATTTCCCCTTTTATGGCTGTTAGCATTTGCCTTATGTACTGAGGTGCTCCTATGTTGTGTGTGTAAATATTTATAATTGTTATATCTTCTTCTTGGATCGATCCCTTGATCATTCTTTAGTGTCCTTCTTTGTCTCTTGTAATAGTCTTTATTTTAAAGTCTATTTTGTCTGATATGAGAATTGCTACTCCAGCTTTCTTTTTTTTTTTTTTTTTTTTTTTTTCGGTATGCAGGCCTCTCACTGTTGTGGCCTCTCCCGTTGCGGAGCACAGGCTCCGGATGCGCAGGCTCAGGGGCCATGGCTCACGGGCCCAGCCGCTCCGCGGCATATGGGATCCTCCCGGACCGGGGCACGAACCCGTATCCCCTGCATCGGCAGGCGGACTCTCAACCACTGCGCCACCAGGGAGGCCCCCAGCTTTCTTTTGATTTCCATTTGCATGGAATATATTTTTCCATCCCCTCACTTTCAGTCTGTATGTGTCCCTAGGTCTGAAGTGGGTCTCTTGTAGACAGCATATATATGTGTCTTGTTTTTGTATCCATTCAGCCAGTCTATGTCTTTTGGTTGGAGCATTTAATCAATTTACATTTAAGGTAATTATCAATATTATATTCCTATTACCATTTTCTTAAGTGTTTTGGTTTTGTTATTGTAGGTCTTTTCCTTCTCTTATGTTTCCTGCCTAGAGAAGTTCCTTTATCATTTGTTGTAAAGCTGGTTTGGTGGTGCCGAATTATCTTAGCTTTTGCTTGTCTGTAAAGGTTTTAATTTCTCCGTCAAATATGAATGAGATCCTTGCTGCATAAAGCAATCTTCATTGTAGGTTTTTCCCTTTCATCACTTTGATTATGTCCAACCACTCCCTTCTGGCTTGCAGAGTTTCTGCTGAAAGATCAGCTGTTAACCTTATGGGGACTCCCTTATATTTTATTTGTTCTTTTTCCCTTGCTGCTTTTAATATTTTTTCTTTATATTTAATTTTTGATAGTTTGATTAATATGTGTGTTGTTGTGTTTCTCCTTAGATTTATTCTGTATGGGACTCTCTGTGCTTTCTGGACTTGATTAAATATTTCCTTTCCCATATTAGGGAAGTTTTCAACTATAATCTCTTCAAATATTTTCTCAGTCCCTTTCTTTCCCTCTTCTTCTTCTGGGACCCCTATAATTCAAATGTTGGTGTGTTTAATGTTGTCCCAGAAGTCTCTGGGACTGTCCTCTATTCTTTTCATTCTTTTTTCTTTATTCTGCTCTGCAGTAGTTATTTCCACTATTTTATCTTCCAGTTCACTTATCCGTTCTTCTGCCCCAGTTATTCTGCTACTGATTCCTTCTAGAGAATTTTTAATTTCATTTATTGTGTTATTCATCATCGTTTGTTTACTCTTCAGTTCTCCTAGGTCCTTGTTAAACGTTTCTTGTATTTTCTCCATTCTATTTCCAAGATTTTGGATCATCTTTACTATCATTACTCTGAATTCTTTTATGTAGACTGCATATTTCCTCTTCATTTGTTTGGTCTCGTGGGTTTTTACCTTGGGCATTCATGTGCTGTGTGTTTCTCTGTCTTCTCATTTTGCTTAACTTACTGTGTTTGGGGTCTCCTTCTTGCAGGCTGCAGGTTCATAGTTCCCATTCTTTTTGGTGTCTGCCCCCAGTGGCTAAGGTTGGTTCAGTGGGTTGTGTAGGCTTTCTGGTGGAGGGGACTAGTGCCTGTGTTCTGGTGGATGAGTCTGGATCTTGTCTTTCTGGTGGGCAGGTCCACGTCTGGTGGTGTGTTTTGGGGTTTCTGTGACCTTATTATGACTTTAGGCAGCCTCTCTGCTAATGGATGTGTTTGTGTTCCTGTCTTGCTAGTTGTTGGGCATAGGGTGTCCAGCACTGTAGCTTGCTGGTCGTTGAGTGGAGCTGGGTCTTAGATTTGAGATGGATATCTCTGGGAGAGCTTTCACCATTTGATATTAAGTGGAGCTGGGAGGCCTTGTTGGATCAATGTCCTGAACTAGGTTCTCCCACCTCAGAGGCACAGGCCTGATACCCAGGCGGAGCACCAAAACCCTGTCAGCCACACGGCTTAGAAGAAAAGGGAGAAAGAAAGAAAGAATGTAAAAAATAAAATAAAGTTATTAAAATAAAAAATAAAAATTAAAAATTAAAAAAATTAAAAAGTAATAAAAAAAGAAAAAAATATAGAGATAAAGAAAGAAGAGACCAACAAAACCAAAAAACAAATCCACAAATGATAACAAGCTCTAAAAACTATACTAAAAAAAACGGACAGACAGACCCCTAGGAGAAATGGTAAAAAACAAAGCTATACAGACAAAATCACACACAGAAGCATACACATACACTGTCACAAAAAGAGAAAAAGGAAAAATATATATATATTGTGGCTCCCAAAGTCCACCTCCTCAATTTGGGATGATTTGTTGTCTATTCAGGTATTCCACAGATGAAGCACACATCAAGTTGATTGTGGAGATTTAATCTGCTGCTCCTGAGGCTGCTGGGAGAAATTTCCCTTTCTCTTTGTTAGCACAGCTCCTGAGGTTCAGCTTTGGATTTGACCCTGCTTCTGCGTGTAGATCGCCTGAGGGCATCTGTTCTTCGCTCAGATAGGACAGGGTTAAAGGAGCAGCTGATGAGGGGGCTCTGCCTCACTCAGACTGGGGGGAGGGAGGAGTACAGATGCAGGACAAGCCTTCAGTGGCAGAGGCCGGCATGATGGTGTACTAGCCTGAGGCATGCTGTGTGTTCTCCTGGGGAAGTTGTCCCTGGATCACGGGACCCTGGCACTAGCGGGCTGCACAGGCTTGCACACAACCTTCTTGGTGGCCGCAGTAGCAGACTTAGCGTCTCATGCCTGTCCCTGGTGTCTGCGCTGATAGCCACGGCTCATGCCCGTCTCTGGAGCTCGTTTAGTGGTGCTCTGAATCCCCTCTCCTCGTGCACTCCGAAACAGTGGTCTCTTGCCTCTTAGCTGTGGTGCACTAGCCCCCTTCAGGCTGTGTTCATGCAGCAAACCCCAGTCCTCTCCCTGGGGTCTGACCTCCGAAGCCAGAGCCTCAGCTCCCAGCCCCCACCCACCCCAGCGGGTGAGCAGATAAGCCTCTCGGGCTGGTGAGTGCTGGTCCGCACTGATCCCTGTCTCCGCCAGTGAAGGGGCTTCCTAGTGTGTGGAAACTTTTCCTCCTTCACAGCTACCTCCCACTCATGCAGGTCCTATCCCTATTCTTTTGTCTCTGTTTTTTCTTTTTTCTTTTGCCCTACCCAGGTACATGGAGAGTTTCTTGCCTTTTGGGAGGTCTGAGGTCTTCTGCCAGCATTCAGTAGGTGTTCTGTAGGAGTTGTTCCACATGTAGATGTATTTCTGATGTATTTGTGGGGAGGAAGGTGATCTCCATGTCTTACTCTTCTGCCATCTTGAAGGTCTCCTTCTATATTACATTTTCTTTATCCACTCATTCATCAAAGTGCATTTACGTCATTCTATAGCTCGGCTATTGTGAATAATGCTGTAATGGACATGAGGGTACAGGTATTTCTCTGAGACACTGACTTCAGTTCTTTCGTGTATATGGTCAGAAGTGGGATTGCTGCGTCATATGGAAGTTCTATTTTTAATCACTTGTTTCTTCTTAACCTAGTAGCTCCCCACATTTCTAATGTGTCTATGTTTATAGGAACATGTCAGAGTCATACACCGGGATGGATTCTAGACAAAATGGAAAAAAAAAGTTTGATCATGTTTGCAGAAGTTGAGTACCACAAACGTTGTTTGTGAAATGAATAAACAATACCACTTGCGTGTTAGACTTCAAAATTATGCTTTTGTGGTGAGTAAAACAGAAATTATTTTGTTGAATGAATTGAATAATATATTTTGTCATCATCGATTTTATCAATCAACAAATGTTAAAGTATAACGCTATCAGGTACAAGACACTCCACTGATTTTTCTTTAAAAGGAGCGTCTATTGCACAAATAATTATTGGCATTATTAAGTAGTTAATGGACTATCTCCATTAAACGAGTCCCAGTCAATATTCTACTTCCCAACTGCTTCACCAAAAAGCAGCATATTCCTTGAGTTGGAACATTTTAGTTCTATAGAAAAAAAATTATTAAAAATTTTTGACATATGGCTTGGTGATGGAGTTAGTAAATAAATATCATTGTGCATGCTTAAAAAAATAAGTGTAGATTATGAACTGCTTTTAAATGTTAAGAACATTGTAATAGTCATAAAAGGCTGGGGCATAAAATCTTGACTTCAGCTCAGTTTCCCATATTATGTACTGTCCTAACATAACCTCCAAAAGAAAGACTGCAAATTCAGTGCCACACAAAGAGGAGTAAGAATGTTTGCAAAATCTTGTCAGAAATAAGATAAACCTGTATATACAGTTTAAAAGTAGAAGAGCTATGTTAAGCTCATCTGTGTGTTACAAAGCTCAGGACTTCGATTTCCTTTCATGTCACTAAATAGAACAGTCCAATAATCCATAGCAAAATGCAGGGAAAGGGGAAAGAAAAGTTGAAAAGTTACCAAAACATTAATTATGCTTCTGAGAAACCTGCAAATGCAATAGTGTTAAGCCCAGTAGCCTTTCAGGGCTGTGTGGGACGGTTATGGCTTTCTCCTTTGTATACAAGAGGAGCCACCACTGGATCCAGCTTTTTTTTACTGTGGTTCTTTTGTTCTCACAGCTCTGCATAAGAAAGAGAAAATGTTCTTAAGTAGTGTAAATAAGCTCTAAGAGCTAATGGATTAAAATGAAGCTGTTGAAACCATAAAATTTGAGATGAAACCCTGAAGCCTTACTCTGACATTATCTAAAAATACAGTAGTTTTCCCTGATAAAATATTTCATACACATAAATTATTTCTGTCTCTGTCTCTCACACACACTTTTTGGTGATGGCTAGACTAGCATAAAATGTTTCCTTCAGACACTTATAAAAATGCAAGCCTTTGGAAAAGTAATTTGAATTTATATTTTAAACAGATACTTAATGAAACCAAAATATCAGCCAAACATGTTGTGAGGTGCACTAATTGAATCTGAAACGAAATTCAAACATATTTAACTGTGCTGAAAACACTGGAACAAAGTATATATTCTCTAAACCTATTGAACAGAAACAAAACCGAATCATCAATATCTTTTTTGATCCAAACCAGTAATTCATTTGAAATTTCTATTCCTCCTTTTAATTGAAAATTTATCCTGAAAGTGTGTTGGGTTTTATGTGGCTGTTTGGCCAGGTTGCTTATTCCTTACAGGGAACCCCGATGTTCCTTGGAGCTCCGTTATAGGGAAGCAGCTATGAGGACCCTGGAGAAGGTGCGTGATTTTTTTTCCAAAACAAAGATTAAGTATATTTGTCATAGATAATAATAATTCCCACTGTTTTCTCAATTATTCCTAGGTTTTCTCTGTTGGAGAACCTTTTGAACAAATATCCATCCCACTGACAATCATTTTAATTGGAATTTAGGAGATAGCTAATATACACAATAATACATCCAGATAAAATCAATGATCCTAAAAGGCCAGGTTGTTTTTGCCACTGCTCCAATTAAAGTGCGGCAGTAAAGAGCAGAACTGACATTGATTTTCCTTTTGCTTTTTTTGAAAATAGATCTTTTCCTTGATAAGCAATGAAAAAATATATTCTACAGGACCTTTTTTTCTTTGTGCTGTATAAAGTTGCTTCTAATGTACTCTTGGTTATCTACTTGATAATGAGCAAAGTTTAGTACCAATTAATCCACTGCTATGGTATTTCCTTTTGCTTGTTTTCATTCAATTCATTTCAAAATACCAAGGTGGAAAAAAGCAAAGACAGGAATTTAAGCTTGTCAACTGCATTGAATATGTCACTCAAAGGCAGATTAACCATAGCAGTTTTTCACACGATGCGGGGAAAGCATTCCCAAAATTATATTCAGGACAATAAATGAAATATACCCAGGCATTAAAGATTTTAAAAGAGGCTGTAAATTAAAAAAGGGAAGTACTGTTTATTTTATCTGAGTATATCACACCAAAGTGATAACCTAAAATTTAAAATCAAAATGTAAGTTTGACTTTGGAATACTCCCTTTCAACACTGTCATACACAACGGTGTCTATTTATAACATGAGTGCTGGGGGTGGGGCAGGGAGAGGAAGTGAATCATCAAAGATGTTTTGATTTCATGACAAAGATTCAGTTGGAAGCTTATCACCCTGATGCACAGTACTATACCATATGGGTGCATACCTTGAGTTACAATTTCCTGTTATTCTTTATTCCTGTAAAACAAATGCAGCCCAAATGTGGAAGAAGAGTATAGTGGGTATAAAATGTATCTATCACTACAGGCTATGACAGAAAAAGCCATCCAAACCTCCATCCTGTTTCAATAATATCTATTTGCATGCATCAAGGAAACACAGGATTCTCTGTGAAAACCTCCAATGTGCTCGGAAATGTTTCATGGTCATAAAGTCACTCCTTTCCTGATTTAATATTAGCTCCAAGGGAAAATATTTTTTTCTGCTGAATGGTGGCACCCTTCAGGACAATAAGGATCCTTGGAGGGTCTTTCTTCTCAAAATGAGTTATGCCAGGACCTAGTGAAGGCTGACGGGAACACATAACCAAGGGTGTTTACAACCCTGGGTCACTGGTTCAGATAAGGGACCACACCGTTAGCCTCCACTTTCCTTTGAGAGATACACAAAACATTCCCTCCTGTCAAATTGGGAAACTTCCATTAGTACTCATTTCTCAAAAAGGAATTATGTCTGCATCTAGAATATACACATTACCAAGATGAGCTTGAAATTGGATCTTGTTTAGGCAATCAAAACATCTTTGGTGATTCACTTCCCATCACTGAACTAAAAAAGTGAAGGCACAAATAGCCACACTTCACACATAATTAACTCGAAATGCAGCATTTCGCTGATCTGAAAGTCATTTCTAGATCCCAACTTCATAGAATTCCCTCCTCCTCCATCCCACAATGGCCCGATCCCCATCCACCTTCCCCCGTTACTGCCCACGTGGGAAGTGTATAGGATGCATTTGACGTGCATTGGGGGGTGCAAATGACTTTTACATCATTAAATGCAACTGAATACTCAATCCTGGAGTAGGCATCTTGTTTCTTTTATAAGATACGGGTTTAGGATGAGGAGGAAGATTAACTGTGTTATGCAAAAATGCAATCAGCATATTGAAAAGAATTGGGATCCTCAAAAAAAATAAATTGGCCCGTTTATACAAAATACAAAAATAGTCAAAGCTTATCTGTGCTCTTAGAAGTAAGGACAGAGGTATCCCTGGTGGGGATAGTTACAGGAAGGGAACAGATAACGTTCTGTTTTTTGGTTGGGGTACAAAAAGATGGAGCAAGCTCTACACTCCACGTGCACTTCTAGAAACTTTCTTTCTATTCAGTAGAGAGTAGAAAATTTACAGGCATGTCTAAGCAATGCCGTTTGCTTTTAGATCCAGTCATAGAACTGCTGATGACCCTTGGTATTATGATTTTTAAACCTTTCATTTTGAAATAATTATAAATTCAGAAGAAGTTGCAAAAGATAGTACAGGGAGTCTCATGTAACCTTTACCTTGTTTTCCTAAGTGGTTCAATTTTACATGACTATGTTATAACACCAAAACCAGGAAATGGACATGGGTACCATGTGTATGTATATATAGTTCCAGTCATTTTAATCACGTAAGTAGATTCCTCTGACGACCACCAACCAGAGACAGAACCATTCCACTACCACAGAAATCTCTCCTGCTGCCCAGGGTCAGGTTCCACCCCTTCCTCGCCACCATTCCTAAACCCTGGTAGCCACTAATCTCTTTCCCATCTCTATAAGTTTGCCTTTTTGAGATTTTTATGAATGGAATCATACTGTATGTTACCTTCTCAGATTGGCTTTTTTTTTTAAACTTAGCATAATGCCCTTGAGATTCATCCAAGTTGTTACGTGTATTAGTAGTTCACTCCTTTTTATTGCTGAGAAGTCTTTCACAGTATGATGTACATAGTTTGTTTAACCATTTACTTATTGAGGGATATCTTGGTTGTTTCTAGTTTGGGGATATTATAAGTAAAGCGGCTGTGAACTATCATGTATAGGTTTTTGTTCAGACATAAATCTTCATTTCTCTGAGATAAATGCCCAGGAATGCAATTGCTAGGTTGTATGGTAGATATATGTTTTGTTTTTTAAAAGAAATTGCCAAACACTTTTCCAGAGTGGCTGTACCATTTTACATTCCCACCAGCAATATATGAGAGATCCAGTTTTTCTGTGTCCTCGCCAGCATTTATATTATCATTATTTTTATGTTTTAGCTCTTCTAATAAGTGTGTTGTGATAGCTCATTGTGGTCTTAATTTTAATTTCCCTAATGGCTCATGATGTGGAACAACTTTTCATGTGCTTATTTGCCATTCCTATATCCTCTTCAGTGAAACATCTCTTCATACTGTTCAACTTCATTTTGTTTTCTTTATTTTTGCTATCTTGCCTAATTAAGTCCCTCAATATTTTTAGCTACTTCTTAAGATAACTAAAGATGTTTCCCCTATTCCAGTATCTACAGGTTGTTACTTCTGCTAGTGATGACTGATACTTCCCACTTGTTTCCAGAGTGCCTCTGCTTTCTCACCCCCTTTACATTGCTCATCCTCTTCATTCTGTCCAGAAAGTCACTTTCTAGACTCTTTGCCTCTCTTATACTCTGGTTACTGATGGAACTTCAAAGTCCTAGTGGATTCACATCAAATGACAGCATTTCCAGGAAGCCTTCGCTTTTCTTACCAAATAAACATAATCATGAATCCCTTAAATTGGCAGCATACTTTAAAAGATAGTTCCAAATGGCACCCTGGGAAATGCCATTAGCGCTCTATCCATACGGCATTTGGCATATTTTCCACACCGACTTCTGTAGCAGCAGCCACTCCTTTCTGTTTTTTTCTGCCCAGAGGCTTTCTCTGGCTTTCGGGGGCTGCTCTGCTGGAGCAGAAGTGCTGGGAGTAGCCCCAGATCAATGCTGAAGCTTCCTTGCTCCTGATTTGAGATTATTGATTGCCCAGAGTCCCCAAGTGGGATTAAGCCCCCCATTGCCCACGGTGTTAACTGGCTTGAAAACACGCCTCTTACTGACTGCCTTCTCTGTCTTACTTTCCTGATGATATTTTCTGAGGTCCCCTTCTGCATAAACTCAGATCATTGTCTCAGGTTCTTCTTTGGGAGAACCCCAAAGTAGGCAGCAAGTATTACCTTCTACCTTGATTGATAGTAACCCACAAACTCATGGTCTTTCCTACTAAACTGACAGCTTTTTGCAGAAAGGAAACTAGAAAGAGAAAAAAAAAAAAACAAGAAGATATCATGGTAGAGAGAACAGCAAGTTCAAAGGCCATGATGCCAACATATTCTCGGTGGGTTCAAGAAAGAATAAAGTATCAGTCGGGGAGGTGAGGGCGATCTGGCTGCAACACCTGTCACCCCACTGATTGCCAGGGTTGATTCGGCTAGGCGGGTGTCCCCTCCCTCCCTCACCACTCCATGTGCATCCCTCCCGAAGCTGCAAGCTCAGTCGAAGAGGACCACCTTCCCGATAGAGGAGGACTGTTCTTCAGTCAAGGGTATACGAGTAGCTGTGCTCCCCTGCTAGAACCTCCAAACAAGCTCTCAAGTTACCAGTCGGGCTGCCGTGGAGTAAGCAAGGATAAACGTGGCTGGAGTTGGAGATGAGCTCATGTAGAAAAGTTCTGACTTCCCCCTTCTTCAAATAGAGAATGAGAACAAGTGGCTGAAGAGAGTTTTATGGCCAAATTGCCTGGGAAATGTGATATTTCTCATTAATGTCATCAGTTTCTAAATCTTCAATATATCATCAATGCACACAGGCTATTTCTCCTGGTATTTTAATGATTAATACACATAGTCAAACTAATTAGAAACCTTAGGATATTCTTGTTATATGGAAAATTGGGTGCACAGACAGACAAGGTTACAGGTTATATATTTATTCATTAAACAGATATGAAGGCAGCGCATGTAGGTTACATCTTGGGGTGGAGTTAAAGTGACAGTCTGTGAAATGGGCAGAGATACTAGCCCTTTTCAGACTGGGATGTACCGGTCATTGAATTTTGGTTAGACCTTACTCATGCTACGTTCTCATGTTATTAATCTCAAAGATGAAACAACCTAAATCTTGACATAAATCCTTCCCAAACCAGGGGATTAAAGCATTAATACCAATCAGCTATATCTGTGACCAGAGGTCATGAAGCTTTTCTGCAGAGCTGAAAAATAGATTTCATTCTTGATGTGAGACATTGCCATTTATCAAAGAATTGATCAAATTCTATAAGATTCAGTGACTTTGAGGAGAAGAATGTTCCCTGGAGACCAGGCTGAGAGGTATCCATGAGGAGAAGAATGTTCCCTGGAGACCAGGCTGAGAGGTATCCAAATCCACTTCACTTCTGTTTGAAGGTAGACTTTCAGGATTTAAGTTACGCCATGAACATGAAAAGATGCCTGACATCACTAATCACTGGGGACATGCAAATCAAACTACAATGAGATATCACCTCACAACTGTAAGAATGGCTGTTGTCAAAAGGACAAGAGATAGCAAATGCTGGTGAGGACGTGAAGAAAAGGGAACCCTGGTACACTCTTGCTGGGAATGTAAACTGGTGCAGCCACTCTGGAAAACAGTATGGAAGTCCTTCAAACAATTAAAAATACAACTACCATATGATCCAGCTATTCCACTTCTGGATATATATTTAAAGAAATGATATCAGGACTTCAAAGAGATATCTGCACTCCCATGTTCATTGCAGCATGATTCACAATTATCAAGACACGGAAACAGCCTAAGTGTCCATTGACAGATGAATGGATCTATATATATGGAACAGATGAATGGATCTATATATACGGATCCATGTATATAATGGAATATTATTTAGCCACAGAAAAGAAGGAAATCCTGCCCCTGTAACAAGATGGATGGACCCTGAGGGCTTATGCTGAGTGCAATTAGTCAGACAGAGAAAGACAAATACTATATGATATCAGATATATGTGGAATCTAAAAACATAGAACTCATAGTAACAGAGTAGAATGGTGATTGCCAGATGCTAGGCTGGGGAAATGGGGAGATGTTTGTCAAAGAGTACACATTTTTAGTTATAGGATAAATAAGTGCTAAGGATCTTTAGTACAGGATGGTGACTATAGTTAACAATACTGTATTGTACACTTGAAAGTTTCTATGAGAATAGAGCCTTAATGTTCCTACCATAATAACAACAACAACAAAATGGTAATTATATGAAGGATGTGTTAGCTAACCTCATTGTGGTAAATATATCACAATATATACATGTATCAAATTATCACATTGTACACTTTAAACTTCTACGATGTTATACATCAAACATATCTCAATAAAGCCAGGGTGGGGAAGAGTTATGCCATGAACGGGGAGAAGAAATATAAATACAATAAGCCCATCTTGGCATCTTCCTTATATGCATTTTCAGGAATAAAATATTTAAAAAGGGATAATTTATTTACATTAGCTTTCTCTTAGTTGTGTACCTTCGTTTTGTAATCTGTTATCACTTCTGCATAACAAAGTAACCCCCAAACGTAGTGATTTAAAACAACAGAAGGATTTATTTTGGGAAGAGTTCAATAGGGGATAGCTGTCTCTGCTTTACTTGGCTTCTGATAGAAAGGAGGCTGGAATGCTATAATCATCTTAAGGTCTGTTCCCTCATGTGTCTTGCTGAGAAGATGAAATAGTTGGGTCCGGCAAGGCCAGGGTTCCTGGGGGCAAGGCTGTCTATCTCTATGGGAGGTCTCCACATGGTCTCCCCTTCTTTGTAGCTTCAGTGTAGCTGAACTTCTTGCATATTGGCACTGGGTTCTCAGAGTGCACATCCCAAAGGATTGCCATCAGGCAAAGCCATACTGCCTTTTATTACCTAGTCTCAGAAATCTTATATCACATCTGCCAAAGTCTGTTGATTGAGGAGACATTTACAAGGTTTACTCAGGTTCAAGGGAGGAGACACAGCTGAAGGAGTGTCAGTGTCACATTGTAGGAAGATGTTTGGCCATCTTTGGAAAATACTGTCTGCCATATCTTGCCTTTTCTAATATGTGCTGAACCGCAGACCTGCAGGCAAAATAGCTCACAGCTTTTGAGATCTGAGTCTGGCTCCCTGAACTGAACAACTGGAAATGATAAAAAGATTAAAAAAACACTCATGTTATGTACATTTTTATACCTGGGCATTGCATTGGAATCAGACAGAACTGAGTCTGAATCTCAGCTCTGCTATTTTCAACTCAGGTTTCTTCATCTGCAAAAATGTGTGGAATTCCTATCTCAGAGTAGTTATGGTGATTAAATGAGATAGTTCATGTAAACCCTGAACATAATGCCTGCCCATATGGTTACTGGTTTCAGAGGGGAGTGTTAGTGATGGAGATAGAAATGAATAGTAGTAAAAGAGGTGAAATATTTTTTTAAAATGTCTGTTTTGAATCATCTCTGTAGGTTTTCTTCTGTGGTTCCCCTAAATTACCCAATAAGTGAGCTTCCTCTAGTCTTATACCACTCAAGCTCATGGCCGTTAGTGCTGTGTATTTGATGAATGCACATGGATTTGAATTAAACAGAATCAAATCAAGCGCCTTCTAAAAAGAATGCCTTGGACTTCCCTGGTGGCGCAGTGGTTGAGAGTCTGCCTGCCGATGCAGGGGACACGGGTTCGTGCCCCGGTCCAGGAAGATCCCACATGCCGCGGAGCAGCTGGGCCCGTGAGCCATGGCCACTGAGCCTGCGCTCCGCAATGGGAGAGGCCACAACAGTGAGAGGCCCGCGTACCGCAAAAAAAAAAAAAAAAAAAAAAAGAATACCTCAGTGCTGTTCTTGGTTCAGCCCATGAATCACTGTGGAACTTGGCACTGGTAAGCTTTGTGCATATTGCACAACTATAGCATTGCTTTAGGGTTGACCCTTTCCACTGTAGAAGATCTATCAGTTAGGATCGGCAGTGAAACCCACAAACAGTGAGTGTGAGACATGTGGCCTCCAAAGGGAGGCTGCTGCCCCTCAGAAAGCCTGTGAGCTCACCAGGGGCCCCCAGGCTCTCTCCTTCCATCTGAGGGCCCCGTACTGCTTGCTGTCAGGTCTCCTCATTCATCTTCAAACCTCAAACTCTCCTGGACGTCTTTCACTCCTCTCTTCAATGGTTCACCTGCTCTTACTTTCTAGCTCTGCATTTCATTGAAAGCCTTTAGAATCTTTGAGGGCAAGTAATGTGTGTACTACTTCTTTCATCCTTACATGTATTTTTAACACCCACCACTGCCTAGACACTGTTCTCGGCCCTGGAAAGTCACAATGAGCTACAGAAGCTCCCTGTCTTAGGCTGGGCTCCCCCAGAAGCACACCTGGAGACATGGATTCATGTGCAAGTAGCATATGTAGGAGGTGATCTCAGGAAACACCAGTAGGTGGGTGGGGAAGTGGAGCAGTAAAGGGAGGAGCTGCAAAGGGGTACGTTTTCCAGCAGGTTCAACACTGTAGACAAGTGGAGCTTGATCGTGCTGGGGAGCCCTGGGAAACAGTGCAGGTTACATTCCTCAGAGTGATCCTACCCAAGTGGACGAGGGGCTGGGCTGTCTATACTCCCATCAACTCCCAACAGGGCAATTCCTGGGCCCCTCTGCAAAAGCTGGTCCCAGCAGCTAGAGAAAGCTCTCAGGCAAATAACTGTGTGTGATAAAAGGTGGTCCAGGGTGGACTGAAGTAATGAGGGGATGTATTAGTTTTGTGGGGCTACTATAACAAAATATCACAAACTGGGTGGCTTAGACAAGCAGAAATGTATTGCCTCACAGTTCTGGAGGCCTGAAGTCTGAAATTAAGGTGTAGGTAAGGCTATGCTTCCTCTAAAACTGCAGAGGAATCCATCCTTGCCTCTTTCTAGCTTCTGGTGGACCGCTGGCAATCATCGACAGTACTTGGCTTGTAGGTGCCTCATTCCAATCCTGTGTCCATATGTGGTGTTCTCCCCACGTCCTCATTTCATCTTCCTTCTGGGTGTGTCTATCTTTGTGTGCAAATCTCCCCTTTTTGTAAGGATACCAGTTAAATCAGGGGCCACCTCGTTTTTACTTGAATATCTTGGTAAAGAGCCTATTTCCAAAGAAGGATACGTTCTGAGGTACTAAGGGTTAGGATGTCAACATATCTTTTTGGGAAGACAATTCAACTGGTAACAGGGGATAGAAGTGGGGTGCTGGCATCATCTGATGTAGTTTCTGCTTTAAAGAGCCTATACTCTAGTGGGAGAAAACTAACAATAAAGAAAATATATAAGTACAATATATGATATAGGATGGTCAAAAGTGCAATGGAGAAAAATATAAAGAGGAAGTAGGATATTTCTTTGTAATCCCTAAAAGCCTTAGCACAGTTCTACACACAATGCTGGGGTTAAATACACGTTTTTGTCATGACTACATGTATAAATATAGAGAGCATTACTATTTTTTTAAGGTTTTTTTAATTATGTGTAACACAAAGTTATTTAAGTCAATAAATTTTTAAGGAATTTCACATGTTCTGATTCTTTCCACTGCCAACACCTTAGTTTCTCCAAACTCATAATCTTCAAGATAAAACAGCCCTTTCAAAAAGAAGTTATCATGTGAGTCAGCGCAGAATTCTTTTTTTTTTTTTTTTGTGGTACGCGGGCCTCTCACTGTTGTGGCCTCTCCCGTTGCGGAGCACAGGCTCCGGACGCGCAGGCTCAGCGGCCATGGCTCACAGGCCCAGCCACTCTGTGGCATGTGGGATCTTCCCGGACCGGGGCACGAACACGTGTCCCCTGCATCGGCAGGTGGTCTCTCAACCACTGCGCCACCAGGGAAGCCCCAGCCCACAATTCTTTTCGTTAAGCTTCTTTGATCTCCAATGAAATATGGACACACTTCAAACTTCCCTACCTGTAATCTTTGGGATCCAATTTCCTCAAGCGATTTACTTTAGGACCATGTTTAGGGTCAGGAGATGGATCTGCCTGGTTCTGAATTTGACACCCTCTAAAAATGTATTAGGTTCAAATCATATTCACTCCTAAGCCATCACATATTCACTCCTAAGCCATCACACAGTACAGATCATTGAGATATGCCAATACCTAAGATAAAAAGTTTGTTAGGTTTTTCATAGTTTACTTGGCAGAGAGCATTACTATTTACATTGTTATTCACTGGATGTTTAATATCCATCAAAGATCATACAATTAGTGCACTGGGTCTTTGTGGAGCTTTTGTGTCTCTTGTTATTTTAATGGTTTGTTTATTTACTCACTAAGGACTTTTAGCAACTCCATATGTTGAAATGTTGAGATCACTAAAGTAATCAATCAGAAGAAAATTGTAATCTCCCTGCAGAATTACTTTGAGGAAGAAGGGTTAACATTTTGATATATATGTTGATATAAGGTGCCTCCAAAAAAAGCAGTTTTATAAAACATTAGCCTGAAAAAGGAATGTCAACACGGAAACAGTCTCCAGTTTACTTAAGGTGGTCACAGTGATACCTCTTTCTATCCATCTCATGAGGCTCTCATTTGGTGCATTTAATTTTATTATTATTTTTTTTTAAAGGAGACGTTGGGGGTAGGAGTTTATTAATTTTTTAAATTTATTTTTGCTGTGTTGGATCTTCGTTTCTGTGTGAGGGCTTTCTCTAGTTGTGGCAAGCGGGGGCCACTCTTCATCGCGGTGCACGGGCCTCTCACTATCGCGGCCTCTCTTGTTGCGGAGCACAGGCTCCAGATGCGCAGGCTCAGTAGTTGTGGCTCACGGGCCTAGTTCCTCTGCGGCATGTGGGATCCTCCCAGACCAGGGCTCGAACCCGTGTCCCTTGCATTAGCAGGCGGATTCTCAACCACTGCGCCACCAGGGAAGCCCTATTATTATTTTTAATGCAACTCCTTAGCAACTCAGAAAGGGACATTCTAAGCATTGAAGGTATAATTATACACCACAGTTTCACAGTGGTAGAAATTATAGCAATAAAACCCTTCTAACTCTGTGTATTGTGGGGAAAAGTGACATTAATGCTAAACAGTGGGTAATAAATGAGAGGTGTTGTCAAGCAGTACAGTGACAGAAAAGTACCCTTGCAGATCTTCTTTATTTTTTTGAATAATTACCAGTTATAAAAAAAAAGGGAACAGGTCGATACTATAATCCCTTTCTGTTATTAATTGGAAGAGGGACAATTTTAATCTTATTTTGACAGTCCTTACCTAAACTGTTAACAGTTTCTTTACTCTACGTTATTAGATTAAGCCACAAACTGTAGTTGCTGGTGACCGGGCATCCTCTCTCTGCTCTTTCAAATCTTGCTCCCTGGGCTCCATGCCCTGAGACCCAGGGGGTTCCACTCAATCCTGGTCTTAAATACACACTTTTTTTTTTTTTTCCTGAAAGCTACTAAGCACAGTTTGAATGCCAGTGCTTTCAATTAAACCTTCTAGGTTTTGTACTGGTGTTAAATAGGCCACCACCAGGGTTGGTTGCTTCCAATAAATGTAGAACTAAGGGAAACGATAGTGTGTAGAGACAGATGATCCTTTTAAACAGTATAATGGAGATAAAAGATTGAGCAAACTGCTCTTTTTCTTGCTTGAGTTAGAATAGAAACGTTGTAAATGATACTCTTAAACAACTGAACCACAGTAAATATATCCACTGACAGAGGAAAAAGAAAGAAAAAGGGCCTTTAGTTAACTGTGTTAGTGATTGGCAACACATATGTCAAAATGGAAGAGAGAGCTGATCCAATATTCAGGGTTGATTTCATATTTAACAAGATTACATAGTGAAGAGACATTTAGATGATTGTCTTTCCTCCCCTGTCCTTCTTGCTGTCTTTTTGTGGCCTGTGTGGAGGACCAGGTCAGCTTCCTCTAATTGCCATGCACATTGGAAGGCCAAGAGGACAGTAGGCAAGCCCATGTCCCCTGGCCCCCCTCACCCCCTGTACACTGACTGCTTCTCACTGTATGCAGTTATGACTGTCTTCCTGAGCACTTTCTCTGTCAGTGGAAACCAGGCTTGGCCATTCACAGGGCAGGTGAGAGGTAGGGTGAAGTCCTTGTCCATGGGGACAGTGCTTAATCTTCCCCCTTCAGATGAGGCAACTCCGAGTGAGGTGTGTCATACACTCTCCCCAGATGTCCTCAGTTGGATGGAGCTCCAGTTGATCACAGTGATAATCTGCCTGTAATGCACCCAGTATTGGCTTCCTTCCTTGCCTTGTCTTGTTTCCTGGAATCGCGCCCCACCCCCCCACCCCGCCGCACCATAAACTACCAGTACTCACATCCTCATGTTACCATCACTATGAAGATTTTTTTTTTTCAATTTCTTTCATTTTATTTTTAAGATGGCTCCATTTCTCAGGACAGAACAATACAAATACAAGATTCAGTCCTTGGGACTGGCTGAGACGACATTCATCTGCTCTCCTAAAAGCACTAGCTCAGCTCTCAAAGAGGAATTACAAATCTGAGAAGTTAGGGAAAGGTGTAGACTAATTAAACAAGAAAAGTTGATTACTGACATTAGTACTCTAATCTTCGCATCAGTATTAATACAAACTCAACCCTTTCCAGTCAGGGAACCTGCCATTCCATTCCTAATCAAGTGGTTTTAAAACCTCAGAAAGCAAAAGAATTTCATAAAGGTGTAAACCAATATGCTTCCTTTAGAGTCACTGCAATATAGAAGAGAAATTTTTTTTGTAAGCTTCTCTTTCTGAGTTCTGCAGGCTTCATGGTACTTCAGAGCCCCAATAATCAAGCAGTTCATGACAAAAGATAAAAGTGAAAAAGTAGACACAGAGATCTGTGAAAACTTCGCCCATTTTGCTATAAGTATCCATTGATCGATTTATCACTTCAGCAGGAATTCCGGATAACAGAAGCTCAGCTGTTAGTACTGTTGTCTTTATCTTCTTTTCACCCTTAGGAAAATATTTGTATAGTCCCATGTATGCAAGTTGTAAAGTAAGAAATGGAGCAAATATGGACAAATATTTGCAAACAAAAGCTCTGACTCCAAAGGCAAGAAGAGCACATCCCACCAATCTAAATATTCGAAAAGAGTCAAATTCTTCAGTTGTATTTCCATCCTCTTGGTTGGGTTTTTCACTAATCAACTGTTTCCTTAGCTTCATTGCCTCTTCAAATCTGGAGAGGTACTGTTCTAGGCCATGGCGAGAACCCCTCTGGACAGTGTCTGCTGTCAGGTCTCTGTTGCGCTGCCGGAGCTCAAAGGCTTACATCAATACTGCACTCAGGAGGTTTAATGAAAGAGTCCAATTTGTCTCCCAGATGAGTCCCCTTTACCTCGGCCACACCACTCTGCTGGTCACTTGTTCCTGTACTGACCGAATCACCCAGCACTACTCGCTTTGAAACTGAAGGAATGGTGAGGGAGTTCAGTTTATCACTGTCCTGCTGCTTTGATTTTGTTTGGCTTTCTTCTTCCGCGCCGCTCCCCGGCCTGTGAAAGCCCATGATTCGGTTGATGCGCTGTTCCGAGTTCATGAGCAGCTTTCTCCGCCGCAGCTCGGCCCGACGCTGGGAAGCCGACAGGCCTGAGCCCGCCGGGGTCCCCGGCCGGTCCCCGCTGTCGGTAGCTATGGTGACCGGCTCCATCTTGCCCTCCACAATCCGGGAGTGGTGACGGTGACAGCAGCGGTAGCCGCGGCGACGAAGACTCCTGGCCGGGCCGCAAGGCAAGCGTCCCTCTACCTCTGTGGACCCGCCCCCTTCCCTAGGGCTTGGCCGCATATGCAGCCTAAGCACGCGCGCCGCCTGACGGGACCAAGCGCGAGCCTTGCGCCGCCATCTTGAGTGAGGGCATCGTTGGACGCCTCAGTTCCTCCCGCCTGGGCTGGCCCTCGTTGCTCCTCTCCCCCTGCCAGCGGGACCCGGTGGCGTTCCCTCGGAAGTGAAGAAAACCGGCACCTAGCCTGACGCACGGAAAACGTATGGGAGCGAGGAATAAACTCTTCCTACCTGGTGCCAGGAAGCAAAATGGAGATTGCAGCGGCAGACACTGGTTTCCAGTGATCTTCTTCGGCCTAGCTTATAGGCTTCGGAAATGCGACTATGAAGATTTTTGTGTTTTAGATATAAGGGAGCTCTTTGGCCTTTATAATTGCCCTTTTCTTCTTTTCTCAAAGCAATATTCACAGCCAGTCCAGATTTTTCCAGAAACCTTTTCATATTGCTTTTTTTTAAAAAAACAGATCAGATTGGTTATGTCAGCATGATTCTGTCCTCTAACCCTGTATGGTCTTCTTAAGCTCTCCCTTCTACAGGATTAATTAAAGCACTTGCTTCACAATCCAAAGTTTAAATAAAGTACCCTGGGTCATACAGATAGGTTTCAAGTTCAAGTTGTCCTGACCAAAACTTCCTTTCCAACCCCCAATACACACCATCTCCCAATAGTTTAGAGTGGCAAGTAGCACAGTGGTCACTGGTTTGGTTGGAGGTTGTTAGCTTCTTCTTTTCCCTTAAACAGCACAAGAAAAGAAGGGAAACCAGGGCCAGGGTCCAGAAAGTTGCCTGAGACTATTGTGCTTGAGCTTTTGTAGGCCAAATGGGTTGGCCCATTACTTGTGTGTGGTTAATAATCTTTCTGCAGGCCTTCCTCAAAGAAGAGCAATAGTGCTTAAAATTATATCTTTTAAGGGAGGAGTCTCCATATGGTTTCCTAAATCTTAGAGAAGAAGGTATCACGTCTTCTGGAAATTCGGTAAGCTTACCCCTGGTCTAAAATATCCAGGATTTTGACACGTACATACTCTGGTTAAATAAATACATGAACAATTGTTTGAAAAATTGGTCTGTGCGCAATAGTAGCAATAGTGGTTTTCTTTTTTCCTTCAAGGAAATAATTATTGAGATCCTACTGTGTACATGTTTTAAAAGCTGGTCCCCTATGCATGATGGGGCCTCACCAGAACTCAGGGCTGGGGTGCTTACTGCATCCTGGAAAAGAGTCTGTTCCCTTCTGCTATAAGTTTCCTTGCATTGTGGAGTTTGCAGAAGTGATTGTGTCATACCCAAGTAAAAGAAGCTCACAGGATGAATGGGAGGATTAATGGGGAGGTTAAGCTCTTAAACAAATGCAGCTCACATTTATTTCTTGTTTTTTGACCAGGATCCCAAACACATTTGCCCAAGAAGCATTTCAAAATGATTTTTGGTGATTAGCTATCATATAGAAAAAGAAGTAAGGTAACTGACCTGTCCTTTGTAGAAATGCTTCAACAATAGGATGAGAATTCCTACAAAATCTAAATATTGGTTTGTTTCCTCCATCTAGTTATCAGTGTCCACAAAGGCCATAGAGATATAATTGTTAAAGATTAAAAATAGGCACCCATAGAAGTCATTTCTCTAATTTGTTCCTTCAGGAGTGTTTTATATGGTATAAAAAAAGTACAAAAGTAAATATCATGGCCAATACCAAAGTAGTCTAGTTCCCATGATAAGGAATGCCTTAAAGTAGATAGAAATGTGATATTATCAGGGCAGAAATGTAGAAACAGAACCGTCACGTAGGATATATCCTATAGAACTATATAGGTAGCTGGAATATAGAGTTAGTTCAAGAAGTAATAGTAACAGCCAGTATCATTAGAGTGACCTGGGTCTCTCCAGAGAGCTACTGAATCATAATCTGAATTTTAAGAAGATACCATGCACAGCCTGAAGTTTGAGAAGCATTGCCTTAGAGCCTAGACTTATGCTGTTCAATACAGTACCCACTAGCCATGTGTGGCTAGTGGGTACTGTATTGAATGTATTGTATTCAATGTACTGTATTCAAATGCTACTGAGCATTTGAAATGTGGCTAGCCTAAATAGAAATATGCTACACCAAATTTCAAAGATGTAATATAAGAAAAATAATGCAAAATATATTACCAGAGATAAAGAAAGCCACTTCATAGTGGTAAAGCGGTAACTTCCTCAAGAGGACATAATAGAACTTCAACATATATAAAGAAAAAATCTGATAGAAATGAAAGAACAAATTGGCAAATCCACAATTATAGTCAGAAATTTCAATGCCCTGTCTCATCTCAATAACTGATAGTTGAGGTAGGCAGAAAATCAGTAAGTATAAAGAAATATTCTTTATAACATTTAAAAAAACATTCTTTTCATGTGCACATGGAACATTTATCAAGACAGACCATATTCTGGATCATAATACAAGTATTAGTAAATTTAAAAGGATTAAAATCCTTTATTTAAGAATATTTATCACAATGGAATTAAAATAGCAATCAATAGCAGAAAGATCTCTGGAAAATTCTTACATATTTGGAAACCAAATAACACATCTAAATAACCCAAGAGTTAAAGAAGAAATCAAAGAAAATTAGAAAGTATTTTGGATTGAATGAAAATAAGACAGCATATCAAAATTTTGTAGGATGTTGCTAAAGCAGAACTTAGGGACAAATTTACAGTATGTTTAAGCACCTATTTCACGGAAGAAGGAAAGTCACAAATCAATTACCTCAGCTTGCATCTCAAGAAACTAGAAAAAAGAAAATAAATGAAAAATAAAGTAAGCAGAAGAAAGGAAATAATAAGATCAATGCTTATGTTCAAGAAGTCAAAAGTAAGAAAACACTAATGACAATTTGTGAAACCAAAAGCTGGACCTTTTGTGATGATAAATAAAATTGATAAACCTCTAGGTATAGTTAGCAGGAAAAAAAATAACATTAGGAATGAGAAAGATGATACTTATAGGGATACGGTAGGATAATCAAATAGTTAACTTAGAAGGCCCATTAAGGGATTGTAGATAGAGAGGGAACTTTAGGGGACTTTGGGAGACCACAGTAAGATTAATGTTCACTCAAGAAAGTAATGGGAAAATCCTGAAACAATGTGGGGTTGCTTGACTCATAAAGCAGAGCAAGTCACTTAGCATCAAAGTCAGATTGGCTTGCCTAACAACAAAACCAAGCTAATTTGCTTAGCAACAAAACCGTGCAACAGAAGCATGAGACTTGCCCTGAAACAATAAAACAATAGTGGAAAATAAGGCCTGCAACCTGCCCAGTGGTGTCAACAAGTTAATGACCCCCAGGACATGCTCTTTGCACACAAAAGAACAATCATTTATGGAAGGTGACATTTCAAAGAGAAAAACCCTCATTGTACTGAGACCTGAAATAATTTTTCCATAGTGCCGTGACAGTCCTGGCCTGACCATATAGGGACAGAACTCCCCTGCCCAATCTGGAGGAAGGGCTGATGATGGAAGCATGACATCTATTCAAGAATGAAAGTAGCCATACCATTTTGCATTCCCACAAGCTTCTCCCCCTCCCCTTTCTTCCTTTGATTATAGAAATGTAACCTACTAAGTACTCAGGGCAGCACAGCACTCGCCTGCCTGCTTATAAGCCTCACAAGCATCCTATTCTAATAAATCACTTCTTACCTATCACTGCCTCTCACTGAATTCTTTTTGCGTTGAGACATAAAGGTCCAGAGCTCTTCGGAGCCCCATGAAATGCCACCTAGCTGTTTCAATACCACTATATGTCCTACATATGTTTAAAATATAATAAGGGAAAATTATGAACAACTTTATGCCACTAAGTTTGATAACCTAGATGAAATGGACAAATTCCTCGAAAGTCCCAAACTACCAAGGCTGACCCAGGAAGAAACAGATAACCTGAACATCCCTACTTCCAGTGATTAGGATATATAACTAGTTTATCATGATAATTTAAAGAAATTGAATTCATAGTTAAAAGCCTTCCTCCAAGGATAAATCCAGGCCCAGATGGCTTCACTGGTGAATTCTGTCAAACATTTAAGGAAGAAATAATACCAATTTTAGGCAAAATCTTCCAGAAAATTGAAGAGGAGGCAATACTTTCTGACCCTTTCTCTGAAGCAACCATAACCCTGATATCAAAATGAGACAAAGATATTACAAGAAAAAAAAAGGACAGACCAATATCCCTCTCTCAGGAACATAGGTACAAAAATTCCAAACAAAATTTTAGCATTTCAAATCCAACAGTTCGAAAAAGAGAGAATACCTCATGACCATGTGAGGTGTATTTCAAGAAAACATGATTTATTTAACATTCAAGAGACAGTCTGTTTAATGCATCATATTAAAAAACAAACAAAAATCTTTGTGACTTTTGGTTAAGCAAAGAGTTCTCAACAAAAGCACAATCTATAAAAGAAAAATTGATAAATACTTTTTAAAAATTAAAACTTTTGTTCTTTGAAAGACAAAGAATGAAGAATTACAGACTAGGAGAAAATATTTGCAAATTGAGTATCTCACAAAGAACGTTTATCCACAATATATGAAGAACACTCAAAACTCATTAATAAGAAAACAAACAGCCCAATAATAAAATTTGCACAATATTTGATCAGACACTTCACTAAAGAAGATATGTGAATGGCAAATACACACATGAAAAGATGTCTTAAGATCGTTAGCCATTAAGGATATGCAAATTAAAACCTCAAGAGGATAGCACTACAAACCTATTAGAATGGCTGCAGTAAAAAACAATAACAACAGCAACAATGCTAAGCACTGATGAAGATGTTCCACAACTAGAAGAGATACACTGCTCGTGGGAATGCAAAATGTTACAGCTACTTTGGAAAAGAGCCTGGAAGTTTCTTACAAAGTTAACCATACATTTGCTCTATGACCTACCTGTCCCACAACTGGGTAGTCACTCAAGAGAAATATAAATTTATGTTTACACATAAACCTATATACAGATGTTTATAAGCAACTTTATCTTCAAAATTGGACATGACTAAATGTCCTTCAATGGGTGAAAGAATTAAAGGTACATTCCTAAAAGAAAGAAGACTCACAAGAAAAAGGGAGCAGACTATTGATACTTGCCACAAAAGGTATAAATAATTACATTATTTTGCTAGTTTAAAGGAGCCAGACCCAAAAGGCTTCTACTGTATGATTCCATGTATATGACATCCAGAAAAGGCAAACAAAAGGGATGGACAACCCATTGGTGTTTGCCAGGGTTAGATTGGGGGGAAAATTTGAATACAAGGGAGGAGAGAGAGGGAGTTGTTTTCGAGGCTGGAACTGTTCAGTGTCTTGACATTCGTGGTGGATACATGACTCTGCATTTGTGAAGGCAGAATAATAGCCCCCAAAGATGTCCACCTCCTAATTCCCAGAACCAGTAAATAGATTACCATGACGAAGAGGAGTTAAAGTTGTGGACAGGGTTAAAGTTTCTAATCAGTTGATCTTAAAATAGGGAAATTATCCTGGATTATCCGGGTGGGCTCAGTATAATCACAAGTGTTCTTAAAAGTGGAAGAGGGAGGTGGAAAAGGAGGTCACCGTGATGTGATTTGAGAAGGACTCAGCTTGCCTCTGCTGACTTTGGAGATGGAGCAAGGGGGCCACAAGCCAAGGAATGTGGGAAACCTGTAGCTGCAAAAAGCAAGGAAAGGGATGCTACCCAGAACCTTCAGAAAGGAATGCAGCCCTGTCAATGCCTCAGTTTTAACCGAGTGAAAATCATGTCAGACTTCTGTCCTACAGACTGTAAGATAATACATTTGTGTTGTTTAATGCACTCAATTTGTGGTACTGTGTTATGATAGCAATAGAAAACTAATACAGCATTCATTTGCCCAAACTTACAGAATTGTGTATCAGAAGTGGACTTGATGTTAATTAAAAAATAAATTGAAAACCTTTAAAGTTACATAGGTGGTTCACAGGGTATTTCTATTGGACAACACCAGTGTAAACCATCTCAAAAGCAGGGAAGTACCTTTTTATCCTGAGTATTTAGCACAGTGGCTGATGTGAAACATTGTAACTACCAAACATATGTTAGATGCATATGTAAATTAGAAAAGGTGACTGGCATTGTGCCCTGCTGCTCTTTTCAAGCTTATCCTCCAGCCCCCAGAAACTCAAGGACCCCCCCCTACCCCAACATTCCCTCTGATACATTAACCTCTTCCTAACCTATTTCTGTTCCTTGTTAGAGCCAAGGAAGATGCATATAGATTAATCCTTTGTTTTAAAATGAATGTGAGTACAGGGACTCTGTTCTGCAAGCAAAAGTTGAGTACATACAGGCAAATACCTGTGCACTTGAGCTAGAGAATATTTAAAATAAAGATAGTCACAGAAAATACAAGGCTTTGGTTATCTTCAAGGAGTATGTGAGCACCTTGGATAAAAAGGTGCTACACATTCAAAATGTAATTACTCTGCATAGTTTTCTGAACTCAGACACTTCAGTATTACTGTGTATTATTTTTGATCATCAAGTAATTTTTGCAGTCTTATTCTTTAGAAGAGGCTTAGGAATTTCATATCTTTCTGTTTTCAAAAAAGGAAGCAAAGACTGCTCTTACTCAGATAATAACACTTTGTGTAAAACACTTTCATCCTTAATGTCTAGAATATAAAAAAAATTGGAAGAAACCATGAAGATTATTAATTTCCATGGCAAAAGTTAGCTCACATCGTTCAAGAAGATTCTTTACTTTTTGGAGGAATTTAAAACTAACTATTGTCCCTTAGATAGGGGCTGTAGACATCCTGAAATTACAAGTAAAATTTATGTGTGTTTTTTCCTGGAGACAAGAAACATACCTTTCATCAGCATCACAAAGAGAACAGCCACTGCCTTAGCAGATGCGTAAGAGTCCACTTGTGGAGGAGAAAAGAAGAGTTATTTCATATATAGTGCTCACATACCAGTTTCCTAAAATGTGTTTTTTAGAACAGTGGTCCCAAAAGCATCGTTAAGAGGAAAAGGATTCCACGGTGTAATCATGGGAAACATTTTACTTTATGTATTTTTGGAGATTCTTAACACATATCACTCATTTTTTACATCATAGGTCTTGAGAAAATTTACTTGATAGTTAAAAACCAACTCTCACCATAGAGCAACATTGCTGGTGCATTGTGTACACACACTGTGAATCTAAAGCCATATATTTATTTGTTTTAAATCTTTATTGAAGTCCCATATATTTTTAAAATCTAAAACTGTAAATTCTTAAATCTGTTTATCTTAAAGAAAGCTGTTTTTATGAATGAAAGATATTTTAGCTTGTGAATGATTTTGTCTAAATATCAGTCTTTAATATATACTGAAGGGAGATACTTTCTCATTTAAGAAGGAACTGTGACTTAATTCTAATTGTATCCAACAGTAAAAAACAAAACAAGACATACCTACTCAGTTGCTATTTCTTCCTTTTACATTTCCAAGGAATTTGGTAGAACACTTGCTGGAAAAAAAATCACATCTTGGGCTGTTTCGGGCACTCAATTCACAGATCTCATTGAATCCTCACTACACAGTGTAGTGTTATACACATGTGGGATCCCAGGATCAGAGAGGTTAAGGAAAAAATTTTTAACTAGGTTTATTGAGATCCAATTTACATACCATAAAATTCTCCTGGTTATAACATACATACAATTCAGCAGTTTCTTTTTTTTAATTTTTAAATTTAATTTTTTATATTTTATATACAGCAGGTTCTTATTGTCATCAATTTTATACACATCAGTGTATACATGTCAATCCCAATCGCCCAATTCATCACACCACCACCACCACCCACTGTGGCTTTCCCGCCTTGGTGTCCATACATTTGTTCTCTACATCTGTGTCTCAATTTCTGCCCTGCAAACCGGTTCATCTGTACCATTTTTCTAGGTTCCACATATATGCATTAATATACAATATTTGTTTTCTCTTTCTGACTTACTTCACTCTGTATGACAGGTTCTAGATCCATGCACATCACAACAAATGACCCAATTGTGTTCCTTTTTATGGCTGAGTAATATTCCATTGTATATATGTACACCTTCTCTGTCCTTTCATCTGTCAAGGGGCATTTAGGTTACTTCCATGACCTGGCTACTGTAAATAGTGCTGCAATGAATATTGTGGTACATGACTCTTTTTGAATTATGGATTACTCAGGGTATATACCCAAAAGTGAGATTGCTGGATCATATGGTAATTCTATTTTTAGTTTCTTAAGGAACCTCCATACTGTTCTCCATAGTGGCTGTATCAATTTACATTCCCACAGACAGTGCAAGAGGGTTTGCTTTTCTCCACAGCCTCTCCAGCATTTGTTGCTTGTAGATTTTCTGATGATGCCCATTCTAACTAGTGTGAGGTGATACCTCATTGTAGTTTTGATTTGCATTTCTCTAATAATCAGTGATGTTGAGCAACTTTTCATGTGCTTCTTGGCCATCTGTATGTCTTCTTTGGTGAAATGTCTATTTAGGTCTTCTGCCCATTTTTGTATTGGGTTGTTTATTTCTTTAATATTGAGCTGCATGAGCTGTTTATATATTTTGGAGATTTATCCTTTGTCCATTGATTCGTTTGCAAATACTTTCTCCCATTCTGAGGGTTGTCTTTTCATCTTGTTTATGGTTTCCTTTGCTGTGCAAAAGCTTTGAAGTTTCATTAGGTCCCATTTCTTTATTTTTGTTTTTATTTCCGTTCCTGTGGGAGGTGGGTCAAAAAAGATCTTGCTGTGATTTATGTCAAAGAGTGTTCTTCCTATGTTTTCCTCTAAGAGTTTTATAGTGTCTGGTCTTACATTTAGGTCTCTAATACATTTTGAGTTTACTTTTGTGTATGGTGTTAGGGAGTGTTCTAATTTCATTCTTCTACATGTAGCTGTCCAGTTTTCCCAGCACCACTTATTGAAGTGACTGTCTTTTCTCCATTGTATATCCTTGCCTCCTTTGTCGTAGATTAGTTGACCATAGGTGCATGGGTTTATCTCTGGGCTTTCTATCTTGTTGCATTGATCTATGTTTCTGTTTTTGTGCCAGTACCATATTGTCTTGATTACTGTAGCTTTGTAGTATAGTCTGAAGTCAGGGAGCCTGATTCCTCCAGCTCCATTTTTTTCCCTCAAGACTGCTTTAGCTATTCAGGGTGTTTCATGTCTCCATACAAATTTTAAGATTTTTTTTTCTAGTTCTGTAAAAAATGCCATTGGTAATTTGATAAGGATTGCATTGAATCTGTAGATTGCTTTGGGTAGTATAGTCATTTTCACAATGTTGATTCTTCCAATCCAAGAACATGGTATATCTCTCCATCTCTTGGTATCATCTTTAATTTCTTTCATTAGTGTCTTATAGTTTTCGGTGTACAGGTCTTTTGTCTCCCTAGGTAGGTTTATTCCTAGGTATTTTATTATTTTTGTTGCAGTGGTAAATGGCAGTGTTTCCTTAATTTCTCTTTCAGATTTTTCATTATTAGTGTATAGGAATGCAAGAGATTTCTGTGAATTAATTTTGTATCCTGCAACTTTACCAAATTCGTTGATTAGCTCTAGTAGTTTTCTGGTGGCATCTTTAGGAATCTCTATGTATAGTATCATGCCATCTGCAAACAGTGATAGCTTTACTTCTTCTTTTCCAATTTGTATACCTTTTATTTCTTTTTCTTCTCTGATTTCTGTGGCTAGGACTTCCAAAACTATGTTGAATAATAGTGGTGAGAGTGGACATCCTTGTCTTGTTCCTGATCTTAGAGGAAATGCTTTCAGTTGTTCACCATTGAGAATGATGTTTGCTGTGGGTTTCTCATATATGGCCTTTATTATTTTGACGTAGGTTCCTTCTGTGCCCACTTTTTGGAGAGTTTTTATCATAAGTGCGTGTTGAATTTTGTCAAAAGCTTTTTCTGCATCTATTGAGATGATCATATGGTTTTTATTCTTCAATTTGTATCACATTGATTTATTTGTGTATATTGCAGAATCCTTGAATCCCTGGTGTACATCCCACTTGATCATGGTGTATGATTATTTTAATGTGTTGTTGGATTCTGTTTGCTAGTATTTTGTTGAGGATTTTTGCATCTATATTCATCAGTGATATTGGTCTGTAATTTTCTTTTTTTGTAGTATCTTTGTCTGGTTTTTGTATCAGGGTGATGGTGGCCTCATAGAATGAGTTTGAGAGTGTTCCTTCCTCTGCAGTGTTTTGGGAGAGTTTGAGAAAGACGGATGTTAGCTCTTCTCTAAATATTTGATAGAATTCACCTGTGAAGCCATCTGGTCCTGGACTTTTGTTTGTTGGCAGATTTTTAATCACAGTTTCAATTTCATTACTTGTGATTGATCTGTTCATATTTTCTATTTCTTCCTGGTTCAGTCTTGGAAGGTTATACCTTTCTAAGAATTTGTCCATTTCTTCCAGGTTGTCCATTTTATTGGCATAGAGTTGCTTGTAGTAGTCTCTTAGGATGCTTTGTATTTCTGTGGTGTCTGTTGTAACTTCTCCTTTTCCATTTCTAATTTTATTGATTTGAGTGTCTCCCTCTTTTTCTTGATGAGTCTGGCTAATGGTTTATCAATGTTGTTTATCTTCTCAGAGAACCAGCTTTTTGTTTTAATAATGTTTGCTATTGTTTTCTTTGTTTCTATTTCATTTATTTCTGCTCTAATGATTTCTTTCCTTCTGCTAACTTTGGGTTTTTTTTTGTTCTTCTTTCTCTAGTTCCTTTAGGTGTAAGGTTAGATTGTTTGAGATTTTTCTTGTTTCTTGAGGTACGACTGTATAGCTATAAACTTCCCTCTTAGAACTGCTTTTGCTGCATCCCGTAGCTTTTGGATCGTCGTGTTTTCATTGTCATTTGTCTCTAGGTATTTTTTGATTTCCTCTTTGATTTCTTCAGTGATCTCTTGGTTATTTAGGAACGTATTGTTTGGCCTCCATGTGTTTGTGTTTTTTACGTTTTTTTTCCCTGTAATTCATTTCTAATCTCATAGCATTGTGGTCAGAAAAGATGCTTGATATGATTTCAGTTTTTGTAAATTTACTGAGGCTTGATTTGTGACCCAAGATGTGATCTATCCTGGAGAATGTTCCATGTGCACTTGAGATAACATGTAATCTGCTGTTTTTGGATTGAATGTCCTAAAAATATCAATTAAATCTATCTGGTCTATTGTGTCAGTTAAAGCTTCTGTTTCCCTATTTATTTTCATTTTGGATGATCTGTCCATTGGTGTAAGTGAGGTGTTAAAGTCCCCCACTATTATTGTGTTACTGTTGATTTCCTCTTTTTTAGCTGTTAGCAGTTGCCTTGTGTATTGAGGTGCTCCCATATTGGGTGCATATATATTTATAATTGTTATATCTTCTTGGATTGATCCCTTGACCATTATGTAGTGTCCTTCCTTGTCTCTTGTAACATTCTTTATTTTAAAGTCTATTTTATCTGATATGAGTATTGCTACTCCAGCTTTCTTTTGGTTTCCATTTGCATGGAATATCTTTTTCCATCCCCTCACTTTCAGTATGTATTTGTCCCTAGGTCTGAAGTGGGTCTCTTGTAGACAGCATATAGATGGGTCTTGTTTTTGTATCCATTCAGCAAGCCTGTGTCTTTTGGTAGGAGCATTTAATCCATTCATGTTTAAGGTAATTATCCATATGTATGTTCCTATGACCATTTTCTTCATTGTTTTGGGTTTGCTTTTGTAGGTCCTTTTCATCTCTTGTATTTCCCACTTAGAGAGTTTCCTTTAACATTTGTTGTAGAGCTGGTTTGGTGGTGCTGAATTCTCTTAGCTTTTACTTGTCTGTAACACTTTTGATTTCTCCATTGAATCTGAATGAGATCCTTGCCGGGTAGAGTATTCTTGGTTGTAGGTTCTTCCCTTTCATCACTTTAAACATATCCTGCCACTCCCTTCTGGTTTGTAGAGTTTCTGCTGAGAAATCAGCTGTTAACCTTATGAGAGTTCCCTTGTATGTTACTTGTCATTTTTCCCTTGCTGCTTTCAATAATATTTCTTTGTCTTTAATTTTGCCAATTTGATTACTATGTGTCTTGGCATGTTTCTCCTTGGGTTTACCCTGTATGAGACTTGCTGCACTTCCTGGGCTTGGGTGGCTATTTCCTTTCCCATGTTAGGGAAGTTTTCAACTATATTCTCTTCAAATATTTTCTCTGGTCCTTTCTCTCTCTTCTCCTTCTGGGACCCCTATAATGCGAATGTTGTTGCGTTTAATGTTGTCCCAGAGACCACTAAGGCTGTCTTCATTTCTTTTCATTCTCTTTTCTTTATTCTGTTCCACAGCAGTGAATTCCACCATTCTGTCTTCCAGGTCACTTATCCGTTCTGCCTCCGTTATTCTGCTGTTGATTCCTTGTAGTGTAGTTTTCATTTCAGTTATTGTATTGTTCTTCTCTGTTTGTTTGTTCTTTAATTCTTCTAGGTCTTTGTTAAATATTTCTTGCATCTTCTTGGTCTTTGCTTCCATTATTTTTCTGAGGTCCTGGATCATCTTCAGTATCATTATTCTCAGTTCTTTTTCTGGAAGGTTGCCTATCTCCACTTCATGTAGTTGTTTTTCTGGGGTTTTATCTTGTTCCTTCATCTGGTACATAGCCCTCTGCCTTTTCATCTTGTCTGTCTTTCTGTGAATGTGGTTTGTGTTCCACAGGCTGTGGGACTGTAGTTCTTCTTGCTCCTGCTGTCTGCCCTCTCGTGGATGAGGCTATCTAAGAGGCTTGTGCAAGTTTCCTGATGGGAGGGACTGGTGGTGGGTCGAGCTGACTGTGGCTCTGGTGGGTAGAGCTCAGTAAAACTTTAATCCTCTTGACTGCTGATGGGTGGGGCTGGGTTCCCTCCCTGTTGGTTGTTTAGCCTGAGGCTAATGCAGACTCTCGAGCGAAGCGCTCACGCAAAGGAGTACTTCCCAGAATTTCTGCTGTCAGTGTCCTTGTCCCCATGGTGAGCCACAGCCACCCCCCACCTCTTCAGGAGACCCTCCAACACCAGCAAGTAGGTCTGGTTCAGTCTCCCCTGGGGCCACTGCTCCTTCCCCTGGGTCCCAATGCTCACACTACTTTGTGTGTTTCTTCCAAGAGTGGAGTCTCTGTTTCCCCCAGTCCTTTCCAAGTCCTGCAATCGAATCCCAGTAGCCTTCAAAGTCTGATTATCTAGGAATTCCTCCTCCCTTTGCCGGACCCCCAGGTTGGGAATCTTGATGTTGGGCTCAGAACCTTCACTCCAGTGGGTGGACTTCTGTGGTATAAGTGTTTTGCAGTCTGTGAGTTACCTACCCAGCAGTTATGGGATTTGATTTTGCTGTAATTGTGCCCCTCTTCCCATCTCATTGTGATTTCTCCTTTGTCTTGGATGTTGGGTATCTTTTCTGGTGAGTTCCAGTGTCTTCCTGTTGATGATTGTCCAGCAGCTAGTTGTGATTCTGGTGTTCTCACAAGAGGGAGTGAGAGCACGTCCTTCTACTCCGCCATCTTGGTTCCCAGTAGTTTCTAGTATATTCAGGAAGTTGCATAAGAATCAAACTTTAAAACACTTTTATCACCACCAAAAGAAACCCCATACCCATTAACAGTAAACACTATCCCCACCTCACCTCTAGCCCTAAGCAACCAGTAATCTACTTTCTGTCTCTATGGATTTGCCTATTCAGGACATTTCATATAAACAGGATCACACAGTATGTGTATTTCTGTAACTAGCTTCTTAGCACAATGTTTCCAAGGTTCATCCATGTTGTGGCATGTGTGAGTACTTCATTCCTCTTTATGATGGAATAATATTCCACTATAGGGCTGTGCCACATTTTATTCATCTATTCGTCAGTTAGTGGACATTTGGGTTTTTCCACTTTGGGGTTATTTTGTGAACATTAGTATTCACATTTTTTTGTGGACATGTTCTCAATTCATTTGTGTATATACCTCAGGGTAGAATTGTTGGGTCATATTGTAACTCTGTGCTTGACTTTTGAAGAATTGCCAGACTATTTTTCTCATCCTGAATACTCTCAACTGAGCTCAAATCTGCTTTTGAGCCCCTTTAATGAATTTTTAATTTCAGTTATTTAACTTTTCTACTAGACTTTCTATTTGATTCCTTTTTATAATTCTGTCTCTTTATTGACATACTATGTTTGGAGACACACCATTGTCACACTTTCCTTTAATTCTTTAGACATGACTTCCTTTAGTTCTTTGAATATAGTTATAACAGTTGACTTAAAGTCCTTATCTAACTGGCCAACATCTGGGCCATTTCAGAGACATTTCCTATTGGCTGTTGTTTTTCTTTGTAGAGGCAATACCTTCCTGTTCCTCTGCATGTCTCATAATTTGTGGATGAAATCTGGACATCGTAGATAATATATTGCAGCTACTCTGGTTCCACATTTTTTTCCCTCACCCTTCCACTCCTGTTTGTTGTTATTGCTGTTTGTTGTTTCTTGTTACTGCTTTTTGTTCAGCAACTTCCCTAGACTTAATCTGTAGATTCTATATTCTCTACAATGTGTTCTCTAAGTTCTCTGCTAGCTTTAAAAAAAAAAAAATCTTGTTTTTATTTATTTATTTATTTATTTTTTTGGTACACAGGCCTCTCACTGTTGTGGCCTCTCCCATTGCAGAGCACAGGCTCTGGACGTGCAGGCTCAGCAGCCACGGCTCACGGGCCTAACCGCTACGTGGCATGTGGGATCTTCCCAGACCCGGGCACGAACTCGCGTCCCCTGCATCGGCAGGCAGATTCTCAACCACTGTGCCACCAGGGAAGTCCTTGTTTTTATTTTTAAGACTGGACCTAGGATTCACCCTGTGTCAGTATACTTTAGTGGTTGCATAGATCCTGATGGATCAGGTTTCCTTAATTGCCTTGAGATAGTACATCTTCTTCCCACCTTTTGCATGAGGTTCTGTTTGAAGCATACCTTCAAACCTCAGGCAGTATAGGAGTTGACCTTATCTTTCACCTCCTGCTTGCTTAGGACTTCAGGGTCAGTCAGAAGTGAATGACTGGGCTTTCTCCTTACTCAGGTCTTCCTGGGCTCGGGGACATCGCTGGTCCTGGGCATAGCCCTACACATGTGAACAATCTTCTAGATCCTCTGGAATATGTCAGAGCTTTTCAAAGTTCCCTATGGTCATCTTGTTCTCCAAATCTTCCTTTTGTGTTTTGGTGAGGTTCTTGTTGGTCTTAACTGAAGCATACAGCCTTAGGCAGCTGTGATATTAAGTGTTAGCAGTAGTTTGCTGTTCTTTTCACTAATGCCCTGGAGATAGGACTTTTTCACCTGATTCACGTAAGCTTCAAGTCAAATCAAATAGAAACAACAACCTGGGCATGGCGATTTTCCAGGGAGCTGCTAATTTGATCAAAAAAATTGATTGTCCTCCGGAGATGGAGCTTTTACTCGAGCTCCAAAGAGGCCAGTGTCCTATTGAAGCTGCAGGCTTTCCATGGCCACCTCATCCCTCAGCTTTGGAGGGAGGAGGATGGGAATATTGCCACGTGAAAATGACACAGACTTCACTGGTTTTTAATGAGATTCAGTAGTTTTTCTTGAATAGATATTTTTTGAATAGCTATTTTGTTCTGGGCCTTTGGTTAAACTCCAGAGTTATCAAGTGGTTGAATCTGATCATTTTGCTTGTATTTTCATTGTTTGTGGAGCAGTGGGTTCACTGAGGTGCATGCTTCACCATTTCAGCTGAATAGTCTTAATCAAACTCAGGTATCTCAGAGTAAACAGCTATGCTGTTTATTGAGCATCCCTATGCTTACTCAGTAAATGACTTAATGAATATAAAATGCTCAGAAGACTTTGGGGCATACATTGTAAGTATTATGAGCTAGCTGTTATGATTGTTATTCTCCTACCCTCTGCAAGAGCAGCTTCTCTCTTCTGCTTCAGTGTTTGTTGGAGCACAGTGAATAACAGACTGTTTGACGCTGCAACTCTATGAAGCCACTGATAACTGAGGAACACATTTAAGATGTATTTTCAAAGATTTAACACAATAGCTAATAACCGGTGCAGAGAGTTTCAAACCCCAAGCTAGCAACACAGATGGATAGCGTCTACTCAAGCCTGGGAGTAAAACTAGGGTCAGTGTGGGCAGTGACTGGAAAGAAATTCAGTGTGATGACAAAGGTACTAAATCATACTGAAGGTGTCTCCATTCTTCAATTTACCCTTTTTAAATAAAAACGTTATTTTACTTTTAAAAACCTAATTGAATAGAAAAATACTATTTCTCTTTTTCTTTCTAAACCCTATTTCTAAGGATTGTAGCTGTCCATGGTCAAGCTGCTAAAGGGCTGTCATATTGCTTAGAAGTGAGATATCTAGAAGGAAATTAGAAGCCTCCTGAATTAGGTTATTTTACCTACACCTTATAAATGGAAAACAACTCCCCATTCTATATAGGACAGATATATTTGAACTGGGTAGCATGATCCCTGTGAGGGAAAACACCTTTTGGAGCACAGTGTAGAAACAGAATGTCTTAACTTATAAAAGAATAAAAAATTACCTGAAATTACAAAAGCTTTAGATAATCCATGACATATTGACCTAAAATCTATGGGCGGTAGATCCAGTAGTCTTAAAGATGCAATAAGACAAGGCTAGGTATCTATATTTATCAGTGAAAAAAGGAAAGGCCTGCTTTTGGATGACACTGGAATTTAGAGAGGAAGAGACAAATCTGAGAAAATGGTTCCAGGATCCAAATTTGAATAATGCGTTTTCATTTTATTTTTGTTTGGAGAGAGGCAAAGTCTATGTTTTTTTTTTTAAGGATAGCCAGAGAAAAGGGGACAGGCCAAGATATTCTCTTGACCCAGGTGCCCTGCATAGGTGCCCAGGTACCCAGGTTTGGAAGGAATTTTCCCATCCATCTGTAGGCTTCAGGTGCTCCAGGGAAGGCTGCATGGATCCACGATTGGAAGCTTTGGAAGCTCAAGGAAGCAACTCAGCTGCTACAGTAGTCACTGCACTGCAGAGAATGGCGGCAGCTGCTTCTCACATGGAGGCCATCAACCAGGGGGATTGTCAGGGAAGACAGCAAGGGGTGGTGTGTGAATTTAAGTGAGATCCACCCCTAAGGAGTTCTGGAAATAAATATTTGAGGCTCAGGGGAGGAACTTGACCTACCATCATGCTCCAACCAAGGAAATCTAAATTATTGCTAAGAATATGACTGCTTTAGTATCTGTACTGATGACGATTGGAAACACCCCTACTATATGCCCAACAATGTAGTATATATATTTTTTAACATCTTTATTGGAGTATAATTGCTTTACAATGTTGTGCTAGTTTCTGCTGTATAACAAAGTGAATCAGCTATATGTATACACATATCCCCATAACCCCTCCCTCTTGCGTCTCCCTCCCATCCTCCCTATCCCACCCCTCTAGGTGGTCACAAAGCACCGAGATGATCTCCCTGTGCGAAGCAGCTGCTTCCAACTAGCTATCTGTTTTACATTTGGTAGTGTATATATGTCACTGCTACTCTCTCACTTCGTGGCAGCTTCCCCTTCCCCCCGCCCTGTGTCCTCAAGTCCATGTCTCTACTTCTGTGTCTTTATTCCTATCCTGTCCCTAGGTTGATCAGAACCATTTTTTTTAGATTCCATATATATGTGTTAGCATACGGTATTTGTTTTTCTCTTTCTGACTTACTTCACTCTGTATGACAGACTACAAATAACTAAATTTCATTCCTTTTTATGGCTGAGTAATATTCCATTGTATGTATGTGCCACATCTTCTTTATCCATTCATCTGTCGATGGACACTTAGTTTGCTTCCATGTCCTGGCTATTGTAAATAGAGCTGCAATGAACATTGTGGTACATGACTCTTTTTGAATTATGGTTTTCTCTGGGTATATGCCCAGTAGTGGGATTTCTGGGTCATATGGTTGTTCTGTTTTTACTTTTTTAAGGAACCTCCATGCTGTTTTCCATAGTGGCTGCATCAATTTACATTCCCACTAACAGTGCAAGAGGGTTCCCTCTCTACACCCAGTCCAGCATTTATCGTTTGGAGATTTTTTGATGATGGCCATTCTGACTGGTGTGAGGTAATACCTCATTGTGGTTTTGATTTGCATTTCTCTAATGATTAGTGATGTTGAGCATCCTTTCATGTGTTTGCTGTCAATCTGTATGTCTTCTTTGGAGAAATGTCTATTTAGGTCTTCCACCCATATTTGGATTGGGTTATTTGGGGTTTTTTTGATATTGAGCTGCATTAGCTTCCTGTATACTTTGGAGATTAATCCTTTATCAGTTGCTTCCTTTGTAAATATTTTCTCCCATTCTGAGGGTTGTCTTTTCATCTTGTTTATGGTTTCCTTTGCTGTGCAAAAGCTTTGAAGTTTCATTAGGTCCCATTTGTTTATTTTTGTTTTTAATTTCCATTTCTCTAGGAGGTGAGTCAAAAAGGATCTTGCTGTGATTTCTTTCATAGAGTGTTCTGCCTATGTTTTCCTCTAAAGGTTTTTCAGTGTCTGGCCTCACATTTAGGTTTTTAATCCATTTTGAGTTTATTTTTGTGTATGGTGTTAGGAAGCATTCTAATTACCTTCTTTTACATGTAGCTGTCCAGTTTTCCCAGCACCACTTATTGAAGAGGTTGTCTTTTCTCCACTGTATAGTCTTGCCTCCTTTATCAAAGATAAGGTGACCATATGTGCATGGGTTTATCTCTGGGCTTTATATCCTGTTCCATTGATTTATATTTGTTTTTGTGCCAGTATCATACTGTCTTGATTACTGTAGCTTTGTTGTATAGTGTGAAGTCAGGGAGCCTGCTTCCTCCAGCTCCGTTTTTCTTTCTTCAGATTGCTTTGGCTATTTGGAGTCTTTTGTGTTTCCATACAAATTGTAAAGTTTTTTGTCCTAGTTCTGTGAAAAATGCCATTGGTAGTTTGATAGGGATTGCATTGAATCTGTAGATTGCTTTGGGTAATATAGTCATTTTCACAATGTTGATTCTTCCAATCCAAGAATATGGTTTGTATCTCCATCTGTTTGGATCATCTTTAATTTCTTTCATCAGTGTCTTATAGTTTTCTGCATACAGGTCTTTTGTCTCCTTAGGTAGGTTTATTCCTAGGTATTTTATTCTTTTTTTGCAGTGGTAAATAGGAGTGTTTCCTTAATTTCTCTTTCAGATTTTTCATTGTTAGTGTATAGGAATGCAAGAGATTTCTGTGCATTAATTTTGTATCCTGCAACTTTACCAAATTCATTGATTAGCTCTAGTAGTTTTCTGGTGGAATCTTCAGGATTCTCTATGTATAGTATCTTGTCATCTGCAAACAGTGACAGTTTTACTTCTTCTTTTCCTATTTGTATTCCTCTTATTTCTTTTTCTTCTCTGATTGTTGTGGCTAAAACTTCCAAAACTATATTGAATAATAGTGGTGAGAGTGGGCAACCTTGTCTTGTTCCTGATCTTAGAGTAAATGGTTTCAGTTTTTCACCATTGAGATCAATGCTGGCTGTGGGTTTGTCATATATCACCTTTATTATGTTGAGGTAGGTTCCCTCTATGCCCACTTTCTAGAGAGTTTTTATCATAAATGAGTTTGAATTTTGTCATAAGTGTTACTGCATCTATTGACATTACCATATGGTTTTTATTCTTCAATTTGTTAATATGGTGTATCATATTGATTGACTCGCATATATTGAAGAATCCTTGCATCCCTGGGATAAATTCCACTTGATCATGATGTATGATCCTTTTAATGTGTTGTTGGATTCTGTTTGCTAGTATTTTGTTGAGGATTTTTGCATCTCTATTCATCAGTGATATTGGTCTGTAATTTTCTTTTTTTGTAGTATCTTTGTCTGGTTTTGGTATCAGGGTGATGGTGGCCTCGTAGAATGAGTTTGGGAGTGTTCTTTCCTCCACAATTTTTTGGAAGAGTTTGAGAAGGATGGGTGTTAGCTCTTCTCTAAATGTTTGATAGAATTCACCTGTGAAGCTGTCTGATCCTGGACTTTTGTTTGTTGGAAGATTTTTAATCACAGTTTCAATTTCATTACTTGTGATTGGTCTGTTCATATTTTCTATTTCTTTCTGGTTCAGTCTTGGAAGGTTATACCTTTCTAAGAATTTGTCCATTTCTTCCAGGGTGTCCATTGTGTTGGCATAGGGTTGCTTGTAGTCATCTCTCATGATCCTTTGTTTTTCTTCAGTGTCAGTTATTACTTCTCCTTTTTCATTTCTAATTCTGTTGATTTGAGTCTTCTCCCTTTTTTTCTTGATGAGTCTGGCTAATGTTTTATCAATTTTGTTTATCTTCTCAAAAAATCAGCTTTTAGTTTTATTGATCTTTGCTATCATTTCCTTCATTTCTTTTTCATTTATTTCTGATCTGATCTTTCTTTCTTTACTTTTGCTAACTTTGGGGTTTTTCTGTCTTCTTTCTCGAATTGCTTTAGGTTGTTTCTTTTATATTTTTCTTTTTTCTTGAAGTAGGACTGTATAGCTATAAACTTCCCTCTTATAACTGCTTTTGCTGCATCCCATAGGTTTTGTGTCATCATGTTTTCATTGTCATTTGTTTCTAGGTATTTTTTGATTTCCTCTTTGATTTCTTCTGTGATCACTTGGTTATTAAGTAGTGTATTGTTTAGCCTCCATGTGTTTGTATTTTTTACAGATTTTTTCCTTTAATTGATATCTAGTCTCATAGCGTTGTGGTCGGAAAAGATACTTGATACGATTTCAATTTTCTTAAATTTACCAAGGCTTGATTTGTGACCCAAGATGTGATCTATCATAGAGAATGTTCCATAAGCAGTTGAGAAGAAAGTGTTGTTGTTGTTTTTGGATGGAATGTCCTATAAATATCAATTAAGTCCACCTTATTTAATGTACCACTTAAAGCTTGTGTTTCCTTATTTATTTTCATTTTGGATGATCTGTCCATTGGTGAAAGTGAGGTTTTAAAGTTCCCTACTATGATTGTGTTACTGTCCATTTCCCCTTTCATGTCTGTTAGCATTTGCCTTATGTACTGAGGTGCTCCTATGTTGGGTGCATAAATATTTACAATTGTTATATCTTCTTCTTGGATTGATCCCTTGGTCAGCATATAGTGCCCTTCTTTATCTCTTGTAATAGTCTTCATTTTAAAATCTATTTTGTCTGATATGAGAATTGCTACTTCAGCTTTCTTTTGATTTCTATTTGCATGGGATATCTTTTTCCATCCCCTCACTTTCAGTCTATATGTGTCCCTAGGTCGGAAGTGGGTCTCTTGTAGACAGCATATATACATGTCTTGTTTTTGTATCCATTCAGCCAGGCTGTGTCCTTTGGTTGGAGCATTTAATCCATTTACATTTAAGGTAATTATCGATATGTATGTTTGTATTGCCATTTTCCTAATCGTTTTGTGTTCGTTTTTGTAGGTCTTTCCCTTCTCTTGTGTTTCCTCCCTAGGGAAGTTTATTTAGCATTTGTTGTAAGGCTGGTTTGGTGGTGCTGAATTCTCTTAGCTTTTGCTTGTCTGTAAAGGTTTTAATTTCTCCATCGAATCTGAATGAGATCCTTGCTGGGTAGAGTAATCTTGGTTGTAGGTTTTTCCCTTTCATCACTTTAAATATGTCCTACCACTCCCTTCTGGCTTGCAAAGTTTTTGCTGAAAGATCAGCTGTTAACCTTATGGGGGTTCCCTTGTATGGTATTTGTTGCTTTTTTGTTACTACTTTTAATATATTTTCTTTATATTTAATTTTTGATAGTTTGATTAATATGTGTTTTGGCATGTTTCTCCTTGGATTTATCCTGTATGGGACTCTCTGCACTTCCTGGACTTGATTGACTATTTCCTTTCCCATGTTAGGGAAGTTTTCTACTATAATCTCTTCAAATATTTTCTCAGACCCTTTCTTTTTCTCTTCTTCTTCTGAGACCCCTATAATTTGAATGTTGGTGCATGTAATGTTGTCCCAGAGTTCCCTGAGACTGTCTTCAATTCTTTTCATTCTTTTTTTCTTTATTCTTCCTTGCAGCAGTTATTTCCACTATTCTGTCTTCCAGGTCACTTATCCGTTCTTGGGCCCAAGAGACAGGCATAGACAGCTAACACTGCTCCTGCTGCCACCATGAATCTTGTGTGGAAGCGCAGGTCACTACCCACAGCGCCCCCACCCCCCACCCCAGATGCCTCAGTTATTCTATTGATTCCTTCTAGAGAATTTTTAATTTCAGTTATTGTGTAGTTCGTCATTGTTTGTTCTTTAGTTCTTCTAGGTCCTTGTTAAATGTTTCTTGTATTTTCTCCATTCTATTTCTGAGATTTTGGATCATCTTTACTATCATTACTCTGAATTCTTTTTCAGGTAGGCTGCCTATTTCCTCTTCATTTGTTTTGTCTGGTGGGTTTTTATCTTGCTCCTTCATCTGTTGCATATTTCTCTGTCTTCTCATTTTGTTTGACTTACTGTGTTTGGGGTCTGCTTCTCGCAGGTTGTACGTTCTTAGTTCCCGTTATTTTTGGTGTCTGGCCCCAGTGGGTGAGGTTGGTTCAGTGGCTTGTGTACGCTTCCTGGTTGGGGGGACTAGTACCTGTGTTCTGGTGGGTGGGGCTGGATCTTGTCTTTCTGGTGGGCAGGGCCACGTCTGGAGTTGTATTTTGGTGTGTCTGTTAACTTAGTATGACTTTAGGCAGCCTCTCTGCTAATGGGTGCATTTGTGTTCCTGTCTTGCTAGTTGTTTGGCATGGGGCGTGCAGCACTGGAGCTTGCTGGCCATTGGGTGGAGCTGGATATTAGTGTTGAGATGGAGATCTCTGGGAGAGCTCTCATCAATTAATATTACATGGGGCTGGGAGGTCTCTAGTGTTCCAGCATCCTGGACTCTGCTCTCCCACCTCGGAGGCTCAGGCCCGATACCCAGCCAGAGCACCAAGACCTTGCCAGCCACACGGGTTGGAAGAAAAGGAAGAAAAAACAAATGCACCCCAAAACAAATGGTAAAAGAAAAACTAAACAGAAACATCTCCAAAGAAACATACACACAAAAAAAAAGAGAAAAAAGAAAAAAAAAAAAGGAAGAGACCAATCAGACCAATAAACAAATCCACCAATGATAACAAGCGCTAAAAACTAAACTAAGATAAACATAAGACCAAAGGCAAATCAGATGTAGAAAGCACACCCCAAGTCTACAGTTGCTCCCAAAGTCCATTGCCTCAATTTGGGGAATATTTGTTGTCTATTCAGATATTCCATAGATGCAGGGTTTATCAGGTTGACTGTGGGGATTCAATGCACTGCTCCTAAGGCTGCATGGAGAAACTTCCCTTTCTCTTCTTTGTTTGCACAGTTCCTGGGGTTCAGCTTTGGTTTTGGCCCCGCCTCTGTGTGTAGGCCACCCTCAGAGATCTGTTCCCTACCCAGACAGGAGGGGTTTAAAGCAGTGGCTTATTAGGGCTCTCTTGCTCACTGATACCGGGGAGAGGGAGGGGTACCATAGTCATAATTGGCACGTGGGGTGAGCCTGTGGTGGCAGAGGCCAGCATGATGTTGCAACAGCCTGAGGCATGCCATGTGTTCTCCTGGGGAAGTTGTTCCTGGATCATGGGATCCTGGCCGTGGTGTGCTGCACAGGCTCCTGGGGGTGGTCGTGTGTGGGTATTGACCTACACTTGCACACAGCATTCTTGGTGGCAGCAGGAGCAGTGTTAGCTGTCCATGCCCATCTCTCGGGTCCAAGATGATAGCCGCAGTTCTTGCCTGTCTCTGGAGCTCACTTAGGTAGTGTTCTGTCATCTGTTGGCACATGGAACAGGAATCTCCTCTCCTCATGTAGCCCAATGCAGTGGTCTCTTGCCTCTCTGGCAGGTCCAGACTTTTTCCCGGGCTCCCTCCCGGCTAGCTGTGGCACACTAGCCCCCTTCAGGCTGTCTTCATGTGGCCAGCCCCAGTCCTCTCCCTGGGGTCTGACCTCCGAAGCCTGAGCCTCAGCTCCCAGCCCCCACCCATCCCAGCGCATGAGCAGACAAGCATCTCAGGCTTGTGAGGGCTGGTCAGCACTGATCCTCTGTGAGGGAATCTCTCCGCTTTGCCCTCAGTACCCCTGTTGCTGCATTCTCCTCCGTGGCTCCGAAGCTTCCCCCCGCCCCACCCCCCACCAGTGAAGAGGGTTCCTAGCGTGTGGAAACTTTTCCTCCTTCACAGCTCCCTCCCTAAGAGGTACAGATCCCATCCCTATTCTTTTGTCTCTTTTTTTCTTTTTTCTTTTGCTCTACCCATGTACATGGGGATTTTCTTGACTTTGGGGAATTCTGAGGTCTTCTGCCAGCATTCAGTAGGTGTTCTGTAGGAATTGTTCCACATGTAGCTGTATTTTTGATGTATTTGTGGGGAGGAAGGTGATCTCCATGTCTTACTCCTCCGCCATCTTGAAGGTCTCTGTCTAGTATATTTTTAAATCTGTGGTGTTTACAGCAATTCTTTAAGACTGCTTTTATCCTCTACACTTAGTAGATGAAAAAGGTAAGATGTAAAAAGGTAAACAGCTTTCCCAAGGGTGCACACTTAGTATTTGGCAGATCCAGAATCAGAACTCAAATCTTCTTCACCCAAAATGTTATTATCATTCCAGTACATCATCTCTCATGCACCTGTAGAAGTATGCTTCTTACTTGCACCTTCAAAGTGTCTGGATACCCATGTAGAGTGAGCAAAGAAGGCCCATAAACATCAACAACAACAAAAAACATCAAAGGAAAAAGGCAAAGAAATTCAAAAAGAACTTCTACTGTTAGTGTGTTTTTTGGTCCTACAAAATCACAGTGAGAAAACTGGGAGGATGGAAATTTTTCTGCAGGAAAAGGGCTCAAAAGAGCACAAAATAAACCTGACTCATAAGCTATTACTGTGATAATTTAGTATACAGTAGCTGAAGGAACAATTGCTTTCTATTCATTTACCCAAGTTGGGAAAAGAAAGTTTCTTTCAAAAGCTGAGATGCTGATAATTGCTTATGTGAGCTTCCATTTTAAAGAAAAAAGCATTGCTGAAGCTGGCATTGTTCCAGGGGAAGGGTTGTCAATTTTGGAACATTTTGGGTGAATTTTAAGAATTGGATGATGAAGAAGAAAACTAATTATGTCTAAATATAAATTAAACTATTTCTCGAAGGATACAATAGTACAGAATTATGCAACAAATTAGCCAGCAAGATATTACTATTCCAATCAAAATCAAACTGGTACATGAGAGAGGCTAACCTTTTGGATAAACAATGTTGATTAAGATTTTTTTTTCTCAAGGATCTGGGCCCAAGAATCTTGGGTAATTTATGTAGTTGATTTGTCTAAGATGTTAGAGATTTCTGTGCTGACATTGATAGTGAGCCCCATTTTTATGGACTGAATTGTACCTCTCCCAATCCCTGTGTTGGAGCCCTATCTCTCAGTGTGACTATATTTGGAGATAGGATCTTTAAGTAATTAAGTTTAAATGAGGCCATAAGCGTGGGGCTCTAATCCAATAGAACCAGTGCCCTTATAAGAAGAGGGAGCAACAATAACAGTGCCCACACAGAGGAAAGGCAAGGTGATGACATCCATCTTTGAGGCAGAAAAAGAGTCCTCACAAGAAACCTGTGCTGCTGGCACCTTGAACTTGGCTTTCCAGCCTCCAGAACCATGAGAAAATAAATGTCTGTTGTTTAAGCCAGCCAATCTGAGTATTTTGTTATGGAAGTCTGACCAGACTAATACACTTGCACAGCAACAGTTCTCAAATTTGAGTGTGGCTATTTTATGTGCCTTATCATTTGTCAACATCATTTAGCATTCTTCTGTCAATCAATAATGTTTCAACATAAGTTAGTGATTTTAACTACCTTTGTGTGAATTTTAAAATGAGTGACGTGAATTAAGCCTGGCAGATATCTTTCTTATCTCAGTTTACTTTCACTGCATATCATTTACATGGATCTCTATAAATTTTCTATCTGCCTGACTTTTCTTTCAACTATAAATAATTTTGTTACCTTTCGAGTTGTCATTTAAATACCATTTAAAGTATTTTTACAAGGACTTTGCAATATCACAGGAAAAGTGTTGGTCTTTTAATTCCATAATGCCTTTGACATTCATCCAGGAAGAGGAGGTGATCTAAGGAAAGTACAGATGAAGCCATGCATAGTTTTTAGAGCTCATGAAAGGTATGGATGAAATAAAGTTATCTCCAAGTATTTATCATGCTGGTCATCCATTCTTTCAACATAGTTTTTGAGCACTAATGTTGAACTAAGTTAATAAAGACACAGTGGGCTTTATGCAAAGTACTCATTTCATCAGTTCTAAGCCAACTCCTCTATGACCCTTTACTCTCTTTAACTAGCTTTCAAAATAACCCTGTTCCTCTGTGGGCTCTTTTAATGAAAGAGACCCTTTTTACCTTATTTCAATGTTCGAGAGACTCATATGTATTACATGCTCCAAAATATATATTGAATTGTGTTGAGGGCTACCTCAGCTAATTAATATCTCTTGTCCCTTAAAAACTGAATTCACTAATAAAACTACAATAGAATTATAGCTATTTCATCCTAACTGCCTTTTAAAGTCAAATTTTTTCATTCTCTGAGACTCAAAGAATACATATATTTCCCTGGAAAATGGGGCAACTCTACAAATTCATGACAACTCCTTCAAACAAAAGGAGAAAAGTGGATCAATTTAGCCACACAATAAAAATTAAGTTACTTCTATTTTGACTAAAGAAAACATCTTCTTTTATGGAAGAATTTCAAAACTGCAAATTACAATTTAAAATGATAGCTGAAGGGCATAATCTACAGGAAGGCAATTTTTGTAAGATATATTAAACTTGAACTTTTATATTATATTTGATGAGATGTAAAATCATAGCATTTTAAAACCCAAAGAAGGGGCCTTAGGGAGCTCCCATTGAAAAGCAAATCACAAGAAAGAACTCTTCTATGTGTAAAATGCAAATTTGCCTTTGAAAGATGGAGCAGCATTTCCCCAGAGGTCCATGTGAAGAGTGATTTTCAAATAAAGACACCGATAATAAAAAAAAAAAATTTTGTTCTCTTAATATCTGGTTAAAAAAACCCACACACTATAAACCAGAAAACAGGCATTCGTCACCTAATGTGACTCTGCTAAGGATGCTGCACGTTGCCATGGCACCACAACAGGCTTGCTAGCTGTCCTGTCCACCTGGGAGAAACCTTGCATTGCATCCTCCATACCCACACGGTCTTAGGAGTCTCGACACTTTGTTATGCTTTGTTTTTTCCCCAATTTTCCATCCTGACACTAAATAAATAATCCCTGGACTTTGAGATATAGCAGAACTAGCAAGAGGTTTAGAATCAAACATAGCCAGGCTTGGAATCAACCCCCACTCTGTTTACTAAGTAAGTGGTCTTGGTCAGCCACTTCATCGCTCTCATTTTCAGTTGAATAGTGAGAATAATGATGCCTGTTCGCGGCATTATAGGAGTTAGAGACAGTGCATCTAACCTAGATACTGTTTCTAGTACCCAGTGGGCACATTTATCATTATTCAGTTGTACGTGGAATTGACCAATTTGTCATCCAGCTGTAGTTTCTCAGTTTCAGACTGGATTGAGTTGTGACCTCAGTCATTTAATTTACGCCCTGTGTGGATCCAAACTGGTTTGGATCAAGTCAAGTGAAAAATAGCACTAGACATGTTCACCTTTATTCTAATTCAGAATCAGTGAAAGCCATGATATTACATGATATCACAAGCCATGATGTCCATTTACCAAAATAGTGGCAAACACACACACACACACACACACACAGTTTCTTTGAGCAACTTTTTCACCTTTAAGACCTCTCACCTAAATGCACAAGAGTCATGATGAATATTATGAGCAACTAGGTGCACAAGCGTTTACTGAAAACTACTCTGTGTCAGGCACTTTACAAGATGTCTGGGTAGCAACCATGAACCAGATGTTCACAATCATGGACTTCATGGTATCATAGAGAAAACAGAAATTTAAAAATACTTACAAACCCCTCTCCAACAGATTTTCTTTTTTACTACTCTTACTTCCCATGAAAATTTAACAGTCAATTTCCTCAGAACCCAGTTCTCAATTATGAGGCACTAGCTATTTCCTGCTAAAGTAATAAGGCTCCAAGACCACACATCTGTATTAGTATGTAGTGCTCTATTGCCAAAAAATAGTTCAATATCTGGATTGAAGATTTCTGAGCAAAGGAGGAAAAGTGAATAGGAATAGAAATTGGTGTCACCTGGTCTGGTCAACCCAGGTTAAATGTATGTAGTAAATAATCCGCCACAAAATGTGTTCTCATCCTTTCTATTGATTTATTTACCTTTAGTGATCTCTATCACTAAATGAATGAGCATGAATGAGCCCAGCCATAGCTATTATGTATCTTACACACTTGGTCACCCAGGCTGGGTCTATTAGCAGGAGTACACTGGTCCATCTGTACAATGAAAGTCTGGATTTTAAAAATTCAGGTTTGAAAAGGGATCAGATGTGTGGTTGTGAGAGGTGGGAGGTAGGAGAGGGGGAATCAGGCAGGTGGTCAAAGGGTACAAACTTCTAGTTATAAGTAAGTACTAGTAATGTACAGCAAGATGACTATAGTTAACATTGCTGTATGATTTATAGGGAAGTTGTTAAGAGAGTAGATTCTAAGAGTTCTCATCACAAGGAGAATTTTTTTTCTTTTTACAATATATGTAAATCAAATCAGCATGCTGTGAACCTTAAACTTATACAGGGTGTATGTCAATTATATCTCCATAAAACTGGAAAAAGTCAGGTTTGAATTGGTCATATTGCTTTGCAATACTCTTTGGCAGTATTTACAAAGCTAAATAGGCCTGTATTCTCTGATTACATGCATGAATTTTACATCTACTTGTGGATAGTTGTTGAAATTTTCCACTGATCACTTTGAAGCACAAGTTTTAAACCTTAATTTTGAAAAATAAATCAGATATGCAAAAAATTAGAATGAATAGTATAATGAATCCCATATGCCTATTATTCTGAATCATTTTTTAAAAAAATTGGTTGCATTTGATTCATGTGTCCAATTTTTCTTTTATTTACTTTTTCATAATGTAATTTATTTTTAATGTGGATAACTTTATTTTCTACCTAACAGTCTAGTAATTTGACAAAGAAAGATGACCATCAAATACATTTATGCTGCATTAACGTAATGAATTCAACAGAAATGCATACTATGTTTACCAGATAATATGTATGAGAATTCTTGTGGCACCACTATCTTAATAGCCCCAAACTGAAAACAACCCAACTGCTCATCAATAAATAGCAGAGTGGCCAATCAGTCATGGCATAATTCATGCAATGGCTTGTGACATAGCAGTGACAATGAATAATGTACAACTATACACAACATCCTGCCTGAATCTCATGAACGTACTGTTCAGTGAAAGAAGCCAGATAGAAAAGTGTACCCTGTATGACTCTCCTTCTTCCTAAGCAGGCTGGACTAATATACAGTGTTAGAAACCAGGATACTAGTAACCCTCGAGGGTAATGACTGAGAGGGAACACAGGAAATTTCCGGCCTCCTGATGATGTTCTACTTCTTGATGTGGGTGCTGGTTTTATAGGTGTGCTCACTGAGTAAAAATTAATTTATGGGGCTTCCCTGGTGGCACAGTAGTTGAGAGTCCACCTGCCGATGCAGGGAACACGGGTTCGTGCCCCGGTCCGGGAGGATCCCACATGCTGCAGAGCAGTTGGGCCCATGAGCCATGGCCGCTGAGCCTGCACGTCCAGAGCCTGTGCTCTGCAACGGGAGAGGCCACAACAGTGAGAGGCCCGCGTACCGCAAAAAAGAAAAATAATAATAATAATTAATTTATGATTAATTATTAACTAATTAATTATGATTTGTGCACTTTTCAGGGTATGTGTCATACATATATAAAAACTCCCGCCATGGGCTTCCCTGGTGGCGCAGTGGTTGGGGGTCCGCCTGCCGATGCAGGGGAGGCGGGTTCGTGCCCCGGTCTGGGGGGATCCCGCGTGCCGCGGAGCGGCTGGGCCCGTGAGCCGTGGCCGCTGGACCTGTGCGTCCGGAGCCTGTGCTCCGCGACGGGAGAGGCCACAACAGTGAGAGGCCCACATACTGCAGAAAAAAAAAAAAAAAAAAAAGAAAAACTCCCGCCTCAAAATTGGGTCTCTCTCATAACAAGTGGAAGTGGGGAAAACTGGTCAAAAAATCGATGAGAAGATAAGCAAGTTCATTATGATCACTGTACCTAAAAAGATGTAAGAAGCAAAGGTCAGTCTGACTGCTATCCTTCAATATCCACACCTTCTTTTTACCCCTTAGTTTTCAATGTTTCCTTTTGGACATAATTGAATCCAGTGGCTGATGCCAGTGATTGAATCAGCACTTGCTTGAATGTGGTCCTTTTATTGTCCTCTTTTAATTGTTGGTGTGCCCCACGCCAGTGAAATGGACAATGCAGCATTTTGGCTAAAAGCCTCCCAGGTTATGAGTAAACAGGCTGCTCAGACAGGACATTGCAGTGACACAGCTCACCGGATTGTCCGGTTGGAATAGAAAGCCGAAGCTGAATGAATGACTTTGTTCTTCTCCAGAGAAGACCATTGTTCTCACGTAGGCATCTATTTACTCACCAGTCACAGAGCCACTACCCTACTCCAGGCCCCATATTTCAATGTTAGGGACAGGAAAACAACCACATGCAATCCCCATCCTCATGGAACTGATGATCTAGCCAGGGGATTAATGCATTTAACAAATATCTTAAATGATGGGCTATACCATAAGAGTGAATTATACAAAGGACCTTGAAATAGAGAAAAATAAGTAACAGATCCTTTCTGGGGATCAAAGGGCACTTTGTTGAGAGGGTAACAATTGCATTTGATTACAAAGAATAAGGTGGAGCTTTGGAAGAGGAAAAAGAGGAAAGGAAAGTCCAGCTCAAGGGAACAGACTCTGCAAAATCATCACTGTTAACGTGTACCTATGTGTCATGCTTGGGGGGAGCGGGGGAGAGGGGAGCTGAGGACAGCAAGGCAGTCTGGGCAGAATTACAAATGCATAGAGGATGCTGTTGGTGTCCCATCGAGACCCCTTTGCCTGGCCAGTGTGTTCTTCCTTCAGCTGCTGTGAGTGTTGGCTAATCTCTGCCACTTCTCCAGACAATTTCCCCGTTCTGTAGGAGCCACCTCATCCAGAAATGCCTGAGAGGTTACAGACCTCACCAGGGAAACCTGCAGCCAGTAGCCATCTGGGGGTGTAAGAGCCTGCTCCTTGCTTCACGACGAGGCAGCTCTGCGGTGCTGTTCATGCCTCAGAGCTCTTGTGGGATGGGGTGAGCCGAAACTCCAGCCCAGGCCACATTCTCACTGGGCCCCTCGAACCCGTCCTGTCCTGCTTCCCTTACCTCCCTTCCTCTGAGGACACACCTCACCAAATGACAGGCACAACAATCCCTGACTCTGCTTTTAGGGAGTCTCACCTAATACTTCAATTTTGATTCTGTAAATGATAGGGAGCCACTGAGCATTTTCAATCAGTGGATTGACCCAATCAGAATTGGGTTTTGTAAAGTTAACACTGTCATAATTTTGACTGCACCTTGGAGAATAATTTCTCCTGTTTTTCTTTAATGCATACTGCTTTTAAGCACTGTTCTAATGTAACTTCTTGATACCCAATGTGTGTGTGCGATTCTGTTTCTGTGAGGAAAATGTGATTATGTGATTGCATCTGGGAAAATGGAAAGGGCGTTTTCTCTTCTGTGTTTATTATTTTATTGTAATTGTGCTCCGGAATTTTCCTCTTTATTTAATTGTTTTCTGATAATGGTTTTATCATGTTTCTGTAACAGTAATTCTCATTTCCATGTACTTTGTTTGAAAAACATTCTTATCCTATAGTTCATTATTTCACAATATTATTAGAATTAGAACTTTAATAATTGAATCACGGGTGAGAGAGGTGATGAGCTCTTATTGGTGACCTTCTAGGGACCACTTGAATAATGTTATAAGGTTTCTTTCTTTTTCTTCCCTCCCTGTCTCCCTCTCTCTTTCTCTCTCCCTCCCTCTCTCTTTCTTTCTTTCTTTCTTCTTGGATAATTCAACATGTTAAATGTATAACAATTAGGTTTCTAAGAATAATTGCCTTTTAAATTCTGTTTTATAAAAACTCACTCTTGCTAATTAGTTGACCTTTATAAATAAAATATGCATGTTTTATTTAACAGGTGCTGGGGTGATGTAGGTGTTTACTGTAGAGTGTCACTGGAAATACAATTGCCTTTCCCGAACTGTAATTCTAGTCTTGATTCTTGCTATGTGAGGAAGAGAAATTTATGTATCTATACAATTTCTTCTCAGTCACAGAGGAAAGGAATACACCTTCTTTAAAAATTTTATTTATTTATTTGTTTGTTTGTTTTTGGCTGAGGTGGGTCTTTGTTGCTGCACGAGGGCTTTCTCTAGTTGCGGCGAGCAGGGGCTACTCTTTGTTGTAGTGTGCGGGCTTCTCATTGCAGTGGCTTCTCTTGTTGCAGAGCACGGGCTCTAGGCACGCAAGCTTCAGTAGTTGTGGCACGTGGGCTCAGTGGTTGTGGCTCATGGGCTCTAGAGTGCAGGCTCAGTAGTTGTGGCGCACAGGCTTAGTTGCTCCACGGCATGTGGTATCTTCTCAGACCAGGGCTTAAACCAGTGTCCCCTGAATTGGCAGGCAGATTCCTAACCGCTGCACCACCAGGGAAGCCCTAAACCTTTTTTAAACATATTAGATACATTAGAAAGACATTGAAAACTTCAAATGAAGTATTACTCTTATTAAAAATAAAGATGTTATGCTCTCCTTTTATCTTTACCTGAAGAAATTCTTTTTAATCTGCAAAGCTAACTCACAATATCACTTCCTCTATGAGAAGGGGACTGAGGACCATAATATTCATTCCTGTTTTTCTAATCCAGAAGCCAACTCTTTCTCTGAATTCCTGTAATATTTAGTTCTGGCCTTCTTTAACTGCCTTTGAATGCCCTCTTGGATTATAAATACATAAATTTCAGTTAGCTATTACTACATAACAAATTCCCCCAAACTCAGTGGCTTAAAATAATAAAAATGTATTATTGAACATAAGACTATGGGTCAGCTGGGCTATCCTTCAGGTCTCCTGTGTGCTCACAGCTGTGTTTATGGTCAGCTGTAGACTGGGAGGTGGCCCTGCTCTTTGTTGCTGGGTCCTCATGCTTGGGGCTCAGCAGCCCTGAGGTGGTCCAGGGTAGCTTTGGCTGGGACAGGTGGGCTGGAACTGGCACATGGGCCCTCCTGCTGCATTTTATTAGTGAAAGTAGCTCTTGAGGCAGCCCAGGTGCGAGGAGCCAGAAACTGGCTCTGCCTCTTGATGGAAGGCATCGCAGAACCACGTTACAAAGAATGTGGTTCAGAGGAGGGTGAAGCACTGAGGGCTTTTTGTAGTGAATATATCACGTATACACGTGTTTGTATACGTTTCTTATCTCTCTCAGTCTAAAATCTTCTTAAAGATAGGGGAATATTTTTTCTTCTTGTATTCCAGCATTAACAGTGCTGTTCAGAATGAACCTCTGTTGGTTTTAAGATCACAGCATCTCTCCCTCTTTTCAACTGATAATAGCTCTATTTTTGTCCCTTGTCATCCCTATCCAGTGTGATCCTAGTGGGTTTCTGGGCTTCTCAATTGGGTGCCCTAACCCAAGAGCTGATCGAGGGGTCAGAATGAAACTAAGGCTGAGACAATGAGAGTCTTTCAGAAATTTGATCTGGAAGACCCATTTAAGGAGAGAAAGTGGTTGAAGCTGAGCTTCTCGCCTTCTCGAAGCCTGGTTCTTTAAATCTTCCTTCAATTTTGAAGCCTCCCGGTAAATATCCTTTATCTTTGGAAAAACATCTGTCATAAGGAACTTACACACTGCCAACTCTCAAAAGTTTGTTGAATGACTGAATGAAGGCTAGAGTCCTTTGATCACCAACTATCTTTATTGTATAAGAGTATCTAGCATAAGCTCTCCTAGGGCATGGACACCTTTGGTTTGGTCTGCCCTACAATCCTTTCTCCAAGAACTGCCCCCCTCACATGCTTAATGAGGAACCAACAAGTTACTGCAAGGGCACCTTAACTTGGGACCAAAGGATATTTGGTTGGGATAGCCAGCAAGTCCCTCAAATTTGTGAATGGGGTTCCAAGACAGTCAGACAATTTAAAAACATAATATGTTAAACTGACAAGCTGTGAAGCATCTTTCCAGCCATATACAGAGATTTTTTCTGTGAGTGTATGAATTTGGGCAAGTCACTGGACCTCTCTAAGCTTCAATTTCATCTCTAAAATAGACCACAATAGGTTGTCCAAGGCTGTTTAAAATATTACATGTGATCCTGAGTGTGAAGAACCTTGTATAATTCTTTGTAGCATGAAGTTTAGTTTCCTCTTATTCTCCTTTGTGGCTCTTCTTTCATAAAATATCTGATTTTGGGGTTCCTGAATTCCTTTTACCACACATCCCACACAAAAGTCCTATTACGTGCCAGGTACTTTGTTAAGGTTCTTATTTAGTAGGAATAATACTGAATTCTTGTATACCACTAGATGAAGTGATTTGCATATATTGACTGATTCAGTTCTCATATCTTGGATGGATACTTTTATCATTTTACAAGTGAGGAAACCAACCCAAGACCCTGGCCTTTGACTCAGTTTCTTCCATCTCCTTCATCTTCAGTCCTTTGCCCAGTACTTTCTTGGTTTTGTGCCCTTTGGCTCAGAACAAAAATGCTGATATTTCTGTGGCCCCCAGGGGTAAAAGGGTGAAGCTGCTCACAACTGGAGTTCACTGGGCTTTGTGCTCTGCTTGGCTCACACCCCACCTAATACCCCCTTGTGGATTAGAGTATAAAAATGTCAATTGTCTATTTGCAAAGGTACACAGTTTGGGGTGATTTTAGAATGATTTTTTTAACAATAAAGTTTGGGGGAGAAAAATAGTTTTCTGAAAAAGACTCTCAGGTAACCAGAACACACAACCTTCCAAACTGTCCTTAGAAAATGGACAGAGGCAAAGTACAAAGCTCGTCTCTAGTGTTACGGTATTTTATAAATTAAGGCTGATTCTACTTGCTAAATGACTTCTTATTGTTGTCAACATGTTCCATTGTGTCATTTTCTAATGTAATGATCAAACGTGCCTAGATTTCTAGATTAGCAATAAACATAAAATTGTTTTAGAATCCATCCCCCCACTTCCTCACCTACTTCTTCTTTTCTTTGCCAAGAGTCAGGATTCTCCTAAGAAGATAAAATGTCTTTTTTTAAAATTTTTTATTTTATATTGGAGTATAGTTGATTAACAATGTTGTGATAGTTTCAGGTGTACAGCAAGTGATTCAGTTATACATATACATGTATCTATTCTTTTTCAAAGTCTTTTTCCACTTAGGTTGTTACATAATATTGGGCAGAGTTCCCTGTGCTATACAGTAGGTCCTTGTTGGTTATCCATTTTAAATATAGCAGTGTGTACATGTCATTCCCAAGCTCCCTATCTATCTCTTCCCCCAACTCTTCCCCTCTGGTAAAACGTAAGTTGGTTCTCTAAGTCTGTGAGTCTGTTTCTGTTTTCTAAATAAGTTCATTTCTATCATTTCTTTTTAGATTCTGCATGTAAGCGATATCATACGATATTTTGGCACATGAAAAAATGTCCAACATCACTAATTGTTAGAGAACTGCAAATCAAAACTACAGTGAGATATCACCTCACACCAGTCAAAATGACTATCATCAAAAAATCCACAAACAATAAATCCTGGAGAGGGTGTGTAGAGAAGTGAACCTTCCTACACTGTTGCTGGGAATGTAAATTGGTACAGCCACTTTGGAGAATAGTATGGAGGTTCCTTAAAAAGCTAAAAATAGAGCTACCATATGATCCAGCAATCCCATTCCTGAGCATATATCTGGAGAAAAACATGGTCCAAAAGGGTACATGTACCCCAGTGTTCATTGCAGCACTCTTTACAGTAGCCAAGACAAGAAAGCAATCTAAGTGTCCATTGACAGAGGAATGGATAAAGAAGATGTGGTATATATATGCAATGGAATAATACTCAGCCATAAGAAGGATGAAATAATGCCATTTGCAGCAATGTGGATGGACCTAGAGATTGTCATACTGAGTGAAGTATGTTTTGATATGCAGATTCTGGAACTAAAGTGTCCTGCCCAGCATTTGTGGGGAGAGCACTTTTCCAGCATTCTATATTCATAGTGCCTGTGAAAAAGAAACATGCTCACAGCCTCATTACTGAAGAAAAGGGCTGTGTTTTAAAATATGTGAATAATTAGCTCTACAAGGAAATTCTAATGGGAGGGAACAGCAATAGATCTCTATGTGATCAGAAGCACCTCTAGCAAACCATTCACTGAACAAGGGAGGAGGGAATACGGCTGTTGGTAAATATTCAGAATTGACACAGAGCTACAAGGAGGGAAGATCAGAAACTTTCTCAGAAGACCTACAATGTGATAGTCACTAGGCTCCCCTAAATTTCACAATAAACTTGAGTGGTGTTTATTATGACCCCCATGGCAGAGATGCTGTTGGTTCCCTTGCTCCAAGGCGGAACCAACTCTGGTGTAGTTCCAGCACCAGAACTGCCCATGATATCGGACTGAAGCTTGACTTCAGCTGAAACCCCAGCCTTTCTTAGCTCCTCTCCCTGCCCTATCCTGCTTTCCCCACTCCCTTTCTCCTGAGAGCACTCTCAATAAACCACCTACACAAAATTCTCCATCTCAGCCTCTGCTTCTTGGGAACCTGACTCAAGATGCTCCACTTTATTGATGGAATGAGGGAATCTCAGAGAGGTTAGAAACTGGGTGAGCATAACCCAGCTCCTATATAGAAGAACTGGGATTCAAATCTCAGCTTTTCTAACTTTACCAAGCTATTTCTTAATCCATTTTTATGCAGAGTCGGTAGCTGAGATACTTAAAATACTCTTCTGTCTCTCTGCACTTCGGTACCCACACCATGCTGGTGACCATTTGCTGGCGACCATGGATCAAGTCTTAAGCCTGCATAGCTGGTCCCAGGTTGTCAGTATCTCTACTTGGATGTCCAGGATGTCTCAAACTTCACGTATCAAGCACTGAATACCCTGTTTCCCCCCAAAGCTGTCCTCTTTGTAGCTCACTCCAACTAAGTGGATGGCAACTCCATCCTTCTGGTTGTCCTGACCAGAATCCTTGGAGGCACCCTTGATTGCTGTTGTTCTCTCACACCCTCCTTCCAATCAATCAGAGAATCAGTCTTGTTTTATTTACATTCAAAAAGTAGTCAGAGTGCTTCCCTGGTGGCACAGTGGTGGAGAGTCCACCTGCCGATGCAGGAGACACGGGTTCGTGCCCCGGTCCGGGAAGATCCCACATGCCGCGGAGCTGCTGGGCCCGTGAGCCATGGCTGCTGAGCCTGCGCATCCGGAGCCTGTGCTCTGCAACAACAGTGAGAGGCCCGCGTACCGCAAAAAAAAAAGTAGTCAGAATCCTACCAATTTCGCTCAACCTGCACCATTACCACCATGATCTGAGCTGCTGTTATCTCTTGTCTGGGTTGGTGCCAAGCCTGTTAACTGGCCTTGCCCCAGTCTTGCCTCCATATAGCTAAGTAGATCCCTCTGCTGGCTCTCATTTCCTTCAGAGCAAAAGGCAAGGCTCCAATAGGTCTACGAGACCCTGTGTCATGTGCTGCACCCCACCTCCCATTACCTCTCTGATCTCTCGCCTACTCCTCTCTTCCCTCTCTCAATCCTCCTCTGGCACACTGGCCGCATTCCTCGAATGCACTAGCCATGCTTCTGTGATAGGGCCTTGCACTGGCTGTTCCTTCTGCTTGGGACACTATTTCCCAATATGTTTTACAAGGCTCCCTCTCTCACCTTCTTGGAGTTTTTGCTCAAATATCACCTTTTTATTTAAAGTTGCACCCCAACCCTAATAACAATCGATATCCTGTATCTTACTTTTATTAAAAAAAAATGGTCACACTTACCTTCTTCCAATGTACAGTGATAGTGATTATTAATTAATTAATTTATTTATGTTTTCTTCTCCTCTTCCCATTAGAATGTAGCCACATGAGGGGAGAGATCTTTGTTTTTGATCACGGATGTATCCCATGTGCCTAGTAGCACTCAGTAAATACACATTGAGTGAATAAATGAATGAATAAATGAATGAAACTTAATGGTTTCAGTTTGGGCATCTGTCTTTTGATCAAAACGGGAGCTGTACACAATGATATTTTGGAGCTGAATGACTTATGGAGCCACGAGTAAAACTTTTCTGAGTGGTTTCATGATCAAATTCACTGGAGTAGACATTGCACACATGCAAGCATACACATACACACACATGACTTTTGTCCCTGTTATCAGGTTGTTCTCTTTGTCCTTTTATGTGAGACTTTCTCTTTAAGGCACGTACTTCATCACTGAGGCATTGAAGAACCGCATCACTTGTCAATCAAGGACTTTGGAAAATTCTCTATTGTGTGATTAGCAACTAAACAAGAGCTCAGTAGAAAATCAGTTATTTATGAAATTTCAAATGAAACATTTCAGATTGTCTATTTTAACATGAGTTAACCATCAGCTGTTTCTTTTTTTTCTTCTACGTTAGCATTTTCCGCTCTGTCAAAGGACACATTAGCCACCCTATATTAAATGGGGATACTTCATGGGTTCATGGGGTGCTACAAAATCCATATTCCCACAGGATTAAAATGTTAATAGTCTATTTACACTTTGCTTGCTCATAAGTTTAATCCCATGTTGCCAAGGAAGGAATTATAACAAACCTCTTCAAATCTCATAAGAAAACATGTAAGTATATGTACTCATAAAAAAGGACTGGAGAGAAATATCTCAAAATACTACTCTGTTCTCTCCAAGAGGCAGGACTCTCTGGAATTGATATCCATGTCCTGTACACACCTCTTCTGAGGGTTTCTACAGGCTCTGGAACACTTTGGGTCTGGTTGAACAAAAGTTTCAGTCCCTTTCTCATGTCCTTCCTCAAACTGTAAAATTAGGGTGCTGCACCCAAACTTTAATATTCTTTCATCTTAAAGAAGGAAGTAACAACCCAAATATTTTAAAAATATCCCTTTCTGTATACTCATTATCCTTCAGTTATATATATATATATTTTCAACCACTTATATAGCTGTGAAGTTTTGTCTTTTATACATTTCCAAAAGGCCATGTTTTACAAGTGGCACAATTGTCTTTTGTGTGTGTGTTTTTTTTTAACAACTTTATTGGAGTATAATAGCTTTACAATGGTGTGTTAGTTTCTGCTTTATAACAAAGTGAATCAGTTTTACATATACATATGTCCCCATATCTCTTCCCTCTTGTGTTTCCCTCCCTCCCACCCTCCCTATCCCACCGCTCTAGGTGGTCACAAAGCACCGAGCTCATCTCCCTGTGCTATGCAGCTGCTTCCCACTAGCTATCTATTTTACATTTGGTAGTGTATATATATATGTCCATGCCACTCTCTCACTTTGTGCCCGCTTACCCTTCCCCCTCCCCATATCCTCAAGTCCATTCTCTAGTAGGTCTGCATCTTTATTCCTGTCTTGCCCCTAGATTCTTCTGACCACTTTTTTCTTTTTTTTCTTAGATTCCATATATATGTGTTAGCATATGGTATTTGTTTTTCTCTTTCTGACTTACTTCACTCTGTATGACAGTCTCTAGGTCTATCCACCTCATTACAAATAGCTCAATTTCATTTCTTTTTATGGCTGAGTAATATTCCATTGTATATATGTGCCACATCTTCTTTATCCATTCATCCGATGATGGACACTTAGGTTGTTTCCAGCTCCGGGCTATTGTAAATAGGGCTGCTATGAACATTTTGGTACATGTCTCTTTTTGAATTATGGTTTTCTCAGGGTATATGCCCAGTAGTGGGATTGCTGGGTCATATGGTAGTTCTATTTTTAGTTTTTTAAGGAACCTCCATACTGTTCTCCGTAGTGGCTGTGTCAATTTACATTCCCACCAACAGTGCAAGAGGGTTTCCTTTTCTCCTCACCCTCTCCAGCATTTACACAATTGTTCTTTTGGATGGTACAAGCTCTGATCTGACTACTGTTGGAGGGTTATAAAGTCTTGGTATCCTCAACACACTGTGACAAATTTTGAGTGACCTCTTGGTGATCAACAGTGATGACTGTCCCCATGAAGATGAAATTCCCATCTACTGCAAGTACGGTATCGAATCTGGAGCTTAATGTGTTCGTGGCTCCTCAGGTGATCAGTATTTGCCCCCAAAGAGCTTTGTGGAAAATAAGTGATCATTGACAGTTAGAGGTCATGCCTCATAAATATTAAAAGTTCTGGGCCGCAGGCATGTTTCAAAGTAGAGCCTGGAACTGCTCAGTCATTGGTAGCATCTTTCAAAGTGCCACCAGCAGGCCTTTCAAACTAATCAAAGTTTAAGACAAATAAGGTAGTTTCCTTTTTGACATCACTTTTTGTGGGTGCAGCATTTTGCAAATTCAGAGCCTTCCAAATATATCCCATAGGAACACAATGTGGGTGACCTTGAAAATATTGCTGACCTTGCCGTTTAAGGAGAGAGGATCCCTCCATTCCCCCAACAGCAATACTCTGAGAAAATAACCAATGGCTTCAGCAAGAAATGATGTTAACTAGACAGGGTTAATGACAGAAGGGGCAGAGAGCATTCACTATAATTGTTAATAATGAAAGTTTTGAGAAGAGAGATGTACACGTATTCTGAAGTGGCTTGCAAATCAAAACCTGTCCAGATTTTTGTGTTTTGTTGAAAGGAAAACATAAACTGTGAGGACCCATTATGTTGAGCTACATTTAGAAACAATCAACTTTAAAAGAGAAGTTTATTCCTTGTATGTGACCTGGAATTCTTCCCATCTGAAAACAGGTGCAGAGAAGGCTCCATCTCCTGAGATGCATAAACATAATAAATTTCTTGAGGGCATTTTTTTCCCTCTCAGATACTTGTTTTTGTTCAAGATTGTTCCATTGTCAATTAAATGCTAACTTCACTTCCATTCTTTGCTTCAAGGAAGTGCTTATTCATTAACTGGAAAGAAAAGGAAAGAACCCACAGCTGCCCAAGGGGTTAAACTAAACACTTTCTGTTTTCAACATCATCTGCCAAAAATAATGCCTGACATTATAAGAAGAAAAATACACTTGGAGATTTGAGAAAAATCAATTCATTTTATCATTGCATTATTTTTATGAGGAAAAAAAAGCCAAAGAACTGTTTGTATTATGTGTGCAAATCACAACCACACATATTAAAAGACAGAAGACTTTTTTTTTTTTTTTTTGGCAGTACGTGGGCCTCTCACTGTTGTGGCCTCTTCCGTTGCGGAGCACAGGCTCCGGATGCACAGGCTCAGCGGCCATGGCTCACGGGCCCAGCAGCTCCGCGGCATGTGGGATCTTCCCGGACCGGGGCACGAACCCGTGTCTCCTGCATCGGCAGGCGGACTCTCAAGCACTGTGCCACCAGGGAAGCCCCAGAAGGCTTTTTTATCTCAGTTCCTGAGTTCTGCTTTAGCCAAAAGTTAGTTTCTCCTCAAAGATGTGTAAAGACCCTTGGGTTTCTAGAAAACTCTTTGGTGAATGTGTCACTACCCTTAACAGGATTCTGATGGTTCTCTAAAAGTTATGACTACTTCCCTAAATTACTATTTGTACTTTTGTAAGAACATAGTTTATTCATTAAAAAGATGTGCATTCAAATTCTTGATCAACAACTTCCTTCTTTTTTTGTAACTTAAGGAACAAAGGAAAAACAGTTTTGAAATGTATTAAAATATAGATTTTTTTAGTATATATTGGAGCTATGGCTACTTAATATTGATTACATTCATTTGTTAAGGATATTGATTGCATTACTTTTGTATTAATTAATTGATGCTGATTGTGTACAGGATTCTACCACAAAATAAAAATTAAAACGTGTGAAAGTCACTCGCTTATGATTAATTTGTCATCAGGTTGTTCAATGCTAGGAGAGTATTTCACTTCAAAAAAAATTGCTGGGCTTCCCTGGTGGCGCAGTGGTTGAGAGTCTGCCTGCCGATGCAGGGGACACGGGTTCGTGCCCCGGTCTGGGAAGATCCCACATGCCGCGGAGCGGCTGGGCCCGTGAGCCATGGCCGCTGAGCCAACGCATCCGGAGCCTGTGCTCCACAACGGGAGAGGCCACAACAGTGAGAGGCCCGTGTACCGCAAAAACAACAACAACAACAACAAAATTGCTAATTCTATCTTCTTCCTCAACTGTTTCAGTGGCAAGGAATTATTCCTTACAGTTCAACTTGAGTTTTTCTCTTCTTTGGTCCTTAGAACATGGAATTGATCTGGTCACAACATCTGCAGGATAACACTAATAAAATTGTTCCTAGGACAGAAATTGATTAGTCTTCTATTTGCCTTCTTCCATGACTCTTTAAAAAGTCTTCAATTTTCATAGAATGCTGTATCCCAATGTTGCCATATTTCCAAATTCTTCTCATCCTCCAGTTCTAGCTTAAAGCCGCTTTCCCCCAGCAGCTTCTCTCAGCCATCCAGTCCTTCCCCCAGGCCAAAGTGATTTTGCTCACCTTCATTGTTATAACTCAGAACTTAAAAATATTTTTGCATACCTCTAATTTTCTCCCATAATTTTTGGCTGTATTTCATTATATGTATGCTTTTAATATATTGCATACTTTTGGAAGGCAGAGCACATGTTTCGTGCATTTTTGTATTCTCCATTCCATTCAGCAAAGTTCATTGTGTCAAGGAAGCCCTCTATTCACGTGATGCTTTTATTTTATGTATACCAACACATTGGGGGTAAGGGCAAGTTAAATGTCAAGTTTTTCAGTGAAGATGGTAATATTTAATATAGCCTTCATATTCTGTATTTCTCAGGTTAAAGAAGAGAGACACAAAAGTTATGGTGACATAAAGAAAGTTCAGGATACACAGAGGGAAAAAAAGGAAACTCCTCAGTGCTGTAAATATCAACCATGTTTTTTTTTATTTGAAATTTCCTACTCCATAGTAACAGGAAAAGGACTAGAACCCAGAGTCCTTTAGAGATAGCATCGTTTCCTGGTAAATATGAAAATGTACTCTCAACTTCTTTGGAATGGTTTTTAATGAATAATGAGTGCCCTTGAAAGGATATGCTTCAGTTTGTCTTAAGCAAAGCTAAAACATAAATAAAAGCAAATGCATTGTATTCCCTCTGTACCTCTTTTTTTTTTTTTTTTTTTTTTTTGGTCCTTATATTAGGAGAAAGGGAGATTTGGAATGTCGGGAATTGTTTGTAAAATTAGCGCACATTCCTCCCATTAACATGGAAAATATCTGACCCACGTTTGCCCCAGTCTGTTCGCTGCTGTGGATACACTATGGATAAAAGTATCTGTTCTTCCACATCCTCCTGGCTGCAGGGGACAAAACTCTGGGTAAGCAAAGTTGGATGGTTTTCAAAACTGTCATCCTTAGTAGATTTACAGACACAAAGAGACTGTCATTAAATTTAGTCAGTGACCCTGAGCTTGGAATAATCTCAAACTGGCATTCTCAGAAGGGGGTGAGGGCGTGGGATGAAAGTCTAAGGAGCAATTAGGGGCAAATAACAAAATTAGATTCCATGCATGGGGTGAGAGGTGAGTGGAAGAGAATTGAAATGCTGATTGGGTGATGTTAGGTAATTTAGATCTCACTAAAGAATGCTTTCTTCTTTGCTGAGCAGTACTACAGTTACTCAGCAGGGTCAGCTGCTGGCAACATTATTATAATGGCCCTTCTGGAACTTGGGCGTCCATAAAAATCACCTGAGGATCCTGTCAAATGCAGATCTGAGGTGGCAGTCTAGGCTGGGGCCTGAGATTCCACATTTTTTCTCTTTTGTTTTTCAAATTGCTGATTTCTTTCTTCTTTAAATTCTATTTATTTATTTATTTTAAAACACAACATGATTATATTTTAATACACAACCCAAATACAAAACACCATGGTAAATTGATGGCAATAAAATATGGTATTTCATTTGTATTGCATGACAAATGGTTAATATCCTTAGTCATAAATGATTTCTTAGAAACCAGTAACAGACATTGATATACCAAGGGAACTGAAAAAAAAAAGAAGAAAATAACACAAGTGATTAGTAAGGATTAAGCATATATGAAGTTGACTGAGCTGAACAATAACAGAAGAAAAGCAATTTCTTTGTAATATATTACCAAAGATTAAAAATCTAACATTTGTACAGTTTTAGGAACAGACCCACATAAACATGGGGGAACAAGATTAGTGAGGTCCCATCTATATAATAGGGGAAAATCTAGTTTGTACTCAAACTATAAATTTTGGATATCTTTAGTCCTAGAAGTTCCAATTCATTGGAATTATTTCAACAAATTAGTTGGATAAATTTACAATTTATATATAAACCAAGTTTACTGCATTTTTTCTTTTTTTTTAAATTGAAGAATAGTGGAGTTACAATATTATATTAGTTTCAGGTGTACAACACAGTAATTTGATATTTTTATAGACTATACTCCATACACAGTTATTATAAAATATTGGCTATATTCCCTGTGCTGTACATTACATCCTTGTAACTTATTTATTTTATACCTAGTACTTTGTACCACTCAGACCTCTTTATCTACTTGCCCGTCCCCTCATCCCTCTCCCCTCTGGTAACCACTAGTTTATCTGAGATTCCGCATTTTAACTGGCTCTCAGGTGATGCTGATGCTACTGGTCCTCAAAACACTCTGATCAGAATAACAAAGGTCTACATTTGCACTATCTAATACAGAATTTGATGGCTACATGTAGATATTGAACACTGAATTGAGATGTGCTGTAAGTGTAAAATAGACTCCAGATATTTTTTAATTGAAATACAATTTAAATAGCACAAAACTACCCCATTTAAAGTATACAATTCAGCAGTTTTCAGTATACTCACATGGTTGTAATACCATCACCACTGCCTAACTCCAGAATGTTTTCATCACCACAAAAAGAAACTCAGTATACTTTAGCTATCATCCCCCTCCTATTCCCACTTCCTCCCAGACCCTGGCAACCTACTTTCTAGGTTTTCTTTTTAAAGCAAGAAAGAATCTACTTCCTTTTTAATGGATTTGCCTATTCTGGATATTTCATATAAATGGAATCACACAATAGGTGACATTTTGAATCTGGCTCCTTTCTTGTAGACCACTGTGTTCAAGGTTCATCCATGTTGTAGCAAGTATCCACACTTCATTATTTTTAATGGCTAAATAATATTCCATCATGAGGATACACCACATTTCATCTATCCATTCATTTGTTGATGGACATTTGGATTGTGTCCATTTTTTGGCAATTATGAATAATGCTGCCATGAACATTCTTATACAAGTTCTTGCATGAATATATGTTTTCAATTCTCTTGAGTGTACACCTAGGAATGGAATTGTTGGGTCATATGGCAACTCTGTTTCAATTTTTGCAGAATTGTCAAAATTGCTTTTCAAAGTGGCTGGACCATTTTTACATTCCTTCCAGCAATTCATGAAGTTTACAATTTCTCTACATCCTTGCTAACACTTGAACCAATATTAAAATATTATTAACTAAAGTCTATACTTCATTCATATTTCCTTGGTTTTGGCCTAATGCCTTTTTGTTGTTGTTGTTCCAGGATTCCATTCAGGATACATTATGTTTGGTTGCCATATCTCTTCAGGCTTCTCTTGACTATGACAGTTTCTCAAAATTTCCTTGCTTTTGATGACCTTGGCAGTTTGAGGAGTATTGGTCACCTATATTGTAAGATGCCCTTCTATTGGGATTTGTCTAATAATCTTCTGATAATGAGGCTGGAGTTTTGGCTTTTGGGAAGAAAGATTGTAGGTAAAGATCATCACATCAAGGGTGCATACCATCAACAAGGTTTATCACTGTTGTTGTTGACCTTGATCAATTGGCTGAAGCAGTGTTTTTCATGGTAAAGTTATTTCTTTAAAAAAATTATGTTCATAAGGACTCATGGATATTTATTTATACTTTGGGTTATAACCCAACACTATTTTATCTTGTTTTGATCAAATTATTCCAGGTTTGACCATTGAGAACACTTCCAGTTTGACATACTCCAATCATTGTGAGGTTTGTTGTGGTTTTGAGCACTTTATCTTCTGTCACTACAAGATGTCTAGGCTCATCTTGTATATTTCCTCTCTTAGTTGTAGAATCAGCCACTTCTAGGACCCCTGAATCCTTTTATTGGATAATGTTATTCCAAAACAAGATTTAAGCATTAGGTTATTTGAGATCTTTCTTGTTTCTTAATGTAGGCATTTATTGCTCTGAACTTCCCTCTTGGAACAGCTTTTGCTGTATCCCATAAGTTTGGTATATTGTATTTCCATTTTTATTTCTCTCTAGATATTTTTATTTCTCTTTTGATTTATTCCATTGGTTGTTCAGTAATATGTTGCTTAATCTCCACCTATTTGTGAATTTTCCAGTTTTATTCTTGTAATTGATTCCTAGCTTCATATTATTGTGGTCATAATAGGTGCTTGATAAGATTTCAGCCTTTTTAAATTTGTTGAGACTTGTTTTGTGATCCAACATATGATCTATCCTTGAGAATGTTCTATGTGAGCTTGAGAAGAATGTGTATTCTGTTGCTTTTGGATGGACCATTCTGTAAATGTCTGTTAAGTCCATCTGGTCTAACATGAAGTTTAAGTCTAATGACTCTTCATTGATTTTCTGTGTGGATGATCTATCCATTGATGAAAGTAGGAAATTGAAGTCCCCAACTATTATTGTATTGCTGTCTATTTCTCCCTTTAGGTCTGTTAATATTTGCTTTGTATATTTAGGTGCTCCTATGTTGGGTACATAAATATTATATTTACAAAATTATATCCTTTTTTTAGATTGACCCCTTTAGGAGTGTGTATTTTATTCCAAGTGTGATGGGAAGCTGATGGCAGATTGTATTTTCCAAAGTTGGCAGCAAACATATCCCCTATCTCATGTGCTCTTCCAGAATGTGAACTTGTCATGCCCCCATCAAGAGGTGGAGTCAAATTTCCCATCCCTTGATTCTGGACTGGCTTTGACTACTTCAATGAATAGAGTATGGAGGAAGTGATGCATTATGATTTCTATGGCTGAGTAATAAAAGGCCATACCCACTCTGCTTTGCTATGGGAGTGCTTGTGCAAACATCCCTGAGGCCACTGTACTAAGGAAGCCAAGCTACATGGAGTGATCATGATTAAGTGCTTTGGTCAGCAATCCTAGTCTTGATGCCATACGTTCAAGTGAGTGAATGAGTCTTCTGATAATTCCAGCCACCAGACATTGAATCACCCCAGCCTTTGAGTTTTTCCAGTTCAAGACATCATGAAACAGACAGTCTACCCCCTCTGTGTCCTGTCTGAGTTTCTGATGCACAGAAAATTTGAGCATACTAACATGGTTGCTTTAAGCCACTAGGTTTGGGGATCATTTGTTATGTAGCAATAGCAACTGGAACAGGGCTGTTGGGGTCTTTTGGCTTGGAAAGTGATATAATTGTATTTGTATTTTAAGAAGACCACTCTGACTATGGAGATCAGACTATAGCAAAGCAAAAGTGGAAATGGGGAGTCAAGGGAGGAGGCTGCTGTTTTTGCACAGGAGAGAGATGATGGTAATGTGGGTAGTATGACATTGGCATGAGAGAGAAGGCATGGAGCTGGAGCCATCAAGACTTGCAGATTAAAAAAAAAAGACTTGCAGATGAATCAGTCAAGGGTCACAAGAGAAAGAGAGGATTCAAGATGAGTAGGGGTTCTGGACTGAGAAACTGGGTGATAGTAGAGATGAGGAGAATGGAGGGAGGAACAGATTTTGAACATATTTAAGGTTATGGTAATTTTGAGGCATTTCAGTGAAGATGACAGTGTTGAGAGATACTTGTATGTGCCTGCAGTTTAGGGTAGAAGTGGAACATGAAAAATAAAATTGAAATATTCAAACATAAATGATACTTAAAGCCATATGCTTGGATGGCATAATTTAAGGAATAACTATAGTTTAGAAAAAAAGATGTCCTTAGACTGAGCCCTCAGATGCTTCAACATGAAGAAGAGGAGTAGACATCATGGAAATAACAAAGTAAGAGGAAAACCAGGCAATTGCAATATCCCAGAAACCACGTGAAGAAAATGATTTACAGAGCACTGATTCATGGGGTGATTCAAGTACTGCTCATGGATCCAGCGAGTTTAGGAATGAGAATTGACCATTGTATTTGGCAACCTGCAAGTCATGGGTGATGTTGACAAGGGTCATTTAGTGAATTGGCAGAGATCAGTGTCTGAACAAGAGAGAGGAAATAGAGATAAGAAGGATAGGTCACCTTCTGAGGTGATTTACTGTAAAAGGGCAAAGAGAAATGGTAGTGTAGTTGAAGAGAGGTATGGAGTTAAAGAAGATGTCATTGATATTGAGAGATGACGTAGCATGTTACAGAATGTTTGTGTGCTACTAAGAATGATTTAATAGCAAGGGAGAAGATTGATGATGCAGGAAAGATATGATTACTTGGAAGAACTAAATCCTTGTGTGGGCAAGTGGTGATTCAATTCAGCATCCATGTGGTGCATAGAGAAGGAAACATCTTCCAGTAGGGGAGGCAGAGCACACAGGATCTGAGCAGAAAGGTTGGTAAATTGGGTGTTAGAGAAGATGGGAGTTCTCTTTGATTATTTTTATTTTCTCAGTGAAATAGGAAGTCACCCACTGATAGGATGGGTCTAGGTGCCAGGGATGGGAGAACTGAGATGTAAGATAGTTATCTCAAAAAAAAAAAAATAGAGCAAATTGACCAGGGAATTGTAGAATTTCTAGGAATTGCTTAGGTAGCACTTGAGGTCAGTGGTCATGAATATAAGGTGAGATCATTCATCAGGGTGTGGAGCTTTTCTTCAACCATGTACAGCTATTTGAGAGTGGGTTCCGTGAATTTAAAGAGGAGTTGGAGTTTTGTTTGGTGATTTCAAGAGAGAGAGAGAGAGAGAGAGAGAGAGAGAGAGAGAGAGAGAGAATGGAGTTGAGATGATGTGGGTTGAATTATTGTTCCAGTTTTCACTTCCTCCAGTAAATAGGATTATACATCTACACCCCTTGCCATGTGACTGGCAGTGCCTGCCATTAACCATTGTCTCATTGACCTTGGGCCCAGCCATGTAACTTGCTTTGGCCAATAGAGTACAAGCAGTTGTCATATAAGCAGTGACTTGAAACATGCTTGTATGATTTGGCTGGTTCTGTTGAGTTCTTGCCATCACGATGAGGAAAACCTGCTCCAGGCAACTGCATGTCCCAGAATGAGGTCATGCAGACTAGATCTGAAGCAAGCTTGCAGCTTGATACAGAGCTGCCCCAGATGCCCTGCAGATGCACAATTCAGAAATAAATCCCTCTTTTTATCAGCCATAGAGATTTTGGATCATTTGTAGCATTATTTCAGCAGAATTCTGATTAATACATGAGAGTATGATCCTGCATATGATAATATGAGGGTGTCATCATAATGATGAATCGAATCTAATCCAAAGGAGGAGGAAAGCGAAGCTATAAAGGAGGAAATAGACAGTGACAAGGTGGCTGAGTCAATGAGTCGGAAGTCACATTACAGAGGGAGTCAGGCTACTAGAAGGTGTGAGCTAGAAAGATGGGGGGACTGGTGAGAGACTGGGATACTTGAATTTGAGATTTGGAGGGGGCAAAATTACTGGTAGTGTCAAGGAAATGACAGGGTCCAGAGATGGCCATGGTAATGTGTGGCTAAACTAGGAGAGAAGACAAGGGGAACTGCCTCTTCTTTCCACCTTGACTCTCACCTCTGCTAACTCAGAATTTACATTTTTTTTTCCTATACCCTGGTCAAAGAAAATGCCCTCAGGACGGGATCTGAAGATCAGGTATTATTATCGTTGTTGTTTTTCTATTATTAATAGAATTAATAATAAATTGTCAATTACTTATTAACATATATTGACCATTTACTGTGCATCAGGCATTGTGCTTATTGCTTTACTTAAACTACCTCATTCAAGCCTCACAACAACTCTGAGGTGGGAAATTCGTATTGCTCTCATTTTACAACTGAGGAAATTGAGACTTTGGAGGCTTCAATCCCTTCTCCAGGGCCACTTACAGGGCATGGGTTGAAGGAGAATTCAGGTCTGGATTCCAGGCTCTGAGTCCTGAGTGATTCATTTAGCCAGCCTGTGGCTGGTTGCTCAGGGGTGGTCTGTGGGTGATTCTAAACAAGTTGGGGGCATTAGTAGCCCTGGAGGGGCTACACAACAGATGCCTAAAACAATATATTGTTCGTATGAGTTAAGGGTTACGCAGGGACCTCCTTAAGTCCTCAAATCAGGCATGTAATTAAAACTCAATGGGGAGTTAAGAGACAAAATTGAGACTCACAGGGCTATGCAGTGAAGATTGTCATTAGTACTTCCCTGAGAATGAGATTAAGTATAGAAAGGTGGAGAGGGGCTGCCAAGATGGTAGAGTAGAAAGACTCCCAGTTAAAATTAAAATGTCCCAAGGCCCAAGTCGCACTCTGGATGGATCAAATTTGGCTTACTGCAGCTGTGGCCAAACATTAGTATTTCCAAACTCACCAGAAGATCTCACTGGGCCATCAAAGTTGACAATCGCTGGTTTAAGAGAAGCAGGTCCTAATATTTGCTGGTTCTACCTAAGGTGTCATTGCATTTCTGTGATGTGGGATTTGGGATGCAGGAAGTAGCAGGTGCTATAGGAACATTGATGTCAGAAGACCTGGAATGCCAACAATGGCCCCTTTCCTCTTTCCACACTGTTTGCTAGAGCAAAGCTGTCATCTAAATGGCTATTTATTCCATTTGATCTTGCTGTTCTCTTCTCACTTGTTTTTGCTGTTTTCCTCCAGTTTCTCCATCTAGCTTTCACTTGATTTGCATCTAGTTCTGCCTCTGCTGAAATGAGCTTATTTGGCTGCTTAGTAGATAAGGCAGTTACTCCCGAGAATTCCATTTGAAAGCAGAATGAAATCTTCATGATTTTCACTATCCCAAAATGCATTCATCCTAATAGAGGTGACTAGGTCACTTGGGCTGAATTGGAGAAGCATTCTTGGCTTTGTATTCTGAGTCCTTCTAAACCACCTTGCAGTTACTGACTCTCTTCAGGCAGTGCTGGCTGTTGGGAGTTGACACGGAGTCTTGAGCAAAAAGAGAACAAAAGCCAGCCTCTGCCATTAGTATTCTCAGGCATTTGTCCAAGGGAAGCTGGAAGGGAGAACCTGTATTTATAACCTGTGAGAAGGGTATCGTAAGCTTGGATGGTAGGAAAACACTTAAATATCAGGGAATCTGTTTCTTTGCTGCACTGGTCTTTACTTAACCCTTTATGGGCTTCGGGTGGATTGACTGCAAAAACTTGCTGAAATGATTCACCCCTCCCTGGAGCCACATCATCTGCAAGACTAGGTAGCTCCTCCCACACAGAAATGGAGTCAATTTCCCCACCCCTTGAATCTAGATGAGCCGTGTGACCTGCTGTGACCAATAGAATCCAGAGGATGTGACGTTTTGTCAGTTCTGAACTGTCTCTCAGGAGGCCTTACACTCTTCTGCTCTCCTGTCTTAGAACCCCAAGCTGCCTGCTGGAGCAAGAAACCACAGGGCAGAAAGCCCAGTTGTCCCAGCTCCAGCCCTTCTGGAGCATCCAGCCTGTCTCTCCCAAACATGTGAGAGGTCCTAGCTATGAGAGCAGAGTACCTCCTTGACCCGGTATGAATGTGTGGATCCGGCCAAGACCAGAAAAGCCGCCCAGTTGGCCCATAGACTCATAAGCAGTCATTCTTATTCTAAGTCATGGAGTTAGGGGTTGTTTGTTACACAGCAATAGTTATTTGATAATGGCCTCAATTATTTTATCTTTGAAGAAAGGATTGGTGGGCTGAATTTTATAATAGTAAAATACAGTAATAAAAATATAATACAATATTAATAATAATACAATAATAATAGTACAATAATACATAAATACAATAATCACCTGTAGATGTCAGTCTAGTGACTCTAGATCCACTGAAGCAGGCTGGCTGGGCCCCAAATTCCACACTCCTGTAAATTTCACATGTGGCTCTGAAGCACAGCTAGAACAAAAGAAGTCTTGGAAGGTTTCTTTTTCTGGCACTAAAAGTGTATGATTCTCCCATAGCAGGCCCCATTTTAGGGTTGTAATTCACCATAAGAAGCAAATGCCCAGATAAAGTCAGAATCCCATGAGGCCATCCCAAGAATGAAAGGACCCAGACTCTATAGTGAAACTCTGAGAAGACAGTAACCCCTGGGCCTTGAATATGTTTACCAGTCTCTTCTCTTCTCTGTCTTGACCAGACATTATTTTCTTGCAGGAAACAGAAACTCACTGAATAAGTCATGGAATTTCTTACATGGTTTAAGGAATTCACTCAGAATATATGACAGAAAATACAGCCAAGCTTTTCCAGGCTTGGACTTGGAAATGAGAGCATCAGGAGCCAAAGATGTCTTGTTTGATCTTACACACTTCCTCTTTTACCTTTTCTGTCTCCCCAAAAGAGCTTCCTGATCCCCCTGTGTATGTCTTTCATTCTCCTTTCTCTAATTGCTCAGTAGCCTACATACCCTCCCTAAAGAGAGGAGATTCAGTCCTGGAATTTACCTGACCTTCTGGTTGCAGACAGCTTAATGTCATTGTGTCCTAATTAGAAACTGCCAGGAGGAGGACTATGGTCCAGTTCGAATCCAAGGTCCAAATCTGGTCAAACCCCCATGAAAGGGAGAGTTCTAAAGGGCTTCCCTTTTGGGGTCTGAGAATAGGTTCACAAAAAATAAAGTGTGGAATTGGGAGGGAAATATTCCTCAATGTAATAAGTTACTTTTATAGGATAATCTATTATATTTACATTGGTTCATCAAGTCAAAACATATAAAAATGAGGGTGTGGAGAAAAGGAAGCCCTCTTGCACTGTTGGTGGGAATGTAAATTGATACAGCCACTATGGAGAACAGCATGGAGGTTCCTTAAAAAACTAAAAATAGAACTAGCATGTGACCCAGCAATCCCACTACTGAGCATATACCCATAGAAAATTATAATTCAAAAAGACACATGCACCCCATTGTTCACTTCAGCACTATTTACAGTAGCCAGGACATGGAAACAACCTAAATGTCCATCAACAGATAAATGGATAAAGATATGGTACGTATATACAATGGAATATTACTCAGACATAAAAAGGAACGAAACTGAGTCATTTGTAGAGACGTGGATGGACCTACAGTCTGTCATACAGAGTGAAGTTAAGTCAAAAGAGAAAAATAAATATCATATATTAATGCATACATGTGGAATCTGAAAAAAATTGGTATAAACAATCTTATTTACAAAGCAGAAATAGGCACACAGATGTAGAGAACAAATGTATGGATACCAAGGGGGAAAGAGGGGGTAGGATGAATTGGGAGATTGGGATTGACATATATACACTATTGATACTCTATATAAAATAGATAACTAATGAGAACCTACTGTATAGCACAGGGAACTCTACTCAATGCTCTGTGGTGACCTAAATGGGAAGGAAATCCAAAAAAAGAGGGGTATATGTATATGTATAGCTGGTTCATTTTGCTGTACAGTAGAAACTAACACAATATTGTAAAGCAACTATACTCCAATAAAATTTTTTTTAATGCATTGACCAAATTTCTGAAATACTTAAAATTTGTTTATACCAAATCACTATTACATACTATCGTATGCATATATTTTTGCAGTTTTCATTATAATTCAGGTTTTTGTCAAAGAGGGAAATACTATTTACCTTGAATGTGTAGGTAGTGCCCCTCAGTTGTCATAATACAAATCTAACACTTGCTTTACACCATTTTGGCACAGACTTGAATTTATTCTTTCTCCCTACAGAGGACGTAGAGAATCATTTTTAAATGACCAAAAATAAATACAACCTTCAAGAATAATTTTACCAGCAGTCTGGTTAATCTGTTTCATGGTTCTGTTCCAAGGGGCAAGGCATATGTGCTCAAATTAAAGAGAGGATTTGGTTGATAAATTTGGAAGGCAGACAAATAATTGATGTTTTGCTATATTTACCAGTAATGCATTTTTAAAAGAATCTAAGTACACAGTAACATCACACATAGTCTTTACTTAATTTCAAGATATAATAAATTATATACTCAAAATTAAATAAACCATAATTTACTTTTCTTTTACAGTTTAGCAAATGTTTTAGGAAGCCACATCGAATTTACAGACATGACCTCTGACATCATGGAGTTTTATGGTTTAGTGAGGGGTGGACATTAATCAATTAATGATACAGATCATTGTTAGTTACAAAAAGTGGTAAGGACAGTGATGGAAAATTGTAAGTAGCTTTGAGAATGTAAAATTAGGACACTTTTTTATAGGGTCAGAGGGGTGACAGGGTTGAGGAAGTGATGTTTGAATGGCAATCTGATGGATGCATAGACTTGAACTAGGCAAAGACTAGTTGAGGTAGAGGGATCCTTGTGGTATAGAGAAGTTCAGCATTGGAGAAAACGATGGAAGGTCAGTGTGGCTGGAGCCCAGAGTGTACAGGGAAGCTAAGTAAAATTGAAGAGAGAGTCAGCTTCCACATTCACATGAGACAGGGCCTTACATGCCATATTTGGGATTACTGCCTTTATCCTGAGAACAACAGGAAACCACTGAGTGGACTTAAGCAAATGAGTGGCAAGAAAAGATTTTCTTATTAAAAAGATGATTCCAACTGCTGTGTTGAGAATGGCCCAAGGAACAATGGACGAGAAAGGTGTGGATGGAACAGTTAGGAGGCTGTAAGCAAGAGGTCATGGTGCCCTGAAGTTGTGGTAGTGACACAGTAGAGAAAATTGCACCGGTGTGAAAAGTATTTCCAAGGAGGGATCAACAGATCCTGTTGATGGACTGAATGAGGAGTTGTGGTAGACTGATTGCAGACACAACCCTGATTCTTCACTCTGCCTGCATCCCCTTTGCCATTTAACTTTGAAGCATCCTCTGCCTCTGTCTCTGGACTTGACCATGTGCCTGGCTTTAGCCAATAGAATGAAGCAGAAGTGCCACTGTGATGGCTCCAAGTCTACAACTCAAGAGGCCTTGCTCTTCCTTGTGACTCTGTCACCTTCATGAGGACACGCCCTAGGTGGCCTGCTGGAACATGAAGGACACATGGAGCAGACTCCAACTGCCCAGTCAGCCCCATTGAGTCTGGTCTGGACCAACGGAGAGCCAGCGGGTGCACAGCCCAGTGAGCGAGCCCAGCCAGAAGACACGGAGCCCGCAGCAGATTCTCTGCTGACCCCTGATAGGTGAGCAATAAATGTTACTGTATTACGACACTGAGGTTTTGTGATTTTTTTGTTACAAGCATTATAAGATAACTGATACAGGAGCAAGGGAGAAAAATATTTCGAACACAGTCATTCATACACACCGCTATTGTAGTTCAACATGTTAAATTATCATAATGCAGCATTCAGAGAGAACAGAAAACAGGATGGATAAATTTTGATGGGAGGAAATTATGACCCTGAAAAGTTCCTAACACATAGTAAATAATTAATCAACATTTTTCAAAAGTTGGGTTTATAAACGTCTTGGTCCTTAGTAGTGAATAATACTAAAAAAGAAGATTCCAAAGACATAGTTTAGATTTTTCACTTATTTTTCATACTTTGTCATATGCTTGTTGTCAAAAAATTTTCTTATATGTTCAGTTAACCATTATTCTAAAAAAAAAGGTAGAAAATCATATAGCATGGCAATGCATAAGAAAAGAAGAACTAAATTAAGCTGAAAAACTCCTGTGTTTTAGAGCATTTCCTGTTTCCTTGCAATTTTTTGTTGGTTTTGTCCCTATTTTTACACTGGCTCACCGGAGAGTCACACAGAGGAAGACACTGTTTATGGCTGGCACAGAACAGTTCCCAACAGCAACACTGTTAGTTCAAAGTTGCATTTCTTCAAAGAAGATGTGAAAGGAGAAATTGAACAAAAAGTCCATTCCTGGGGCTTGACTGTGAAAGGGAAGCAGGTATGGACCAGGCCACTTAAATGCAGCCCTGACATCTGTTTATCGATATGCGTAGAGTTCCAACACTTTATCGTGGCCACTAGGGTGAAGGTTTATAGTAAGTTTTTCTCTCAGATGAGAGAGGAATTCAGATATTTAGAGGAATAAAATTGCCTCCTTTTCTTTTCAATTTGAACTGTGATTTCTTGATATTATTTTTGGATGTTCTCAAGTGGTTTTGAAATGTTAGTGTATATAGGAATTATTAGGGAGGTTGTTAACCATAGATCCCTGGAGATGCTGAAGCTGTAGGTCTGGGGTAGGGCCCAAGAACCTGCATCCCCAGCAGGCTCCCATGTGCTGCTGATGCTACTGGTCCAGGTACCATACTTTTGAGTGGCAAGACCTCAGAGACTGAGGTAAGCCCTATTCACAACTCCGAAGAGAGAAATATAAAAGCATTCTCTTAGGCAAATTATTTCTATCTTTTTTTAAACCTTGTCCTACAAGTGGTCTTCAGTACTGGTCCTGCTTTCTAATTACTGCCCAAAAAGCATGAGAGCAGATCAATATACTAAGTTGGAAAAAAGGCTTATTTCTTCCTAATAACCTATTAGCAATCATTGAAATTTGTAAAAAGCTACTACTGCTTTTCCTTCCTTTTGTGAGCCTCATGCTTTCCAGTATTTCACAAGGTCCATCAAGCCAAGGAACCAAAAAACTGTGAGTCTTAAATGAGAACATGTGAAGAGTTTTGTTCTATCCCTTATTTGCAGTGGCTGTTTGAAGGAAGGCAGTTTAAAGGTGAGACATAAAAGAAAACCCATGGGTGTAAAGAGTCAAAGCTTCCTCCTCAGTGAGATTGCATTTTCCATTTGATGATCATCAGCACATGTAGAAGACAGAGCAGGGTTGTGCCCACTTTGCTGCAGATTTTGCCTGTTGAGCATTATTGGAGCTATTCAGTTTTTTTCCAGCTTCTCTCATGTCACTGACATAGTCTGAGTGTGTGACAAGGAGTGAAGGTAGGTAGGAAAAGTGTTTCTGGCTTCTGCTCTTTCTTCTTAATTCTTCCTAATTTTTGTTCATTTTATAGAATGAGTGCCTTGCATAAAATACAGAAAAGCATAAGAATAAAAGAATTCATGGGTCCATTTCCCAAAGAAGATCCCTGTTAATATTTTAATTCATTTCCTTCCTGTATTTTTAGGTCTGTACAAACACATGAATGTTTTTACAAACGTGCATACACAGGTTTGAGTCAGTTTTCTTTTTAATAACATCATGGGCATTTAAACAAGATTTTTAATGCTGTGACATTTTCATCTTTATCATTTATGATAATTTATCGAACTTACTCCCTGTTGCTGGTTTAGATGTTAAACTCAACATTTCTCTCTCTCTCTCTCTCTCTCTCTCTCTCTCTCTCTCTCATACATTTCTGAGCTTCTGAGAGAATAGGAAGTAAGGGCAGAAGCAAAAGAAAAGCTCAAATCTGGAGAATATTAAAGTACTAGAAGCAATGTTTGTCCTGGGGATATTTGCACATCCCTAATTGCCTGGAGCCTGAGTTTAAATTGGCCACTCACAGGGGGACAGGAGACAAAGCCTGGGACCCCAACAAGTAAGAAACAGAGCTAAACCCTAGGAAAGGGGGGCTACACCCATATTGGAGACCTTGAGGGTGTCTGCTGAATTCAGCCTTTGCTCTGAGTACCAAAGGATGAAAACAAAACAATAACGATAGTGCCAAGCTTGTGGAGGGCATCTCCTTCTAGGTACCTGTAATATCCTATTTCTTGATTTGGGTGCTGACTGTACAGATATGCTTAGTTTGTGAAAGTTTATTGAGTGCTTCACTTAGATATGTGCACATTTCTGTGTATATATATTATACTTTAACAAAAAGTGAAAAAAAAATCATAATGCCTATATGACTTTGCCCCACACTCATAAGGTGAGCATGTGTTTTAATTTGTGCTGGAGTGGTAGGGTTCCATATCCCTGGCAGAATAAAATGCAAATTTGCTTTGGAGAAAAGTAAATTAAACTCAATTTTCACAGATAAAGATCCAAGGATTAATAAGTATAAGAGGAAATGAGCCACCATGGGAGAGAGTCAGCAGAAACAGCACATGGAATCACCCTATAGTGACAGTCAATATTGAAATTACAAGATAGTGAATATGAAATAATTATGATGCACACAGTCAAAAAAATAAAGGAGTATTGAAAATGTGACTAAGAAATAGGAAATATCAATATTGTACTTACCAGCAAAAGAACTGAATAATAATTCTAGAGTTGTAAAATGAATTTTAAATTAGAAAATCAACAGCTTTAAAAAATAATATGGGGCTTCCCTGGTGGTGCAGTGGTTGAGAATCTGCCTGCCAATGCAGGGGACATGGGTCCGAGCCCTGGTCTGGGAAGATCCCACATGCTGCGAAGCAACTGGCCCCGTGAGCCACAGTTACTGAGCCTGCACGTCTGGAGCCTGTGCTCCACAACAAGAGAGGCCACGATAGTGAGAGGCCCATGCACTGCGATGAAGAGTGGCCCCCGCTTGCCACAACTAGAGAAAGCCCTTGCAAAGAAACGAAGACCCAACACAGCCATAAATAAATAAATAAATAAATTTAAAATATGGGCTTCTAAGAAGACATCTGCTTAAAAAAAAATAATAAGAAGAAGAAGAAGAAATTTTAAAATGTGTACTAGTCAAGAAAAAGTAGAAACAAACATGAAATTAATTTTAATAACATTTTATTTAACCCAGTAAATTCAAAGTAATATCATTTCAACACACAATCAGTATAAGTTTATTAATGAGATAATTTACATTTTTTCATACAAGTCTTTGAAATCCAGAGTGTATTTTACACTAAAAGCACATATCAATTTGGAGTAGCTACTTTTATACATTATCTATACACACACACATACTCACTGGAACTTATGTTTTTCTACTATATGTAGATGGGCATTGGTCCAAGATGGAATATATGAAACAAAACCCTTGATTTAGATAGCTATTAATGTTTTCTTAATTAAAGTTTTTAAAATATATTTTTAAAGTTTACTTTCCATTCACAGTTATTGCAAAATATTGGCTCTACTCCCCATGCTGTACAATACATCCTTGAGCCTATCTTATACCCAGTAGTTTGTATCTCCCACTCCCCCACCCTTATATTGCCCCCCTCCCCCTCTCCCCACTGGTAACCACTAGTTTATTCTATATATCTGTGGTTCTACTTTTTTGATATATTCACTAGTTTGTTGTATTTTTTAAGTTCCACATATAAGTGATATCATACAGTATTTGTCTTTCTCTGTATGACTTATTTCACTTAGCATGATGCCTTCCATGTCCATCCATGCTGCTGCAAATGGCAAAATTTCATTCTTTTTTATGGCTGAGTAGTATTCCATTGGTATATATATGGAATATGTATTCCATATATATTGGAATATTGGTGTGTGTGTGTATATATATATATATATATATATATATGTACACATATGCATACACCACATCTTCTTTATCCATTCATCTGTTGATAGACACTTAAGTTGCTTCCATATCTTAGCAATTGTAAATAATGCTGCTATGAACATTGGGGTGCATGTCTCAGTTCAAATGAGTGGTTTTGGTTTCTTTTCAGATAAATACCCAGGAGTGGAATTGCTCTCCACTACTAGTAGTTCTATTTTTAGTTTTTTGAGAAACCTTCATACTGTTCTCCATAGTGGCTGCACCAATTTACATTCCCACCAACAGTGCAGGAGGGCTCCCTTTTCTCCACAACCCCACCAACACTTGTTACTTGTCCTCTTTTTGATGATGGCCATTCTGACAGGTATGAGGTGGTATCTCATTGTGGTTTTGATTTGCATTTCAGTGACAGTTAATGATATTGAGCATCTTTTCATGTGCTTGTTGGCCATCTGCATTTCCTCTTTGGAAAAATGTCTATTCAGTTCTTCTACCCATTTTTAAATGGAGTTGTTTGGTTTTTTGATGTTGAGTTGTATGAGCCATTTATACATTTTTTGATATTAATCCCTTATTGGTCCATCATTTGCAAATATTTTCTCCCATTCAGTAGGTTGTCTTTTTGTTTTGTTGATGGTTTCCTTTGCTGTGCAAAAGCTTTTAGTGTTAATTTAATTCAACCAATGTGTGTAATTTATTGAACCATTTCCCTACCGAGAGATATTTAGTTTTCTTTTTCCTGTTTCAAATAAAGCTGCAAGGAGCGTCCTTTATACAAAAACTATGTGGACTTGTGTATTTCCAAGGCACCGAGTTTCAGATATGGATTTGCTGTGCAATGGATGATTTTAACAGCAGATTAGACACAACTGAAGAGCTACTTAGTGATCTGGAAAAGAGACCTGAAGAAATTACCCAGAATGCAGTAGAGAGAGACAAGAGAATGGAAATACGATAAAACACTTAAGATGCATATATGTCTAAACAGAGACAAAAGAAGGGGTGTAGGAGTGTTCTTAAAGATGATGCATAAGATGTCTCCAGAATATATCAAAGACACCAGTCCTCAGATTAAAAGGTCCCAATGAATCCCAAGAAAAATAAAAGAAACTCATCTAGATACATGATAGTGAACTCAAGGTGCACCAAAGACAGAGGCTCTCACAATCAGTTATTTTAAAAAGCAGAAAAATAGCACATACAAAGGAATAACTATTAGAGTAACAGCTGACTTCTAGCAGCAACAATGGAAGGCAGGAGTCAGGGAGTAAGATCTGTAAAGCGCTGAGAGAAAATACCTGTCAATCTGTAAATGCATACCTTGAGAAAGAGCAAGGGAGAAATAAAACATTTTCAGGCAAAAACTGAGAGCTTTTACAAGGAGTAGACCCTTACAAAGGGAGTACATCAGGAATTTATTCAGTTAGAAGGTAAATGATTCTAGAAGGTATGTATGAATGAAATGAAACAAATCGAAACTAAAATAATATGTTGTTAAATCTAAACAAACATTGATTAAATGTAACAATAATATCTAATTTGGGAGGTTAAAAAATCAAGATAGACCTGAATTCTGGACAACAACCAAATGTTATTTGACAGGAGTGACGAGCTGATTCTTTTAAAGTTCATCTATTTTTTAGGAGAAGAGTTAAGATATTTATTAACTTTAAACATCTTAAGCTAATAATGCATGTTAAAATTTCCATAGGAATCTCTAAAAAAATAACAATTGAGTGTAGAACTTTCAAGCTAGTAGATGTTAAAAAAAATAAAGTGGGGAAATTAAATCCCAGTTGAAGTGGCATAGAGAAAGAGTAAACCAACACATAAACAAAATATAGAACAAGTGGGTAGAAAATAAGCTGAGAAAAATAAAAATAAATATATCCACACTCATAATCCATAAAGTAAAGAACTAAACTCCCCACTAAAATTCAATGATTTTTTTTCTGTCTGGATAAAAACAAATAAGTGAATGCTTTTTAAAAGACAGAGGGCACAGAAAAGTTGAAAATTAAAAACATAGAACAAATGCCTGTCATATGCTAATTAAAAGAAAGTTTTAGGGGTATAATAATACAAAACAAATTCAAGTTATAGCAAAGAGAATTATAGGAGGGAAAGAGGATCATTTACATAGCAACAAAAGTGTTTATTCATCAGAAAAATATTTTATAAACTTGTATGCATCTTGCAAAATAGGCCTCAAATAAATAAACCAAAAATATGCAAAACTACATAGAGGGAGCTAAAAAATCCACCAGCATATCAGAAGATTTCAACATACCTCTCTAAGTGATTGATAAGTTTAGTCAAACAAAAATAAGGCTATAGAAGTTCTCAACAATATAATTAACAAGTTTGACATAATAGATACATTTAAAATACTGTTCCTGTCAATGCATAGAAAATTTCTGAAAATTCATGATATGCTAGGCCAGAAAGAAAGTCTTAACTTTCAGAGATTTATAATCGTAGTACCACATACTCTAACTTCAACATAATTAACTTAAAAATTAATAACAAAGTGATACCAGAAAGAAAAGGATGTGGAATGAAAGGTAAGGGTTAATTTGTCCAATACGGGTCCCCCTGAAGACTGGCCTTCCAGAAGAGGAACTGCATCCTTCAAAGCCCCATGGAAACTGGCTATAGTTCAGCACTTAAGATGTCAACTGAAGGCTTGGACTGCAGCCCTTGGATGGATCCTGACAGGAGAAGGGCTGCTGCTATACACTTAGCTATCAACACAGAGCTGACAGGAGAGAGCTGGGCCATGACTCTGCCACATCTTATTTCTTATTGTGTTGGAGCCTCTGATCATATAAAAGGAGATACTCGTGCTTCCTCAATAGTGATTCTTGAAAACCTTCAGACCAAGATGTGGGATTTCCTATCCCAGAGTCTGGCCACGTCAGTTTGTTGTGTGCTGCCTCAGAGAGTGATCGGGACAAGAGGAGACCCACTCGCTTATATTCATGCCATCTCTGTGAGTTTTCCCCAGTAGAAACTCCTTCAACAGGTTTGATGTATGCAATGCTAGTTCAGTTGCCCTTGTTTGTACTTCATGGAACAAAGAGACTGTCAGACATCAATGGAGGGAGTGGAAATTGGCAAAGCCACTTTGGGAAATAAGCTGGCATTTGTAATCCAGTTGTACCTGCACAACACCAGTGCCCAGGAAACTCCACTCCAAAGAAACTTGCACACAGGTACACTGGAATGGTCCTTGCTCTGCCATTTTCTAAACCAGTGAGGTGGCACCATGTAAAAAGATACCATTCCCTGCTTGGAGAAGAGCAACACTCAGAGACAAATGGGAATCTGGGATGGGCCCTTCTGTTACTCCTCACAATTGTCTCCCAGAGAACCAACTTTAGGGCATGAAATTCACAAAATGTCAACTTTGTATATCGTCTGTGTAAATAACCAGGCAACATTTTCCACGTTGATATTATGGTTTCCAACATTTTTGAGAAATGGAAATAAAAAAATTAAGAATGTACCACTGCAGTCCTTTAACTTTCTAGAATATATAGAAAGTGTAGCCTTTTGACACCATGGCAACAAATGACTTGATGATCAACATGAATTTTCAATTGTCCATCATTTACTCTGCTGTTGTGGCTACTCAACCAGTATTTAGGGTTTGAGAATTTAAGCTTCGCATCTTTTTAAAAAAATTCTAATTTCTTTTTTTTGCAAAACTGTCCTGCGAGGCTATAGCTTAGACATAATGGAGCTGGTGTAGGCATAATACTCCTGACTGTTTCTTAAGGGTCCCTTTAAAAATTCTTTAGGAAGATAACTTGCAAGCACCAACATCCTAACAAAGACATCTACAGACACACATATTTACCTAGATATCAGAATTGGAAAAATGAATAAATTTTTATACTTCCATTTCATAGGTAAATTAGAATTTTATTTTGTTAAAGTGGATGTCTTTTAAATTTATGTTTGTTTACTTGGCATAACATTGTCATAAAAAGTATCCTACTCTTGATTTGGAACTCATTTTTCCTTTACAGTGTTTCCCATTGAGCTACGTACCATATGGAGAAATAGAAAAACACAGCTTTCCTGATTACTTACATTCTTGTGGACTAGAATCCCTTCGGCGATAGCATAAAAACCACACAAGACTTTTGGCCCAAAAAAGTCAGCAGAACATTCTCACTTATATGTGAGATATTCCTCATTTGGGACACATTCATCTCTACCTTCTTTTAAATCTTATCATATCTGTTATTGTTGATAGCATCACGACTGTTCACCAGCATCTCCTCTTCCAGGTGCACAGGACAGTTACACTACCCTCTCCTTAGAAGTTGACATAGCCATGTGACTTGCTTTAGCCAAAGAAATGGGAGTGAAGTCATCATTTCTGGATAGTGGCATTTAATTGTTAGGATAACGAGCCTGGAATGATGAGTTAACACCTGTAGGTTTAGGAATCACTGCACTTGAGAGTCGCCTGTGCCCAATGAATGCACTTTTTGAAAGCAAGAGATGAGCTTTTGTTGTGCTAAGTTGCTGCAGATTTTGTTGCTGCAGCCTAATTTAGCCTGCCCTGACTAATGTAATGTACCAAATAGTGTACTTAAGGGAGAAATGCCTCGACTAATAAAGATATTATATTTTAATGGCCCATTTCATCAACAAATATTTTGTTATCAAAATTAAAATGAAAAGCCTTCCATTGACAGTGAATCTATTATTCTTCCAGCAATTCAGTCTCGAAATCTTGGAATTATCTGTGATTCTTCAATTATGATATTCACATTTAATGATTTGCTAAGTGCTATTGATGTCATAAATGGAGATTGGTAGAGGCTATGGTTCTAATTCCTGTTCTTTAAGTTGCTAACAAATGTTTTGGGGCAAGAAACTTAATATCTATGTGTCTCTGTTTCTATATTTTTAAAACGAAAGTTGGGCTACAATATTTTAAGATTAATTTTTAGCTCCAATATTCTATGACATTTTAAGATGTTTCTCAAATAAGATTTTTGTTTTGTTCTGTTGTGCATTCATTTTGTCACAACCTTCTATCAGCTCATGTTCTGGGCTCTTGCCCATTCTGCATCCAGCACGTGGGTTTCCATCTTATATCTCACCTTTATGTACTCAAACATCTTTAATTCCTTTCTACCATATAGACCAGTTGCTAGATGCTGTGAGCCCTGTAGAGCTGAGTGCTTTAAAACCTATAAGCTTTTTCAACTTTCAGACAGGTTTGGAAACCACAGCTCAGGGGCAGAAATAATAAATGTCTGCCATTGCTTCCCTGGCACATGTCTGTGGCCGACATCTGTAATCAAATATAGTACTTTCCCTTCTTGAGTGTGGGTACAACTTCAGAGTCACTGTCAACATCAACCTTTAGGAAGTTACTATTTGTTAATCAGAGATTTAGACTTCTGTTGAAATGTTTTTACTGTGTAATGGATAAAAGTCCAACTTTAGCAGTGTTCCAAGTCCTCCATGATCTTATCAACCAACTCACCACCCACCATCTATTTCACTTTCCATAGGAGAGTTTGTTATAGCTTTATATCCTCACTTGTGTTACTTCCTCCATCTAGAATGACTTCTATGAAAAAAGTCACACCCATTCCTCCAGCAAAAACTCACACTTCTATTACACCCACTGCCTTCTCCAACCCCGTAGGCTCTCCTCTAAAAAATGTTTCTCTTCTAAAACTGTTTACTGGTGTTTCCCACTTTCTGTGTGTCACCCCACCCCCATGACTCTAATTGTATCTCTGGAATTTACCGGCAGGGTATATACATATTGGCACACAGTTACTATCAATTTTGGTAGCATTTAAAAATGAATGAATATTTTATTAATCACAGCTGCATCCATTGGTTGGAAATGTGGCAGAATTCACATCCAGGAAGCATTTATTCAGGCTGCTGACATTATTTGGTGCACATAGGAATTACACCTTGAAAGAAGTCTATGACACCCCACTAGTCCATGACCACAGTGGGGAACACTTCATTAAGGAGTTTATGATGCTCTCCTCTCTTAGTGGGTTATATTTTTTTTAGGGGAGGAATCATATCTAACGTTTGTCCATAGCATGGCACCTTTCCCTGGCTCCCAGCATCATCCCCAGCTACCATATAAGGATAAGCAGACATAGAAGAAAAAATTATGTTTCCCTAAAATGCTGCTGCTAACACACTGTTTAAAGATGTTGAGATACGTACCAAGTATGAAATAAATGGGAAGGAAGGCACGGCAAGAACATTTGTTCTGTCTCAGTGTTTCTCAAAATATGGTCCGTGGACTGGTGCCAGTCTGTGAGGAAAGAAGTGCTAAAGTTGAGAGTAAGCATTTAGAAGATTCTAACCAATTTTCCTGTTATTCTTTTTTTCTGGTAATAGTCATTGCAATGTAATTTCCTTGACTGTTGAATCTCATAATGGAAGTCTGAGCTTATAGTTTGTATGCCTTTGCTTACTTTTTATTTCATTTTCTATTAATCATTTTTAAAATTTTACAAATGTATATACCCTTGACAGATTGGAAATTAAAAACAAAATAAACTAGCCCTCCCCTACAGATCATTTGAGAATTATTACCCTACCTATCTATCTATCTATCTATCTCTATCTGTTCTGATTTTCTCTAGATCTTTTTCCTATGTGATAAAGGACTCCAGCTAGCGTTAAAATGCCTATTTTGATTATTTTATGGTAAGAGGAAAAATGTTATATCTTACAGATTTCTCTTAGAGATAATATCAGTTATGCAGTGGTTGTTCAGCTTTTAAGTTTGAGACCTGAAATCAGCTCACCCTCCCTCCTCAGGGTGTGTCGTTATATTTAGAAAAACGAAGAAAACTGAATAGGTGGTGAATAGAAAACGAATTGTCCAACTGAACTTTTGAATCTCCTGCATTTGGCTAGCTCTACCTTTAAATCATAAATATTATTAAACATGGATTCCTGTCCCCGAAGAATGAATAATAACGGTTATATCCTAGGAACAGATGACACATTGTGCTCAGAAATAGGTTTCCATCCACAAATGCTGGCATTTAGAGGTTACCAGCTGTATTTGGAGTATAGGAGGTATAAAGCACATTACAGAAATATAATTTTAGAGTTGCTGAGGTCATGTGGGGATTTGGTTCACCTCCATTTTCATTTAAATCATATTCACAAGTAATGCCATTGTGGATGAAGTTATCTCATTAAAGTGTCAGACATTTTAGACTCCATTTCCATGTGCCTTATTATATGAAGACCTGCAACTTGAAATTCTCTCCAGATAAATCTGAGAGGAAAATATCGGCTCTCATTCTGAATACATCCCAGAAGGGATTAAGTGACCTGATTTCAAGAAAAAAAAAATGGAACAGGCTATGCAATGAGTAATTTGCCTCCCAGCAAAATAAAAGTGACAAACAACAATTTTATTCATAATAGAAGTTTCTCCCAAAGCATACTTTTCTGCTAACTCTGGCATATTCTATTTGCAAAATGTTTTTAATGTATCTCATGTCATGTGCCTCAGTTTGTGAGTTCAGGTTTTCCTCTTGCAGGAACATGAAATCCAACATCTATTTTAAAGTAAAATTAAAGATTTGCAGAAGGCATAAGAAACATATCACAGCAAACACATAATTTTCTTGGAAAGTAGGCACTCTGAGTCTCTCGCCCTCCAGGAGAAACATCATAGTTATCTAGTGAATGTTATCAGTACCTTTGTATTTAATATGCAATCTACTTGTTTTATTGAACATGCTCTGGTTTTGTCATGAAATGAAAACAAATAATTTTGCCAGCTTTCCTACTGAAGTAAAATTCACAATGTACAGAATGATTTATTAGGGAACCTACTAATTGAAAGATAAATATATTTTTATACATGTGTATAGACAGCCTAGTGCTATCTCCTCCTCATAGCTCTCTCATCTGGGACTCAAATTAAATTTATTAATGCAAAATTTTGGGATGCCTTAGTGATGGTTTTGTTTCAGTATAATAAATCAAATGGAATATTAGTTAGTCCAGATTTAATGGGTTTAAAAATAAATTATTTTAATCTTTTGACCCAGAAAATGATTCCTCTTTTTTAAGACTATCTCAGTTTAAGAAATTTTATATCATTACTTTTAAGTCAGAACTTTAAAGATTATCACCATTTTTTTTTTACTCAATAGCATCTTTCAAGAAAAAAAGAGAAAGGAATATGTAAAAATGAAGAAGAACAGACCAAAATAGAACATCCAGCTCATACTTTAGTCTGAAATATTATTTCTGAAAATACTGATAAATGACTCATCCTTTTGGTCCTGATATCAGGAATGGGTTAAAAACATCTGTCAGGCTCACTAAAATCTAGATTAGCCATTATGTGAAGTTTTCAAGTGCTTTTTGCATTTTTTTTCTAATTACACTCTTAAATGTTTGAAAAGTGGTCATGATCAAAGACTGAATTTAAGCTGTACCTAGTGCCTTGCCAGTCAGCACCTTTGATCTATGTCAAGATTGAGCAGAGATTTCTAATATGGCTTCTGATGTAACAGAGGAATGAGATGCCAAACTATAAGATAGAAAAGCTGAGAGACTGGGGAAAGAAACCCAAACTCATCAGCATTTTCCTTACTCTGTCTTGTCACAGGCAGTGAAATGCTTTGAAAGTGATCTCAAGGAGAAGACAAATTCTGAGTGTAACAGTGAGACTTCAGTGACATGGAGAAGCTGGAGAGATGGCTGAAATCCACGGAATGTGAAATCTCCCTCAGTCAACTTTCCTCAGACCTAGTGTAAGAGGAATTCACTGCTGGGTCTTGAAGGCATTGTCACATCTGGTTGTGCCTGGAGACATATCTGTGCTTCTATGCTGCACATCATGGGTAAATATGCAATTAAATATTTTACATTTAAACTTTAAAAAAGAATAGAGCAGCTATGTATATATGTGAAACTATAAGAAAAGTTTTTTATTCTTATTGTTGCTTACTTCAAATTATGACTTCTTTTCCTGGACTTTCAACAATCCTGCCCTCCCGACTCCCAGAATAATCCATATATCATGGTAGAATGTGTGGTCATGTCCTAAAAAAAAAAAACTCACTCAAATTACCTTGTTTTGTTGTCTTTTGGGATAATTGTTCAAATGGAAGAGTTTTTTTAAATGAAACATATTTCTCTTTTCTTTTTCCGCTTTCCCTTGTCAGTTCTTGGGGAGCTATTCCATCTAAGCACTAGTTGAAATGGTGAGTAATTTCACTTTTCATTTTAGACATCTAAACCAAACATTATTTTGGTCCCATCTTCCCTGAGTAAATTTCATGAGGATATACCCCAAAGGCTTTAACTTGATGAGAAAAGAGTTGAAGAACTAGGAGAGTGCACTGGGGGTCACCTGTCTCTAAGGCTGACGTTACCAGCAAGGAGAAAGGTGAGAAAGTGTGTACTTCCCTCTTTAGGATGAGACCCACTTAGGTACCAATGCACAGTGGAGACTTCTTATTTATTGGAACTAAGAATTAAATCTGGGAAGGGGTTTTCCTGGTGGCGCAGTGGTTAAGAATCCGCCTGCCAGTGCAGGGGACACGGGTTTGAGCCCTGGTCCAGGAAGATCCCACACGCTGCGGAGCAACTAAGCCCGTGCGCTATGACTACTGAGCCTGTGCTCTAGAGCCCACGAGCCACAACTACTGAAGCCTGCGCCTGTGGAGCCCATGCTCCACAACAGGAGAAGCCACCACAATGAGTAGCCCCCGCTCGCTGCAACTAGAGAAAGCCCACGCACAGCAACGAAGACCCAACGCAGCCCAAAATAAGTAAATAAAATAAATTAAAAAAAAAAAAGTCTGGGCAGATTTCCAAAATAGGCAACATTTTCTTTGTCTTCAATATGGTCCCCTTTCAGGTGTGTGGCTCTCCTCCCATTTCCCTCTGGAATTCGGCATTCCTCTCCACCTCTCCTCCTTTCCTCACGCAAATCCCTAAACATAAATCCCAAAAATCTGCTTATAAATCTCTTCCACTCTCATACTCTAGAGAAGATAGAAATACTTGTTCAGAAGTATTTCCTGTAGGAGTAGTAATGGTTTAACAGGCATCAAAGTGAAGAGTAAGGGAGAAACAGTGGAGCTCTGGCATCCACCAGTGGTGGGAGGGGTCTTGGCTGGGTTGAGGTCAAGGGGATTTCATGGTCCCCTCAGTGAGTCAGGTCCATTTCTGAGTGAGACTTTGTCTGCTAGATATCATTACCAGCACTGGTGAAAAGAAATAACCTGCTCTGCTCTGCTTCAGCAAATTGTGTGTATTATCCACGAGTATTCCCATCCACCCATTTAAGTAGCTCTTTTCACTGAGCACAGAGGGAAAAGAAGAGAAGGTAGAAATTAGAAGTTTTCAGAGTCCCTACTCTGTGCAAAGCCTCTTACATATTAGCTCCCTTAAGCCTAATTAACCCTTTATAAAATGAGTTTGCTTCAAAAAATAACAGCAACCATTATTTATTTGCATTTTATTTTTTATTTTATTTGTATTCAAGTATAGTTGATTTACAGTATTGTGTTAGTTTAAGATGTACCGCCAAATGATTCAGTTATATATATGTATGTATGTATATATACATACATATATATGTTATTTTTTCAGTTACTTTTTCCATTATAGGTTATTACAAAATATTGAATATAGTTTCCTGTGCTATACAGGAAACCTTTGTTACTTACCTATTTTATGTATAGTAGTTTGTATCTGTTAATCCCATACTCCTCATTTATCTCTCCCCTCTTCCCTTTCCCCTTTGGTAACCATTAAGTTTGTTTTCTATGTCTGTGAGTCTGTTTCTATTTTGTATATAGATTCATTTGTATTTTTTTGATTCCACATACAAATGATATTTCTCTTTCTCAGTCTGACTTACTTCACTTAGTATGATATTCTCTAGGTCCATCTATGTTGTGCAAACAGCAATATTTCATTCTTTTTTATGTCTGAGTAATATTCTGTTGTCTGTATACATATATGTATATGCACGCACACACACACACACACATGCACACCACATCTCCTTAAGCCAATTGTTGATGGATACTTGAGTTGTTTCCATCTCTTGGCTATTGTACATAGTGCTGTTATGAATGCTGGGCTGTGTGTATCTTTTTGAACTGGAGTTTTCACCTTTTCTAGATATATACCAGGAGTGAGATTGCTGGGTCTAGCAACCATTATTTATTGATCTCATGTATGACAGCTTCCAGTTTATTATCTTATTTAATTCTCATATTAACTCTGTTAAATTGGTATCATTACCAATTACCCCTGTTTCCTAGATTGGGAAATTCAAGGTTAAAAGCAATTATCCTGTTGACCTGTAACTATAGAGCTGGGGTTATGGGCCCATTTACATTTTTCATAGGATTAAACAATAGCCAATGGTTACATAAGTTGGAAAGGGTTAAGCTGAGAATTGAACTAAGGTTTGAATCGACCCAAAGCCAATGTCAGTGCTATTGTGGTTATGAGTGTGTGTGTGTGTGTGGTTGAGATAGATATGTCTTTTTTGCAATCTTTTCTGACTTTCTAAATTCTTAGCCCTTTTTGTGAACTAATAAATGATTAATTTAAAAATATAGAAATGTAAGGACAAAAGAAAGGGAAAAAGGAAAACATGGGGGCAAATATTTCTCCAGTCAAAACCAAAAGACCATTAGGATATAAGAGGAAAAAAGCATAAGCAGCTTAGATAAAGAATGATCAATAACACCTATCTACGGAATGCTGCTAAAGTGCTAGTCATTGCCTTAAATTTGATAGATTTTCACACTTAAGCCTCCAACAATTCTCTGAAGTAGACCTTATTATCTCCACTTAAAAAATGAAAACAATATGATACAAAGACAGTAAGTAATTTACCCGAGGTCAAACTTCTAGTAAGATTCAGGATGTACATACTAGGAGATGCTCCTTTCTAAGGCTATTTGATACCATCTCTTCCAACCTTTCCTCCTGGGCTCAGATATCAATCCTCTCTTCTAAGGAAAGAAGGCAGTGCCCAGAAAGAGTTCTGCTAGCCTGGACTCTGGCTAGTTTAGATAATATCATTTTCCTTTTGGCCAAGGTGAGAGAGGTGGAGATGCCCTGACTTTGCTTTGAAAGTTGAGAGCTCAGAGACTCTAGCCTGCCAAAGGAACAGAAGGGAGAGCTCCAAGTTCACTGCCTTGCCAGTCCAGACCTTTCAAGTCAGAGCTAATCAGGTCATATTAATGTTATTAGTTGATGGGAAAGATAAGAAAATATAGATTGAAAATGTTTAGGATAAAAATTATCATAACAGGGGCTTCCCTGGTGGTGCAGTGGTTAAGAATCTGCCTGCCAATGCAGGAAACACAGGTTCAAGCCCTGGTCTGGGAAGATCCCACATGCTGCAGAGCAACTAAGCCCTTGCACCACAACTACTGAGCCTGAACTCTAGAGCCCGTGAGCCACAGCTACTGAGCCCTCGTGCCACAGCTACTGAAGCCCGCGCACCTAGAGCCCATGCTCCACAACATGAGAAGCCACCGCAATGAGAAGCACGTGCACTGCAACAAAGAGTAGCCCCCGCTTGTCACAACTAGAGAAAACCTGCGTGCAGCAATGAAGACCCAACACAGCCAAAAATTAAAAAATTAATTAATTTTAAAAAATTATCATAACACAGATAGCGGAGGAGATCAAGATGGTGAGTAGGAAGATGCTGAGCTCACCTTGCCCCATGAACATGTCCAAAATACATGTACGTGTGGAGCAATCCTCACTGAAAACAAACTGGAGACTGGCAGGAAGACTCTTCTACAACCAAGGCTGTAAAAAAAGCTACACACAAAGTAGGATAGGAAGGGAAAAGAAGCGATCAGTTTGGGACCCACACCCCTAGGAGGGGACACAGAAGAGCAGAGGGATATCACGAGCTCAGAGATCCTCCTCCCTGGGGAGTGAGGAGCTTGAGCCACATATTGGGCACCCCAGTCCTGGCCTCTAACATTGGAAAAATGAGTCCCTTAGCTGTTTGAAAGCCAGTGGGACTTACCAGAGGACTGTAAGAAACAGAGACTCCGCTTGTGAAGAGCTCACACACATGCCTGTTTACTCCGGGGAACAAGGCAGAGGAAACAGATTGAGAACAGCCCAGGGCTCTGGCCAGTTTCCTGAAACTGCCCAGCACATGCCCCAGCCCACACCAGGTGCTGGCTCAGGCCCCTCTTGCTCCAGTGCTGCTTCCCACTGGGGTGAAGGTAATGTTGCCCAGAAGAAGAATGCACACATAGATGGAACTGAACCAGCTTAGAGTCAACCCTTAGGCCTTCTGCAGCACCCTGGGACCACTCCCCCACTTAGGGTGATGATGACCACTGAGCATAAGAGAAGTCCCGGCTCACACCTGGCTCTGGCTTTAACCCCTTCATCTCTAGCCCCACCTCCCACCAAGGTGATAGCTGCCAGCACACTCTGGGGGAGGATGTGACTTGAGCTCACTTCAGATCTAGCTCTCACATCAAAGCCACCGGGCACACACAGACTGCATAGAGGTGCTCCCACACAAGGATACCCCTTCAAGACTGGGATAGGTAACCATTTCACCTAATTTCATAGAGAGAGAGAAAGTTAAACAAAATGATAGTTTAAGGAACCTCTGGGACAACATCAAGTGTACTAACATTTGCATTATAGGAGTACCAGAAGGAGAAGAGAGATAGAAAAGGGTGAAAAATGTATTTGATGAAATTATGGCTGAAAACTTCTCAAACCTGAAGGAAACAGATATCCAGGTACAAGAAGCATAGAGGATCCCAAACAAGATGAACCCAAACAGACCCACACCAAGACATATCATAATCAAAATGGCAAAAATTAAAGAGAGAATTTTAAAGGTGAAAAAGAGAGAAAAAAAAAGAGTCACTTAACAAGAGAACCCTCAAAAGGCTATCAGCTGGTTCTTTAGCAGAAATGTTGCAGGCCAGAAGGGAGTGGCATAATATATTTGCAATGCTGCAAGGGAAAAATCTACAACCTAAGACATTCTACCCAGCAATGTTATCATTCAGAATTGAAGGGGAGACAAAGAACTTCTCAGATAAGCAAAAACGAAAAGAGTTCATCAATACTAAACCAACCCTACAAAAAGTATAAAAAGGTCTTCTTTAAGTGGAAAAGAAAAGCCTACAGGAAGTAAGAATTTATAGGAAAGGAAAAAACCCACTAGTAATGGCAAATATGTAGTAAAGGCTGTGGATCAACCACTTAAATAAGCTAGTACAAAGATTAAAAGACAAAACTTATAAAATCAATTATAACTACAATAAACAGTTAAGAGATAAACATGAAGATGTAAAATATGACATCAAAACCACAAAACATGAGAGAGGGGAGTAAAAAAGTGTAGATCTTTTGGAATGTGTTTGAACTTAAATGACTTTATCAGTTTAAAATGAGTAGATATAGTTACAGGTCAATATATATCAACCTCATAGTAACCACAATTCAAAAACCTACCATAGATACACAAAAACTGGAAATAAAGGAACAAAAACATACCACTAAAGAAAATCATTAAACCACAAGGCAATAAACTTAAAGAAGAAGAGAAGAACAGAGAAGAACAACAAAAACAATCATAAAATAAGTAATGAAAGTGGCAATAAGTACATACCTATCAATAATCACTTTAAATGTCAATGGGTTAAATGTTCCAATCAAAAGACATAGGGTGGCTGATTAGATTAAAAAAACAAGACCCATCTATATGTTGCTTACAAGAGACTCACTTCAGACCTAAATACACACACAGACTGAAAGTAAGGGGATGGAAAAAGATATTTCATGTAAATGGAAATGACAAAAAAGCTGGGGTGGTAATACTCATATGACAAAGAAGACTTTAAAATAAGGTCTGACAAAAGGCAGAGAAGGACATTATATAAGGGAATCAATAGAAAAAGATCATATAACATTTGTTAACCAAATCTAAATCTATAAAGCAAATATTAGCAGACATGGAGGAAGAAACTGACAACAGTACAATAATAGTAGGAGACTTTAATACCCCATTACACCAATGGACAGATCATCCAGACAGAGCATCATGATCCCTGTTTTAGAGGATGAACTAAAGCTTGGCGTGCTTCTAAGTCTTAGGGTGAAACGGCCTATATTTGGAATAGACAGTGACACACCCATTTCTGTTCACCCCTACAGCATCTACTTCTTCATTTCTGCCGTGCTATCTCATAGAAGTTTCCAGTTGGGCCAGATGGAAACCCTAGAGAATAAAACTAATGTTTTAAAACCTCCTTGGTTGTCATTAAATTTGGGTAGACAGGCAATTACCTTGTTCAAGTGTATCAAAAAAATTAAGAATGAATCATTTTTCATTATGTGAAAACTCAGTTTCTACTTGGTATCTGTGCATATTGCTTTCATCATCAGATAATCTTAGAAAGATGACATTATTTTCAAGAGTTTTGATCAAATGCAGATTCCCAATCCTCTCAATTAATTCTAAAGGATGTCTCATATACCAAGAAACAACACTATAATTTAATCAATAAATACTTATTGAATATGTACTAGGTGTTAGATACTGTGCTATGAATGGGGAATAGGATCGTGTTTTACTAGGGCAATGCTAGCTACTACAACAAATAAGCTCCCAAATCACCTTGACTTAACACAATGAAAAGCCCAATATGGATATTCTGGGTTGGGTAGATTTCCCCCTGTTTGTGACTCAGGTTTCCCCATCTTCAAAACATGGCTTCCAAAATCTTTGTCCTTTTCTCTGTTCCAGTCAATTTTAAGGAAAAAGAGTACAGAGCATTGCATGTGAGAATTTAAATGGACCTGTTCTGGAAATGGTCCCCGTCACTTCTATGCACATTCCATTGGCTAGAACTCAAGTACGGCCACACCCATCTGGCTGGGAAAGGTGGGCTATCTATGTACCCAAAGAATGAATAAAACATACTTTCTTCCTGTTCATTTGCCACGCACGATAATATGATTGGGGAGGTGGACATTAACTAGATAACATGTAAAGCCAATGGGCAATTTTAACTGTGTTGGTTATTTTTAATGAGAGGAATATGGTGCAAAGACAGCCTATTATTTAGAGCTGGCTTTGACCTAAATAGAGAAAGGGGGAAGTCTTCTCTGAGGGAGTGACACATGGATCTCAAGGATGGGAAGGTGAAGAAAGGAGGGAAGATTGCAAAGGCATGGGAAGAATTGCTCATGGTGAACGGGTGGGACAAGGAAACGCAATGCTAGAGGCAGGATGAGGCTGGAAACCCCTAACTTGCAGAGCCTGTGGGCCATTTAGGAGTCTAAATTCTCTCCTATGACAATGCAAAGCCAATGAAGAGTTTCAGTGTCTGAACCGACCTGGTCAGACTTACATCTTACAAAAAACCCACTCTGGCCTCACTGTGAAAATGGGTTGAGGTTGCAGGGGGGAAATAAATATGGGGAGGCCTTTTGGGGGCTGCTGTAGAATGATAATGCCTTCGAGGTGGATGATGGAGGTAGAAGTGGGAAGAAGAAGAAGAAGTAGAGACATTTAGGAGGTGAATTTAATCAGACTTGGTTATAAACTATACTGTTATTTATCTGTTTAGCGCTTTTGCTGGACGGTTTGCCTCTTCATGGCTTCTATGTTTACTGATGAATTTTAAGACTGCACAATGTTGCTGGGATGCAGAATGCTAGCTTGGATAGCCTTGGGCCATACTTAAGCAAAAATGAAATGGAGATGTAGTTACTGGTGGCCCGGCATCCTTTGTTATCATCTTTCTCTGTCAAAACCTTCACCTTCTCCGTTTAATTTCAGTCTTCCATCTTGACCTCAGGGGCAGAGAAAGTGGGTCTGAACACCTAATTTGTTCCATGATGTGTCATGTTGCCCTATGGGCCTCTGCATTTCAAAAGAGGATTTTAGGGGAGAAGCACACCTGTTTAAAGAGATTAAGTCAGAGAATTATAGCAATATTGATGAGAATATTTGGGTGGCCTTCAAAGCATGCGACATAGGTGCCATTTTCAGTGCCTTTAATAACACCATTGATTCTGGTTCTACTTGGGGCCTCCTAACTCTGGTGGGAGAAGCTCCTTAGAGCAGCCCAGACCTGGACCTGGAGTTTCCCCAAGATGACTGAGATGCGTGCTGGTTTTTCTGGGCTGAACTAAGATCTGAAGCTTCCGTCTTCTCTTTCACAACTTGACACCACTGGGCAGTATTTGAAAGCCGGAGGGATATTTCATTTCTTGCCGAAAATATACATATGCTAGAATTTTAAAATATTTTTGTAGGTACACAACAATTAAAAAAAAACAAACTATGTATTCTATTTTTGTGTATGTATAGTTAAGGAAGCCACAAACCACTCATGAAAGCTTTATTTATGGGTACCCTTCCACTGTGGTTAAGAACGTACTGCTCTATTTGGAAGCAGATTATAGGAAACCATGCTCTTTTTCTCTCTTATCCCCCTCTTGTACGACTAAAAATATGGAAACAGAACCGAGGTCCTATGAGGTGACACCTGATTTATCCCTAGATGCCTCTACATATGTGGATGTGTGTGGGTGTGTGTCTACGTGAGTCAGCCTTTTCACTCAGTCAGCTCACCAGCTCAGCCTCCAAAATACCCACTTACTTGTGAGCTGAAGTCAGAGCCCAAAAAACACAGCCCTGTCCCTCCAGCTGGAACTGGGGGGAGAAAAACAGAATTTTGTTGCTAGCAGATCCATCCCCTTGGCAGAAAAACCCCACGTACACCTGTTCAAATAGATCTCCGATGATTTTCAGTCTCCCAGCATTTGGTTGACATAGAGTGTAGTGTGATTCTTCATTTATTTTACAATTCAGTGAGCACCAAATTAAGTTTAATAGCCATGATAAACACACACATGCACACATACCTCTCCATCCCCAATTAAAAAAGATTTATCACATTCTGGCTAATAATAAACACTTGGTTTCAGCTTTTTTTAACACCATGAAACTATTTTGGGCCATTTAATCATTATTAAACTGTAGGATTTGGAGCATGTTTTCAAGGGACATTGTAATGCTTTATCTACAGCCTGTAAATGTTGCTGATATTTGTATTCAGAGGTAGTGTGTGTGTGAAGGTGGCAAAAATGCCACATATCCTACAGAGTCAATTAAAGCAAGGTCGGATATTTAGGTGTTTGGGTTCTTGTCTTTGTGATGAGTTTTGAGACAGTCTGGCCAAAGAGGTCTTCCCCACCAGCCTGAATATTCTCAGAGCCATTGACTATTACAGCCACATTTGAGCCTTATGATAAAGCCAGAACAAAGCTGATTTTAATTATGACTTTGTCCAACTGCTGCCAATATACTCAGTGAGTTGGGGTGGGGGGCATCCAGTGTTATGACTGTAGCTGGAAAATACCCCCTCCCATTCCCAGTCCCCTTTCATCCAATTATATGCCTGAAAGAGGCTTTAGAACACTGGCAGCCAAATCCTCGGGGGAGGAGAAAAAGACCATGGTTTGATGGAAAGGACAGAAGGAAGAGAAAATGAAATTGCTCTGTTTGAAAATCCCCACCATTATTAGCTACAGAAAACTTAATAAAAATAGAGATCCCCAGGTTACGAGTTTTTTGCTGTGGACAGTTGATGCATTGTCAGCATCATCTGGGTTGCAGAAGTTTCTAAACTTCTTTTTATCAGGTGAACTTTTTTTTTTTAATCAGAATGATGTAAAGAATTCCATATGTAGGACAGATAAAGCAGAGTTATATTGTTTGACCTGATGTGGCCTGGAGGCTCACACACTCAGCTTTTCCCTAAAGTGCCCCTCAATTTCTATGCAACATCTTCATGGGACCTCAGCACTCTGTGGAATCCAGTTTGAGAAACAACTTGTATACTTGAACCCATTGCTTTAAAAGATCCTATTGGCAGTGATTTGGGGGGCAGCAGTGGACATCCGGTTGTGATATGGGAGTGGAGGCAGAGAGGGCAGAGGAAGTGTGCCTACATAGAGCCGTGACCATTGCTTACTTCTATGGCAGGCGGTTGGTATATGTGTATGCCATAGTGGACCCATTTATATATTTGGTCCTCATCTGACAAAGGATTTTTCTCAGGGCACAGAACCATCTATGGACAAGTTGGCTCCAAGAAGGAACATGAGGAATGTCATTTCCAAAATCCAGCAGTATGATTTTCTGACTTCCCTACTAGATTCTAGAATGGGTCTATGATTGATGGCTGACTCCGTTCCTCCTCTGAACAATCTGATTTGTTGTTAGTGAATGAGTAATTGCACTCTAAGAGGATATAAATATGGACAGAGAAAAGTGGTAACCGAAGCTAAGAAGTAACTTCACAGAATTTTGAAACTCAGAAGCTACCACTCAGCCCCTTCTGGGACACTGGTTTGAGCTGTCCTAAAAGCATGGCTGAGGATCAGAGACTGTTCACTCCAAAACATCCTTTGAACATAGCCTGTGAAATGCTTTTATTTACTGATTAGGTCTTCCTATTCTTCAGCAAGGGAAGTAGAATTCATTTGTGACATGAGAGCCTTTGAATCAGAGCATCTTAGTAATTAAAAAGGTATTTTAAAATATTGAATAAAACTTCCAGGACAAGATGGTGAAATAATGGCTTTTTTTTCCCTTTTCCCTCCTGAAACCTGCTGACATGAGGACAGGAAGGATAGGATGGAAAATTTAGAGACCCCAACTAGATACATGGATGATTGCTGAAGCCCATGGCCACAGACAATAAAGAGTATTAGCTAAATATGGATACATTTAGATAAATTGAAGGGACAATGTCACAAATAAATACAGAAACAGATTTAAAGCGGGATATGGTATTCTCTGAAAATACATTGGAGGATTCTGTGGGAATGATAAAGAAAAGGAACATGGTGGGAATCAGAAAGGGGGAAGAGGGTAGACCCCTGAAATGTGCTGTTTGGCTTGGTGCAGCAGTGGAGACAAAGACTAAAGGAAACATACTTTGAACATACTACCTTTATTGTTGTTCTTCCTCATGGCCTGCGTGCTTATTCTAGAGAACTGGCCTAAGGCTAAGGCAGCGAAGATTCATGAGAGGAAGCGACTGACAGCATCATCCTCATCATCCTTCATCAGTGTTGACTGTAAAGAATGCCGCTGAGTGTGAGGGTAGCTGTATATGTGTGTGTGTTGGAGAGGGGGTGTAGGTATTTAAAGCTGATACAAGGTTCCTCGGGCAGAAACTAGAAAATGAGTAGAAAACTATTACAAAACCGCATAGCGATTTTCACACTCCTGCATTTTCACCCTCCCAATTCTCTACGTATTCACCTAATCATCCCCTGCACACTCCGACCCTAAAAAGCTATCTGGATGTTTGTCAGTAATTGAATGTTGGAAGAGAGTTGCCCCCATTCAAAGATCAGGAGGAAGCCAAAGTTCTCCATGTGGAAAGCAGGCAAAGCTTCATTCCATATGCATTGAGCAAATATTTGAGCACAGGCAATGTGCCAGGTTCTGTTCTAGGCTCAGAATAGATAGATGGAGATAGAGAATGAAGCAGACAGAGAGGTCATGGCACTTACACTCCAAAAGAGTGAAACAAATGTCATATGCAAAGGACAGGTGAAGATTCTCCTGGGAAACTTCCTCTGAATCAGAGGCCCCTCTGAGTGAATTACCACACATGCTACACACTCAAAGAAACTACAGAGACCAGGCGAACTCATATAATAATAAGTCAGACAATAGATGATAAGACAAAAGAAGGAGCTGGAAAGTAGGCAGGTAGCACTCAAAGACTGAAAATGGAAATAACAGCATGGCTGGAAAGCTAAGCAGTGTAGAGGTTTGTCTCTTATCTGCCTTCCACAGGCAGGGGGTACTTGGGGACTTCCACACCTGGATGAGGACCAGGGGAGAGAGCGAGCCTTTGTGAGGTTGTCACAAGTCCTGCAGGAGGGGCGAGGAGCCCTCAACAGAAAGAGGCTGGAGGTGCACCTGAGGAAGGAGTCCTGGCCACACACGGTGATCCCTTGTGAAAATTCACCCAGCTGTGCTTTGTGATTTATTCACTTTTCCACGTGGTTGTCTTACCTCAATAGAAAGTTTGCTAAAAAACAATTGAGGTGTATAGGTGATGATGAGAGAGAAATGAAATTCTTGGTGGAGAGAACAGCATCAAAAGCATGATTCAACTGCTATGTGTCTATGTGTGCTTGAGAGAAAGTTAGAGAAGGAGAGAGAGAAGGAAAAAGAAGGAAAGAGGGAAGGAGAGAGAAATGTGGTTCTTTATTCCTAGAGCATGATGCATAAGGTGCTTGGAAGTCTGTGCTTACAAAATGGGAAGTGATAGGCATAGACCTGCAGAAAAAACATTTTTAAAGTTGCAGGAAATAGAATGACTATGACAAATGGGAGGTGTCAGGTTGAATTTCTTCCATGATAAACCACTGGTTAAAACTAACACAAATTTTCAGGTAATGAGAGGCTGCACCTCTCCAGGGAGCTGAGAAGAGGAAACACAAGAATATTTTGTATCTGCTATTGTCATGGAAAATACCCTAATGCCTGCTTGCAAAGAATAATGAAGCTCATTAATTAATTCTTTTATTCCAGAAATACTTGAACTTCTACTACTCGCCAGACCCTGTAGTATATGCAGGACATATACTAGAGAAGAAGATATTGGCAGGAGAGAATGGATGGTAAGAGAGAAGACAGGTGGAAGAAAGGGAGGAGACAATGAATCTTAACTTAGTATTAAAGGCTTTCTGAACAACAGGGATGGAACATGTACAACTGGTAAAAATAATAGAGACCGGCAAGAGGGAAAAATATTTTTGAGAGAGGATGAGCCTAAGAGAATGACATGTTGAGTGTATGGCATCTGTAATAGAATGCTAAAGTCAACATTTTCTGTTGTTTTGGAGTCTGATGGAGTTGCCACACCATCTACATAGGACAAGCATGACAGCCAGGAGCTATTGCTGTGTCCCTGACTCTTTCCAGCACCTGCCTTCCTTGCCTGATGGTTTCCTCCGGCTGCTGGTTCCCACTGTCCCTGCACGTATTCATAGCATGTTGGAAGTGTCAGGGAATTAACCACTCCTCATGTAGAGCACTTCCAATCAACGATAGAGTGATTATATAAATGGTGTATTTGTACACAGATAGAGTGGTGCATACATGCCCCAGCTCCCTCACCCCCAGGTGGGATAACTCGGAAGCCTGTGTTGTACACTAACTCTCAGAGTTTTTACCCATAGCGATAACTCGATTGAAAAACACACCCCATACTGGCTTCCTCCTACCTGTCTGTCTTTCCTGCTCCTTAGTCTGTGTTTCTTTGGATCACCTTCCTAATTAATCTTCTTGCACTCATGTCTCCAGATGCTTCTGAGGGAACCTGAATTAAAAACAAGAAACTAGTTTTTCAGCTCCTTAGCACATCACTCATATATGGAGAAAAGGAGATGAAGAGAAATGAGAAAGGCTGAGAGTGGATTTACATGGCGAGAATTGCTTGGAGAGTGTGCATCTCCCCCCACCTCATGGGGGAGGTAAGAGTGAAGTTAGGTGAGGAGGGGGACAGCACTTGGAAAACCTGACCTGGGCCCATGGAATTTAAAGGTGGGAGGCACAGGGATTGCTGTGTGACTCCTGGCTAGAGAAGCAAGAGAGAGAGCAATTAAATGGAACTGGGCTAAGTGGGGGTGATAGACACAGGTGGGTGTTTGCTGTGGGCCAGCCATGCACTCACAGGAAGGAAACAAGATTTATGTACTGATGTTGCCAAGTGGCTATGATCCTTCCCTCTTTGTATCCACACCCTTTCAGTGTGCCTGGACAGCTCCTCCTGTTGAGAAGTAGAAGTAAGGTCTATTTCCCCACCCCTTGCATCTGAGCAGAACCTGTAACTTCCTTCGGCTGATAGAATTTAGTGGGAATGACATTGCACTAGTCCCAAGTCTGTGCCTCCCAAGGGGCTGCCAATACTTTGACTCTCTCATGGAAACCTGACCAATGGGCCATGTGAATGAGAATAAGTTAGCCTGCTAGAAGATTGGTGACCACATGGACCAGAGTTGAGTCAACCCAGTTGCTTAAGCCAGATCCCTAGACAGAGAGCAGAGCTGACCATCAGCTGGGTATGGAGGGAGCCCAGTGAGAGCAGCAGAGCCACCTAACCAAGCCAAACCGAGCCCAGATTGCTGATCCACAGAGCTGTGGGCTAAATAATTAGCTGTTTTTATAATTTACTAATTTGGGGGTGGTTTGTTACACAGCAGACTCTTACTGATGCAAAGAGGGAACACTTATTTAATATGGATCATATTGAATTTTTTCTATCTGGAAAATGAGACTATTTTTAACTTTCTAAGAGTAAGTTGTAAAGTATGTGATTTGCCTAAGAGAGTGTCCAGGTTTGGGGGAAAAGGGCACCTCACTGCTAGACTCTCACCCCTTCATTTATATCCCTACCAGTTATAAACTGTTATGCAATTTCTAGAATTTTACTGAGTTCTAAGCACTTTTACTTGATTGTAAGTCTCTTGAGGCTGAGAATCATGGCTGATCTATTTTCCTGGTGAGATAATATAGCTATTTTCTAGCTATTATGTATGTGTGTGCCTGCGTGTACCTGTGAAATACCTTTGATAATTAGAAACTAGTGGAAAAGTTCCTCTCAGTTTATTAAAACTATTTGTTTTACTTTTCATATAACACTATTGCCTGGAGTAGTAATATTTTCTTCACAATCTAAAATTTTAAAAATTACTACTATATTAAATGTGAAATAACTTTGAAATATTAAAAGAGAGTGATGCCACGTATGGGCTAAATGAGGTACAAGAGAGAAATGGTCCAAGAACTTGGAAGTAAGATATGAAAGTGAAAGTACAAAATCTACCCATATTGAATTTGAGCTGGAATAAACAAAGTCTCCCCCCAGACCCACACTCGGCCCATAAAACTAAAATGACCCTTGACTGAAAGAAAAAGTCCATCAAGGGTGGGGAGTTGGGCAGGAAAGAGAAGATGGTTGATCAAAATGAGATACTATATAAAAAGGACAGTAAAGCAAAATAGTGTAGAAATTATGAAAAGTTGGTGGGCTAGAGAGATTTTGCTTAAAAATTATTCATTTTCATCTGTAGCCATAAAGTTGCATATAGTATTTTTTATGAAGATGTTAATCTCTGTTGTGCCATGGCTGTGTCTCGCTCTTTCCTTTGTTCAGTTTATTTTTGCTTTTGCTCTTCTCCTTTAACAGAATCATAAGATATTTTAATTTGTTCTTTTTCTATCTTTTCCATTTTAAAATAGTATAAAATTTCCTTTTCTTAACTGTTGCTTAATTTTGCTCTTTGTATTTCAAATTTTAGGTGAAAAATTACTTTTTTTTGCCAGCTTTCTTTTTTCATAATGAAGGTAATTAAGGCTATAAATTTTCCTCTGGATATAGCTTTTGATGTGTTCTGTAGGTTTTGTTATAGAGTGTTCTTTTTCATTGCTTTCTAGGAAGGTTTTAATTTTCTTTTTAATTTCCTTTTTGATCAAAGATTATCTAGAAGTAGGCTGCTTCATTATCAAGTCATTAAGAGCTTCTTGGTTACCATTTACTTATTTCTTTCTAATTTTCTTCACTTCTGATCAGAGAATGTAGTTTATAAAAGCTGTCTACTTACACATTTTTCTATTTTTTTTCCTTAGTGGCCATATATATGACCAACCTTTAAAAATGTTCCATGACTATTTTAAAAAGTACATTCAATGATAAGGTGACACATCAACTTGCTTATTATTTGTATTTTTTAGTTTGTGTCCTTCATTTTTTAGCTAGATCTTTCAGTTGTGAGAGAAATACATTGATGTTTCTACCATTATTATATTTCTAGCAAGGTTTTCTTTATTTTAAAATAAATTTAAGTATTGAGCTGCTACAGTGATTGGCTCATCTCAGTTATGACTGCTGCTGCTTCTACAATTTGCCATTTATCATTCTCTGTTGTCTCTTTTGATCCTATTTGGTTCTTTTACCCTTAAATTACATTTTGCTGATATTAATATTGCCACTTTTACTTCCATTATGTTTCAGTTTTTCCGGTATCTGTTTGCTCACTCCATTTATCTTTATATTATTTCAAAATTATTTTGAGAACGTTCCTTAAATATAACACCTGGCTGTGGTTTATTTTATAAAGAACTGTGTTGCCTCTGTCTTTTCATGATAGATTCCTTTTCTTTTATATTTTATACAGTGACTGATATACTGGGTGTATTGCTTTGATCTTATTTTATGTTTACTATTGGACAGAATGTTGTTTCTTTTTTTTCTTTGTCTTATTTTTTCCTGCTTATTCTCTTTTCCTTTTTGCTAATTTGAAAAGTCTACTGTATTCTTCCTTGTCATTGATGATTCATATCTATTCTCTTGATCTAAATGATCTAGATAACAATGTCTACTGCTCTTTAAAAAAGAAATTCCCTCTCCCTCTTGGGAAGAAAAATCACTGTTTTCTTCCTACTTTACTCCATTCCAATAAAATAAGATTTTACAAACCTACTTCCATTATCCTCCCCTTCATTTCTTCCTACTTTACTCCATTCCAATAAAATGAGATTTTACAAACCTACTTCCATTATCCTCCCCTTCTGTTCTTTCTTGCCCTTAAAAGATGTTGCAATCTTTTTACTGCCTCTCTGGTAACCATTTCTCCTAGGCTTGACAGATAAAGTATAGTATATATTAACTCACTGAAGGTTAATTTACCTGTTTTCCTCTAGATTAGTGTTTTACAATCTTGGCTACACAATGAAATCTCTTGGAGAGTTTCAAAAATAACAAGTGCCTTGGTCCCACCTCCAGGTATTCTGATGTAATTGGTCTGTGGCATGACCTAAGTATCAGATTTGTATAAGCTCTGCACAGGTGATTTTAATGTGCAGCTAAGCTCAGACAACCCTTTCCCAAGATCACTCTCATTGACCCAGCACAGTTAAGCAGTGGGACTGTGACCTCAGTTTGGCCAGCTATACTCTCTCCCAGAACCCTGAATCTTGATAACAGATGGAATAAGTATTCTGCGGCGCACCCACACCAGACCAGGCAGCATCCTCTGCTCTGTGTTCTTGCCGCATCTGTCATCCAATCCTTTGCGCACTCCCTACCTTATCAATTAAAAACCCCCTTTGCTTAAGCAGGGCAGAGTCATTTTCTGTTGCTGACAGCCAAAGAATCTTAAGCAAGAGAATCCATGAGCTTTTCATCACTCTGTACATCTGCCGAAGATCCTCAATCTGCCGTGCTGATCACTGTCTCAGCACCTTGTATCGTGCTCCTTCCCACACATCAGGAAAACTGAAAACAGAAGGCAGGAGAACCACCCAAGCTCCTATTAAAGGTTAGCGACTTAAAATTCACATTTGTATCTTCAGGTCTGTTTCCTTGCTCCATCAATCATGACCACACCAGAAATCTGTTTTTTGTTTACTTGATTTTAGGAAAAATGTAAAGAAAGGCTGTTGCATAATTTGATGGACAAGTCAGAAAGCATATGACTAAACAGAAAAATTGGGAAACCTTCCATAGTACCAGACAAGGAGAGCACAGGCATCTGCTTCCAGCAGAACTCTTTGTCTCAAATACACATTTGCATGGAGACCAAAGTGGAGATGGTTGAAGAAGACATAGGATATTACAAGTTGCTATCTGACACTTATTATCTCTCCTGCACATGCACATGCACTTTTAGGTCAAAATCCCTGGAAGCACTTGATTTACTGAAGGCAGGCTCTCAGGACAACCTATAGGGAGGTAAGGGAAGCAGAACGGCACAGGGGAAGGAGCTGAACGACCATGTAGTCACAGCTGGAGCCTGGCCTCAGCCTGATCTCATTGGGATCTCTGGAATGTGAATTAAACCACTGAGTTGAGGCACGGGGGACTGGCCTTTTGAACCCCCATATCAACTAGTCATTAGTAATTCCCTCAGGCATTTCCAGGACAGCAGGTAAATCCTCTGGAGCAGGGAGTTCTTAGCAGCTAACACTCACAGTAGCTGGGAGGTGGGGGCACCTGCTGACCAAGGTGATCCAATAGCAGCTTCTATACCTGGATGAATACGGTTAGTGGCACTGTGCCTCAGAATTTATATTTGGGAAATGCAATACATAGTTCCATAGCCCATATAACTTTAATACTGAATTATTTTGTAGGACAAGATATTTCTTTCTTTGCATACCTCAAAACATGCCTTCTTCATGTACTGGTTACTGCTTGAGAAATCACCTTTCTCTTAAAACTTTGATTCTAGTGAAAATGCAAGGTCTCGCAAAGGAATCCTACCTTGAGCACTTGAGTACACCCTACTGAGCAGAAGGACTAGTTACACTTGAGTACACTCTACTGAGCAGAAGGGCTAGCTGAGGGATTGAGATTCCCTGTGTTCTGCCTGTGTGGACCCCCAGCAATGTGACCTTGCAAAAGTGATGTACCCTCTCTGGGCTGCACCTTCATCATTTATCAAAGTCAAGGGTCAGAGTACGAATTCTGAGTTACTCTTGAACTCTACAAATTTGTCAGTGGCTGATTTCATTTCTCATTTCAAGCAGCGAGGAGGCAGAGGTAACTTTTTTGTTTGTTTACAAGGGACAAGTTTTCATCTTTCAGCCTTAATACAAAAGCAAGAGAAAGAAATGTAATAGCACTGAGGTAACAGCAGCTTTGCTTTGTTTGGATTCAGGGTCTCTGATACGACATATTGGATGTGTCAATGGAATGTGATTTATTTTGCTTCATAACATTTGGGAACAGATATTTGGTATTTCATCCAAGGAAAGCAATTTGCAGAAACCTTTTAGATGGTGGCTGGAGCCTCAGTAATCGCTGCCATTTCTTTATGCCAACATTTCCTTAAAGCTGCACAATCTTTCATTTTAATCATCCCTCTCAGCAGGCTCCTTCTAGGGCTCTGGAGCAGGGCACCCACCCCTCAGAAATGAGGTTCTATTTTTAAAGCCAACAAACTCCCTATTAATCCTGTGAAATCTGCTCAGATGGCTGCTCTTCTGGGTTCTCTGTGCCCCCGCCCCCTGCTCTCAACGCCCCATCTGCACAGCCCTCCCCTGGAAGATATTTTTAGCTGTTAGCTGCTACATCCTTGAGAATTACTAGGTGGATGCTACACTTTGCTTCTAAAGTAAACATTTTAGAGATTCTGGTTTTCATTCCTAATATTTTTCAGAAGATGAAGGATGCTACTCCCTAATACAGGTGCCTAAAGAATTAATCTCAACTTTGAATCCTTTGTCTACCTTGGAATCCCTCTTTCTTACAAGGGTCTAAATACTCTAAAAAGTTCCTTGGTCTTTTCCTCGTGTGAGTCAGCAGTCACTTTGACCCATCATTCCCAATGGTCTCTCTCCAAGGCAGCCCTGGGAACTACACTGGGAGGGGGAAGTCTGATCTCTCCCACTGCATACATTTTCCCTAAGTGTTCAAATCTGAAATCAGTAGACAAAGATGCCTCAGTAAGACTACAGTGCTGGGACATAGCAATTATGGCTTAAGAGCACAGCATGGTACCCCAGGAAGCCACAATCACCACAGTATTTTCAAAGCATCTTTGGGAATTTCAACGAATAATGTTTACGTGATAAGAGTTTGACTTAGCAAATATGAGTATCAGTGCTCAACTACCGACTCTTCACAACAAAAACTGTATTGTTTAGTACGTTATCACGTGTCTTGGTTTGTGGGTTGTAGTCTTTTGAAATGTTCTTGAATAGGTTTAGATGCACGTGGAAAAAAGAAATCCTAAGCGAAAGGGTAAGCAGGGAAAAGAGTCTACCTTGCACCTCCTTTTCCCAATCTCCTTCCAAATATACACGTATGTGTGTTTGTATATATTCAATATTATGTTATACATTTTATATTATTTTACACACCTATACATATACACATTTATGCACATGCACATATATAAAGTGAATCTTCATTGTTTTGCCCCAATATTTTGCACATTGTTTGGGATCTTCTTTTTTTTTTTCATTAAACACTTTATCTTGGAGAACATTTTATATCAAAAAATATAGTCTCCTTTTCCATAAATGGCCGTGTCACTTTCCATTACTTAAATGAACCAGAATTTATTTAACAAATCCTGATAACTAGTTTCCAATTAGCAAGGGATACTGTGGGAGAAAGAGGAGGTCTTTTTTCTGTACAGAATTTCAGGTTAATTACTCTTTGGTTACTTGGGGGCGATTTTGTGAGTTTCTGGGAATTCTGTTTTAGGTTCGGCCACAACCTCTTCCCACTCCCTTGCTCTTTCCTCTCCCTTTTATCTACAAAACCTTCAACAAATTCAGGTGATTTCTGTGTGGTAGTATTGTTAAAAACAAAACTAAACAGTCCAAAATGCCTCCTAACAGTGAGTTCTCCATAAACAAATAAATAACCCTCCAAATGAAAGACCCTAAATGTTTAGCTAAGGTGTGTTTGTTTCCCTGCTTTATGTTTCCAAGGGTCTGTATTTAACCAGTACAGAAATCAGCCATTTGTTCTTGTTCAGAGCCCGGCGTATATTTTCTCTCTTCTGGACACTGTTCGGTGAACCACAGGAGAGAGGCGTCCTCACAGAAGCCTTGACATTTGTTGAACAATGAGCAGGTTGAGGTGACAGGGGTAGGCATCCCGCAGGAGCCCAGGAAGCTCTGGACGATGGCTGTGGAGTGGCTCTGATGACTTCGGGAGTTTGGGTATCTGCTCTGACTGCCTGCGTCATCTCCTGTCTGGGGATAAAGTGAGAGGATGCTTCAAAGAAAAAGCATAGCTGGCTCCAAAGTGGCATTTTCTAAAGCATCCTTGGCATTCAACCACATTTACCTGCCTTAGTTTACAGAGGGAAATGAGGCTACTACTTCCATCCCATTTCCCTCAGTGCTTTGTAGCTCTGGAGTCCTATGTGAATCTATGTCTGGACTGACACAGTTTGGGGAAGACCATCTCCCACACACCAGTAGATGGCTGGCACACCTGCTTTCCTGAGTCTCAGTTCAAAAACCAATTCAACGTTTCACTTGTACAGGATCTCTGTGTCAGATTTTGCACCTTTCCCAGAGAAAATGCTGAAAGATAGAACGAACTCCTGGAAACATAAATTATTGTAATTTAAAGCAATATATTTATATTACCATTTTTCATGTGTTTTAAATGACAGCTGTCTTAGGTTGGGTCCTTATAAACAGAACCTGAGCTAGGGATTTTGGTACAGGTGATGTAATGGTGGAGGGTTCTCAGGAAGAACCTGTACAAGAGCTAAGGAAGCAGGATGGACAGGGAAGTCAGGCATGGATGTATACTCTGATGGAATCTGGCTTTAGCTTGGTCTCACTAGAAAGTTCTGGAACATAAAGCGTACCACCTAGTTGCTTCCCTGGAGGTCAGGGGCTGGTCTTTTCTACCTACATATTTGTCGGTCATCATCTGCCCCTGGGTGTTTCTAGGGGTCTTTCCAGAGGGCAAACATTCTGCAAACTGTCTGCAGCCAACATTCAAAGCAGCTGGGAGATAGTCCACCAGCCTGACCAGTGGAGTCTGGGTGGGGACCCATAGCACCAACACAACCCGTAGCATAAAGCTAAGCACTTTACTTTGGGACCTGCACATACAGTGCTATATACTAAGAACGAAAGTGTTCCCAAGTGATGCTCATGTATCCACTTGTGGCTCAATGTGAATAATTTCTAGTTTTTTCTAGTCTATCCTAATTCATAAATAAATTGGCAGTCATGGCCCACTATTAGGTGGTGATCTACAGTTTGAAAAACATGGATATATGTGTAGTTACTCTTTAAAAACCAATCATTTTAAAGTGATTTAATTAGATTTTTTTATCCTGATATATTTTTAGTGACACTTCCAGTGTTGCACAACTGGAGTGACCACATAATTGATCATCTGAATTGGGAACCTTTATTTACACTTACACCAGGACAACAGGCAGTCGCCAGGCCGTCCTGAAAAACCAGCATGCATATTCATGCTACAAAAAGCCACTAGAGGGGGCTTCCCTGGTGGCCCAGTGGTTGAGAGTCCGCCTGCCGATGCAGGGGACATGGGTTCGTGCCCCGGTCCGGGAAGATCCCACATGCCGCGGAGCGGCTGGGCCCGTGAGCCATGGCCGCTGAGCCTGTGCGTCCGGAGCCTGTGCTCCGCAACGGGAGAGGTCACAACAGTGAGAGGCCCGCGTACCGCAAAAAAAAAAAAAAAAAAAGCCACTAGAGGTAGTTTTCAGTAAACATCTATCGAGCACTTATTGTATACATTAAACTGGGGTTAAGATGTATAACAAAATGTACAGTTTCTTCCTTTGGTGAAATAGACATGAATCAACTATAATCATGTAAACAAGGGAAAACAGCAACTGTGATGAATGCTATGAAAGAGAAGTTGGTTTCCATGAAGGGGATTTGACAAAATCAGGGAGCACTTCCCAGAAGAAGCAGTACTTGTGCCCCACTGAAATCCAAAGGACAGAAAAAGAGATTACCAGGTAAAAGAGGCAGGAAAGGCCATTCGCATCTGCAGCAACAGCATATGCAAAGGCCCAGTGTAAGTTAAAAGCAGATGAGCATCAGAGGCTGGAAGATGCACCCTGTCATTTATTTTATCCATAGGTTTTTAATTTATTGATTTTATCCAATAGCAGTGTTTTAGGACCCAGGGTATGTCAGGGAATATGACAGATGAGTTCCCTGTTCTCACTGAATTCCTATTTTGGGGTCTGTATGTGGACATAGTCAATAGGTAATAAAATAGAAGTAATTGATATAATGTCATATATTGCCAATTGCCAGGAAGAACGTAAAATAGGGTCACATGATGGAGAGTCACTGTGTTGTCAGGAAAAAGTGTACCAGAGAGAGCGGCATTTGACCTGGGACAGACCTACAAAGAAGGGCCAGGAACATCTTGATGCAGAACAGTCCAGGCAACAAGAACAGCCAGTGCAAATGCCTGGGGTGGGAATAAACATGGTGAGTTTGAGGACCTGCAAGACGAGCCATGTAAACATTGAGACATTTAGAGTAAAGAGCAGAGTGGAAGGAAAACAGGTCAGAAGGGTGAGAGGGAGATCAGTCATGCAGTGCTGAGGATTTTGGAGTGTACTCCAAGTGCATTGTGACATCATGAAGAGCTTCAGTAAGGAAGTTGGCTTTGCTCGGAGAGGATAGGCAGTGGGGGCAAAGAGTAGAACCCAACAGACCTATAGGGAGGCAAGGGGCCATGGGGGCTTGGACTAGGGTGGTGGCATGGAAGACAGAAAGAACTGGATGAACTGTGATATATTTTGAAGATAGAACCAACTGGATGTGGCAGAAAGGAGTGAAATCAAGAGTGACATCCAGGGCTTCCCTGGTGGCACAGTGGTTGAGAGTCCGCCTGCCGATGCAGGGGACGTGGGTTCGTGCCCCGGTCCGGGAAGGTCCCACATGCCATGGAGTGGCTGGGCCCGTGAGCCATGGCCGCTGAGCCTGCACGTCCAGAGCCTGTGCTCCGCAACGGGCGAGGCCACAGCAGTGAGAGGCCCGCGTACTGCAAAAAAAAAAGAATGACGTCCATATTTTTGCTGGGTCAGATTATCTCAACATTTGCATCTCAGGGGGCAAAAGAGGAAGCAGGATCCTGTTTTAATGAATCCAAAAAATGGGAGTGTTTCAAGAAGGAAGGAGGTTGAACTGTCTTGAGAGCTACTGAGACATCAAGTAAGATGTGGCCCAAATGGTGACCACTGGAATTGGCAACAGAAAATCATCCTCAACATTGGAAAGATCTGTTTCAGTGGAGTGTTGGTGACAAAATGATGCCTGGAGGTGTCACCCTCCCTAGGACTATAGATAACATTTAATCTAAAAAACTTTTTACTGTGGTAAAAATTATATAACAAAATTTGCCATCTTAAGCATTTTTACCTGTACAGTACAGTAGTCTAAACTATATGCACATTGTTGTGTAATAGAGCCCTAGAACTCTTTCATCTTGCATTTCCATTTCTTCAGGATCAGTTTCTGGAGATTTATTTTTTTCCTTTGATTGGGCCATGTTTCCCTGATTCTCCTTATGTCTTGTTATGTTTTACTGTGACTTGTATATTTGAAAAAAACAACCACTTCTTCCAGTCTTTATGGACTTTGTACAGGAAAAGACCTTAACTAATCAACCCAGCTAGAGATTCTGGGTATCTCCAAAATCTTTTCTAGCAATACATCATCTTCCCCAGGCTTGTGAGTATAATTTTCCAACTAGAGAGGCTTGGCTTGCTGGTTTCTCTTTATTTTACTAAAACAAACAAAACAGCATACCCATTTTTTCCACCTTCAGTCTCCTGCCTCTGGCTACCACCAATCAATTCTCTGTATCTATGTGTTTTGTTTGTTTGTTTGTTTTGTGTGTGTGTGTTTAGATTCCAGATGTAAGAGAGATCATGTGGTATTTGTCTTTCTCTGACTTGTTTCACTTAGCATAATGCCCTCAAGGGTCATCCACGTTGTTGCAAAGGCAAGATTTCATTCTGTCCTATGGCCAAATAATATTGCATTGAATATATACATAATTTCTTTATCCATTCATCCCTTGGTAGACTCTTAGGTAGTTTCCATATCTTGGCAATTGTAAATAATGCTACAACGAACATGAGGGTGCATATATCCTTTATTAATTACTGTTTTTATTTTCTCTAGATAAGTGACCAGAGGTGGAATTGCTGGATCATATAGTAGTTCTACTTTTAATTTTTTGAGGAATCTACATGCTGTGTTCCACAGTGGCTGCACCAATTTACATTCCCACCAACACTGCAGAAGTGTTCCCTTTTCTCTACATTCTTGCAGCACTTGTTATTTCTTGTCTTTTTGATAATAGACACTCTAACAGGTGTGAGATGATATTCCATTGTGGCTTTGATTTGCATTTCCCTGATGATTAATTATATTGAGCATCTTCTCATGTACTTGTAGGACATCTGTACGTCTTCTTTGGGAAATTGTGTATTCAGATCTTCTGCCCATTTTTTAATCGGATTGTTTACTCTCGAGTTGTATGAGTTCTTTATACATTTTGGATATTAACTCCTTATCAGATATATGATTTGCAAATTTTTCTCTCATTCAGTAGTTTACCTTTTCATTTTGTTGATGGTTTCCTTTGCTGTTCAAAAGCTTTTTACCTTGAGTTGTTACATGTGTTTATTTTTGTTTTTGCTTTTTCTGTTATTCAAAAAATCATCACCAAATCTATGTCAAGGAGCTTACTGCCTAAGTTTTCTTTTAGAAGTTTTATGGTTTCAGGTCTTATGTTCAAGTCTTCAATTCATTTTGAGTTAATTTTTGTGTATGGTTTAAGATAGTGGTCCACTTTTATTCTTTTGCATGTGGCTGTCCAATTTTCCCAACACCATTTATTGAAGAGACTGTTCTTTGCCCACTGTATATTTTTGACTCCTTTGTTGTAAGTTATGGGTTTATTTCTTGGTTCTCTATTTTGTTCCATTGATTTATGTGTCTTTTTATGCCAGTAACATACATGCTGTTTTAATTACTAGAGCTTTGTAATATAGTTTGAAATCAGGGAGCATGATACTTCCAGCTTTGTTCTTCTTTCTCAAGATTGCTGTCTTCACTTGTGGTTTGGTTACTTTCTTTTGTGATATATTTATATTCCTGTCTCTTTATCTTTTGTGTATTTACTATAGGTTTTTGCTTTGTGGTTACTATGAGGCTTACATATAACAACTTATGTCTATAATAGTCTGTTTTAAGTTCATAACAACTTAAGATTGATTCCATTCTAAATCTCAACATTTTTACTCTCCCCCACATTTTATGTTTTTGATGTCACAATTTACTCCTTTTTATCCTGTATAACCTTTAATTATTATAGTTACAGTCATTTTTTACTACTTTTTACCTTCATATTTGCTTTGTAAGTAACTAATCCACTACCTTTACTATATATTTACCTTTTGAGTAAGACTTATACTTTCACAAGTGTTCTTGTTAGTAATTAGTGCTCTTTCTTCTCAGCTTAAAGAAATCTCTGTAGCATTTCTTGTAAGAGTTAGTGGTGAGGAACTCCTTTAGCTTTTGCTAATCTGCAAAACTCTTTCTCTTTCCTTCAATTCTGAATGATCACTTTCCCAGGTAGCGTATCCTTGGTTGGAAGTGGTTTCTTTCAACACTGACTATATCGTGCCACTCTGTTCTGGCCTGAAAAGTTTCTGCTGAAAAATCTGATAATAGTCCTATGAGGATTTCCTTGTATATAACAAGTTATTTTTCTCTTGTCACTTTTAAGATTCTCTCCTTTGTCTTTAACTTCTGACATTTTAATTATAATGTGTGTTATGTATACATATAGCTGATTCACTTTGTTATACAGCAGAAACTAACACAACATTTTAAAGCAATTATACTCCAATAAAGATGTAAAAAAAGAAATTATAATGTGTCTTGTGTTTCTTTTTCTTTGTGTGTGTGTGTGTGTGTGTGTTTCTTTTTTACAGCTTGTAATTTCTTTCTCCCTCTGGTGCCTGTCTTCAGTACTGCAGCTTCCCTGGATTTGCAGCAAGCCAAGGGGCTCTCTTTTTTTCTCAACAGTTCCCAAACATCCAAGATCTCCATCCATGCTCAGTGTCAGACAAGATGGGAAGCAGTTCCTTAGGCAGCCCCCTGAAAAGCCAGAATGTTGGGCATACATTTTACTCCTCTCCTTCCACCCTCCACCTCCCCTGCCAATTGAGAAACAATGAATTGGCTTTACTCCTAATTGTGCTGAGCTGTGCTGGCTTGGGGGAGGCTCTACATGGGTGAGAGGCAGTGGATTTTCTAACCCTGTTTCAATGTTCTTGGCTTTCAGCATGCCTCAGGTGCTGCAATTTCTTGACCAGTTTCTCACGTTCTCATAAAGGCTTTTGGACTGTTGTTAAGTCAGCACCTCTGTGGGAGAACAAGGTCTGGGGCTTCCTAGTTTGTCATCTTACTCTATAGACAAAATTTTAAAAGAAATAATGCTGTGAGAGTAGAGAGAGAGGGAAGATAGCTGGAAGTTATGAAGACAAGAGAGAATTTTTTTAAATGTAGCAGGTACTAGATCATATTGCATGCTGATGAGAATAAATCAGTTGAGATCAAGAGACTGATGATGCTCTACACTAGACATGAGGTTTTCAAACTTTCATGTACATTGGGAACATACTGTCAGCTTGTGAAGACACATATCACTGAGCCCCAACCCAGAGTTTCTGATTCACCCCAGAGGGTCTGGGATGTGGCCCTAGAGTTTGCATCTCTAACAGGTTCCCAGATGATGATGATACAACTGGTCTAGTGACTGTACTCCGAAGGCTGCAGCTCTAGAGAAAGGAGGGAACATGGTCATTGAGGAGAATAGAAGAGCTTGGATGCAGAAAGTGGGGAATTTTTTCTCTTGGTTTTGCTGTCTCAGGAACATTGAGGGTCGATATTGGTCAATCAATGTTGGTCAATCAACCAACATAAGTGGAATGTTTCTATAACCACGTAAGTGGTTATAGAAACCCTAGAAACAAATAGGGCGAGTAGTCATTCCACACATTTCCCTTAACTTTCTCTATAACTGTGTCTATTCTCAGATCTCTTTCCATGTAGATACAGACATGAGGACATTTATGCATTTCCCACCAGCTCAGTTCACACTCAGCCACGTGAAATTCCTCTTTGTTTTGCTCAGAATCCTCACTTCTCTCTCACAGTGTTTTTCACATGCCTCTAAAGTCCTACTCTTCTCCTCAGGTAGCAATTTGGGGCAGATGTAGTGATATCCCTGACAGGACCAGTGAGAGTTGAGAGGAGCTCTGGGGACATGGATCTCATCAGCTTGTCAGTCGAGATTCCAGGATTGGCCACATTTTAATTTCTGTAGCAATTCACACATCAGGGAAACCAGGCCCCCAGTAAGCTCAGTGAAGCTCGAAGTTTCAAAAACATGGCAACAGCCCAAGGGTTTTGACAGAATCTGAATAGTGCCTTCTCAGTCCACCATAGGGTGATTATGTTACACACACACACACACACACACACACACACACACACTAAATAAACACAGTTAACCTGTGATGTGCAAAGAAAAATGTCAAAATTTTCACACTTTAAAACTTATCAGGGAAAATGTTTTTATAGAAGAAAAAAATCAGCAACTTTTGGTTAAAAAAAAAATCATCTCTGTCTATACAAGCTGCATCTGTTCAGGCGTTCTGTCTTCTCCCATCAGATCTGCTTGAGCTGAAATTCCCAATGTGTTAAAGTCAAATTCAAGTTCTTTCAGGGTCTGAGAGGATGGAATGTACTGAACACTCAAGTGCAGTGAATTGAAGTGGAAATGAAAGGAAATCCAGTTTGCAGACTTTTTTTCCTCCCTCCTTCCACCCTTTGATGTGAGGAAAGAAGTTCAACTTCCCTGGGTGGTGATAATGGAATTTCTTTTACAGTCAGATTCTTCATTATATAATCCAACTGTGTCGTAATCCTTCCTACTTTCTTTATACCCTGTGATGTAGGCCTGAAGCCCTAACTGGGGAGGCCCACACAGCGAAAGCCAGAATTGGAAAGAGCAAAACAAAGCAAAATGTTTCGCATCAAAATAGAAATGAACAGAAACATGAGGGGGAGAGTTGGGTTGGGAGGAAAAACAATAAAGCCTTTTTTATAGTACATCCCATTACTTCACCTATATTCTAGAAAATCTATCTCAAAAAGTTTTTTTGCAAAAGAAACATGGTATAAATAATAATAATTATTATACAAAACATTAAATATTATAAAATCTGACTATCAAGCATAAAATATCTATATTCAAATTATTAAATGTTTATATTATAAACTATAATATTTATATTACTATATTTTATAACAGTCAATTATATATCAATTATAAATATATTTAGGTACATATAATAATATTAAATAAAATAACTAAAAGAAGTACTTAAAATCAGCCATAGAACAATGCATGTTAAAGTTGAGTCTTAAGAAGTGACCCTGAGTTTATTATTTGAGACTTTTTTTTTACCTTTTCTTTTTTCCCAGTTTATACTAATAGTATAATGAGCTAGAGTATAGTCTTTATGGAGAAAAAGAAATGCTTTTAAAGGATAACTTAGGAGACAAGTTTTAGTTCTTTTCCCAAATTTTAGTATTAACCAATATTTCTAATGTTAAAGGTTCCAGAGAAATTGAGTACAACAATTTAGAACAAACAAATTTGAAAGTTCTTTGAAAATTATAAAACAATATAAACTCAGGTTTTTATCATTGAGCATATAAAACTGTGCAATTCACTGAAATTGAAAGAAATGTAGTCCCTGGGCCTGTTCCCCCAGGGAGCTTGCAGGCTCATTCACCAGAACATGTGATGCCAATTGTATCCATGGACAATTAATGTTAAAATCTGTCAGTGGAAGGTGAGGTCCCTATCAACTGGAGTAGCCAAGAAATAGCCTTGTGGGAAACATGGAATTTGAAGGTATCAAAGCACAGCTTAAATGGATGGAGAGAAAGAAGTAGGGGTGGCAATTCAGGAGGGTAAGAGGAAAAATCAAAAACTAATTTGGAAGGTGTTAGGAGTTAGAAAAGGGATCTAAAGGCCAGAATCAAAACTGATTTTGTGAGAGACCAGAATCTGACTCTCTCATTAGAACAATGAGGAAATGTAGATGTAAAAGATCAAGGGACCAGCACAACAGAACTAAAGTAGCCCAGCTACTGTTATCAACTTCATATTTCAAAGAGCTCCCTATTTTTAATTCTAACCTCTGCTTGTAGTTGCATTTTAGACTGCGTTGCAACAGGAATGGCAAATGGATTTAATTTCAGCTGATAATTACAGTTGATTGGTAGTAGCAAGTGCCTGCTTAGACAGCTTGTTAAGAAGGATTGAGACAGCATTTGAGCTTTGGCTAAGCCGGCATGAGATCCAGGCTTGATTATCAATGTCTGTCATGGACAAGGAAGGGGGAAGCTATGACACGTGTGCCCTGCATTTACTGTTTTGAAAGAGGGATCCTGGGCAAGACACTGATGGTCAAGTGAGGATCGTAGCTACTGAGGGAACTTCTGAGATACAGAAGGAAAAAGCTTAGTATTTTATTGCCAGGATAGGAGACAGCAGTTCGATGGGGGAGCAGGTTCTGGGGAGATAGCCACTTCCTGTTTTCTTGCCCGAGTCCTGAGAGTGAAAAGAGGATGGTGTTACCAATGACATATTTATACCTCACTTGACAGTTTACAAGGCATATTCATATTCATTGTTTCATTTGATCCTTATAAAAGGTCATTTGTTAATGCCAGTATCCCCATGTTACAAACAAGGAAACTGATGTTTAGAGAGAGAGAAGTATCCATTCACCATGAAGCTACAAAGAGGTGAAAAAATAGAATGACTTCTTGAGGCTCTGACCTGTTTCTTCATGTTCACTTCCTGTTATTCACCAGGCTGCAGATAACATGGATTCTGGAGCCTGATTGCTCACCTTCAATCCTGCTTCCCCACTAACAGACATGTGGTCTTAGTGAAGCTCTGAAATCCTCCTGTGTCATTGCTTCCACATCTGTAAAGGGAGATGAAAGTAGCACTGACCACACAAGGGTGTGGAAGTCCCATTGGTCGGTGGCCAAGTAAGTGGCCAAGTGAGTGTAACAATTGAGTTGGCTTTTATTATTATCTTGTTCACTTCTTGTATCTGTGGTGATCTGTTTTGCTCTTCTGCAGATAATTTTTCTTTCACTTAAACAAATTTTCTGATTTTCAAAATAATATATGTACTGGGGAAAACTGGAAAGATGTGGAAAACTGCAGTAAAGAGATTTTTAAAATACCCTTAATTCTCTAACATGTACATTTTTATCTAATTAGGTAAGCATATTTGGGTGGGCTGTAGACTGGGAATCAGTCATGGAAATGAGGAAAAGTATTTTCAAACAGTCTATGAGGCATGAACCCAGAGGGTGAGGTTGGAAATGCCAGATGTCAGTTGATTCCTCTGAAATTTCGTTTTCTCAGATCTGTAAGCCAAGAAAATTGCCATAATTTTATGCATTTAACACTACATTTTGTTGGTGACTCAGTGACACTCCTTTATACAATATATCTAATTTAACCTGATTATTAAGGCAGCCAGAAAAAAAATATTTCCTTTAACTCCAGGATATTTTGAGGAAGATTCTGTAGGATTCCTCTCATGCTGCTAACTTGGTCATCCCACCCATATATATGCTCAAGTTGGCTGAACCTAGAGTTTATTGACTCATTATTTAATAAGTGAAGGCTGTTAAATTATTGAGCACTCAGATCAAAAGCCTTGCCTTTTGATCTGAGTGCTCACATCAAACATCATGAGTCCATGAGTGTTTTGCAGGCCAATGTTTTATATGAGGAAACAACTACTTCTTCTGGTCATCGTGTATCATCAAATCTAAAACAACATCAGTTGTAAGATTCACCACTATTTTGTAGGCCATTAAGAAAATGCTGCCAAATAATTTTAAGAGACCATCAATTTTAAGATGCATCCCAATTTCAGAGAGGTTAAAATGTGAAAAATGATCATCTTAGAACTGATTAAGTATGTAATATATTTTATACCTTGGGAAGAAATTCTTTGGGGACAGCATTTGATCATTTGAAGTTGTATGGATCTTTCCTCAGCTTCACACTCAGTTGACAGCCTTCAGTTATGAATTCTCTTATTTAAAATGGACCCCTGAATAAGAGGGCCTATGAAGAACCTTTATCATTATCCAATTCACAAGTTAGAGCTACTGGGAATGACCGCCTGGCAAAAGAGCTAAACATGCCCAGCAGCTGAAAATAGAATTGTGTTCTTCACTCTCTTTTGTGATTCTCAATCACCAGATGTCACATGGAGATAAGATACATCACACACACACACACATACACATACATAAAATGAACAAAAAAGAAGCACTATTGAATATACCTAGAGGGATAATCTACTGAGAGTAATTTCTGCCTTATCTGAGCTGCTAGAGGAAAGAGGAAATGAACTAAACCCCCCTCCCTACTCTACACACCTATGATGATTAATTTTATGTGTCAACTTGACTGAGCTAAGGGATGCCCAAATAGCTGGTGAACATTATTTCTGAGTGCCTCTGTGAGGTGTTTCTGGAAGAGCCAGGCCCTCATAATGAATCTCTTTCTATATATCTCTATATATCCTATTGGTTCTGTTTCTCTGGAGAACATGACTAATACATTGCCCGAGAACAGGGAAGATCTTGCACTGGTGGGTAGATAGCATCTTTGGGCATCAAGAGACAAGATAAAGAAAACCTCTACCTGGAATTATGTTGGGAATATTGGGCTCATCCTGGAGTTAACTTGATGCTTCTGGGAGTAGGAGAGTTGTGCATTGAGAGGCTGTGTAATGTTGCAAAACAACATGCATGATTGTTTACATCTGTATCCATGGCCTTTTCTGACTCTGCATCTAATTTCCACTTCTTGAATCTGGCCTGGTTGTGTGACTTGCTGTGAGTAATAGAATGTGGCAGAAGTGGCAGTGAGTTAGTACTGAGTCTGGACCTCAAGAGACTTTGCACAATGGCACCAATGTTCTATTGGTGTCCCTGTCACTGTCATATGAATACACTTGGGATAACCTGTTGAAGGATGAGAGAACACATTCCAAGAGGAGATAGAAATCATTCCAGTTGTCCCAACTGAGGCCACAGGGAGAGGATATGCATGCAAGATCAGCAAAACCTCCAACCTGACCTGTAGCTGACCTCAGGCACATAAGGGAACCCAGCAAGATCAGAAGAACCATCCAGCTGAGCTCAGTCTTACCTGCCAACACATAGACTGCTACACAGAATAAATGGTTATTGTTTTAAGGCACTTTAGTTTTTTTAATGACTTGTTACGCAGCAGTAGCAGGGTTGAAGAGAGGGGACAGCTGATGAAGAAAGATGTTGTCCCTGCATTTGGAAGTGTGGGCAAATAGCAGTTGTGGAGGTCTGCTGGGCTGGAAAGAGTATGGCTGGAGGCTGTTCACCAGAAACCCATCCTTAGAAGAAGCAATGGAGGACCCTTGTAGCTGGTCCAGTGGGCAGGCTGATCCATGCAAATGCCCAGCACCTGCAGTCTTCTTCATTGATCTACTCTTGGGTTACTGGAGATGTTTTGCCCAGACACGCTGATGAGCAGAAGTGCCTGGAAGGTCATGTTCCCGGGAGTACCAGTAGCCAGTGACTGCTGAATGTGAGAGCCCAGCTCCCTTGTTCCAAGGAGGGCTAAACTCTGAGTGTCATTTATACTTGGAGCTCCCCCACAGATCAGGCAGAGGTTGAGATCTCACCTGAAATCTCCCCCTTATGGTTTTATTCCCTTCCCTGTCCTATTCTCCCACCTCTTACCATTTCCTCCTGTTTCATGTCCCTAATCAACAACTCAACCTGGTCTCAGGATCTGCTTCTGGGGAACGCAACCTAGGCCAGGTGATTTGGGGAGAATGAGAGAAGCTGTGTATAAATTAATCTAACTTTGTATGTGGCCCCAGGTACTGGCATCAGATTATTCCACTAAGCCATAAATAATAGAAATTACTTATTACCTAAGGCATTTATTACAAGGGAACAAGAGTAAGTTAGTAAAACAACTTTTTGTAGAACTGGAAAATAGTTTCTGTTCATTTTCTAAGCTCATTTAATAAACATATATTTAAAACATAGCATATAGTTTTCACTTTTTAAAAAAAATTCCTAATTCAGACTATTTTTAAGTTGTTCCCTGCTTTAGATTTTACTTATTTTTTATGTCAAGAACAGTGGGAAGTTCTGGAGGAAGATACCAAATTCATGGTGTGAAGATTGCAAGTATTAGTGTTAATATTGAAACTAAAACATTATTAAACCCATGCATCCTTAGGTCACAATATTCAGAGCAGTAACAACGAACATGACAATTAGACTGAAAAGGAGGAAATTACATTATTTTTCAGGAACAGAGAGGAGATGCCACCTAGCAAGATGAGCTTGGAGCCAACTTCTGCTAGAACGGTCCCAATTAGCTATCCCCATTTAAATACATCCAGAAACCTCTTAAGAACATGACACTATAAATAAGATGTTTAAATTAGAGCTCGTGAAAACTGAGAAGACAATAGATGTGAGAAGCAGATTTAATCACAGCCTGGGTGCCTCGCCCCCCATCTCCCTTAGTATTTTGCATGTCAAGATATGAAGAAGAAAAAAACAGAGTTGAAGCCAAGATTTTATTTCAGATTAAAAAAATTACCTCTTGTAAATGTTAATTCAAACCAAGATAAGGCTCAGTATTTACATGGTGCCACTGTCAAAATTTGCCATTATCTTATACCATTACTCTTACATTAGACACAATGCCTGGAACACAATGCTATTATGTTATAGCCTTATTTGATGCTAGTTTTCTTTTAAGCTGATTGAAATTGCATATCTCTCTGCTTCTATCTTACTGAAGAGATGAGGATAACTTCCATTGTATTCTGTGGAAACCTAAGGAATTAATTAAGCAAATATTTCTACTATTGTTCTTTGAGGAGGTGGATGAAGAGCTCAGGTGAACTTGGGTCTCCATAGAGTGAAGACAGCCAGATCAAGTGTAAGCATCACTGCATATCTGTTGCAATACTTTCTGTTTAATCAAAAAACAAACTGGTATTCCTCAGCTCTTCCCTTATACTCAGGACTGAAATTCTGGAGGAGTACAGAAGTATTTTAAGCCTTATCCCTCTCCTGAGTGAGATTACAATGTAGTGAATAATAATGAATAGATACTTGATTGTGGATTTTGGTGTAGTTGTAATAACAAAAGCCACAAAGGGTTAGAATATTGAGGTTTCATCCTTTGTGTATAGTTTGACTAGTGGCAGTGGCCTGGAGCATTGTATTAAGTAGGACTCAGAAGTGGTGTCTGGTATCTCAGCTTGAGTTGCATGATTGACCAGCACTATGTGCTGTGGACAGGGAGAAGTGGTGGCTGGTGTGCAAACCTGGGTTTGAAATGACACTTCATCTGGGCCTTGAAGGATGTGTTGGATGTAAATGGGGAAAGAAGAACATTCTACAATAAGTGAAGACAGTAGCAAGGATGAAAAATGAATTTCTATGTATGTGGCTCAGGAGAGGGACCAATTTGATCAGAGCAGAGAGTGAGTTACAGGAGGGATTGTAAAGAGAGATTAGATGAAAACCAGGAGGAAGAGTTTAGATTTGATATGGTGGGAACTAAAGAGTCCTTGACAGCTTTACAAACATATACTTTGCAACCAAAGTGGGGCTTAGGGAAGGTGTATCTGGTGATCATATGAAAACAGAAATGGAATGGATTTGGAGGCAGAAAGGACCAGCTTGGAGCAATAAGCAGCCTCAGGAGGCCAAGGATGGGTCTGAGATAGTTTGAGGGTGACATGAAAAGGCGTGATGACTTCCTGTCTATAGAGAATGGAGTAACCGACTCCAGAAAGCCCACAGGAACTCAACATGTAATGGGAAAACCAGTAATAAAAACAATTTTTCCCTTCCTTTTTGGTAATATTCCCTACTCAAGTTTTCATATCCAGAGAGAAAAAAGAAACTGATGCATTTACCTCTGGAAGCATGGTAGCACAGCAGTTCTCAAATTGTGGCCCCCGGGATAGGAGCACCAGTATCACCTGGAAGTTTATGGGAAATGCAGATTCTCTGGTGCAGCCCCAACTCATGAGTCAGAACCTCTGGAGTGGAGCCAAAGAGGCTGCTCTAACCAAGCCTCCAGGTGGTTCTGGTGCCAAGGAAGTTTGAGAATCACTTCTGTAGCAAAGGGCTTCCAAAACTTCCAGGCGCATCAGAACCACCTGGAGGCTTGGTAAGAGCAACCTTGTGGGCCCCAGTGTGGAGGTTCTGATTCAGCTGGCCGGGGGTGCAGCGGAGATGTGCCTGCCTCCCCAGCTGATGCTGATGCTGGTGCTGCTGGCCTGGGCTGCATACCTGGAGGAGTGAGGCTGAAGAGGCCACTGAAGCCTCCTGACTGTGGCCCTGATTTGCTGAATGACTTCCTTTTCCTGCCAAACAGTGAGCTTACTGTCTTTTCTGTTAGGGTGTTCACATATTAAAGCTTGACCATTTGGGTGGTGAAGGTGGTGTGGGGGAGAGGTACCAAGACAGAAAATAGCCTCTGCTCCATAATTCATTATAGGTAGATGTAGACCCGTGATCCTTCAGGAATGGGTGTTTTGTCAACAAGGACCTACTGTATAGCACAGGGAACTCTGCTCAATATTACGTAACAACCTAAATGGGAAAAGATTTGAAAAAGAATAGATACATGTCTATGTATTGTATAGCTGAATCACTTTACTGTAATCTGAAACTATCACATTGTTTATCAACTATACTCCAATATAAAAGTAAAAAAAAAAAGAAATGGGTGTTTTGTGGGTGATAGAAGCAAAGGACTTATATAAAAGTAGGGACTTATATAAACTCTTATATAAAAGCATTGATTGAGATGAGACGGGAACATTTCTATTCTCAAAATTTCCAAGTTTTCTCTCCCAGCCATGCAGTGGAGGAGGAAGCCAGCTCACAGGAGTGGGAGATCTTTGTCGAGAATTAATAAATAGAGAATGCAAAGCTATCCTGGGTGACTTCTTTCTTGTGGTCTGCAAATACATAAGGAAGGATATGGGAATTAGTGTAACATTAATATAATTTTATATTAACGTATAATTAATCTGGTAAAGGTGATTTTGCTTTTAACTCAGTTGTTCCTTCAACAGCCACATGAGCAATGTGGGAGCATCCTAATTTAATGGGTTAGGAATTAGCCTTAGAGGAATGTTGCAACTTGCCCCAATTCAGGAAGCTAGTCAGAGATCACAGTGGGGACTCCAGCTACCTGTGTGAGACCCAGAGCCCTGGTTCTTTCTCCTGCACCACTCCACAGTACAGGTGCCAGCCAAATGCTTCGTGATCTACTTTGCTTCTAAGAACATTGCTATTTGCATTACACTCAGAACACTAACCCAGGGAGCAAGGTGAATATGTTCTTGTTGGAGACCCTTCTCATTCTAGCTCTTGCAGAAGACACCCAGTGGCGATACCAAGTTTGAAATACTAAAGGTGAAAAATTAAAGCCCACACCAGCCTCAGTTTCCTTAACTATAAAATAGGAATAATAACCCATCATAGGGTGTGTCTGGGACATAAGAAAAATGTGTTAAATAATAGGTATTCTTATTCTTATGTTTATTTGTTATGGTAATTGATAGGCTGTTTAATTGAAAGAACTGGGCAGACTGTAAACAGATATATAAGCATATGAAATATTATTATATAGAATTAGGAGAAAAATTAGTGAGTATAGTGGACTGATGGTGCCCTCCCAAAAGATATGTCCACTTCCTAATTTCTGGAATCTGTGCATGTTTCCTTATTTGGAACAAGGATCTTTGCAGATGTAATTAAGTTAAGGACCTTGAGATCATCCTGGATTATCTGGGTGAGTTTAGTGAAATGTGTCTTTGTAAGAGACACACAGAGGAGATGATGGACACAGAGAAAGTGACATGAAGACAGAGGCAGAGATTAGAGTGATATGGCCTCAAGCCAAGGAGGCCAAGGATTGCCCGTGACCACACAACACTGGAAGAGACAAGGAATGATTCTCCCCTAGAGCCTCCAGAGAGAGTATGGCTTTGTCAACACTTTGATTTTGGACTTCAGGTCTCCAGAACTATGAGAGAATACATTTCTGTTGTTTTAAGCCAGCCAATTTGTGGTAATTTATCACAGCAGCCACAGAAAGCAAACACAGTGAGTGAAAGGAATTGACAGCATTTGCTTCCTTCCCATAGAGTTAGGAGCTGGCACCCAGACAAGTCTTTAAAGCAGGTGAGATTTGTCTTTGGCACATTACCATCTTCTAGGTGTGGTGGTGGTAATGTGGATGAGATTTCTTTTCAACTCTCTCCAGGCCCGTATTTTCCTGTCAGCACCTACATTTCAGACATCTGTTAAGTCTCTTCATCTTCCATTCAAAATCACTCTGCCATGTCCCGCTCTTCTAAGCAGACGAAAAAGTCTGGACAGGTCAGTGAAAATGCATGCCACGCCTACAGCTCTGCCTGAGGTTGGTTTCCTGGAAGCAGAGCCTGAGAGAGGGATTTTTGCCTAAGTGATTTATTGAAGGAATGATCTCAGAAGAAAACAGGGGATGGGATAGGGCAGGAGAAGAAAGTAAGCAAAAGATCTGGATTTATGTGAAGTCTAACTTTGGCTTGATTCTGCCCAGAATAAATGACACTAGAGTTTTGGTTTTGGTTTTGGTTTTAATTAATAGACTTTATTTTTTTAAAGCCATTTTAGGTTCACACCCAAATTGAGCAGAAAGTACAGAGAGTTACTGTATAATCCCTACACCCAAATACATACAACCTCTCCCACTATCAACAGCCTGCGCCACAGTGGTCCTCTTATTAAAATCTTGGAACTTACATTGACACATCATTATCACTCATAGTCCATAGTTTACATTAACATTCACTCTTTTACATTCTCTGGGTTTTGACAAGTGTATAATGACAGGTACCTATCTTTGTAGTATCATACAGAATAGTTTCACTGCCCTAAAAATCATCTGGGATCTGACTATTCATCTCTTCTTCTCCCCTTTGCAACTGGGTGGCAAGCTTGAGGGATTAGCATGGATCATGGATTTTGTCCTGGTCATGTTGACTTTGAGGGGTCTCTGAGTGAGATGATTGAGCTCGAACTTAGAGATCTTGGTGAGAGATTAAATTTAGTGACACATCTGTATATAGATGTCATTTGAAACCAGGGGCATGGGTGGAAATGCAGAGAGATAATAGCAAGGGCTATGTCTTCAGAAATGCCAATGGTTAATGGTCTCTGAATGACAAAAATCCTGCAAATGAGACAGAAATGGAGAGAGAGGGGAGTAAGGAGAAAACCCAGGAAATCCTGACATTGTGGAGTTCAAAGAGATGGAAGTGTCAAACAGAAGGATGTGTTTGAATCCAATGCTAATGAAAAGTCAAATAAGATGAGCCCTGAAATATGTTCACTGGATTTAGAAACATGGAGGTGGATTGAGTGATGGAGAGAGAAGACAGATTGAATTAGGTTGAGTAGTAGGGCAAGCAAATAGAAATGAATAGAGACAATTATTTTGAAGGGATTTAGTGTAAAACAGTTTTGGGGACACCATTTAAATTAATAGCAAATGATTCCGACCACCAGCCAAGTGCAAGATCTCAAGTATTGTGGAAGGCTTAAAGTTCAAGGTGGCATCTTTGTCCTAAACAAAATGCAATTTAGTATTGAACATAAGACATAGACCCTTGATGAGAATATAGAAAGAATTCATGAAGAGATGGAAGAAAATATTTACTGAGCCTTTATAACATTTCAGAGATAATCGTTTTTTAAATACAAATACCGTAACCCTATGGATTAGGTAATTGGCATGTTTTTACTATAAAAGGGGTACATATTTGATGTAAATAATTTTAGAAAATTTAGGTAAGGAAATGGAAAAATGACTCCTACACAGATATAAACATATTCTGATTTTTTAAAAATAAACTTCTTAGAGAATTTAAGTCGCTTTCACAGTGCCAATCAACTATAAGTTGAGAAATCAGAATTTGAATGTTACTCTGTCTGAGTTTACAATTTCTATTTTCTCTTCTAACCATACTCCTGATAGATGCATTCATAAATTTAAGAATACATACCTGACAAATTGTGTAAATTAGACATTCCTGAGAGAGAGGAGAATTTAAGATGAGGAGGATCAAATATATTTCACACAGCAACTGGCGTTTGAGCTGGGTCTTCAAAGACAAATGAGATGTAGATTGGGGTCAGCAATCTAGCCCACCGCTTATTTCTGTATGGTCTATTAGCTAAAAAATGGTTTTTACACTCTTAAATGTAAAATGTAAACAAGACTATTAACCTTTCAGCAAGAATAGTTGCTGGATTTTGCCTCTTGGTTCACGAGGCCTAAAACGTTTACCATCTCACCTTTTACAGAAGAAGCTTTGCTGACCTCTAATTCAGAGAAATATGTGAAAAATGGGACCCCAGATGAGTACAGTGCCATGAGCTCAAGTCTAGAGGAAGAAAGCATAAGGGATGTTCTCAGAATGCACAGGATAGTCATGTGAGGACCTGTATACTGCGGTCAGGCCCTAGAATGCCTTCAGTACCAGGCAAAGAAGTCTCTGTTCAGCATTCTGCTACATAAATATTTGTATAATGATCTCCCTAGAATTTGAAGTTCTCCTGGGCAACAATCATATTTTTCTTACTTGTGGGCCCTCAAAGAGGCTGGACACAAGGCTGGACACAGACTACCAGCTTAATCAATGGTATTGGATAAGCAGCCTCTTTGATGAGGCAGCTAGTTAGCACCAAGTTTTAATCATCACCAGAGAAACTTTGAATCCTTTCCTCTCTTCCCTTTCCATGAGAAGATCTACTGTTCGTTAATGATCATACATGGACAGTCACAGCCTTCTCTAAATACAGCACTGGAGCGCCAACAAAATGCATCTTTGTAGAAAATGGTAGGGGGACCGAGGAAAGCAAAACTCCTCGGCAAATTCTTGTGCCTGACGCACACCTAACTGCAGTATTGACAAGAAAAGGTTGGCCCGTTTGAGTGCAAATGTGATCTTCTAGCTGGATGATGATATTCTTGTAAACAAGGAGCCTACGCCCACGTTGGAAATAAGGCTGTTCAGCTCGCAGTAAATTCCGAGCCCAAAGTTGAGGCCGGAGACCCTGAGTGGCCTAATCAAGGCCATGATTGATGAGGTGTCGGCGACTCTCAGACACAGCGCGTGACGCATCCAGTCACCGAGGACCTGAGTGTTGGTCATCATGTCACAGCACCTGCTGCTGACTGATACCTGGGACGCAGGAGCGTGCCAGGGCGAAGGATGCGCTTGACAAGGACCTCCCCTCCCCCAGCGCCCACAGCTGCTGGCAGGAAGGCAGCGGGCATCTGCCATCCGGAAAGACAACATGGAGCCCCGCAGGGAAAAGCAGCGTGGGGTGGGGGAAGGTGGCGCGTTCCCGATGCAAAGGGAGGGATGGCAGGTGCTCTGAGCAAGGCTGCGTGCGCTGCTCCGGGTCCTGGCCGCCTGCCACGCTGCAGAGCCGCTCCGGCCCGCTGGCCGCCTGGCAACCACCACCTCGAGGCTTTCTGTCCCTTGGCAGCTCTGCTCTCCGAAGGACGAGGCGGCCTGCAGAAGCGTGAGCAAAACCACACACAGCATTGTTTTCCAGGAGGGGGGAATGTATTTTCACCCAGGCAAAATGACTTTTAAGATCTTTGCCCTGTTCCCCAATCTTGCTTTACGGATTGACTTGCCAGCAAATTCCAGATTGCTCTTGCTCTTAGCATTTGCAAGGTGCGGCTTGTTCTGTGTTCTCTCCTCCGCCAAGTTTGCCTCCGCGGGGCTCTCTGGGAGGGTATTTGGAGCGCATTGGTAGCGCCGCGGCAGTTCAGTTCCAGGAAGGAAAACAGGGAAGGCAATTCACTCTCCAAAGCAACCCTGTGTTTAAAAAAATATTATTATGCAAATCAAGCGAATGTGTCTCTAAATTTATTAGGTGTGTTAGAGGGTTAGTCACCTTGGAAGGCGCATCAAAATTGGCAGAGACATTTCTGTTCTGAAGGCTGTGGGGCTTGACCTTTACTTGGACCCCTGCTCTCTGCTCAATACATTTCCCTGGTTGGGGGGGGGGCGGTGCTGCTACTGAGGAGGGGGCTTATCAGAATCCCCGAGGGAGAGGTCCCACCGAAAATATGTACTTTCTTGTAACGGCATGCGCCTTTCCACTGCAGCCCCAGGTAGGTCGAATCCCCAAATGTAGTCCAAACCAGTACCAGATCAACCAGGAAGGAAATTCAATCCAAACAGTAAGAACAAAGTGCCCCAGTAAGAATTTCACAGTCATTCCTCAGGTCTGGGACTCCAGGAACTAAACACAAAGAAAGTCAAGACAGATTATTTCCATCCTCAATGCTTTTTGGAATTTGGAAGCATGTAAAGATTGCCCCTTTTGGTAGCTTCATTCGGTGAGCTTGAAAAGTGGGGTGGTACGTCTGTTTCTGCCTGGATTCTCCTAAGTGTTGGAGGTAAACTTCTGTGGAGGCCTGTGCCTTAGGACGCTGGGTCATCAGCTGAGCCCAGCAAGGATTCACATACATCATCCATACTGTTTGTTTTCCTTCCAGTACTCTTATTTTATTAAGGTATAATTTAAAGACAATAAAATGCACAGTTTTTAAGTATATGGATCAATGAGCTTTGACAAGTACATACTTCCATGGTACCCATCCACCACCCATCAGGATACAGAACTAGGTGCAGATACACCCATCACTTCAACAAATCCCCTTGTGACCTTTTGTTTCCATCTCTCATCCATCAAAGGAAACCACTGATTTACTTTCTGCCACTATAGATTAATTTGCATTTTCTAGAGTGTTACATAAATGAAATGATAGTCTTTTTTGTCTAGCTTTGTTTGCTCAGAACAATGTTTTTGATGTCCATCCATGTAGTAGTATATCATCAGCAGTAATAGCAGTTCATTCCGTTTATAGAGCAGCATGCCATTGTGTGGCTATACCACAATTTGTTTAAGCATTCATCGGTTGATAGACGTTGGGGTTTTGTCCGATTTGTGGCTCTTATGAATAAAGCTGCAGTGAATCTTCTTACACATTTCTTTGTATGGCTCTATGTTATCATTTGTCTCAGGAAGTACCTAGAAGCAAAATTTCTGAGTCATAGGGCAGGTGTACGAATTTAACATCATTAGGAACTACTCATCCATTTTGCCAAGGAGCTATACCATTCTCCACTTCCTATAGCAGTGTTTGAGAGTTCCCGTTGCTCCACATCCTTTCCAATGCTTGGTATTACTAGTCTTTTTTTTTTTTTTTCCTGTAACTTATCTATATCGTTATTTTATTTATTTATTTTTTTACATCTTTATTGGAGTATAATTGCTTTACAATGGTGTGTTAGTTTCTGCTTTACAACAAAGTGAATCAGTTATACATATACATATGTTCCCATATCTCTTCCTTCTTGCGTCTCCCTCCCTCCCACCCTCCCTATCCCACCCCTCCGGGCGGTCACAAAGCACCACCGAGCTGATTGCTTTACTCTTGCAGTGGGTGAGCCATAGAATTTCCTTGTGGCTAAACTTTTTCAAAGCAGTTGTTTTCCTGAGGACCCAGTGCTGAATTCTATGGGAGCCTTAGCTGGGCGGCTAGAGGCAAGCATTTGAATAGGAGGAAGGTTTCTATTTAGAGTCAGTCTGCATATTTCCATTTTTAAAAGAAAACCTCAGGGCAGGAATTTGAGCTCAAAATTCCTCTCCAGAAGTCTAGTTTCCCTACCAGCTGTTTATAAATATTTACTTTCACATTTTTAATAATGACAATGTCTACAGCAAAAGTACCAGGCACTTTAAATTATAAATATTCATCACAGAGGTTGCAGGTGTTTTTATGTAGGACACAGAGAACTCTGCCTATCTCTACCTACAGGTCTATGGAAAGCTTTCTGGAAGTGTAAGTGATAAAGAGCACATACCCTAGAGAATAAACTTCCTTGGTTTGAATCCTTTCTCTGCTACGGGTGTGACTTAAGTCATTTTGCCTCTTTAATGGACCATAATATCCTCCTTCATACACTGCTGTAGTAATCAATCTACCTCGTGGAGTCGTGATGAGTGACATAGTGCGTCTAAGATATGAAGCCCACTGTCTAGCACATGGCAATTGTATAATAAAATCTAAAAAATCATAAAAGCAAATTTCCAGAAAAGGTTTACCCTCTCTCATCCTTCTTTTCTCCATCCAACACAACTGCAGGGCTGGCTTGGTATCTTGGGGGCCACCCAGAATTAATGTGATGGGTCTCAGGGTCAGTAGGCAGCTGGTGCCTGACATAATTTCAGGCTTCTAAAGCAACTCTCTCTGAAGGAATATATCTCTGGCTAATAGGACCTGGAGGGATTTGTGAAGGCCCTGACTTTTCATGCAAATTAATGTGAAGCTCCTGAAATTGTGTGCAAAAGTGCACAGGAGTACTTTTTTCCCCTGGGATCCATAGCTTGCAACAGAATCTCAAAGAGGTCTGGGATCTCAGACCCCTTTGGAGCTACGGTAAAAGAAAGAATGGCCACTGGAGGGTACAGAACAAACTCGGGAAAAAGAGATGTAGGATTGAGCTTCAGCTCTGCTGCTTATCAACTAATCATCCCTGAGTGGGTTACTCAGTTACTCTAAGCTTCAGTTCCACATTTTGAAAATGATAAAAACAATAATAATATCTTGTACCTTACAGGGCTCTTGAGAAGAATGAAAGAATGATGTGATTGGCACCCAGTGATCAAACAAATGTTAGTTCCCTTCCCCTCCCCTGATCTAGCTTCTTAATGATCGATGTTCTCCCTTGATTCCCTCCCCGCCTTTTTCTTCTATCCAGGGGCCCTTTACAGAAGGTCGTTGACTCCTGATTTAAACCCAATTCTAGTCTCTCCTTGACACTTTGAGGATATGGGAGAAGGCAAGAAGATTCAAATGGCCTGGAGACAGGATGGAGAGGCTGTTCAGAGGCTGTGATCCCCTAGTTGAGCTGATCTGGGTCCAAGGTCCATGATTTCATCATTGACTGAGCAACTGGGTTCCCTTCTACTTATTTAGGAGTTTAAGATATTACTAAAATCTCTACCCTTTATAAAATCAAAAAGAAGAGAAACTAGCTGGATGAAAAAGAACTCCCAACCCAGTGGGTTTCAGAGAATTTATTTCTTCTAAGCTTTTTTTAAATATAAAATCTATATTTCTATAAATCTCCTAAGAGAGTTTGGCACTATAAATCAGGGACCGAATATAAGAAAAAGATAAACCTTTCAGCATAAATGATGTGGAAGGAACAGAGTGGAATTTAAAGAGTTGAAAAATCTTAAGGAATTGAATATAGAGTACTGTAAGCTGAACATCTATCTATTAAGTGACTGTGAGACAATGATAATTAAATCAACATCAGAAAGTATTTTTTTGATGGAAATAAAGTATTAGGAAAGGAGGATAAATAAGCTTAAACATTACCTCAAAGAAATTTCTAGGTCTCTGATTCAAACAGATATTTCCTTTTTTCTCCAACACAGTGACATTTTGATTCAAATTCTTTGGGGCTTTGTTTTCAGAACTGTCCATAGCAAAAGCAACCTACATATCGTCGCTGAATGTGCATAAAGAAAGGACTTATGAAAAACAAGCACAGTGAGGAGGGGAGGAGGCCCGGGGGAACCGAGCTTGCACAGGTAAGTCTGCCAATGACAGCATAACTGGCCTAAGGCAAGGGGAAGTGGAGAGAGAGATAACCGGACTCAAAAGAGCCTCCTTCTAACACAACACATGAGGATGAAACTCACGAAAGGGGTGGATGAATGTCAGCAAAGCCTAGTGTTTCAAAACTGACTTTTCCAAAAGAATATCTCCATTAGCTCTGGAATGATCTCTAGTCAGTGCCTGCGAAGTCTCCATCTCTTTATTTCCTTACTCCAGGGTGGATGGATGGAGACTGTAACTTGAAATTCCTCTTCCTCTTCATGAGACACGGTAAGAGCAGATGCAGAGTTAGTGTAGCTAAGGTGAAGCCAGGGTTTTCTTCCTGATTTAGGTTCTGTGAGCAGAATTAAGTGCACATGGAGAGAGAGAGAGAGAGAGGGAGGGGGAGAGAGAGAGAGAGAGAGAGGGAGGGAGAGAGGGAAAGGAATAAGTTCAATATGAAAATGCAGAGACCCTTGGGATGGGGTTTACTTTTGTCTTAGGTTCCGTTGGGTCTAGAGCTAGAGATGGAGATTCTTGTGGAGGCAATTTATTGAGAGGGGGGACTCTCAAGGGAGACAGGGGCGAGAGGAATAAAGGCAGCAAGTGAAGGCAGGGGATGGGGTCAAGTAAGAATATGATTCTAGCTTTAAGCCTCCTTGCCTGGGGAGTTCAAGAGCATGAATTGCACCACAGAGTAATTTCCTCCTTGAGGCAAGGAGAGTCCATTGATTTGTATTTGCCCCTACTGTCCTTGGCTGAAAACATTGGCTGCTGGCCATTTCAGGGGATGCGGGAATGAACAACCTCCCTACTTACCTCTCAGTCTACCTACATACAGGTGAAGTGATTTCAGTTGTCGAAAGCCAATTAAAGTAGAGGGCTGCTCTGAGCCATTAGCATCCAGTACTCACAGCAGCTGGGGGAGGGGTTAAACAGGCCATAAAATGAGGTTTGGGTGAGGCACCAATAGTACCTACTATATGTGCTAAGGGTTGACCTCTTACAAGGAATGAGTAGTTCACCCAGTATTGAGTGCGATGGAGTGGGTCACTAGGGTTGGGATGTTTTGTAAGCAGTTGACTTCTGGCAAGGGCTGGAATCAAGGCAAGTCCTTTTCCATCTAACCCTGACATCTCCCTTTCTCACCTGTCTATGTATATTAATATTCATTACATTCATTACATCATTTATTGGGTGTTGATCATTTTTCTTCAAAACCATAATTGAATATGTATTGAAAGGCAATATTACTAACATCACTACTTAGGTGTAGGTCCTAGGAATATTTAGTCTCTATCGATGTAAATATGTTTTCCTTTTCTAAAAGAAGAAAAACTATGTGCCTTCACATGTTTCCTTTAGTTGAGAGAAAGTTTAACACCATTCCTATTTGCTTCTGCTCCTTTTAAAAATGGTCTTTTTCTATTTTATACTTAATTGTAAATTAGTAGGGTGGAAATTCTATTCAAGATAAAAATTAACTGCAGCTACCTTCATATATTTCATCGATACTAAGATGCATGCTTTTCCACATTCTGATATTGCCAGAATCATGATGCATTTTGCTTCTTATAATCCCCTGGGGGTTAGGTCAAAGTTGGGACCTAGCAGCATTGCGTGTGCCTATAAAAACTTGGTCATCCATTCATTAACTTTATGTGTCATGTTGGTACTATCTGTGTTCTGTTTAATTGTCTTCAATAACTTGATCTTGAAGTGAAATATTCTGAAGGCAGAAATGCATCCTAGAGCTTTGGGGTATAAATTATATATTAATGAAGCAAATATTTGATGTTAGAAGAATGAACGCAATTCCATCTTTTCTTGCAAAGACACACCAATTGCTTTATGTGAATAAAGAAAGGAAGATTTTCACAAGTAGTGAAGATTTGTTATTGGGGTACAGGGAAAAAAATGTGAGCTATCCCATGCCAACCAATGCAACTAAAGTGGGGGAAATTATCACATCTCTTGGAATATGTGAAAAAATAAACAAAGCCACAGGAAGCTGATGTGACTGATTCATGTGTTGTACAAGACTATCATAAAAGCATGGTGTCATAATTTAACTGACAGCTGTTTTCTTCTTTTTAGTGTTACATGTGCATTTTGCAATTAATAACGCGTAAACTTTCATGAAACATCATGCTAGTCAACAGCATAATTACTCACAAGAAATTATTTTGGAAAATAACTGGATGGGTGATGAAATCTGGATGATGATACCATAAGGAACATACCTAAAGTAAACAAAGTTAGGTTTGGTTAGGCAGCTGCAGCAAAGGAGAATAGAACTCAGAGAAAGCCTGGGAGCATTGCAGTAAGCGGGGGTTGGGAGAAGGCTCTTGATACAGTTTGGGCTTATGATAAATCTAAGGAGAAATTTAGGAAGCAGGGGCTGCTTCTAGATTAGATACTGCCAAGAAATGAGGGCAAATTTTGTCTAGAAGGCAGGAGGACCAAAGTGAAGCTAGGATTGTCATTGGTAAAGAACAACAGTCACCCATGTGAGTCAACAGAGGGGATATGGATGACCACGGTCATGATGTGGTCATCTCAACATTACTGATACTCTCAGCTGGGAACATCGTGTCCTGGCTGTAGCGGGGCCATTGTAGGATGTGAAAAATTCACTTCACTTGGAGTTAAAGGCTTGGGTTAAAGGCCTCGCATCTTTTGAGTGTGGGAATTTGTTTGGTTTTTATAACCTTTCTGAACTTCAGTTTCCTAAAACTATAAAATGGTTCTACTAATATGTACTTGAAATGGTTGGTGCAAAGAGAAAAATGGAACTATTTACATAAATGACAATGGTAAGCAATCCAAAGAATGCAGATTCCTTTAGGCCATTCTGGACAGAAGGCTGGCAGGCCCTGGGCCTTGAGTGGAGGCGGAGAGGTTTGGGAGGACACACCGTTTGGGCTGCCAGGAGATTTTCTTGCTGTAGAGGGACACATTCAGAAGCAGAATGGCCACGAGGCTTGCGCACAGCTGGAGAGTCAGGGACCTGCCTGATGCATCTAAGATCAGGTTCTCCCAGAAGCAGACTCCAAGCCAAACGTTCCTGTGAAAGTGATTTATCAAGGAAGGGCTCCCTAGAGAGGCCAGTAAGTAATGGGAAACAGGAAAGGGAGAGGGAGGAAGCCAAGCACGGGTGGGGCGTGATTGCAAGTGAAACCCTAGCCACAGCTGGGTCCTGCAAGGGGCTCTGGAGCATAAATGTCAACTCAAGGCAAGGAGGCTGGGCTTTTTTGCTTCTGTACCTGTCAGTCATCAGCTTGGGCTCCTTTTCGAGGCAGGTCTGCGCAGCTGCGCTGCCCACCGAGACAGGAGACAACCACGACTAGCAAAGCATGCAGAGCTGGGGAATGGGTACACAATGCTGATAAGAGTCATAGGAGAGCATCTGGAAGGGGCACCCACAGTGCCCACCTGGGCTGAGGGAGCATCTTCAAAGAGCCTTTCCTGGACATACTCATGGATGTCTTCTCAAGTCCCTCAGTACTGTTGGGATGTCCTACTACTACCATGCTCGCCTGGAGAATCAGCGCTTCCTCTATAATCTGTCACTTCCTGGTGTGTCGCACTAATGAAAAGGCTAGCATCTCAAGTGAAATCTGTCAGAGAAAACATTTAAAAGATGTCGCTCTGTATGGCGTGTCACTGGAGTGTGATATGACTCCGGGAGCCCTGTTAAGAGTAACGAGACAAGATAAGACTGGGCAGATTCATTCCGCAGAGCACCACTCAAGGACTGAGCTAATATTATTACTGACCGTAAATGTTATTAGGGAGATGTGGAGAGGATGTTAGTGCCACTGAGCATTACAGTCAAATCTCAATAATGACCAGCGAAGCAGGCTAATAAATTGTAGATTACGCACGCCATGCATATTCATTCCTTCAGAAACCTCAGCTTCCTAAGCTGCAAGGATTTCAAAGGCTTCTGCTGCAAGCACTGGGCTTAAAGCCACACGGGGGAAAAAAAGTTGGCAATTCCTTTAGAATCCTCTGAGTCTTCAGCTACTGAGTTACCTTCCTTCCTTCCCACTAATGAAAATGGAAAAATAGAATCAAGATGCAGATTTGCTACTAGGTGGGAAACTCCTGAGTGCTGACGACACATTGTGTTGGGTCAGGAGGAACCAGGAAACCAGAACAGCTTTGGGTCTCACTTGTAACGCATTGTGTAACATCAGACCTCCCAATCTTGTTTCCCTGGCTTTGGGACTTGCCAGGCACGTCTTGGAAAAATAAAAAGTCCTTGTCATCAAGAAAGAGGATGCCAAGAAAGAGGTTTCTGCTCTCACCAAAAACCCACCCAAGAAAATCGAAGGGAAACCCTTCAGGAGAAATATTATCATTGCACTAGTGAGTTTTATGTTCTGAGGATCTCCTGGGAGCCAGAGTTTCTTTAGAACTAGTGCATGATTTCAGAAGATTTTGTTTCTTTAAAAAATTCATTTTGGTGGACACGTCTCCTCACCTCAGGGTTTAAGAGGTGGAAGATACATATACAGATATATGCCCTTTATCCTCACTGGCCTCTCTTTACCTGAGACGCTGCTGCCCCCTGGACTCAGACAAAGGAATATCCACATATTCCTACTCTCCCTCCCAAACCACTGGACTCCCAGGAGTGAACGTGCTGGAAAATAATAACTCAGCAGGCTTGTCTTTGGTCAAAAATAGAGCTGTCACATAATAGTGCTCTTACAATTCACCTGTCTGTTCCCACTCACCTTCTTATAGATGAGAAAACTCAAGTTCAGAAACCTGAGCCTCTTTCTTGTGTTTGAGTGACGGGGACAGCAGTCCTGCAGGCATTGTAACTTCCAGTGAGAAGCGCCTACAGTCTAAGGTGGAAGATGCGGCTCCTAGCGTTGGCTCCTCCAGCCATCAGAGATATGGATTTGAAAAGAGTAAGTTTAGAGATCTCTTTTGTTCCATTGCAGCAGTTTCACATGGGGTCTAGCACAGGAGAAGGGAACCCCGTATCTAGAGCCTGAGTTTGGTGAAAATTCTCCTGGAACTTCTGCATTTTCTCCAAAGTGAAGGCTAACCTGCTCAGGCTCACGTTGGGTTCCCTCCGGCCCCACGGGTGCCTCTGCTGTCAGAACTCACGTCTCGGGAGCTGAGCCGCCAGGCCCAGGATAGTGCTTCTCAACCCTACGTGTTCTTCCAAGAGCTCTTGACAGAGAGAACTCTGTGGCTCATTAGGCAATTACAGGGGGAGGGGGTCTTACTTAACGATCCCAGGAATCATGGGCTGTTTATATTAAACAAGAAGAAAAGGAAAGGAAAGAAACATTTTATTGACCTGATAGAAGTTTCCATTATTTCCTGCTTCTTCACCCTGAAAATTATTAGTTTAACATGGAAGCATGTCTTAAATATTAGGATGAGTAATTTACGTCTTGGTATTTTAGAATTTTGTAAGAATCTCTTCTGCTATTAAATATTGTATGAACACCTTCATGGAAATTAAATATTTCCTCTTTCAGCTTTTCTCCCTCCGCCCCACCCCCTCCTTCCTTCCTTCCTTCCTTCAAAGGATACTGTTGGGTTCATTAGAGTTCTAACTTCATCTTGGCCACAGTACGTGGGTTGGCAGCGATGAGCTCTGGGGAACATAACACGGTTACTGTGAACCAAGTAGCTCTATCTCAATCCCCCTGCTGACCAAGAGGCCAACCCACGAGGTGGAAAGCACTGAAAAGAGCAAAGGGAAATCAGAGACTGTAAACTACTAGAGGAAAAACATCTAAGTTCCTCTTTCTTACAAGAATGCTACCAGCAAACTGTCTGACGATGCAATTTAAATTTACTATGTTTTAGACCTTTCTGAGTATTTCTCACTAAAGCTTAATTTGGCAGGGAAGGTAATTGAGCCTTAAAAAATTAAAAGTTTTTATGCACTCATTTTGCAAATATTTAGTAGGTTTTTGTTGCTTGATTGTCACAATTCCAAATGTTTATTCTTTTCTTAGCAAGTCATCAGCATATTCCCTAGATGAAGGAAAACTGATTGATCTAAATATCTAAGTGATTTGAGGTGGGAAAGTAGAGCAAAAAAAAAGAGTCACATGGGATCTCACACTTTCATAATGCATCTGCCAGTGACTACTGCTGACTTTTAGGGCACATTTTCAGGAGGAGGAGATAGGGAAGAAGGGGAAGTACAAAAAGGATTGCTGTGGTTCAGGCTATACGTTTAAGAAGTTTGGTCATTTAAGGATGAACATAAATAATAGAAACTTGAAAGGGACAGTGAGGAAAGGGAAGTTGTACATGGGCTTGGAGAGTTTCTTTCCCAAGATCCACCAGTGAAAGACCCTGGAAATTGATCTATTGATCAATATGCTATTTTAATTGTCGTTCATTTATTTTTATCGTATGCTGGTATAATATTGGATACTGTAGATACAGCAATGAAAACAACATGCATAACCAGCGCCTTTATGGAGTTTATCACCTGTTAATTATTTAGTACCTACTATTCACCTAATCCAACCTGTATTTATTGTGCAACTATTTTTCATAAGGTCGTGTGCAAAAGTGAGCAAGATATAGAATTATTATCAAGCAGTCTAAGTCAGTAGAAAAGATAAATATTGAATTCAATTCTTAAATGTATACAGTAGCTTCACTTATGGTGTCTCAAAGAGTCTTCAGAACCATTTTGTGAGAATTTTAGATAAGGATTATTACCTCTTCATTATTATTATTATTTCTTAATTATTGAAGAATAAAAATGAGGCTCAGCAGATTTAAGTAATTTGCCCAAGTATACAACCAAGGAATGGGGAGATGGCTGGGCTGTGGCTTTGACTCCCTGTTTTCTTTAAATTAGGCAGTCTCCTTTCAGCAAGTGTTCAAATACAAAACAAACAGAAGTTTTTTTAGAAAAAGTTTTAAGGCTCTTAAAGGCTATCACTTGGTTCACAAAAAAATTCCCATTCTCTGTGAGTAAGATAAAGGTTCATGAAAAGAAGTCTGGAATTCAAGGTCGAGCAGTTTGCATAGAAGCATACGCTGTTTCTTAGTGTTTATGAAATTTGTAGTTATAGTAGTGTCTATGTGTCTCAGTGGAAAACGTTGAGTTTTGGAGTCAGACAATTTGAATTTAAATCCTGATCTTGAATTCACTAGCTGAAAGATTTCAAGCTAGTTATTCACTCTGTGCTCCAATTATTCATTCTCACAGGCCATGGTGAGGATTAAATGAGACACTATATATAAAGCATCTAACTATTACTAATCAGTAGTATATCTAACCCTTATTTTAGAAGACAAATGCTTTTTAGAAGGGAACATGAAAAGTTGGGGGATTGGGTTTTATTTTTTCTCTGCCTGTCTATAACAGGTGCACTCAGATTACTGTTTGGTTGAATAACTAGGGACTGGAGCCTAGCAAAGTTTTGACATATGAAACATCACAGTCTACCCCTTATGGACTTGGTGCCCATATACATCTCCTAAGCCATATTTAATAACCAAATAAAGACAATAACAGAGACACACTTCCATCTAAAATGATGTAACTAACTGTCCTGTGTACAACTGAAAATGCTCTCATCTTTCCCCAGAAGAGAATCCAAAGTCCTTGGGTGATATTCTGTCTTCTCCTTGGTATCCTGTAAATTAAATACAATGGTGCAAAGTTAACTATTATTAATACATCTTTTAAGATAAGGGGGTAAGAGAGAAAAGACAAAAATGTTTGCTATTCATACACACATAAACATGTGCATAACAAAATAAAAAGGCATATTATAACTGTTAACGTCTTAATTTCTGCAATTGGCCACATGGTTTTAGCCACATAGCTAAAGTACCTTCTTCCACAACCCATTCCGTATTCCCTCTACTCTCAGCATGCACCTCAGCTAGTCATGGTTCTTTTCCTGGTGGGGTGACTCAGACCATCATTCCTGCATTCCTGAAGGGTCTGGACCATTAGCAGTCCTACCTTCATTGGATTGTTGTAGTTTTCCATTGACTTGAATCACAGGGCTTGGTATCTCCGAGAGATAACCTAAGGGATCTCCTGTATTCCAGATATTCTCCTTTGCACTTCCAATTACAACCCAATTTCTACTTGGTAATCAAGATCAATCACCCCAGTCAGTAGAGTAATATTGTCTTTGCCTGTTGATTCAGAGGCAGGAGGAGCCCCAAGTAGTCAGGTGGCAGTCTCAACTTCTGTTTCAATGGAATCCTTTTTATGTTTCCTAGTAGAAGAATTTCTTCCTTTGGAACTAAGACTTCTAGACCATCATAGCATAAGGTCATGGAGATAGAGGGCAAAGATTTCGCTACTGGGTCATTTGCAGTAACAGTGAGTGATACCTCTCCCATTTGCATCTCTTGATTCCTGGACCTGTCAATCCTGGCTATGAGAAAATTAGCACCATATATTGGATGCTGATTTAGATATTAACCACAGCTTTGCAAGGTATTTCCATCTCACTGGGACTGTCACTGAATCTTCAAAAGGCCATCCCAGTGTTCTTTGAAGTATCTGCTTCAGTATAATGGGAAACATGATGGATTTCACAATCCTGGGCCTAGGGCTACACTTCATTTACTGTGAAGTGAGTTCCTTGACTGACTGGATGATACACTGTGTAAAATACAGTGACAGTGAATAAGGCATTCTGTACATCCACAGTTTTGGCAGAACTATTGTGTTCAGGAAAAGCAAATCATATCTGGCATAAGTGTCTGTTGCAGTAAAATGCATAAATTTTTGGCAGTGACGTGAAGTCATTCCTCAAGGAGACAGACCCTCCTCTTTATTCAAGGGGTTCTGAGTCTTAAAATTGACTCAGATCTGGGAATTGATTGAGGAGACATGAATCTCTGTTTTGGTGATACAAATTAGATTTCTATTCACTTCACCTAGAACCCACCACTTATACAAATTAAGTAAGAATTTAATAGACTGCCTATCTATTTCTTTTTTAGGGACACCATGATCAATTAGCCAACATCATAGGCATCAGACAGTCAGATTATTCTTATTACTGCCTTGATTCCACTGTCCATTATGGTAACCATGTCCACTTTGATTTGGTAATTAAGTTGTGGCACTTGGACCCTGCCACCCTGGGATCTAATTATCCCTATTTCATTTAGGGATCAGCGTTTGGCAGCAGGCAGCAACTCCCAAGGTAATTTCTGACCTGCAGAGAAGAGCAGTCACAGAGCTCTTCAAGGATGCGGGGTTCCTCTCACAAATTTATTTCTTACATCTGGTGAAAGGATGGTCCCAGGGTGGGTGAGTAGGTCTTAAATGATGAATCCATTCTGACATTTCAATTTCCCTAGGACTTTGGATACCTTCCTCTACAGAATAAAAAGGCAGTCCTGGCATTTCCACCTCATTTAATATAAGTTACCTTTTGGTCCACGTTTCAGCAAACCAGCAAACAAACTGATAGAGATTTTCTAACCCCTCAGCTGCAACATTAAATGAAAAAACTCTGCTTAGTGGACCCATATCAATAAATAAGGTCTGATAAAACTATATATTCCTTACACTGTTATCCCACATCCTTAATATCCATCCTGACACATATTACCCAAATATCTGTCTGTATAAATTGGAAAAGCATGCTGTTTTCTGGGTGTGTAGTGTACTTCATTGCCGGTCACACTTTGCATCTCATTCTCTGGAGCCAGTTGGAACTTGAGTCTCGTTATAGGTCTAGAAGCAAAAATGAATGGTGGGGATAGTTCCTGAGAGGAATCAAGAGTGTCTTTCAAGGCAACTACCTCAGGCGAGCTCATTACTGCTTCTTCAGGCAAAGCAGGTTGAACCTCCTCCAACAAAAGGAAAATGCCCTCTTCTATTGCCAAAGAAGATTCAGCAGAATTTACGGGTGCAGTGCACCCAGGTTCACTGGGATCTTCTATATATCCTGATTCTAATTTTCAGGATCCCTTTCCTTCTTAATCAATGACCTCACCTTAACAGAGGACATCCATAAGGTTGAGAATTCAATCTGCATTATAATTCAGCCACTCTCAGGACGAGACTGTGGATTTGGTTTTTAGAAATCTCAGCACTGCAGCTACAGGAGATAAAGGTTTCTTTCAGGGAAAGTGTAGAACCTTTCAAGTCATTTGCCCTTTCCCTACTTTCTCCAGTTCAAGTAGGAGCAACCAGCCAAATCCATTATATTCCTTAGGTTGTCCAAAGTGTTGTACAATATCAAACACATGGCTACCCAGAACCCTACCCTTTATAGGTATTAGTATCAAATGGTGATATTTTGCCTATCTCTACTGCCACATCATACTGTGGATTATCAGCACCCTCTTTACCACTAGAAATATTCATTAGTGTCTTTAAGTCTAATCAAACTAGAGAATTTATTTCAGAAAACTCAGAATCAATTTAGAAACCTCGTTCTTAAGATTCTATCCCTCTCAAAACACTTCTACTATAAAAATCTGTATCAGTCAGGGTTCCACAAGAGAAAAAGATCCAGTAGGACACACAGACAGACAGGCACACACACATACACACAAACACACATACTTCTATATCAAGAGATCTATCATAAGGAATTAGCCTTTGCAATCATGAGGGCTGGCAAGGCAACTCTAAAATTCATAGAGTGGCCCATCAGGAAGAGAAGGCCAGAAATTCCTGGGCACAAGCTGAAGCTACAGTCCACAGGTGGAATTTCTTCGTCCTCAGGGAAACATCAGTTATGCTTTTAAAGCCTTTCAACTGATCGGGGGTGGCCAATTCAGATCATTGAATATAATCGCCTTTACTTAAAATCTACTTGTTGTAGAAATTAGTACATCTTAATCAAACACTAAAGGTGTTGCAATAATATACCATCATGGCAACACCTTTAGTGTTTGATTGAATGACTGGGGAGTATAGCCTATCCAAGCTTACATAAAACTGGTCATGGGACTTCCTTGGTGGCGCAGTGATTGGGACTCTGCACTCTCAATGCAGGGGGCCCAGGTTCAATCCCTGGCCAGGGAACTAGATCCCACATGCATTCCACAACTAAGAGTTTGCATGCTACAACTAAGGAACCCTTGAGCTGCAACTAAGGAGACAGTCTGCTGCAACTAAGGAGCTTGCCTGCCACAACTAAGACCCAAAGCAACTAAATAAATTAATTAAAAAAAACAAAACAAAACTATCCACCAAAGATGATTTTTAAAAATAAAATTCTGTTCATGCTTTGCTTCAGTTTTTGTTAGCCCTATTTCCAGTGTACTGACATTAAAAATATATATACTGAGATAGAATTTTTAAGCTGAGTCCACAGTCACTGATTGTTATTGATGTGTTCACATCAGCCATGGGTACCACCTTGTGTGTTTCTTGTTTCACAGGCATTAAAATCCACATGGGATCTGGTTCACCTGAGCACTCGGCATGCCCTGGAAGAGCACAGGGTCACAAAAGGTCAGCCAGAAGAGAATGGAGAGGGAATGGATCTTGGACGTAAGCACAGTGACCGGTTCATAAGTGTGTATTTCAAAACGGTGGGACATTTGTTCTCACTCTCTCTTACTCCCCTCCCCTATCTGAGGATTTCCTATCTTGCTACTTGAGTGTTATCTCTTTACCCACACCCATGAAAGCCAAGAATTGGTCTTGTGTTCCAAGTCCCCAGGGGATAAATCCACTTCTAGCATCTCTTCTTCCTCTCTGCTCCTTACTCCCCAGAGCCTAAAGAATGCTGCATTCTCCTCCTCATTTTCTCAGGTTCCTGTAGCTGACACACCAGCAGGAATAGAAAGTGCTAGAGGAAGTCAATAAGACACACTAATTCCGTCTCAGCTGAATTGTTTCTAGCACGGTCTATGTTTAATTCCATGCACACATGAACGGCTTAAGCTAGGCTTTGAAGCACATGCCTTATTAAGGACATATATAGAAAACATCTCAAAGTAGTAATTTTTGAGCTTTCACTTTTTATCATTTCATTTTTATCATGACCTTTCATCTCCTCAGTAAGAGGTATCTCCATAGCCTTGAGGATAAGTAGATCATTAGAGAGAAAATGAAAAGAAGAAACAGTCAATGTTCAGCTTTCTGACTTCCAAAACAGTCTTTTGAGAATCAGAAGGGATGTCTTGAGTGAGATGGGGTGATGTTTTGGCCACAATCATAGAATTAGAAAGAGAATAGTGAGTCTTCAGGTCAAGATGGCATCTTTGTTCAAGTCATACAGCAAGAGAGAAAAAATACGTACTTAAAGAGACATGTCTGGACTCAGATAAAAGACAAGCATTTCCCTAATCAAGGAAATGAACAGAAAAGTGAAATGGTGAGCAGAGCAGAAGGTAAGACTTTGTTGCACTTTGAATATGAAATAAGCAGTAGTCACAAGGGGTTTTTGTTACTTCCAGGTCAAGAGGACCGGAAGAGTTCCACAGAAGATGATGATGCTTGGATTGACACCTCCACTTAGGAAGGCCTTTTCTTGAGAATAGGGTTCCTAGCAAGCTGAAGCCTGAGAAAGGTGGGGACATAGTCACATCTGCACGACCAGGAGCTGTGAAAACTGGGTCATTGATCTGAGCCTGGATCTGCCACGTCCCCAGTGTGACTGCTGGTAATAGAACCTAGCTTCAGATTAGGGCCCAGATAGGCCCCAAAATAAACACACAAGCAAAATAATTCATTGTAAAGCAAATAAAAAAGGGAAAATAGAACATTTTGCCAAACCAACAGAAGGCAGAGGAAGAGAAAACAGCAATAAAGAAAAAGCATGGTTATCTCGAACCAAAAATAAGGTGACAGAAATAAACCCCACTAGATTCACAGAAGATGTAAATAGATTAGACTTTCATATTAAAAATCATAGTTTGTAAAATTGAATTTGAAATAGGCTGCTTCCATAAAACAAAAAAATCTAAAACACTTCCACATAGAAAGATTCAAAATAAAGGCATGAAAAACAAAACAAATTCTTAGTAAAAAAAAGAACAGTGTAAGAAAAGTAATACCTGACAAAATAAAATTTAAGATGTTATTAGCATAAAAAACATACCATATAATTATGAAAAAAAAGCCAATAAGAATCCATGCTGATTATAAATTTGTAGGCACTCAACAACATAACCTTTAAGCTTAATAAAAGTAAAACTTGCAGAATTACCAGGAGAAATGAACAAACACAGTAACACTGGAGATTTTAACAAAACTCTATCAAAAATAAATTAAGATGACAAAAATAAGATGCATATAACACATTTAAACCAGAAAATTTATGACATTGATCTATTATATAGTATTGTTTACTCACTGATTAGTAATGTGACTTCTGACATATGCCTGTTTTCCTTGTTCTATTTATTTTTTGTTTCACATTCTACACATCATGTTTTTGGATAAAAAAAAAAGCATGTACTGAAATGTTAAAAACTTTCATGAGAATTATAAACACTGAAGTTATTATCATGATATAGTGGAATCTGCAAGGGAAAGGTGATTTTTAATATCTGAAGGACCAAAAACTTAGGAAAAGCCAAGCTAGAGGAACATTGCCTGGGATGGGAGGTGTGATGGAAGAGTTCCCAAGGGAATCACAAGAAATACTTGGAATCAGCACTAGGAGAGATCCATGCCTGGCTAGTGTCCACCCCTGAGAGCTAACTCAAGCCACCATCTGTATTAACGCTGTGTCCCCCAGGTGGAAGAGCTATAATAGTTGCTCGTCTCTCACTATGGATATTGGAACTTCCATCAGCGATCATCAGCACAGCACCCATAGACATCCTAGTAGTGGAACGCCACTTGTGCTTTGGGACTTTGCTTAACCCTATTTGAATTGCCTGGTGTGCACAATACCCTGTGCCAATATTCTGTGACACCTGTAAGCACTGACACACTACCCTGTGACCTCAACAAACAATGGAATCCTTAATGGCCAGAGGAATTGTGGCTTGAAGGGCACAGCCCAGAACTGATCACTTGCGCAGTGGAAACTCCTCCATTACAAAGGATGCTGAAGAGAATTTAATACTTTCAGATGCTACTATTTACTGGTTACAGTTTTCCTCCTAAGGCTGAAGTTAAATGGAACAGACAATATGAAGAATTATTTTTCAGAGAAAAAATATCTTTCATTGTCAACTCTTTGAAGAGAACACCCTACCTAGAGAGATGTTATCAACTGAAACCTGTCTTTTTTGGGACACACAACCAATTACTACTTACTTAATAAAAATTCATCTAAAAGAGAGGGATTTTCACTGGGAACTAGGAAAAGATATTTTTGTCTCTTCTTTCATCCATTCTCTCTCTGTGTTTTCACAGACTCCTTCATCTGTCTCTCCCTCTACTCTGCACCGCCATATGTAACTACTGAGCTCACATACTCAGATGTGAATGAGGCCTTCTCTAGCAGCTTTTGACACCCCTCTTCATACCCTGTGTCCAGCTGTCTACCTTATAGGGACTGAGTGTTTGCATCCCTGCAAAATTTATGTGTTGAAACTCTACCCACGATGTGATGGTATTAGGAGGCAGGGGCTTTGGGAGGTAATTAGGGTTAGATGAGCTCATGGGGGTGGGGCCCTCCTGGGTGGGATTAGTGCCTTTGTGAGAGTCACTGGAGAGCTTACTTCCACTGCTCTATTCTCCACCATGTGAGGATAACAGGGAGAAGTCTCAGCCTGCAACCCAGAAGAGGATTGTCACCAGAACCTGACCCCACTGGCATCCTCATCTCGGACTTCCAACCTCCAGAGCCGTGAGAAATGAATATGTTTTGTTTATAGGACACCTAGTTTCTTGGCATGTTGTTAGAGTAGCCTGAGCTGACTAAGACTTTCCCCGACTTTTTTCCTCTTTTCCTGTTGCCCCCTGTTGTCTTCCCCTCTTCCCAGTTCAAGTAAGGTGTACAACCACCTTCTCCTCCATCCCAGCCCTTCCCTCCACATTTACTATGTCCTACCCAACACTGCTATGCACTGTGTGTACAGTGGTGAACAAAATAGAGACTGGGCCTGCCCTCATGAGTCTTATAACCTGATGCGGAAGATTGATAGTTAATAATGAACACAGCTGAATATGTAAATGCAAATTCTGAAATGTGTTATAAAAGGAAAGGATTGGGGCCTCCCTGGTGGCGCAGTGGTTGAGAGTCCGCCTGCCGATGCAGGGGATACGGGTTCGTGCCCCGGTCTGGGAGGATCCCATATGCCGCGGAGCGGCTGGGCCCGTGAGCCATGGCTGATGGGCCTGCGCGTCCGGAGCCTGTGCTCCGCAACGGGAGAGGCCACAGCAGTGAGAGGCCCGCATACCGCAAAAAGAAAAAAAAAAAAAAAAAAAAAAAAGGAAAGGATTTTATTCTGTGAAAGAGAGAATAGCATGGCAACAGGTTTGATTTGAGGGCCCAGGGAAGGAACAGCCATGGAGCTGATTCTGAAGGATGATGAGCAAAAAAGGAGTTGCCAGGTAAGGAGAAGTGTGCGAGCTTTACAGGCTGAGGTGTTAACAGAGCACTTTTTCCCCAACAGGAAGGGAGGAGAATATCTTCTATTAGTTTATACACATGGAAGAAAACTTGGTTTATTTGAAATTATGGGAGTCACAAATTTTCTACTCAAAACCTTTAGAATGTTTCTGGCATCTAGATTTCATAAAAGAAATCAAAGGTCAGCCAAATTTTCTTGTTTGCATATCACTTTTTGCCTTTATATTGTTTCTGTTGAGTACTTCTAGTATCCATATATTATTTCTTTGCATTTAATATTTTCACTATGTGTTAGAATCGTATATTTAATTACTGTTTCCTGGGTCAGATTTTCATTTATCTCAGCATATTTTTTCATTGTGTTTGATTAGTTTGATGTGATATCAACTATTTGCTCCTTTCTTCTTTTTAAAAAAAACACTGATTTTTCACATTTTTACTCTCCATTTGCTGCTATAAAATTACACTATATTCTCTCCAACTGTTTTTAGCTTTGACTCCTTTTCCTCGAAATTCTAGCAGAAATTCCCAAGTGTTTAATGCAGGATCAATTCTCCTCTTTATGGAATAGCTACCATTTTCCCTCCAAGAATTGTTGGCCCCACATAGAGTAATGATCTCCAAACTCCTTTTCATCCTGTCCTTAACCCTATGGTCATGATGGACTAGACAATGAATGGGCATCTGTCCAAGCCAGACTCAATAGAGTTTTCTTTCTCTTGAGAATTTATAAGTGGGATTTAGAATGATATTTGGGTTTTAACATCCTATAGATAGTTTCCAACTTTTGGTTCTAGACCCTTCTCAGACCTAACAGGTCACAGAGTCCACAAAAACCCCTGTATCTTACTATTAAATTCTCTTTTTATGTTTATGTTTGTACAATTGTGTTTTTGTAACTTGTGGTCAAAATAGTTTGCCTAAGTCCAGGTATCAGGAGGAATTATTTCATTCTTCTGAATAGCTGCTCACTCTAACCTACATGTAGAGGATTAGGAAATATTTAAAGAATTTAAAATTGATGAAAGACATTTTTCTGCTTGAACAGCAGAAATTTGAATGCCAGTTGCATATAATGAATACTTACACATTGCAGGTTTGAAAAAGAAAGATAACGGATTTAAAAGGCATTAGGAGACTTTCCTTCAGCTCCGTGTTGCCTTTGATGTTCATGAAGCCTGTTAAATCTAAATCCCTGTCAGGCAGACAGAGCAAAGCAAGAGGAGGTCTGTTGTTTCCCAAAGAAACGGCCATTTCCACTTGGTCCAGAAGACATGACTTTTTATCAGAAGTTCAGGAATAAAATAAATGTTTTCCTTATTGTGTGGAGACATAATCCAAAGACTTTCAGATCAAAGCATACTGAGAGTAGAATAAAGTGATATAGAATAGTTAAGGTAAGATCAGCACTTTCTTAGTCCAGTTATTGGTAGCTGTGAAGTGTATCTGCCGAAGTTCAAGTAATCATTCAGCTAGAAAGGAATATGAAAAAAAGATAAATCTTGCTTGTGTGGCCAAAAGACAAATCAGAGATGTCTTTAGGGAATTGGGAGCATTGAGACTCATCATTAGTTGTGTATGGAAGGCAAAGTCTTGAAAAAGAAGTAAAACACAGCATAAAAAAAAAACCCCTAGAACACAGGATAATCCCCATTTTTTGAGTTCGTGTGTTTACACACACCAAAAGAAGAAGCAAAAGAGTTTATTTTTATTTAACAATTTATTAGTAATATTAAATAATAATAAAATTACCACTCATTAAAATTTGTGTGACACAAGTTATAGCTCTTAAAGGACAAACAGTATTCAAAGGCCTATGCCAGAAAAGAAGACTGAATATTAATGAGCTAAGATTTCAACTTAAGAAAAAGCAAAAACAACAACAAAATAAAACTAATTAAACTAAAATAAAGCACTATAAACCTAAAAATATAGGAGGTAAGTAATAAAACACAGGAATTCTTAAAAAGAAAATAAATGTAGACAACACCTCATAATCCTCTAACAACCTCTAAGCCTCTAACAGGATATATGAAGGATAAAGGGCATATATCAAGTAGATAATAAAATGATAATAGAGATAAATATGGAGAAATGTGCACCAACATATTAGAAAATATAGTGAAATTGAGGAAAATTCCCAGGAATGTGAATAATTCCAGAAAATAGAAAATTTCAGCTGACTTACTCTCATCCTACTTACATTTAAAGAAAAATTATACTAAATAGCCAAAGAATAGATCATTCTAAATTTAAGAAATATCTTTCAGAGACTGGAAAGAGAGGGGACTTTGAAATGTATGTCCTGAAGCTAATAAAATCTTGATACCCAAATCAGTGTAAGACAATAAGATAAATGGAAATTATATTTCAATCAGTCATTGACATGGCTTTGATTTCTTCAAAGTCCCCCTCAAAATCAATAAGAAAATGCATTCAGCACTGTAAAATAAACACAATACATATCAATATATCATGATGAAGTTGGACTTATTACTCATATTTAAAATTATTATGTCATATAACTCTCCATATTAGGACACTGAAAACAGAAAAATATAACAACTTTATAATTGTTATAGATTAAGAAAAATTTTGATAAAATTTTACCATTCATGACAAAATCAGACAAAAAGAAAAAGAAAACCTCTTCACAAAAACATCACTAGAGTAGATGACTGTGTTTTTTTAATGATACAGTCATATGACAGAATAACTTACAAAGTGCAAACAAATGAAGTTGAGAATTACACACATATATGAATAAACATATGTTATAGAAAAAATTAAATCATAAAATATCATAGTATGATTTCACTTATATAACTGCTAAAAATGTGCAAAATTACACACAGTTTAGGTTTATACTATACCTAGGTGGTGGAACTCTAAATATAATAAAGGAAATTGTTAGCACAAATTTAGGAGAAGATATTTTTGGAGTGGGGGGAGGAAGGGAGTGTAATTAGGGAGGGGAACACAGGGATTTAAAACTACTATTAATGTTCTATTTCTTAAGCTGGTAACTATTATAAGTTTTCTTAAAACACTACATACACATAATCTGTCTTTTTGTAAGGTAGATTTCACACTAAAATATCTTAAGATAAAATTAAACATGTTGAAAGATTCCATTTACAAAAGCAACAAAAGCATGAAATACATAATAGGAAAGGTGCAAATTTAGTATAAAAAATCTTTTGCATAGCATGTCTTGACTTGAATAGAAATATGTCCTTAAAAAAATAAGATCCAGGGGCCTCCCTGGTGGCGCAGTGGTTGAGAGTCCGCCTGCCGATGCAGGGGATACGGGTTCGTGCCCCGGTCTGGGAGGATCCCATATGCCGCGGAGCGGCTGGGCCCGTGAGCCATGGCCGCTGAGCCTGCGCGTCCGGAGCCTGCGCGTCCGGAGCCTGTGCTCCGCAACGGGGGAGGCCACAGCAGTGAGAGGCCCGCATACCGCAAAAAAAGAAAAAAAAAAAAAAAAAATAAGATCCAGAGGGCAGACAGCAGAAGCAAGAAGAACTACAGTCCTGCAGCCTGTGGAACAGAAACCACATTCACGGAAAGATAGACAAGATGAAAAGGCAGAGAGCTATGTACCAGATGAAGGAACAAGATAAAACCCCAGAAAAACAACTAAATGAAGCGGAGATAGGCAACATTCCAGAAAAAGAATTCAGAATACTGAGAGTGAAGATGATCCAGGACCTTGGAAAAAGAAAGGAAGCAAAGATTGAGAAGATGCAAGAAATGTTTAACAAAGACCTAGAAAAATTAAAGAACAAACAAACAGAGATGAACAATACAATAACTGAAATGAAAACTACACTAGAAGGAATCAATAGCAGAATAACTGAGGCAGAAGAACGGATAAGTGACCTGGAAGACAGAATGGTGGAATTCACTGCTGCAGAACAGAATAAAGAAAAAAGAATGAAAAGAAATGAAGACAGCCTAAGAGACCTCTGGGACAACATTAAATGCAACAACATTTGCATTATAGGGGTCCCAGAAGGAGAAGAGAGAGAGAAAGGACCCAAGAAAATATTTGAAGAGATTATAGTTGAAAACTTCCCTAAGATGGGAAAGGAAATAGCCTCCCAAGTCCAGGAAGCACAGTGAGTCCCATACAGGATAAACCCAAGGAGAAACCTGCCGAGGCACATAGTAATCAAATTGGCAAAAATTAAAGACAAAGAAAAATTATTGAACGCAGCAAGAGAAAAATGACAAATAACATACAAGGGAACTCCCATAAGGTTAACAGCTGATTTCTCAGGAGAAACTCTACAAGCAAGAAGGGAGTGGCATGATATACTTAAAGTGATGAAAAGTAAGAACATACAACTAAGATTACTCTACCCAGTAAGGATCTCATTCAGATTCGATGGAGAAATCAAAAGCTTTACAGACAAGCAAAAGCTAGGAGAATTCAGCACCACCAAACCAGCTCTACAACAAATGCTAAAGAAACTTCTCTAAGTGATAAACAGAAGAGAAGAAAAGGATGTACAAAAACAAACCCAAAACAATTAAGAAAATGGTCATAGGAACATACATATAGATAATTACCTTAAATGAGAATGGATTAAATGCTCCAACCAAAAGACACAGGCTTCCTGAATGGATACAAAAACAAGACCCATCTATATGCTGTCTACAAGAGACCCACTTCAGACCTAGAGACACACAGAGACTGAAAGTGAGGGGATGGAAAATGATATTCTGTGCAAATGGAAATCAAAAGAAAGCTGGAGTAGCAATACTCATATCATATAAAATAGACATTAAAATACAGAATGTTACAAGAGACAAGGAAGGACACTACATAATGATCAAGGGATCAATCCAAGAAGAATATATAACAATTATAAATATATATGCACCCAACATAGGAGCACCTCAATACATAAGGCAACTGCTAACAGCTATTAAACAGGAAATCAACAGTAACACAATCATAGTGGGGGACTTTAACACTTCACTTACACCTAGACCAGATAGACTTAATTGATAATTATAGGACATTCCATCCAAAAACAGCAGATTACACTTTCTTCTCAAGTGCACATGGAACATTCTCCAGGATAGATCACATCTTGGGTCACAAATCAAGCCTCAGTAAATTTAAGAAAATTGAAATCATATCAAGCATCTTTTCTGACCACAACGCTATGAGATTAGAAATGAATTACAGGGAATAAAACGTAAAAAACATAAACACATGGATGCTACACAATACGTTACTAAATAACCAAGAGATCACTGAAGAAATCAAAGAGGAAATCAAAAAAAATACCTAGAGACAAATGACAATGAAAACATGATGATCCAAAACCTATGGATGCAGCAAAAGCAGTTCTAAGAGGGAAGTTTAAAAGTATAGAAGCCTACCTCAAGAAACAAGAAAAGTCTCAAACAATCTAACCTTACACCTAAAGGAACTAGAGAAAGAAGAACAAACAAAACCCAAAGTTAGCAGAAGGAAAGAAATCATTAGAGCAGAAATAAATGAAATAGAAACAAAGAAAACAATAGCAAAGATCAATAAAACTAAAGCTGGTTCTTTGAGAAGATAAACAACACTGATAAACCATTAGCCAGACTCATCAAGAAAAAGAGGGAGAGGACTCAAATCAATAAAATTAGAAATGAAAAAGGAGAAATTACAAAAGACACTGCAGAAATACAAAGCATCCTAAGAGACTACTACAAGCAACCCTATGCCAATAAAATGGACAACCTGGAAGAAATGGACAAATTCTTAGAAAGGTATAACCTTCCAAGACTGAACCAGGAAGAAACAGAAAATATGAACAGATCAATCACAAGGAATGAAATTGAAACTGTGATGAAAAATCTTCTAACAAACAAAAGTCCAGGACCAGATGGCTTCAGAGGTGAAATCTATCAAACATTTAAAGAAGAGCTAACACCCATCCTTCTCAAACTCTTCCAAAACGTTGCAGAGGAATGAACACTCCCAAACTCATTCTATGAGACCACCATCACCCTGATGCCAAAACCAGACAAAGACACTGAAAAAAAAGAAAATTACAGACCAATATCTCTGATGAATATAGATGCAAAAATCCATGAGAAAATACTAGCAAACAGAATCCAACAGCACGTTAGAAGTATCATACACCATGATCAAGTGGGATTTATCCCAGGGATGCAAGGACTCTTCAATATATGCAAATCAATCAATGTGAAACACCATATTAACAAACTGAAGGATAAAAACCATATGATCATCTCAATATATGCAGAAAAAGCTTTTGACAGAATTTAACACCCATTTATGATAAAAACTCTCCAGAAAGTGGGCATAGAGGGAACCAACCTCAACATAATAAAGGCCATATATGACAAACCCACAGCAAACATCATTCTCAATGGTGAAAAACTGAAACCATTTCCACTAAGATAAGGAACAAGACAAGGATGTCCACTCTCACTGCTATTATTCAACATAGTTTTGGAAGTCCTAGCCATGGCAGTCAGAGAAGAAAAAGAAATAAATGGAATACAAATTAGAAAAGAAGAAGTAAAACTGTCAATGTTTGCAGATGACATGATACTATACATAGAGAATCCTAAAAATGCCACCAGAAAACTACTGGAGCTAATCAATGAATTTGGTAAAGTTGCAGGATACAAAATTAATGCACAGAAATCTCTGGCATTCCTATACACTAATGATGAGGAATCTGAAAGAGAAATTAAGGAAACACTCCCATTTGCCATTGCAACAAAAAGAATAACATACCTAGGGATAAACCTACCTAGGGAAACAAAAGACCTGTATGCAGAAGACTATAAGACACTGATGAAAGAAATTAAAGATGATACCAACAGATGGAGAGATATACCATATTCTTGGATTGGAAGAATCAATATTGTGAAAATGACTATACTACCCAAAGCAATCTACAGATTCAATGCAATCCCTATCAAATTACCAATGCCATTTTTTTTATGGAACTAGAACAAAAAATCTTGAAATTTGTATGGAGACACAAAAGACCTGAATACCCAAAACAATCTTGAGAGAAAAAAACGGAGTGGGAGGAATCAGACTCCCTGACTTCATACTATACTACAAAGCTACAGTTATCAAGACAATATGGTACTGGCAAAAACAGAAATATAAATCAATGGAACAAGATAGAAAGCCCAGAGGTAAACCCACGCACCTATGGTCAACTAATCTATGACAAAGGAGGCAAGGATATACAATGGAGAAAAGACAGTCTCTTCAATAAGTGGTGCTGGGAAAACTGGACAGCTACATGTAAAAGAATGAAATTAGAACACTCCCTAACACCATACACAAAAATAAACTCAAAATGGATTAGAGACCTAAATGTAAGACCGGGTACTATAAAACTCTTAGAGGAAAACATAGGAAGAACACTCTTTGACATAAATCACAGCAAGATGTTTTTTAACCCACCTCCTAGAGAAATGGAAATAAAAACAAAAACAAACAAATAGGACCTAATGAAACTTAAAAGCTTTTGCACAGCAAAGGAAACCATAAACAAGATGAAAAGACGCCCCTCAGAATGGGAGAAAATATTTGTAAATGAATCAACAGACAAAAGATTAATCTCCAAAATATATAAACAGCTCATGCAGCTCAATAATAAAGAAACAAACAACCCAATCCAAAAATGGGCAGAAGACCTAAATAGACATTTCTCCAAAGAAGACATACAGATGGCCAAGAAGCACATGAAAAGCTGCTCAACATCACTAATTATTAGAGAAATGCAAATCAAAACTACAATAAGGTATCACCTCACATCAGTTAGAATGGGCATCATCAGAAAATCTTCAAAGAACAAATGCTGGAGAGGGTGTGGAGAAAAGCAAACCCTCTTGCACTGTTGTTGGGAATGTAAATTTATACAGCCACTATGGAGAACAGCATGGAGGTTCTTTAAAGAACTAAAAATAGAATTACCATATGATCCAGCAATCCCACTACTGGGCATATCCCCAGAGAAAACCATAATTCAAAAAGACACATGCACCCCAATGTTCATTGCAGCACTATTTACAATAGCCAGGTCATGGAAGCAACCTAAATGCCCATCAACAGTCGAATGGATAAAGAAGATGTGGTACATATATACAATGGAATATTACTCAGCCATAAAAAGGAATGAAATTGGATCATTTGTTGAGACGTGGATGGATCTAGAGACTGTCATACAGAGTGAAGTAAGTCAGAAAGAAAAAAACAAATATTGTATATTAACACATGTATGTGGCACCTAGAAAAATGGTACAGATGAACCGGTTTGCAGGGCAGGAGTTGAGACACAGATGTAGAGAACAAACCTATGGACACCAAGTGGGGAAAGCTGCAGGCGGGTGCGGATGGTGGTGTGATGAATTGGGCGATTGGGATTGACGTGTATACTCTGATGTGTATAAAAATGCATGACTAATAAGAACCTGTTGTATAAAAAAATAAATAAAATTAAATTTAAAAATTAAAAAAAACAAAAAAATAAGAACCAATATTATAAAGATGTTAAAGATATAGTTTAAAAGACCAAATTTGTCGGCATTTTCTAACTCAATTTATAGTGTCTGTATGTCTTCCAGATTAATACACATAGAAAAAGGATTAATCTTTTTTCTAATGTATTTATTTATTTATTTGGCTGCATTGGGTCTTCGTTGCTGCATGTGGGCTTTTTCTAGTTGCGGCAAGCGGGGGCTAATCTTCATTGTGGTGCACAGGCCTCTCATTGCAGTAGCTTCTCGCTGCATAGCACTGGATGTAGGTGTGTGGGCTTCAGTAGTTGTGGCACGCAGGCTCAATAGTTGTGGCTTGCAGGCTTTAGAGAGCAGTCTCAGTAGTTGTGGCACATGGGCTTAGTTGCTCCACGGTATGTGGGATCTTCCCGGACCAGGGCTCGAACCCACGTCCCCTGCATTGGCAGGTGGATTCTTTTTTTTTTTTTTTTTTTTTTTTTTTGGTGGTATGCGGGCCTCTCACTGTTGTGGCCTCTCCTGTTGCAGAGCACAGGCTTCGGACGCGCTGGCTCAGCGGCCATGGCTCACGGGCCCAGCCACTCCGCGGCATGTGGGATCTTCCCAGACCGGGGCACGAACCCACGTCCCCTGCCTCGGCAGGCGGACTCTCAACCATTGCGCCACCAGGGAAGCCCGGCAGGTGGATTCTTAACCACTGTGCCACCAGGGAAGTCTGAAAAAGGATCAATCTTAAGTTCTTTCATTATTTCCATGAAATGCCTCCTTTCATTTTCTAATCTTTTCTTGAAAAATGAAACTTCAGTAATTGGATATCATTTTATTGCCCACCTGGAGCAAATGCATACAGAAAGCGGTGATCTTCACGGTGCTGCCCTATGGGTCCATCCAAAGCAGCATGTTCTGCGTAACCAACGTATTTAAGGACCGTGAAGAGGAACTGGCCCCCATCTTCTCTACTCTAATTTCCCAAATAATGTCTGTGAATATAGAGTCTTCACAACCTGATTTCCTAATTAAGAAACTGACATGTTTGGAAAGGATTTTAAATGACAGCGTTTGTCAAGCTGTTTGTTTAGTGAACTCTCTGGGTGTGCTGTTACACAAGAACTGTCTTAATTAAGGTTAATTGGTGCATAATTAGGGCCGCTGCTGACTTGAAAGATCCCACTAGTGATAAAGTGATGAGAACCCTTAATGTCTAGACAGAAGGAGAAAGCAATCACCATAAGCCAAATTTCAAGACACACTCTGTCTCCACCGTAGGGGCCACACCCTTGGTTTGACCTGTTGAGAAGAGCATGTCTTAATCCACATGTTTGGGAACCCCTTGTGAGCTTAGAATAGAGCAAGTCTGATTCCAGCCTCATGGTAGTTAGAAAAAACAAAGAAAAATAAATGTATTGGTGCTGCTTATTCTAAACTACGTTAGTATTTAGCTCAGGTAACAATCAATCAACTCTACTTTCTCTGGGTCCTTATCTTTTCCCTTGTATAAAGGGGGCAATGGGGTGGGTAGGAAGATGGGCACAGAGAAGAGAGGCAAAATTCTTCTCAATATTGGAGAATGGACCAGAAAGGATGCAAACACGAAAAGAACTCAAAGGCAAGTTATAAAATTATTTTCCCTGGTATCTTTTTAAAACAAGATGAAAGCATCTAGCAATGGCTGGCTTTATTAAAAACTTATTTGGTAAACAACATAGATAGTACATGAAAATGAGATAGCAACATGAAAAAGAAAAATCTCCTTTCTCCCCTCACTTGACTTTCAATGTTGCACTGCAAAAAGGAATCAGTCTACATTTTCTACTTCACACAAAAGAATTTAGTGAAAGAAAATTATTGGTATATTTTAAAGATTCAGGAGCTCAAAGCAAGAAACTATTATGGACACGGCAAAGAGACTTAAACTGCCGTGCCCACCCCCACCCCCCCGCAAAAAAAGAAAGCAGTTATTTGGAAGCTAGAGATTGACTAGAACTTCCATAAGGAAGGACCTGTTTTTCCTTGTTTTCATTTGCAGCTTGTTTTTTAATTTCCAATCCATCATGCACCAGTATTTTAGTAAAATACAATATAAATGAGTTATTAAATAAATTAAAAAAGACATAAGGCTCAACATCAGGTTAAACAGACATAAAATAATTCAGTATTTTATATACAGTTGTTATATAAGCTGATAAATATTTCTTTTCAATTTCTGTGCTAATCCCTGCACAGAGCCCTGAGAAGTAGTGGGATCACGACCCCAGGGTTCCGTGCACCAGACACCTGCGTGGCTGCCCCGCCCATGGGGCGGTGGAGGGTGGGTCCAGCTCTGCCTCTGGAGCATGCGCAGTCCACTCCCGCGTTCTGGCCGGTGGAGGTCTTTTCTCTCACGGCCTTTGAAGCGGAGCCCTTCCTCTGACTCTGCCCGGCCTTTGGCCAAGGCTCCCTTGCACTGTGACTCTGAAGGGCTAAGGAGTCGCAGGGGAGGTAAGAGTTCATGAGCATTGGGGTTTACGCCACGGGTGGTGTGAATCAGTCTCCTTACGAGGAGCCTGGGAGGAGGGGCCTACAACAGCCCAGGTACCCAGGTGGTTCTCATTTCAGGACTCCCCTTCCGCACCTGTAGAACTGCTGAGATCGGGTGAGCTTCTTCTGGGAAGAGGCTGCAGCGCCTGGGCTTGACTCCGCCTTGCTCTGGGCCTGCCCTGATGCTCAGCTCGCTCCAACCCATCCTCTCCCTGTCCATCCGTCAGGACCACACACCAGAACACACCCAGTGGGGTCCAACTGCGCCCTCTTTGAAAACAAAAAGATATGCTGCTCTATGGACCCTGCTTTGAATACAGCTGGACCAGGTAAGCCAACTTAACATCAGTCTGCACTTTCTCCAGTTGGTTGTTGCTTAATAATTGTTTTATAATATATCTTCCCTCTTCATTATGGAGATTTGAAATGTCCATAAATTAGTAAATTCGTTTTTTCAGGTCAGATCCACTTACCCATCTGACATATTTAAGTATTCTTCCAAGAATACTTTATTGCTTCAGAGATACGATTTACTGCTCCCTAAAAGAATAGGTGTTAATAGGTACATGGCTTGCGTTTGTGTTCGGTTTGAATACGTTGGACTTGGGGCAGATGAACCTTTGATAAATTCCGTTTACCCCCTCCCCCCAACCAATAATGATGTGTTTAGCTGAAGTAGCCAGATTGGGACTAGTTTCTTGTAGCTGGTTGGGCGTTGCCTGGTTGTGTGTTCCCCTGGAAATTGAACCTCCCTCTGGGACACTTAGTGGAAAGTCTTTGCTTAGGATAACAGTGGTCACTGAATATAAGAAAACTCCCTCCCACTGCAGAGTGGGCTAAGATGCCGTCTAATTAATCAGGGCGAGGAGCTCCACAGGCTACCTGTGGGGCTGGCATGTGAGTCACTGTACTTTCTGGTGGTTCATCCTAATTTGTGAGACATTGGATCACAGACACATGCTCTGAAGGCCAAGGATTTAATTTATCATCTGAAAAAGGTGGACTATTACAAGCCTCTTTTCAAAAGCACTTTTATTACTCATATACAGACTTCTGCTTAGCCCACATCAAAGTTAATTCTGTATACCATCATTCTGTGAGAATCAGCAATTTACAGGTTTTCAGGATATTGAGAAGCAATGAAATATATCAATGTCTGATGCTCTACTGAACATGACTAAATCTCCTTAATGGCTTTGAAAGCAGTCAGGATTTTCGCATTCCTCTGTGTAATCATTAAAAACAACACTTCTCACAATGCTGGACAGCAAACATAAAAGAATGGATGCACAGACTGATTCTATTTTATTCTGTGACATACTCTAGCTATTTACTGAGCAAAACTCTGATAATTTTGTCCATCGTTCAACCATTAAAACTACAGTTGTAGAGTTAAGGGCAAGAGTGGTTATTCAAGCTTTTCTATTATTACTGGTCCGTGTGTAAGACTTTTTGGTTAAAGCATTTACCCGGAGGGGACATTTTTTTTAAGCCATTTTATTGTTAAAGTTTTCCAAAAGAAGCTTTTAGAAAAACCTTCCTATCTTTTTTTCTCCTCTTCTAATTATAAGGGAGCGTCTAACCTCATGGCTGTTGATACAATACCAAGAATTAATCAGAGCAGAACTGGTCTACTCACCAGGTGGTTTATATATGCAAATTAGGGACTTCTAATTTATGTGACCCAGGGAATTGCCATAAAGCAACTTAGGTTCTTGGTCATTTAAGAAATATATTTTCCTAACGGACATTACAATAAATAGAAGATGTTCTTTTAAAGCTTGGAGAGGTAACTATTACTTCAAACCATATGAAATTGCCGTTATTGTGGGTCAAGAATTGTCAAGTATTGCCAATTTCATGTGGTCCACCCTAACAGATGATGTGACATGTGTTTTTAGACATTTTAAGGTTTGAGTCTGAAATGATTCTAAAAAGAGAAACTTGGATACTTTTGGTAGATGGCCTGAGATTTGCCATAGAGTCTTGCTTAATATTTTGAAATTAAAATGGATTTGCTTATAAAAAAGAAGAAACAGAAAACAGATTTAGCTGTCACATCCTGTTAATATCGATAAGGACATCCAGGGGTAGTGAGTGAGTGAAGTGGTTTAATGAGCTCTAGGTGTGGCCATTGAAAGCAATGTGATTCCTTTTCTTGGCATTCAAAATGACATTTGAGAGAGATACATTAAAGGGGATGATCATTTGAGGAACTTTTTAGTGTTGATTTCAAGATATAAAAATATCTGTTTATAAATCTTTGTATTGATTTGAAGATATACAAAGTTTCTTTAAATCTTTGTGTTTTTTTTTATGCACTAAAGTGGGCAATCGTGCTGAGCTTTTCAGGTTATTGTTGATTTCAAGATACACAGAACCAGTTCTGTGGGCAGTTAATATTGCTCAAGTACCCTCCCAGTTTGAAAGGAGACTGACCTTTCTGTAGCCACATAAATAGGGGTTCTGTGGAAGTATCAAACTCCAAGTGATTTTATTCAGTATAACTTGCCATTGAATTTGAATGTTTAAAAAGTAACGTCCACTCAAAAATCTTGCCATTGTCAACAGTAATTTGGATCTTTAAACATCTATATTCTGTATTGGAATGATATGCTGTATTTGTGAGTGCAAAGTAGCCATGTGAATTTTTGGACAATGGTAAAGCAAATGTCTCTCTGATTTTACATCTCTAAAGCTATTCAAATTTGGTAGTATTCATTTTCAAAGTATATGTATTTATATACTTTCTGAGTAATAAAACATTTCATTCCAAGCTAATAAGCAAACTCTTAAGAATTATACATATATTGCTTTGTGATTATAAAGTACTACTTACCGAAGTCCAACTTTATTGTCACATTTTAGTCTTAAATGCATTAGTATCAAATCAGCATCTTTCAAAATTTTTCAAATCTGTCTTTCATTAAAAAAATTATTTATTCCATACCACCCGTGTACTGGATACTGAGCAAAATGTTTTTGTATATCTTATAACATTGTCACAACCCCATAAATGTATGTAATCCCCATTGTCTGTCCTCAGATATACACCTAGTGATGGGAGCCAAGTCTTTCCTCTTTCATAGTATAAGAATTGCCCTGAAATGTGTACTGCAGGAATAACTAGATGTTTTGAAATTCCTACACTAGTATGTCTCAGATTTTGATAAAAGTCACCTGGGAATCTTGATAAAATGCTGATTCGAATGCAGTTTCTTGGGATAGATCTGGAAGTTCTGCATTTCTAACAAGCTCACAGGTGATGCTGCTGACCCATGGATCCCATCTGGAATGTCAAAGGTCTACACAATTAAATCCATGGTCAGGTAGAGAGTTAATGACTGCTCTTTGAAATGGGACAAGCGCTTTGAGGAGAAGAGGTGTCAGGAATCAACCATATCCTATAGAGCTGCCAACAAACAGTATTCTAGGTGTACAGGCTCCTGGAACTCACAAAATTAAATAAGAGTTGGGAGATGTGGGAAACGTGTCCAAAGGTATTTTAGTTTGGTGAGCCTATGCAAAGCAGGAGCAAAGGAATAAGAGATGGTCAGAAATAGAGCAGTCAGGGATGAAATAAGGAAGAGACAAGTGGAAGTTATGGGGAACCACCTTCACACCCTGTTATGATTGGCCTCTGGTAAATGAGTTCTTAAAAATAAAAGATTCCGCACCTGAGAATACACCTTAATTGGAGCACTCATCACACAAGACTATCAAGACTAGTCTGATTCTTTGTCTCCTGGAGGGCAGAGACTATCATTTGCTTACCTGACAGTGAATGAGAGCAGGAAGATGCTGAGATCAGGCACTCTCTAACTCTGGTTATCTATCAACCAGACTTTGGTTAGTAAGGATTAGTTCATTTGTCATGTAGTAACTTAATATTCAAAATGTTATTCTGGGAGCAGCAGCTTCACCTGGGAACTTGTTAGAAAAGCTAATTCTTGGTCCCCATCCCAGACCTACTGTATCAGAGTCTGCAGATCAGCAAGATCCCCAAGTGATTCCTATGTACTTTAAAGTCTGAGATGCACTGATATAGCAAAAAGCAGGAGTCTAGGAGAAAGGTTGGACTGGCTGCTAGATTTTGATGATAACACTGAGGAATGTGGGAAAGAAAACTGACTTTTACTTATGGGCTTACCAAAGAGAGGAAGCTTAGAGGACACAAGGATGCTGGCTTCACTAAACCAGAGCTGCAGATCTAAAGCTACTGCTCAGAGCAGAAAAGAGCTCTTTGGATAACACTGTTAACTTAGACACATCAAACAACGCACAGAATATTGCCTCTCAGGGTCAGAATGCCTACGCAGTTACTTTCCTGGCAGCATCAATGACCACCTATTACCAGATCCAGAAACAAGAGGATTTGTAGCTCAGTCCAACAACAGTCACCTCTGTCACTGGGATAACCTTGCATCCCAGGCCAGGGAAGATACATATGGGGAGTTAACATTGTTTAAGGAAAACAAAACAAAACAAACACAGTGATCTTTCTCCTTCTTCAGAGTGCTTTCACTCCTTTGTAGAAAGCTACCTCTTTAAGGACATAACACGCATTACTTTAAACTGTAGTGTCAAGATCAAAAGCAGCTGAGGAAGAAAGATGCCAGCTGCTTACAGCTCCTTGCCTCTTCCTCTATTATGATACTAAGCACGTTGCTGGGATTGGCTTACAGGCAGTATAAATAGCATCTCCTTCGTTACACACCATACCAAACCACATTTATTTAGCTCAGGATTCTGGACTTATTTGGGCAGTTGTTCCGGCCTTAGTTGGCATGTGTTTGTGGTCAGCTGCTGGTTGGCTGGGGGCTGGCTGTTCAAGGTGACCCCTGTAGGCCTCTTCGTTTATGCCTCGTGTGGTTTCTCATCCTCCAGCAGGCTAGGCCAGGCTTGTTCATATGTCAGTAGTAGGGTTCCAAGAGCGCAAGCAAGGTATGTGAAGTCCCTGTGTCCCAGACTGGAACCAGCACACAATCACTTATAGTGCATTCCATTGGCCAAAGTCACATGGCCAGCCCAGACCCAAGGGTTAGGGAATAGACACAAAATGCTTTGGCATACTACTGCCACTGCTGTGAATACAGGGAAGGGGAGAACTGTGCCCATTTTTGCAGTCGGTCTACAACACAGATTAGATGAAGAATCAGGAGACGTCCACAGGCAGGGACACTGCTTCATTCATTTGACTTCTCTAGCGCCATCTTGGTGTGCTCAGCACCTGACACTTATGGGCATTTAACAGGTGTCTTAGAAACAGTTTAATTCGTTTTGGTTTGCTCCTTAAATAGGCTTTGAAATCTCTGATCAGAATCGAAATTCTGTTAAAATGTGATGATTACCATACAGAGATTATCTGATTTCTCTGACTAGGAGAAACCTTTTAAAAATTGCATATTTAACAATTTATAGGAAAAGTTATGGCAAGAAAATTAGAAAACATGAAATTTGAATGGCCTTGTTGAAAATAGGCCTTGCCTCACTTAATAAAAATTCTGACAAAAAGTGTGCCCAAAGATATTTATTATAACATTCTTTATAAAACAAACTGTGAGACTAATAAAAGTATAATTTTAAATTTAAAGGATGGTTCTGGTATATCCACATGACAGAATATTAAACATCTATTATAAAGATGTGGAAATATTTTATAATGAAAATACAATAAATATATAAGTATTCATTTGAACTTGTTTATTATATATTTTACATGTTATAAAATGCTTAAGTATAATAAATATGCTAGGTATATCATCAATATTACTTATATTTACATAATACATATAAAATTGTATATAACTTTATTTGATGCAATATATTATATAAACATGAATAATAGTTATTCAGGGACTATGATTAAATGTAAGGTGTGGCTATATATGGGCAGATGAGCTACAATTACTATGTTTTTGTTTTTCTCTATTTTCCAAATATCCTTCAGTGTAAATATATGTTATGCTTAACAAAAAAATTAACAGATAGAAGGAAAAAAGGAAGGAAGGAGGGAAGAAAGGCTTCCATCTTGTCTTTTCTATAAGGACTCTTCCTGTAACATCACAGGTTGTTCTTTTGGTCATTTAATTCATTCCCCTAACTTCTAGTAGTACCACAGCAAAGTTACCCAGAAAGTTCCAGGGAACAAGTTCAGTGGTTCAACAACCTTCACAGTTATGGAATTCTCCTCTCCTGGAAAGTTTCGTTGGGAAGAGCATGTAGGTTTTAGTCATGGGAATAGCAGATATATGGGCCCAAAGGCCTAATGTGACTTTACTGGAAAAGTTGAATACCAAGGACAGTCTTGAAGAGGAAATTGTCTTGGTGGGAGTGGAGGATGAGGGTGAGAGGGACATAGGAAGCCAGCCTTATCTCAGGAAGCCATGTGATGAAAGGGAAAGGATGCAGATGGCCTAGGATGGGGGAGGGTGGGGAGACAGAATCTTCTGACTAAGCTCACATGTCAACCAGTGATGACAGGGGTATTTGGAGATGACCATTAGGAAGGAATCAGAAGGCAGTTTCAATTTGGAGTCACTATTGTGCTATAATTGCTCCTTGGGCTGACTTGCAACGGAGAAACACCAGTTTCATCATTTTTTATCATTATTTTTAATCTCAGTCAAGAGATCTCCTTTTCCTTCTTTTTCTTTTTCCTCCTTTCCTTTCTCTTTTTTCTTCTCCTTTTCTTCTTTCTCTTCCTCCTCCATGATTCATTTCCCAAGTCACTGCCAATCCCCAGCACAAGGAATAATCTCCAAACTGATGGACATGTAAGCTCCCAGTCATGATTTGATCGTCCTTGAGTGTAGTTACCCTCCTCTAATAGTTGACAGTCATCCCTATTCACTCCCACCTCAGTATTCTCCTCTAAATCATTTAAAATCTCTCCACTGCAGACTTCTTTCCTCTCTGATTTATAAACATGGGATGTCAGAGACTTTTTTCAGGCTGGTTCATTTAAATATTAAAACGTTTCAGCAGTGTGCAACCACCTTTAAATTTCAGCTTTCATGGCTTGTGCTTTTACTAAATTAATAGTCAGCACTTCCATAGCATTTGTGATTTTCAAAGCAGTCCACAAACGGTAATTAATGCTAATGCTACCCTAAGAGAATGCTATAACTAGCTAACTGACTGAACTTAATCTCGAATTATTTTTAAATGGTTTTCAACTTGTGAGGGAAGTTGCAGAGAACATGGAAGAGTATATAGTGTTTGCTATCCTTTACTGCCTCCCAAAAGTAATGATGCAGCAAATTGAAGTGAATCATCCTCAAAAAGATATTAAGGTTTGATCCACCTGGAATTAATCATCTCTAAGGTTTACCTGTTGCCTAAACTGCGTTGACTAAAGCAGTGCTTGGAATAAACATCTGAAGACAAAAATACTTCATAATCTGGGCATCTATTTTCTCTTTATTTACATTAATTGCAATCCTAAGATTTTAATCACCCTGCTTTCTTTACTTCTTACCGCTATTTGCAAAACAAAACAAAAACAAAAGATGAACAGAATAAAAATATGGTTTGCCCTGCAGTCAATTTATTGCATTTAAGCATTTATTTAATACTTACTAAGTGCCACACGTACTTCCAGGGGGAAGAGTGAAAACAATAAAATAAAGCAAAATAACAACCCTTGTTTTTGCCTTAAGAGTAGCCTTCAATTTAATCATGAAATCAAGCTAATATGTAAAAATGATAAACAGTTACTAGGCTCTGGGTCCACAGTGCAGTATGGGGGGAAAAAAGAAATCCTTATGGGCTTCCCTGGTGGTGCAGTGGTTGAGAGTATGCCTGCCAATGCAGGGGACATGGGTTCGTGCCCAGGTCTGGGAGGATCCCACATGCCGCGGAGCGGCTGGGCCCATGGGCCATGGCCGCTGAGCCTGAGCGTCCGGAGCCTGTGCTCCACAACGGGAGAGGCCACAACAGTGAGAGGCCTGTGTACCGCAAAAAAAAAAAAAAAAAGAAATCCTTATGGACTGGAGGAACCGGGTGGGGTTTCAAGGAAGACTTAGGTGTGGAGTTGGCATTATTAGGTGGATTGGTGGGTTTTGAATCACTCTGAAGTATTAAGGGAGCCACTACAAGTTCTTGAGCAGGAGGTAGGAAGTTAGAACTGTTTTCAGCTGAGTCATAAGCAGGATATCCTGGAGGTCGGATAGATGGAACATCAGCCTGAGGACTCAGGGGGAGGGACAGAGAGCATTGGACTCAGATGACCGTGGGTTTAAATTCTACTCCTTTGTAGATTAATGACCTTGAGAAAATTCTATCCCTCTTGAGCTTGTTTCCTCATCTGTAGAGGGGGGTAATGATAATTGTACCTAATGTGTGGTGATGTGAGATTTAAATCAGGTAGTACAGGAAAAGTACTATACTTGACCCCAGATAAAGGCATGATGGAAACTTGTATTAAATGATAGGGATCATTTTTTTCTCTTGATCAACAAATGAAGCATTTTTCCATCTATGTACTAGTTGTGTGTTCTCCTTCATGATGAAATAGAAGTCTTAAGGCTTGCATTTCTGTTTCCTGGGGTATGTCAGACTGTTCTAAATGACCATATTAATAGAGCAAAGAGAAATACCCAAGGGTATTTAAAAGAAAAACCTGTTCAAATTTATTACTTAGCTGACAAGAAAGCAAAGAGTCTTTGAGAGCTACAGACTTGGTGAAGGCAAGAATCCAGTGGGTCAGAGGAAGGCAGGGGGTGGTTTCCAGAAAGCATCTATTGAACCCATGTGATGTGGAGCCTGGGTTTTCACAGCTTCCTGGGCGTGCTTGAGTTTGGTAATAAAGCTTTCAGCTCACAGCCCACCAGTGGGCAGTGTATTTGGAGGGTGCCGTCTGCCACTCAAATTGACCACAAAGGACTGTGTCTAGCTATAAAGGTGAAGGGGGAGTAAGTCTGCCCCACCTCCTGCTTCCTAATGCAAGGAAATTGCTCTCTTTAGCTTTGGTTCTGGGTGGAAGGGAAAAAAGTCATCTTAGAGAATTCATAGCCAGCCCACACATGAGCTTGAATCTTGAATTAATCTGATTTGTGCGCTCCAAAAAAGCTTCCAGCTGAGAACTTCATATAAAGTGCGATGATACTTCCAGGTACCTGGCAGGAAAAAAAAAAAAAATCCCACAAATCCAAATCCTCCCTAGACCAGACCTTCTCAATTCTGCTGTGCATGGGGTTATGATTAAAATGCAGATTCTGATTCGGTAGGCTTGGGGCTTGAGATTCTGCAAGTTTACAATCTTTCGGGTGAAGCAGCTACTGCTGGTCCATGGATCACACTTTAAGCCAAAAAGCACACCTTCAACTCAGAGGTCTCCAAGAAGGTCCACAGAAAACATCCCAGGGATATGAAATCACAATCCATGACTTTAAAAGACAAAAGAAAGCAAAATCCAGCAGGAACAAGAGAGAGAATTAGACCAGCAAAGATTTCAGATATTAGAATTATTCAACTCAGAATATAAAATGGATGCTTCATGTATTTTAATAATTTATGAGATCAAAAATGAGAGCAAGGAGAAAAAAACTTATATGAATATCTGATAAGGTCTAGCAAAGTGGAAAAGAACTTATAGACATGAAAGATATACATATATAATTATAAAGTTTTATAAATTAATGGATGGGTTCAATAGCAGATTAAATGCAGCTGAAGAGAAAATTATTTTTTAACTGCAATATAAAGAATGTATTTAGAATGAAACAAAAAGACAATGGAGTAGAGGAAATATTTGAAGAAATATTACTAGAGGATTCTCTAGAATTAAAGATAAAAAGCTTCAGCTTCAGGATGTCCAGCAAACTTGAAACAGAATACTATAAAACAAATCTATGCCAGAGAGAAGCTATTCAAAGTTACTTAGTGAATAAGACAAATTAACCCCGCCCCCAAAAGGTCAATTAACTAATTACCAACTTAACAATGATAAAAATGGAAACCAGAAGATAGTAAAACCATATTTTCAATAATTTGGGAGAAAATAATACCTGACCTAGAGTTTCCTATCCAAACAAATAAAAAACCAACTATTTTTCATAATGAAAACAAAGCTTTTTCAAAAGTATAAAAACAGAATTTGGGGACTTCACTGGTGGTGCAGTGGTTAAGAATCCACCTGCCAATGCAGGGGACACGGGTTCGAGCCCTGGCCCGGGAAGATCCCACATGCCTTGGAGCAACTACTGAGCCTGCGTGCCTAGAGCCCATGCTCTGCAACGAGAGAAGCCACCGCAAGGGGAAGCCCACGCACCACAAGGCACAGTAGCCCTCATGTGCAGCAACAAAGACCCAATGCAGTCAAAAATAAATAGGTAAATACAATAGCATAGTTTATCATCAGTAGTGTATCCCTAAAGGAAATTCTAGACAATGTATTTCAGACAAAAGGAAAATGATTCCAGATAGAAATTTTATGAGGCAAGGAGGAATCATTAGCAAAAAAAGTATTTTTTTAAGAGGCATAATACATGATAACAAAAAGAGGGGAGGTGATATTGGATTTATCATGTTTAATGTCCTTGTATTGTCCTTGAGATTTTTAAAATTTATTTTTTATTGCTCACCAGCCTTATTTTTTAAACATACCACTTATTTTGTTGGAATTGTCAAAGACTGCATTTAGATTTCATAATGCTTTTATTAAATGTTTACAACAGTAAATAGTTTGACTTCAATAAATATTATTGGTCTTTGTGTACTGATCAATGCATGTTATCCATTGAACGATTTCATAGATTATCAATTTATTTTATGTGTACCAAAGATAAACTTTTGAGTTTGATAAGTGAGTTTTCATTTTCAGTTTTTAGGGAAACCAACAAAAAGAGAGAAGCACAATGTGTAACTTTGAAGCTAGTGGAAATGAAATGAAAAAAATCAATCTGAACAAAGTCAGAAAGGAAAGATGAAGTAACATAAAAAAGATGGCCTACATTAAACACACACACAACGATGGAAATAAATAAACCTAAATATAATAGTAGACATTGACGTAAGTATAATAGATTTTAGTGGATAAAAATTGATTAAATGTTTCAGACAAAGATTGTCAGACGTGAGAAAAAAGGTAAACATCTGAGTGATTCCTGTAGTGTGGTCCTTGGACCAGCAATAGTAACATCACCTGGGAAATTGTTAGAAATACAGATTCTTGAACCCACCCCAGACCATCAGAGTCTGTGGTGGTAGGAGCTTTAACAAGCCCTTTGAGAGCCACTGGTCCAGCTACATGTTCTCTACAGAAGACATGTTAAAACATGAAAAGAGACCCCTGAAAGGATGTTAGTTGATAAATACACAAACGGTCACCTTGAGTTCTGTGCAGCAGTTGCAAATCAGCCATGTAATATATTTGTCAAAAGTGCAGGTTCCAGGGCCTCACCCTGGTTATCAGTCTTTGGTTGGCCCTAAGATTTGTCATTTTAAATGTGTGCTACATACCCCAAGGTTTAAGAGCCACTATTTTACTCAAGGGAAATAGAAAATCTTTGAATTCCTTGGCCAAATAGGGGTCTGAGGATCATTGAGAAAAGGAAGAGAAGCGTCAGAACTAAAGTGTGTGGCAGGGGGATTTGTGAAAGGGAGTGGCCAGTGGACAACTAACTGGCAGTGCAGAATGTAAAAGAATTTTATGAACCATGATACCTAATATTCCATGTGAATTGTTTCCATGGCTACAATATACCCCCAAACTGATCCTTCTAAATCCTAAATGAAATCAGCTACACACAGACACACATTGTAGGTGTTTTTTGTTTTTGTGTTTGTTTCTTGAATGTCAATGAGGCTTACATGGGTGGTGGTATGTAGGTTAACAGGTGCTAACTATATAGGATGAGAGCCATCTTCCTCGGCAGATGTGGTGGCTCAGAGGGGGGATGTTAACACTGGAAGCATCCCTGGACTCCTCAGATGTCTTGGGGGAAGACTTTGATATTCCATTGAGGATAGAATGGGAACATGAGCAAACTTTCCAAGCTCTGAAGAGTTAGGGACACCCCAGATGACATCTGGCTCCACAATTCTTGTGCCAATCCTGATAATACAAAGCAAGAGTTCACTGTTGCTTGTTGACTTGCCTTGACTGAATCTTTATCTTCATTTCTGAAAAGGATATGAAATTTTAGGTCTAGGCATGTGAATTCTCTGACAGCAATGGAGAACAATGCTCACTTTCTGTGGATAGCCAAGTTTGAGAACCTGACCACACCCTTGAAATGTACGCCTCTTTTCATATCACTGGGGCTGCATTTCCTGCAAGCACCTCAGAACTAACTCTATCCTTACTGTTATCCATCTTCAGGTTATTCAAGGATTCAAGCACAAAGCAAGACTTATACTGTGTCCTAAATCTGTCAGCAGCAAGTGTTAAGCAATACAAAGTACTAGGTAAACAACTTAGAATAATAACTTGGATTTAAGACACTGTTGGAAAAAGTTATGATGTAGTCAGGACGTATTCAGCCTGTTTGCCGAGTAAAGCCATTTTTTTCTGTGTGGAAAGAAAATGAAGTCAGTTTTTCTCCTTCCTGGGATCCATCTTGTGCACTGAAATATAAAAATAAAATAGAATTTGAATTTCATATTTCAGATTTCCTACTTGAAGGAGCTCAAATCCTTGGCAAAGCTGTGGATTACTAGGCAGCAACATAGGGAAGAAAATACAAATTATAGAGGCACCAGCTGCTGTTTAATATTTAGGGTGAACTTACATCCCAGTGTTGGCCTTGAGGGTAGAGCATATTTTCTTGAGAATCAATCCAAATCCAGAAGTTAAACTTTACAATGACCCAAAACTTGAATAAATGATAATCATGAAAATTGGACAGTTGTGACTTTGTGCTTATTTTACTTAAGTTAGTTATTATCTGGAGTGTGCCAGATCTTTAAAATGTAGAGAAGAAAAAAAAAACCGTGCAACTCCCAATTCCATATTCTCAGCTATTGCACATCCTGTGAAATCTCAAAGTTTACCCCATGATTTCTGTGAGTCCTAAAAAGCTTATGGTGTCTTCTGTTCCTGAGCTTCTGTTTTCATCTACAGCATTTACACCCCATGCCATGTTGACCCCAAAATAAAAGTGGTCTCGATTTCCAGTAGACACTATTATAAAAAAGAAAACTATACAAAAATCCACTCACATGGATCAGGTATATGGTTTTACTTGTAATTTGGGGTCCTCGGAGAAATTACAGTTCACACTGTCCATTAGGAAGCTGTGGGTCATTAACACAACGTTTATTGGCTTTATTGACTACCCCCCTGGAGTTCTAAGCCCTGTTTTTTTTTATATAAATTTACTTGTTTTTGGATGCATTGGTCTTCGTTGCTGCACGTGGGCTTTCTCTAGTTGTGGCGAGCGAGGGCTACTCTTTGTTGTGGTGCGAGGGCTTCTCATTGCTGTGGCTTCTCTTGTGGCAGAGCATGGGCTCTAGGCACGTGGGCTTCAGTAGTTGTGGCTTGCAGGCTCTAGAGTGCAGGCTCAGTAGTTGTGGCACACAGGCTTAGTTGCTCCACGGCATGTGGGATCTTCCCGGACCAGGGCTCAAACCTGTGTCCCCTGCATTGACAGGCGGATTCTTAACCACTGTGCCACCAGGGAAGCCCTAAGCCCTGTTTTATGTGTGAGGGAACGGAGGCTCAGAAAGATCCTGGGATTTGCCAAAGTCACACAGCCAACTAGGGCAGGAATTGTATCCATCTCCTTTAATTCTAGATCCTTTTACAATGTTAGTGGAGCAAAAAAAAAAAAAAAAAAAAGAGTACTGATCATGATTTGGCACTAACTGCACGTATGAGCCTGAAAGCATATTTAATGTACCTATCCTCGAATTGCTGACATAAGTGAAATTGTTTCTTTTTTGTACCATTTTGCTTCAGATGATTTGCAGAGAAAATAAGCTATTGATTTTCCAAATCTTGTGCAAGTTATTGGTGAAAGGTAAGTACTGAGATTTCCAACTGGGCTCTAAAATATTGACAGCAACAAACATTATAGTAACACTTCTGTGAGTATGGAGAAGGGATGTTAAAAGGTTACTACAGTCTGTGTCAAGGCAAATTGACTGGACTGAAATCAAGAAGGAAAAAAGAGCTGCATTTTGGGGGCAAAGAAAAGTAATACAAACATTGTAATGAAATGTGTTTACATTTCAGCCAGAGGAAGAAAAATCTGGTGTGCAGTGACCAGTCACAGTCCACTTTATTATTATTATTATTTTTACGGGAAACCATGGAATACTTGAGACAAAGAAATAGTCCAGATGAGCAATGGGAATCACACCAGCAGGTCCAATTATAACCCAGAGGCATAGTTTGGCAGTTATGTGCTGTGGAGAAAAAGACTTTGGGACCTCCATAAATCACCCCAAATATCCCCATTCTTGACAGCACCACCAGTCAAGGGCTTATCTTTTGAGCTCAAAGGTTAGCATTACTAATGTAAAAGATCTTTAGCCTATTGAGGGAACTGGCACTATATATAAATCTCAAATAATATAGTCTCTGAGAAATAATCCAACTTTTAGCACGTAAAAACTTTCTGGATTCCAAGAACAAATGTCACCAGCTGAGGTGAAATTACATATTTCTGTTGCTTGGTTCAGTGCAGGAACGTTTTGAGAATAAACCGTGGGGCTATGACCCCATTTCACAACCTACCCACAATAAATTCACCTCGTAACTTCACCCAAACAACAGCAGCTACTAAAACCCCTTAGAGAGACAGATAAAGTGACCTTCTTTGGTAATCAGATGCTATTATTTTTAGGATATGTTTTACAGAACAATTTTCTGTGTTTTTGCAATAAAGAAAATTATTTTGACCTTTGTGCACCTACGTTTGTTTAAAAAAAAACCCACAACTGTCCCATTTCTAGCTGTAAACCAGTGGTTCTTATTTGGATTGACTTGGCAATGAATATATTGTTTTGATCCATGTTGAATCTGGGCAGTCACAATTTATGTGCATTCAGTTAGATTTCAGAGGATTATGTATGCCTCTTTTTATGCAAAGGATAGATAAATACATCCACATTCTTTTTAGAGATCAGGAAGAAAACTACAAAAACAGAGTAACACCTCAATTAACTCAATTACCGGAGAGATTTATATTTAGATTTGTGGGTAAACAAAAGTCAATCAGGAAATCCTTTTTTTTCCCTAAACTTTTTTTAAATTAAAAAAATGCTCTAAAATCTGTTAATTTAATAAGTACATTGTGATGACACACTAGACCCTCTCCTTTTAATATAGTGCAGGATTGTCAGGTAAAAGCATATGGGTTTGGGCTTAATTTATACTTAACTAAAATATGCCTCAAGATTTTGAAAAACATTTAGTAATACATAGCTCACACTTACATGGTACTTTCTGTGCCCCATTTACTTTTCTGAGTTTTGTATGGGTATCTTTATGTATGTATATGTACACATACATATACATTCACACATTTAATCCTTATACCACCCTGGAAAGCAGGTACTGTTAGTAATATTCCCATTTTACAAACAAGGAAACTGAGGCACTGAGAAAATAAGTAACCTGACAAAACTACACTACATGGAAGAACCATGGTAGGAATCCCAGCACCCTGGCCCCAGAGCCTGTCCTCTTAACCACTATGCTATATTGCCCTGAGGTCAAGTCCTTATTCGGCTTCTTCTAGGAGGGAAACAACAATTTCTGGAGGATTGAGGTGCTGTGGTTTGCTGGTGTGGGACAGAGTGGGCGTAGATTAAATTCCTTTTCTTCTGTAATCAGCTTCATGACCTTGGGAAAGTCACTTTGGGCCTTAGGATTCTGCTTTTTGCCATGAATTAAAGGGATTAGTCTAGACCCAAGCTGTCCATTAGGTAGCCCCTAGCCAAGCACTTGAAACGTGACCAAATTGAGATTGCCCTATGTGTAAAACCCACACCAGGCTTCAGAGCCTAAGTATGAAAAAAAGAATGTAAAATTGTCCAGTGTATTTTTTAAATTAATTAATTAATTTAAGGTTGCCTTGAGTCTTCGTTGCTGCATGTGGGCTTTCTCTAGTTGCAGCGAGTGGGGGCTACTCTTTGTTATGGTGCGCGGGGCTTCTCATTGCGGTGGCTTCTCTTGTCACAGAGCGCGGGCTCTAGGTGCGCGGGCTCAGTAGTTGTGGTGCATAGGCTTAGTTGCTCCGTGGCATGTGGGATCTTCCCAGACCAGGGATCGAACCCGTGCCCCTGCGTTGGCAGGCAGATTCTTAACCACTGTGCCACCAGGGAAGTCCCTCTAGTGTTTTTTATATTGTTTATGTGTTGAAATGATAATATTTTGCATATACTGGGTGAAATAAAATATATTAAAGTTAATTTCACCTGTTTATTCTTCTTGTAGTGTGACTACTAGAAACATTAAAATTCCATGTGAGACTTATGTTGTAGCTCACATGATATTTCCATTGGATTGTAGTAACAGTTCTTCACCCACATTCGCCTTGCTTTTCCAAGTAAAACACCTCGATAGGCACAGGCAGGGAGATGCACAGTTCCAGAAACATTAGCTTTATTATCACGATTTTCTCACTTAAGAAAATTTTAGACTGCACGTTCATGGACATTGACATTATAAAAATAACTCAAGTCCTCTCCAAGTCATTAAAAAAGTTAGTTATTTGCAAATGTTGCTGTTTGTTGTTAGGAACAAATTATTTGGTCACACTTCAAACTGCGTTGTCATTCTGGTGTGTCAAGATATCACAAGTGTCCCAGATATTTCTAATAATCCTTCCAGTCCTGAGATTCTGCAGTTCTGTTTTTACAGAAGCCCAGCCATGGACTTTCTATGAGATGACAATGGAGAAATAAAGATACAAAGGTTTATAATTTGGAGAATGTCAGGAGTACTTTCATCATTTGCCTGTTTCTTAAAGAGGAGCTAATGATCTTGGGAAGTTGCCAACAGTGGACTCGCTGGAGGAAAGCAAATTCAAAGTGATGGGACTAACTGGCCCCGCCAGGAGCACAGACCTGGTATTCCTCTCATGGTTTGCAATTATGCCCCTGGGTTTGCTCGCTGTCACAAGGAGCGCTGTTTCTACCTGCACAAGGTGTGGCAAGAGTAGCTGTGTTCTCAGTTTCCACTGTCAGTGTTGCTGAAGGCAAGACAACTCATACAGCTGTCCCAGCAAGCCCTGGGGATAATCTGATCGTCTACCTTTGCCCTGGCATCATGCAAGTTGGATGATAAAGATCAGCTTCTGGTTAAAAGTTATACTTCTGGATAATTTACCGTCTTCAAGGTGTTGTGGGGTGATTCGTGGAATATAGAAGGTGTCAGCAGTCAGATAGGATATAGGATAGTATATTACATTCATAATATTATTATTATCAGTAGGATAATGATAATAATTCAGAAAATAATTCTTAAATTTTCTCTAAATAATATTGTAAATCATTTCACTAAATCCATGCAGTATACTACAAATGTATCTCAGATAAAAAATAGATTTATCAAATAAGGGATGGGTTGGAGCCAAAGAGAATAAAAACCACTTGAAGAACTCCCTCCTTCCCCTATGCGTGCCCTCCCATCCTTCAGATCATAATCAGAAGCCATAATAACACAGGTGAATCATCCAAGCTTTCTGCACTCAAGGGGTTAATATTGTAATACAGTGGTGCTCAAAGTGTACCCCCTGGGTCACTGCACTAGCATCACCTGGGGACTTAGAAATGTGACTTCTTGGGTCTCACCCCAGGCACTGAAGCAGACACTGGCGGTGAAGCCCCGGAGCTGATGGGATAATCCCCACATGTTAAAGTGGGAGAACCTGTGCTGTGTAAACACTGCTGGTTCTGGACCAGATTCCCTTTACCTTCTGAAGCCTTCACCTGTGAGTGTCTGTGGGCAGCTAACAGCCCACAGCTGAAACCTTCGCCAAACAATTGTCCTTGGTCAAAACCGCTTGCCCAGACACGGAGACATCTCAGGGGTTATGCTCCAACCTGCACTGTGGAGCCTGGCCAACCGGCAACTGATGTGGGCATACCAAAGCCCCTTTACTTCAAGGCAGGATGACTCTGTAGCATGGTTTGTACTGCAGGGCTCCTCTGTGGGATCAGGCTGATGTTACACTTTACTTGACACCACATCCTTGCTCATCTCCTTGCCCTTCCCTGTCTTGCTCCTTCACTCCCTTATAAGGAGTCCTCCCTCAATACAGCACATGCACCCAATCCTTGTCTCAGGCTCTGCTTCCAGAGAATCTGCTCACCTACAATCATGGGTCAGAAAACTGTGGCCTGCGGGCCAGTCACCAGTTTGTGCAAATAAAGTTTTATTGGAAAATAGCTATGCCTGCTATTTACATATTGCCTATGGCTGCTTTTGCACCACCATAGCAGACCTAAATTGTTGTGACAGAAACTGTATATTTCACAAATTCTGAAATACTTACTGTCTAGCTTTTTAAGGAAAAATTTGTTGATGTCCACCTAAGACATTAGCCAAGGTCAGTTGGACAAAAGCTAGAAGGGAACAAAGGTTCTCCTATGTATTAAGCATGGGTTAGAAGCAGTGGTGTGCTGGAGCCAGTTGTGCGTGTCTCTTTCCAGCTCTACATCACTTTGGTCGCTTGAAATCAGCCATGATGGGAATATTTCCAGATGGGAATATTTCCAAATGGAAATTGGCAAATTCTACACAACAGATTTTTTTTTTTTTCCTGGAAAGCCAGGTGTTAAGTATTTACCTGCACACCACTGGTTCTAAGCCAGGTGTCTTACACCCTTTAGCATGGTACAAAGAGTTAAGACTCTTTAATGGAAGGCAGGAGGAAAGCAGGTTGAGATCCCCCAAGTACATATGAAAGCACTCTTAAAACAGTGATTTTAATTTTTTTAAATAGAAAATCTTTCTCTTGTGGCCACATATGATCTCTGGGATCTGTCTACATTTAAAAAAAAAATTATTTCTATACTGGTCTGTGCTATTTACTAAATTTGCTGTGAGATGGGGCCCTCCCTCAGCTCACTCTAGCAGGTTGTCTCCTTGTGGTCAACCTGGGAACTCACAGCTTTCCTAACAGATTCTCTTGGGCAACCGTTTGGTTTCAGAATTTCCATAATCTATACAGATCCAAAATTTTGTGACTGCTCAACAATCTCTTCTTTGGTTTTCCTACTAGGAGTGGATTATGGGCTCTATCTGGTTAGCAGTCTAAATGTGGGGGTGTTAGGGAGTTTTTATTCTTCTAAAATAGAAGAGGAATAGGAGTTAGATTTTCCACAAAAATTTCTTTGGGGGGAATGTGGTAACCGGCCTATAAGATGACCCCCAGTGGTCTCCACTATCTGTTAGTTATTCCCTGCGTCATTCCCTCCTATGTGAACAGAGATGCCCAGGGAGATGGGGCAGAAGTGACAGTGTGTGGCTTCCAAGGATAAGTAATAAAAGATACGGTGGCTTTGCCCTTGCTCCCTTGGATCCTTCATTCTGAGGGAAGCCAGCTACCATGTTGTGAGGACACTCAAGCAGGCCACTGCAGAGGCCCTCAAGGATGAGGAGAGGAAGTGAGGTCTCTCACCAACACCCAGCACCTGAGAGGTGGACCCTCCACCCCAGTCAAGCCTTCAAAGGACTGCAGCCCTCCCCAGCTAAGTGGCTTTTGAATCCCTGATCCAGAGAAACCACGTGAGATAATAAATACATATGGTTGTGTTCAGCTGCTACGTTTTGGGGTAATTTGTTAGGCAGCAAAGGCAAACTAATACAAGCAGTGTTTATGCCTGTCATTGGTTGTTCATGATCAATCAAAGTTTGAAACTATCATCTAAATTTGAAAGGTTGTACATCCCAGCAGTCACTGGGGGACAAATTATTTTTACTCTGACCTGCTGCATACCTAAAAGTATTTTTGACTCAATATCTAAGCAAAGTCGTATTAACCTGTGAGTCCTCCGATATGTCACTGCGTCACTGCCAAACAGCACTCAATAATGTGCTGACCTACTCCTCCAGGTCAGAGAGCAATTTTGCTTAATGATCCCGGCTTGCAACTGATTTTATTTAATCATGGTACATTATTTTGCGGTTGAATCATCTGAAATGCTTTTCCTAGCACTGGAGTCATGAAAGACATTTATGAGCTAAATGCCTCATGAGTTGGTAATGCTGCAGCGAGCTCTTTGCCCCCTCAGGCCACCTCTTCAGATCTGATCTAGATAATAAATTGCTCTGTCTTCCTGGGGAGACCACAAGGTGTGTTCAAAACCCAATGTGTCTGGGCTTTCACCTGCATGATTGAGCACACAGTTCACTTTCCACCTTTGCCGAGTTGCTCATGAAGTTACAACTAGTTTTTTTGTCTTTTTTTATCAGGTTCTGTACATTTTTCTCATCTTAATTTGACTCTTCCTTAATTGGAACTTTAACTTTGCATCTTTTTTAATCTTTTAAAAATTATACTGAGAGAAAGACACTGAGGTTTCGTTAAAGCTGTGTTTAGTGCATGAAAATGATTAACAGTTTTAAATTTCCCATCCTGTTTGGAAAGCTTATCCGTGTGCTTGTTTCCACTCTATAGAGTGATACGGACTAGGATGCAATTTTCATGGATAATTGTTGCCATAAAAAAGTCTCCAATCACGTATGATCCCTGCAAGAAAAAAAATTCTTACAGTGACAACCCCAAGTTGGCACTTGTTCTGAAATTTTAATGAACTAACAGTCTCGCTCCTGGGCAGAGGTTCCATGTGGCAGAAGTTGGCAGGACAACTATCTTGCCATCTTCTTTATGACCCCTCTCCAGTCCTCTCTTGGTCCCTCCTTCCTTTCAGGATTCTTTTCTTCCACATCACCCTTCAGCCCTTCCCAGGCCTCATCTGGACCACAGCTCCATGCTTCCTGACCTCATCTTCCTATCAAATTCCTCCTGCCTCAGTGCTGTGGTTTGCAAATGCTCTTTATAACAAGACCCTAACAGAGTCTTATACGCTCCTCCAATAGACAGATAAAAGCAGTGGGTTTTTTACAATATATATTTATTTGCAATTTTCAATTTATTAGATTTACTTATAAATTCAATGAGGAGATTATTAAAGGATGTTGCCTCAACACAGATCCAAAATCAGGGCTTACTGGTGGCATTTGGGGTCTTACACCAACCTTGTCATATAATTTTTCTCATTTTGTAAAATATTTTTTGCATTTAGATTTTTTTTATTAGTTTCTGCTTTATAACAAAGTGAATCAGTCATACACATACAACTGTTCCCACATCCCCTCCCTCTTGCATCTCCCTCTCTCCCACCCTCCATATCCCACCCCTCTAGGTGGTCACAAAGCACTGAGCTGATCTCCCTGTGCTATGCGGCTGCTTCCCACTATATATCTACCTTATGTTTGGTACTGTATATATGTCCATGCCTCTCTCTCGCTTTGTCACAGCTTACCCTTCCCCCTCCCCATATCCTCAAGTCCATTCTCAAGTAGGTCTGTGTCTTTATTCCTGTTTTACCCCTAGGTACTTCATGACTTTTTTTTTCTTAAATTCCATATATATGTGTCAGCATACAGTATTTGTCTTTCTCTTTCTGACTTACTTCACTCTGTATGACAGACTCTAGGTCTATCCACCTCCTTACAAATAGCTCAATTTCGCTTCCTTTTATGGCTGAGTAATATTCCATTGTATATATGTGCCACATCTTCTTTATCCATTCATCCGATGATGGACACTTAGGTTGTTTCCATCTCCGGGCTATTGTAAATAGAGCTGCAATGAACATTTTGGTACATGTCTCTTTTTGAATTATGGTATTCTCAGGGTATATGCCTAGTAGTGGGATTGCTGGGTCATATGGTAGTTCTATTTGTAGTTTTTAAAGGAACCTCCATACTGTTCTCCATAGTGGCTGTACCAATTCACATTCCTACCAGCAGTGCAAGAGTGTTCCCTTTTCTCCACACCTTTTCCAGCATTTATTGTTTCTAGATTTTTTGATGATGGCCATTCTGACTGGTGTGAGATGATACCTCACTGTAGTTTTGATTTGCATTTCTCTAATGATTAATGATGTTGAGCATTCTTTCATGTGTTTGTTGGCAGTCTGTATATCTTCTTTGAAGAAATGTCTATTTAGGTTTTCTGCCCATTTTTGGATTGGGTTGTTTGTTTTTTTGATATTGAGCTGCATGAGCTGCTTATAAACTTTGGAGATTAATCCTTTGTCAGTTGCTTCATTTGCAAATATTTTCTCCCATTCTGAGGGTTGTCTTTTGGTCTTGTTTATGGTTTCCTTTGCTGTGCAAAAGCTTTGAAGTTTCATTAGGTCCCATTTGTTTATTTTTGTTTATATTTCCATTTCTTTAGGAGGTGGGTCCAAAAGGATCTTGCTGTGATTTATGTCATAGAGTGTTCTGCCTATGTTTTCCTCTAAGAGTTTGATAGTGTCTGGCCTTACATTTAGGTCTTTAATCCATTTTGATCTTATTTTTGTGTATGGTGTTAGGGAATGATCTAATCTCATACTTTTACATGTCCCTGTCCAGTTTTCCCAGCACCACTTATTGAAGAGGCTGTCCTTTCTCCACTGTACATTCCTGCCTCTATCAAAGATAAGTTGACCATATGTGTGTGGGTTTATCTCTGGGCTTTCTATCCTGTTCCATTGATCTATCTTTCTGTTTTTGTGCCAGTACCACACTGACTTGTTTACTGTAGCTTGGTAGTATAGTCTGAAGTCAGGGAGCCTGACTCCTCCAGCTCTGTTTTTCGTTCTCAAGATTGCTTTGGCTATTTGGGGTCTTTTGTTTTTCCAAACAAATTTTGAAATTTTTTGTTCTAGTTCTGTGAAAAATGCCAGTGGTAGTTTGATAGGGATTGCATTGAATCTGCAGATTGCTTTGGGTAGTAGAGTCATTTTCACAATATTGATTCTTCCAATCCAGGAACATGGTATATCTCTCCATCTATTTGTATCATCTTTAATTTCTTTCATCAGTGTCTTATAATTTTCTGCATACAGGTCTTTTGTCTCCTTAGGTAGGTTTATTCCTAGATATTTTATTCTTTTTGTTGCAGTGGTAAATGGGAGTGTTTTCTTGATTTCACTTTCAGCTTTTTCATCATTAGTGTACATGAATGCCAGAGATTTCTGTGCATTAATTTTGTATCCTGCTACTTTACCAAATTCATTGATTAGCTCCAGTAGTTTTCTGGTAGCATCTTTAGGATCCTCTATGTATAGTATCATGTCATCTGCAAACAGTGACAGCTTCACTTCTTCTTTTCCAATTTGGATTCCTTTTATTTCCTTTTCTTCTCTGATTGCTGTGGCTAAAACTTCCAAAACTAAGTTGAATAAGAGTGGTGAGAGTGGGCAGCCTTGTCTTGTTCCTGATCTTAGTGGAAATGGTTTCAGTTTTTCACCATTGAGGACAATGTTGGCTGTGGGTTTGTCATATATGGCCTTTATTATGTTGAGGAAAGTTCCCTCTATGCCTACTTTCTGCAGGGTTTTTATCATAAATGGGTGTTGAATTTTGTCAAAAGCTTTCTCTGCATCTATTGAGATGATCATACGGTTTTTCTCCTTCAACTTGTTAATATGGTGTATCACATTGATTGATTTGCATATATTGAAGAATCCTTGCATTCCTGGAATAAACCCCACTTGATCATGGTGTATGATCCTTTTAATGTGCTGTTGGATTCTGTTTGCTAGTATTTTGTTGAGGATTTTTGCATCTATGTTCATCAGTGATATAGGCCTGTAGTTTTCTTTCTTTGTGACATCCTTGCCTGGTTTTGGTATCAAGGTGATGGTGGCCTCGTAGAATGACTTTGGGAGTGTTCCTTCCTCTGATATTGTTTGGAAGAGTTTGAGAAGGATGGGTGTTAGCTCTTCTCTAAATGTTTGATAGAATTTGCCTGTGAAGCCATCTGGTCCTGGGCTTTTGTTTGATGGAAGATTTTTAATCACAGTTTCAATTTCAGTGCTTGTGATTGGTCTGTTCATATTTTCTATTTCTTCCTGAGTCAGTCTTGGCAGGTTGTGCATTTCTAAGAATTTGTCCATTTCTTCCAGGTTGTCCATTTTATTGGCATAGAGTTGCTTGTAGTAATCTCTCATGATCTTTTGTATTTCTGCAGTGTCAGTTGTTACTTCTCCTTTTTCATTTCTAATTCTATTGATTTGAGTCTTCTCCCTTTTTTTCTTGATGAGTCTGGCTAATGGTTTATCAATTTTGTTTATCTTCTCAAAGAACCTGCTTTTAGTTTTATTGATCTTTGCTATCATTTCCTTCATTTCTTTTTCATTTATTTCTGATCTGATCTTTATGATTTCTTTCCTTCTGCTAACTTTGGGGGATTTTTGCTGTTCTTTCTCTAATTGCTTTAGGTGCAGTGTCAGGTTGTTTACTTGAGATGTTTCCTGTTTCTTAAGGTGGGATTGTATTGCTATAAACTTCCCCCTTAGAACTGCTTTTGCTGCCTCCCATAGGTTTTGGGTCGTCATGTCTCCATTGTCATTTGTTTCTAGGTATTTTTTAATTTCCTCTTTGATTTCTTCAGTGATCACTTCGTTATTAAGTAGTGTATTGTTTAGCCTCCATGTGTTTGTATTTTTTACAGATCTTTTCCTGTAATTGATGTCTACTCTCATAGCATTGTGTTCAGAAAAGATACTTGATACAATTTCAAATTTCTTAAATTTACCAAGGCTTGATTTGTGACCCAAGATATGATCTATCCTGGAGAATGTTCCATGACACTTGAGAAAAATGTGTATTCTGTTGTTTTGGGATGGAATGTCCTATAAATATCAATTAAGCCCATCTTGTTTAATGTATCATTTAAAGCTTGTTTTGCCTTATTTATTTTCATTTTGGATGATCTGTCCATTGGTGAAAGTGGGGTGCTGAAGTCCCCTCCTATGAGTGTGTTACTGTCGATTTCCCCTTTTATGGCTGTTAGTATTCGCCTTATGTATTGAGGTGCTCCTATGTTGGGTGCATAAATATTTACAATTGTTATATCTTCTTCTTGGATCGATCCCTTGATCATTATGTAGTGTCCTTCTTTGTCTCTTTTTATAGTTTGTATTTTAAAGTCTATCTTGTCTGATATGAGAATTGCTACTCCAGCTTTCTTTCGATTTCCATTTGCATGGAATATCTTTTTCCATCCCCTTACTTTCAATCTGTATGTGTCTCTAGGTCTGAAGTGGGTCTCTTGTAGACAGCATATATGTGGGTCTTGTTTTTGTATCCATTCAGCCACTCTGTGTCTTTTGGTGGGAGCATTTAGTCCATTTACATTTAAGGTAATTATTGATATGTATGTTCCTGTTCCCATTTTCTTAATTGTTTTGGGTTCGTTATTGTAGGTCTTTTCCTTCTGTTGTGTTTCTTGCCTAGAGAAGTTCCTTTAGCATTTGTTGTAAAGCTGGTTTGGTGGTGCTGAACTCTCTCAGCTTTTGCTTGTCTGTAAACGTTTTAATTTCTCCATCAAATCTGAATGAGATCCGTGCTGGGTAGAGTAATCTTGGTTGCAGGTTTTTCTCCTTCATCACTTTAAATATGTCCTGCCACTCCCTTCTGGCTTGTAGAGTTTCTGCTGAGAGATCAGCTGTTATCCTGATGGGGATTCCCTTGTGTGTTATTTGTTGTTTTTGCCTTGCTGCTTTTAATATGTTTTCTTTGTGTTTAATATTTGACTGTTTGATTAATATGTGTCTTAGCATATTTCTCCTTGGATTTATTCTGTATGGGACTCTCTGTGCCTCCTGGACTTGATTAACTATTTCCTTTCCCATATTAGGGAAGTTTTCAACTATAATCTCTTCAAATATTTTCTCAGTCCCTTTCTTTTTCTCTTCTTCTTCTGAAACCCCTATAATTCGAATGTTGGTGCGTTTAATGTTGTCCTAGAGGTCTCTGAGACTGTCCTCAGTTGTTTCCATTCTTTTTTCTTTATTCTGCTCTGCAGCAGTTATTTCCACTATTTTATCTTCCACGTCACTTATCCGTTCTTCTGCCTTAGTTATTCTGCTATTGATCCCATCTAGAGTATTTTTCATTTCATTTATTGTGTTTTTAATCATTGCTTGATTCATCTTTAGTTCTTCTAGGTCCTTGTTAACTGTTTCTTGCATTTTGTCTATTCTATTTCCAAGATTTTGGATCATCTTTACTATCATTATTCTGAATTCTTTTTCAGGTAGACTGCCTATTTCCTCTTCATTTGTTAGGTCTGGTAGGTTTTTATCTTGCTCCTTCTCCTGCTGTGTGTTTTTCTGTCTTCTCATTTTTCTTATCTTACTGTGTTTGTCAGGGTCTCCTTTTTGCAGGCTGCAGGTTCGTAGTTACCATTGTTTTTGGTGTCTGTCCCCAGTGGCTAAGGTTGTTTCAGTGGGTTGTGTAGGCTTCCTGGTGGAGGGGACTAGTGCCTGTGTTCTGGTGGATGAGGCTGGATCTTGTCTTTCTGGTGGACAGGTCCACTTCTGGTGGTGTGTTTTGGGGTGTCTGTGGCCTTATTATGTTTTTAGGCAGCCTCTCTGCTAATGGGTGGCATTGTGTTCCTGTCTTGCTAGTTGCTTGGCATAGGGTGGCCAACACTGTAACTTGCTGGTCGCTGAGTGAAGCTGGGTGCTGGTGTTGAGATGGAGATCTCTGGGAGATTTTTGCTGCTTGATATTATGTGGAGCTGGGAGGTCTCTTGTGGACCCGTGTCCTGAAGTTGGCTCTCCCACTTCAGAGGCACAGCACTGACTCCTGGCTGCAGCACCAAGAACCTTTCATCTACACAGCTCAGAATAAAAGGGAGAAAAAGTAGAAAGAAAGAATTAGTAGAAGGAAGAAAGAAAGAAAGAGAGAGAGGGAGAGAGAAAGAAAGGAAGGCAGGAAGAAGGAAGGAAGGAAAGAAAGAAAGAAAGGAGGGAGGGAGGGAGGAAGGAGGGAAGGTAGGAAAAAAGAAAGAGAGAAGATAAAGTAAAATAGAATAAAATGATAAAATATAATAGCGTTATTAAAATAAAAAAGTAATTAAAAAATTAAAAATTAAAAACAAAACAAAACAAACAAAAAACGGACAGATATAACCCCGGGACAAATGGTGGAAGTAAAGCTATATAGACAAAATCTCACACAGAAGCATACACATACACATTCACAAAAAGAGAACGGGGGGAAGAAATCATAAATCTTGCTCTCAAAGTCCACCTCCTCAATTTGGGATGATTCGTTGTCTATTCATGTATTCCACAGATGCAGGGTACGTCAAGTTGATTGTGGAGCTTTAATCCGCTGCTTCTGAGGCTGCTGGGAGAGATTTCCCTTTGTCTTCTTTGTTCTCACAGCTCCCGGGTCCCAGCTTTGGATTTGGCCCCGCCTTTGCGTGTAGGTCGCTGGAGGGCATCTGTTCTTCGCTCATACAGGACGGGGTTAAAGGAACAGCTGCTTTGGGGGCTCTGGCTCACTCAGGCCGTGGGGAGGGAGGGGTACGGAGAGCGGGGCGAGCCTGCGGGACAGAGGCTGGCGTGACATTGCACCAGCCCGAGGCTCGCCGTGCGCTCTCCAGGGGAAGTTGTCCCTGGATCCTGGGGCCCCGGCAGTGGCGGGCTGCACAGGCTCCCCGGAAAGGGGGCGTAGACAGTGACCTGCGCTCACACACAGGCCTCTTGGCGGTGGCAGCAGCAGCCTTAGTGTCCCATGCCCGTCTCTGGGGACCGCGCTGATAGCCATGGCTCGCGCCCGTCTCTGGAGCTCCTTTAAGCAGTGCTCTTAATCCCCTTTCCTTGTGCACCAGGAAGCAAAGAAGGAAGAAAAAGTCTCTTGCCTCTTCAGCAGCTCCAGACTTGTTCCCGGACTCCCTCCGGGCTAGCTGTGGTGCACTAACCCCTTCAGGCTCTCTTCCCGCCGCCAGCCCAAGTCCTCTCCCCGCGCTCCGACTGAAACCCGAAACCCGAGCCTCAGCTCCCAGCCCCGCCCGCCCTGTCTGCCGAGCAGACAAGCCTCTCGGGCTGGTGTGTGCCTGAGGGCACCGATCCTCTGTGCGGGAGCTCTCCGCTTTGCCCTCTGCACCCCTGTGGCTGTGCTCTCCTCCGTGGCTCCGAAGCTTCCCCCCTCCACCACCCGCAGTCTCCGCCCGCGAAGGGGCTTCCAGTGTGTGGAAACCTTTCCTCCTTCACGGCTCCCTCCCACTGGTGCAGGTCCCATCCCTATTCTTTTGTCTCTGTTTATTCTTGTTTCTTTTGCCCTACCCAGGTTCGTGGGGAGTTTCTTGCCTTTTGGGGTGTCTGAGGTCTTCTGTCAGCGCTCAGTAGGTGTTCTGTAGGAGTTGTTCCACGTGTAGATGAATTTCTGATGTATCTGTGGGGAGGAAGGCGATCTCCACATCTTACTCTTCCACCATCTTCCCCCAGCTCCCCCGCATTTAGATTTTTTTTAAAAGCCCCGATTTAAACAAATAAGTTGTGGCAAATGCTAACAAGTTTGTAACAATTCACCTTGACCTATCAAAACACACTTCAAGCATGTCCACAAATTTGAAAATGAAATAAAATATTTTGTTTCAAAATAGATTTATTTTAAATACCTCTCTAAATACTTTACGTATCAAATTTTGATAAGCATTCATTTGGGAGAAATAGATAATTCATTTCATATATACTTATAACAAGATATTCAGAGATCTCATTTAAAAAATTTCTCAGTGCTCATCTTTTCGGCAATCTACACAAAATTTCAGAAAAGCCAATTTTTTTCCTTTTGCTGACATTGTAAGAAATGTTTCATATGCCACATGATTTTCTGTAAGCCAGATTGAGCTCATTCAGCTCAGGGAAAAAAAATCCAGCGAGGTGTGCAAGGTCGGGCAGCTGAGTTCCCTCTGAGCTGTGGTTATTAGCTAGCGGAGTCAGGAATTTTTGACCCCATCCAGCTGATCTGTGGCTCTTAATGTGAGGTCAAGCACAGTGGTCAAATTCGAAGGAATTGCTCTCATTTTGCTCCTTCTTAAGTGTCCTTCCATTTGGGGCAGCCAAAGCCCAGCTCCATCAATTGAGGAAGAATCAAGAGGTGAGGGAACCCGGCTTGTGCAGACCCCGGACTTCAGTCTTTTCCTCTTTTGCAGACTTTCATGACCTTTACCCTCTCCTCAGGCACCGCTCTTCTCACCCATGTCCATTAAGTCTTGGTCATGTGAGGCTCTGCCTCAGTTGGCTTCACCCTGTTATTTTATGCAGTAGATCATCCAAATAAACTTATTCCAAGGAAGAGAGCACCTGTCTGCACGCACAAGGCAACGCCTTCTCATCCTCTAGTCATACTTTATGAATAAAGATATATAGGATGTATATTTCAACAGACAGAATCTTAGGAGTCTCTTACCTTAGGGCTCCCTATGAACATCTTCAAGTAGTGATAATGTTTGGAAATCATCATTCATGTTATTTCAGAGAACTCACAAAAATCTAATTGGAAGGCCACCTGTCATAAAATGACGACATTGGGGCTATATATCACTCAACACTTTTGACAGATATTGGCATCAAAGTCAATGCTCACCTGACTTTTCAGCGATGTTTAGGTGAGAACTTCCACTCCTGCCATTGTTGGTGCCATTGCCTTTGCACCAGCAGCACAGGTAGTGTGACCAAAAGTGCCGAATCATATGATGGCAAGTTGACAACAGGTGTCAACATTTAACAATATATCCCCCTCCTGGATGTCCAGTATTTTCCAAAAACAATCTTCCTGATGTTCATCTGCAGAAACACGCTTCTTAAAAATAAAGCTGAGATGGTCACAGGGTCGGTCATCTCTGTGTTCAGTTAAATTGAATTTAAAATGGTCACAAGCTCCTTGATCGGATGTGTAGGACAAAGCCCGGATGCTCCCTGTTTTCCTCAGGTGAAGGTGCTGACAGTGTACTGTTGCTCCTTGACCACGTCCTCCCCTCACTCACATTGCAGTAACTCTTTTGAATGACACTATAGTGTATTTTATTTAAAAAAATTAAATGTACTTATAGTGTATTTTAATCTTCGTGTCTAAACGTTGCTTGCATATATTTTTAATATAAATCTGTGCAATTTTTTTGCTGGAAGAGGCGGAAATCGTTAGTTTTAGACTCTGTGTGTGCTTTGAATTTGGCATTGTAACGTGAGAAAGGCTATATGAAAAAACAGAAAAATGTCAGCGCATAAAACACAGTGAACACTTGGGCAGTTTTCTGCCTTACAGAGGTGAAGCCAAATACCCAATTGCCATCTTGTGCTCTGTTGTCTGCTGGAGACTCGTGAGAATTTTCACTACAAGGCTTTCACACTGTCCCCAGTGTGACCCCCTTTGGCTGAAAAACCCACTGCCAGTCACATAGGATAGTGTGTCATTTCCTCTTGTGCCTGCTCAGATCTCCATTCTACCAACACATTTCTTTTTGCTTTTTCATTATCTATGCTGTGATCCATTTCTGGTTTTAAGGGCAATTTTATTACCCTCACTTGAAATGTTATGACAACATTTATAAGTATAAATGATAGACACAAACACTTAAAATTTATAAAGGCTAAAACTCTGACATCATCATGGCAAAATGTATTCTGCATTCACTTATCGCATCATTTCCCATGTAGGTGCAGAGCCTGTGCTATGCATGGGCCCCTCTGGATGGGGTGGAAGGTGGTGAGCCCGAGCTGCAGTTTGGAGTTCACATGCACAGTTGTATATGTGCAGACATACTCACTCCTACAGAAAACTGTGAGGGCAGAATTTAAACCTCATCTTGCATGTATACAAGTGGAATATATACAAGGGGATAGGAGGAAACTACTAGACATCAGCACAAAACCTAGTTGAATTGGCAACATGGCTTAAGTTGGTGGTCTCCAATGTGTTAAAAATTTGGACTCCGACACATTTGAGTATGCAAATTATTAAATTAAAGCTTTAAAATGTTTTAAAAATAGAAGTTGAATCAAACATATGCTGGGTCCCTACAGCATATTCTGAATGCAGTTTGACAACCATTGCTTTCACGCAGCTGAGCTCCTGTTAGTTAAATTCAATATTGAATGTATGAATAGCCCAAAATACATTAATTTGCTTACTTAAAAAAGGATACTTGCTAACCCAAATAAAGCTCACATTGGTAGCATTGCAGGAAGTATAAATGAGCCTAAGAAAAATTTCCCAGTGAGCTGGCTAAAAATGCAGAGTCCTGGGCCCCATGCTCATTGATTCAGATTCAGTAAATCTGGGGTTGATCCCAATATTATATATTTTCAAAGCACCACTGGGGGCTCTGATACAAGTTGTACGTGCATCATACTTTGCAAAATACTGGTCCTGAAGCTCCAGTTATCTGAAAGCAAGCCAGTGATGGCCGCTTTCCCCGGAGAGCTGTTTGAATGTCGTTCCTCCCTAGTGCCATATGTTCACTTAAGACTTTGCTGTGAAATAGGAAGATTGAGTTACTGTGGCAGAGCTCTTTGTTTTGTTGTGCCAAGATAGCTGGCAGTGGCCTTTAAAAAAGACATATATTGTAAATTCCAGAGAAACCTGGTAAAGTTAATTAACTTTATCACCACAGTTTTTCCCAGCTGTCAATTAACAGTGTTTCCACAAGGAGAAATTCTTCGGGCACAGTAGTAATTCTTTTAATCAGAGTAACAACAATATAATTTTAATGTGTCATTCTGTTTTATTAAGCAAACCTTCCCAACACCTGTCGTGTTGTCACTGAACAGCACAAAACAAGAACACCCTTGTGAAGACTCCATCAGTATCGGGGTACGATGCTGGTGACTAGACAGGAGGTGTCTACTCCAGCGCCAGTTATCTTGGGAACCTTCATCCACCTTTCTGTAGCTTAGCTGGACAATATCTGGGCGAGACCACTGCTGGGATTCCCCTCTTCTCTCCACAGCCTACCATCATTTGATTATCATTCTCTCTTCGCTTGAGTTTCCCTAGGAGAAGGCCTTAAGGGCTTGAGTGCAAATTGTCTGATTGGGAGATACAGGAAATACCAAGGGCATAGGGGCCTGCGATCGGACAGGGAAGAGAGTCAGTACAGGGTAGAGGCCATGTTACCAAGCAAGTTCACACTGTGGGCAGCGGGAGCTCCATCTGAATCTCTAGGAGACCGTGAAGTAAAAGGGTTTAACCTGCATGAGGGAGAAGGCATGGTGTTGGACCACCATCAACTTCCTGTGCCGCATGGTCAATAGCTGCTTCCGAGAGCTGTTTTGGCTTCCCTTTTATGCCAGTGGAGCAGGCTTATTACTCAGAAAAAGTCCCCCAAGACAGAAAATTAAATTCATCCTAGAATCTCCCACTGAAGCACCTCTAAAGGTAAACTCAGGTGTGGTTGAAAGTGGCTTATTATGAATAAGAAAGACATTCCTCTCCCTTCTATCTCTCGGGAAATTATAAGGGTTGTAAGAGCTCTGTGCCAGGAACCAGGGACAAAGACCTAATATATATTTCTTATTATATCATAATATCACAACCCCTATTAAATTGTTTATGTAGATTAATTCCCCCAAATATCTTTGGAATCCCCTCCCATTTATCTCCCACCACCATGTTGTCTTGGGTTCTCAGCACCTTTCCTCTGAGTCATTGCAGTAGCCATGTTACTTGTACAGCAGCTACACTTGCCCCTTCTGAATTTTCCTCCATATTTCTCCCAGTGATACTTTTTTTGGGTAAAACTTTAAAATTCTTCACATGCACAACGCATATAAAAATAGCAAGTACAGTTGATCCTTGAACACAGGGATTAAGGTCACCGACCCTCCATGGAGTTGGAAATCTGTGTATAGTTTATGGTCCGTCTTCCATATACACGAGGTACCAAAATACCTGCAGTTCCGCATTTGCAGATTCAACCAACTGCAGACAGAGTAGCATTGTAGTACTTACTATTGAAAAAAATCCCTGTATAAGTGGACCCATGCAGTTCAAACCCATGTTGTTTAGGGGTCAGCTATTCTCTTGAACTCATCTGTTTTAAAAAATATACTCACAGAGCTGTATAGCCCAGATCCCTCTCTGTTCCCCTACTTGAAACTGTAATCCTGAATTTCAATGTTAAGCACACCCATGCATTTCTTTACAATTTTACTACATCTAATTGTATCACTAAACAGTATTTGAATTTTCATTATGTTTGAAAAATTTATATTGTTCTTCTGTAGCTTGATTTTATTTTACTTATTATCTTTTGAGATTCTTTTATGTTGATGAGTATATTTCTAGTTCTTATGTTTTCACTGCTGTTTAATGCTTTATTGTATGAATGAAATTTATCCATTCTCTTCTTGGTGGACATTTATTTCTCTTATTTTGCTATTGCAACTGCAAGAACATCACTGTACCTGTCTCTTTTTGTCTGTGGATGAAATTTTCTCAGGGATGCTTAATTACACAGAAGTGAAGTTGCTGGATTGAGAGATAAAGATCTTTAACTTAACCAGTTTTGCCAAATTCCTCTCCTAACTGGTTTCCCACATTAATGTTCTATCAAATAGAATATAAGAGTTTCCATTGTTTCACATCTTAACCAACACTAGTTATTGTCAGGTAAAATAATATATAATTTTCATGTTTATTTCCATCATTTACTAGTGATACAAAGAATCTTTTGTATTTTTTTGTCAGTTTGAGCTTCTTTAGATCCTTTATCATTTTTTAACTAGGTAATTTGTATTTCTGTTATTGACTTGTTAGATATGCATATAGAAAGGTAGACCCACAGGCAAAGTAATGACCCCCAAAGGTGTCTCTGTGCTAACACCCAGAACCTGTGTATATGTTACTTACATGGAAAAATGTGACTCTGATGATGTGATTAAATTAAGAACCTTGGGGAGATCATCCTGGATTATCTGTATGGAAGCATATACTCACACAAGTCTTTAAAAGCAGAGGAGAGAGGCAGAGGTAGGTCAGAGAGATGAGATGAAAGAAGAAGAGATTCAAAGCATGAGGGGGACTTAACCTGCCACTCTTGACTTTGAAGATGGAGGAAAGAATGTGTGTGGCATCTATTAGCTGGCTTCCCTGAGCTGACAACCAGCAAGGAAATGATGACCTCAGTCCTATAAATACCAGGAACTGAATTCTGTCCATAACCTTAAGGAGCAAAGAAACAGATGTCATTGGGAGCCTCCAGAAAAATATACAACCCTGCCAACACCTTGAGTTTAGCCTGTGAGACTACAGAACTGTAAGATTGTTAATTTATGTTGTTTAAGCTGTCAAGTTTGTAGTAATTTGTGATGGCAGTGATAGAAAACTAATACAGTCTTACCTTGGTATCCCTGGGGGCTTGCTTCCAGGACCCTTGCAGATACCAACATCCATGGATGCTCAAGTCCCTTTTTTAAATTTGTGTAGTACTGTTGGCCTCCCTATCCCAGGGTTCCATATCAGCAGATAGGGAGGGACAGGTGTACATGCATACAGAGGGTACTATTCCTTGTTTGTGTATACAGCGTGCATATATTTTTTCCCAATCTGTGGAGCATCATCGCACTTCATAAATGGTGTCTGTTAATGCACAGAAGTTTTAAAATACAATGAAAGTTAGATTCATCTTTTTTCTCTATTATTTGTGCATTGTAAAAATAAGTTCTTCCTATATACTACAGTCATAAAGACATTTTCTGCTGTCAACATTTAAAAATGTTTATTGAAGTATAGTTGATTTCCAATATTATATTACAATATTACAATATTTTCTTTGATGAGAGTTTTATCACGAATGGATGTCGAATTTTGTCAAATGCTTTTTCTGCATCTATTGAGATTGTCATATGATTTTTGTCCTTTCTTTTGTTAATGTGGTATATAACAATGATTCTTTTTGCAGATATTAAACCATCTTTGCATTCCAGAATAAATCCCATTTGATCATGGTGTATGATCCTTTTTGTATATTGCTGAATTCAGTTTGCTAATATTTTGTTAAGGATTTTTGCAACTATATCCATCAGATATATTGGCCTGTAATTTTCTCTTTTTGCAGTGTCTTTTTCTGGTTTTAGTACCAGGGTAATTATGACCTCACAGAATGAATTTGGGAGTGTTCCCTCCTCTTCAGTTTTTGGAATAGTTTGAGAAGGATAGATGTTAACTCTCCATCATATGTTTGGTAGAATTCCCCTGTGAAGTTGCTGGACTTTAGTTTGCTAGGAGGATTTTTATTTTAATTACAAATTCAGTTTCATTAATAGTGATTGGTTTGCTCAGATTGTGTTTTTCTTCCTGATTCAGTCTTGAAAGTTTGAGTGTCTCTAGAAATTTGTCCATTTCTTCTAGGTTGTTCAATTTGTTGGCATATAACTATTCTCTTACAATTTTTTTGTATCTCTGTGATATCTGCTGCTGTTTCTCCTCTTTTATTATTTTATTTGTGCACTCTTTTTTTTCTTGATGAGCGTGAATAATGGTTTATCAATTTTGTTTATCTTTTCAAGAAAAAAAAGGAGCTCTTGGTTTCACTGATTTTTTTAATCTCTCTATTATTTATTTCCTCTCTGATCTTTATTGTTTCCTCCCTTCTGCTGACTTTGGGCTTTGTTTGTTCTTTTTCTAATACATTTAGAGGTTGTTTACCTGAAACTTTACTTGTTTCTTGAGGTAGGCCTGTATCACTGTAAACTTCCCTCTTAGACCTGCTTTGCTGCAACCCATCATTTTGGAAAGTTGTGTTTTTATTTTCATTGGTCTTGAGGTATTTTCTGATTTCATTTTTGATTTCTGCATTGACCCACTGGTTTTTTAGTAGCATGTTGTTTAGTCTCCATGCTTTGTGCTTTTCCCATTTTTCTTCCTGTAATTGATTTCTGGTTTAATACTGTTGTGGTCAGAAAAAATACTTCTCTTAAATTTGTTGCAACTAGTTTTGTGGCATGGTATGTCATCTATTCTGGAGAATGTTCCATGTGCTCTTGAAAAGAATGTGCATTCTGCTGTTTTGGGATAGAATGTCCTGTAGATATCTATTAAGTCCAGCTGGACTAATACATCATTTAACACCACTGTTTCCTTATTGATGTTCTCCTTTGCTCAGTGGCTGCACCACCATATTGGGTGCAGGGTCGGGTCCTAAGTTGCTGGAGCAGAAGCCCTGTGGGTCTGATCCAAGCTAGCTTTGTTGCCTTTAAGTGTGTGCTCTTCCCCCTCCAAGCACCAGCTCCCTCGCCCCAGAGGGGATGAGTGCTCGAGAAAAAGGGGCTGGTACAGGCACTCAGCATGGTACCCTCAACATTGAGACATTTAATCCAACTGGAAAATTTTTTTCATATGTTTTGTGTTTCATATGTTTTCATACCCGTTTTCAATGGATAATAATTGCCTCAGCGTCATTTACTATCTAGTCCATTTTTTCTTCACTAACCTGCACCTTAGTCAGAGATCAAGTTGACCGGTCTGTGGTTCTGTTTCTGAGCTCATTATTTGGTTTCTTTATCGTTTTTGTTTATTCCTAAGCCAGTAATACAGTATCTTAATTACAATACTTGTATTTTAATAATTGTTATTTTGTAGGCTGAGACCCCCTACCATGTTTTTCAGTTATCTTGACTATTCTTGGTCCTTTACTTTTCCTTATGAATTTTAAAATTAGCTTTCAAGTTCTAAAATTAGGTTTTTAAGAACCCTGTTGGTATTTTTGTTGGATTGCATTGAATTTATAGATTAATTTTGGGAGAACTGACGTTTTTATAATATTGAGTTTTACCATCTGTGAACTTGGTTTATCTCTCAATTACTGAAGTCTTCTTTTATGTCTTTGAATAATATGTTATAATTTTACCTATCTTACATAAGATTTATAAGGATTTTATATAATTCTTTGAAAAAAAAGTATGTTCCAAGTTGTTACTTCCTGGTATCTAGGGATGCAACTTTTAATAAAGATTTTCTACCTACTAATATTTCTGAACTATTCTATTAACTCTATTAACTTGTGTTGAGTTTCTTATGTTCACAGTTATAACAATTATAACATCTATGAATGATGAGTATTTTGTTTATTTACAGTATTTATATTTTAAATTCCCTTTCTCATCTTCATAGGTTTCTTTTAGGGTCTCTTGTATAATATTAAATGAACGTCCACAGTGAGTGTCTTTTTCTTGTTGCATATTTTAAAGGAAGTGGTATCATTGTTTATCTATATGAATATATTGTTCAACGAGGTTTTAACAAGTTTGTTTCTATTCTTAGTTTGCAAGTATTTATTTTTTAATAAAAATTGGTTTTATTAAATGATTTTTCTGCATTTGTTGAAAATGATTTTTTCCTCTCATAGTCAGCTTATATCAAATTACATTATTAGGTTTTTTTTACTGAAAAAAGATATTTCCATTCCTAGAATAAACCCAACTCTTCCTAAATGGTGTTTTTATATGGGTGTATAAGTGTCTGTGTGCAAAGAAGCTTATAATTTATTTGGATTTTTGTGCCTATGGCCATACGTTGTTACTGGTCTGAAGTTTCTTTGTACTGTTATCTTTAAATTTACATATTAAGGTTATATCAGCCTTAAAATAAAGAGGAAAAGAGAGAGGTGGTAAAAGGATGGAAGTGAGAGAGAGAGGAAAATGAGAAAGAAAGAATCAGAGAGAGAGTGAAGAGAAAAAAAGAACAAAATGAAGCAAGAATGGTAAAACACTGATAATTATTGAACATGGATGATGGGCATATGGGACTTCATTATAGTATTATCTCCACTTTAAGGAGAAATAAAAACAAATTATTTTTAATTGAGAGATTTCTAGAATAATTTTATCTGTAAAGCTACCATAGAGTACAATTTCTAAAGAATATCTTAAAGACATTTCATTTCTTGAGTACTTATTTTCAACTTTCATTAATGGTCACCTTTTCCATGGAAATACAGACTCAAATTCACTAGATTTTGAAGATGTTTGTTGTTGGATCACACATTTGAAGGTGTTTGTTGTTGGATCTCACATTTGAAGGTGCTTGTTTTTGGATCACACATTTACACAAAATAATAAATACACCTTATTAATTTCTCTAACAGTCCTAATATTCCTTATTATTATAAAATAAACCTTATTATTTCTCTAACAGTCCTAATATTCCCTCAGGCAGGGCAGGGAGCTCATTCTGCTAGTTGTCATCTCTCAGTTTTCCTGGTTTAAACTCTCAATTTTTCATGATTCAGTCTCTTCTCTTTTCCCACTTCCCTTTGGGTCTCCTCAAATACTGTACCAAGGAAAGAGCTCTGTGGCATATTGGCCAAATCTTTAGAGACACTATCCTCAAACATCAGTGGTCTTTGCCATGGGTGACTTGTCTCTTCTGATTCCTGTACTGATACCTGCTGAGGTGTGACTGGTCTTGCCTTGCCTTCTGAATTGTCTTTCAGGCATCCACTGCTGAGTGGGTCTAACCATTGGCCCCTGCCGTAGAGCACACTGGCTTCTTTATCACATGTTCAGGCCATTGCAACACATCTTTACCCCCATCTCTGAGGCACAGGGGAATTTTGGCATTCTCTAGATGCCTCCTGAAGACCAAGAGGAAACAGATTATCTTCAGATTTACCTTGTGCAAATGCTATTTTTCCAGTGTACATTTGATAAGACACCATGGGGTGCATGGGGCTTCTTTTAGAGAATTGCCCTCCCCCTAAGGCTGCACTGTGAAATAGATCCATTCATCCTTCTCCTGATGTTATCAGATTCTCCTATAACTCTATAGGAGTTGTCATATTTAGCAGGTTCGTTTCCCTACTTCCCACCTTGAGGATTGGTGTTCTAACCTAAGAAGAGCAGCACAGACAGTTGCTTTTAACCTCTTCATGTTCCTTCTTTCTTGTCCTAGAAATCCTCTCAGTGCCCCAGAAATCTCTCAATTTATGCCCTGATATGAAGATACTTCATATCTTTACGTCACATCCCTCTTTTAGGGTTTATCATGAAATTGTCCTGCTCTGACTCCCTACTGTATCTGGCTGTTATATAATGAGAACTTTAGAACTGATAAATTTCTTTTTAATCACCACCAAGTAACCCTTTAAATATGAAGCACAGGCATTCTTTTACAGGTGTTGAAAACTTGAGTAATCAAGAAGACTAAGAAATATTCTGCTTCTTTAAAATATATGGGAGGATTACACTTGCCAACACCTCCTACATTTGGTTGATAAAATGTGAGCAGAATAACCTGTGTCACCTCTTAAAGACGTTTTAAGGTGGAGTGCACAATATACCATGTTTCCTTTTCCTGTCTTGGCAATTATGGAAGTATGTTTCAAGGAAAAGTATCGTCATCTTGGGTTCCTGAATGGACTACCATGAAAGATCCCCTTGCCTAACCACATAGGGCTTGTACCATGAACAAAAAATTGTTTGTTGTATTAAGCCACTGAGAGCCGGGGGTTATTTGTTAGAGTTGTGTAACCTAGACCATCCTGACTGATGCATAGCCCTATGTGTACTGACATAGAAAAATAGTCATCACATGGGTTTGTGTAACAAAAGCCAATATGATCTCAATTATGTAAAGCTCAGTGTGTAACTAATTGGGATAAATAAGTGAATTCTTCCTTTGAGAAGGAAGAATAAACTTCCTTCGAGAAGTTTTGAGAAGGCAGAAATTTTAGAAGCAGTGATTGTATTCATGACTGCTTTCTATTTTTTGAATAGCCTTTCTGTATTTGGGAAAATTTCCTTGTGAGGAATACTGTATTTCCAAAGTAGAAATCAGAACTGAGTTCCTAGCTTTTCTTGTAGCTAGGATATAGGTGATTGACTTACACATACCTATGGGAGATATAGGTTTGGAAGTGGGGCACAGGAGAAAATTATTTTGAGTAGAATTCAGTTTTTCTCACAGGTAGCTTCTGGATTTGGGGGATGGTAGTGGTTTTAGAGTCAGATTCTTGTCATGGAGTGATGTAGCAGTGGGATTCTATTTCTATATCTCTACCTATCTCTACTGCTATCTAGCTAACTGGAGAGATTTGTTACAAGGGATTGACTTATGCAATTGTGTGAGTTGAATGAGCAAGTTTGAAATCTGTAGGACAGGCAGTCAGGAAGGGCAGATCATAAGCAAGATGGAACTCCATGAAATGGGCCAAAACTGTTGTCAACAGGCAGAATTTCTTCTCACTTTTTCAGGAAAGCCTCATCCCTGCTTTCTGGGTCTTCTAACTGATTCAGTAAGGCCTACTCAGGTTATCCTTGATAATCTCCCTCACTTAAAGTCAACTGATTAGGGACTTTAATTACATCCCCCACATCCCTTCATAGCAACATCTAGATTAGTATTTAATTAAATAACTCAGGACTGTAGCCTAACCCATTTGACATATTTTAAAATATCCAACACAATTGGCATTAGTACATGTGGCAGAAGTTGTTGTAGAAAAGCCAAGTTCCTTCCTTTCAGTGTGTGATGTGACAGTGGCATTGATTTTTTTTTTTCTTTTTAAATCCAGCCTACTCTGCAGCATTGCTGTGTGCTTGTGTGTGCAGATATGTGTTTCTGGAAGCTCAACCTTGTCTGTTCCTCCAGCTAACCCCTAATTCTGATAGCTACTAATATCTTTTCATACTTTTCTAGCTAATCTAGTCAAGTGGATTTTATTTGCTTTAACTGAAGCATCTGACCAATAGTAAAGTTAATCTTCAAGTCTTTTTCTCATTAAGACTAAGGTCCTTGGTCAAAATGACAGTACAGGGATTTCTGGGTTCTGTTTACAGGCTGGCTTTTTTTAGGCCATGTTCTTTTGCTTTTAGGCTAGTAAATTCTGGAAGTTATGACCTCTCTATGGAAGGATAGTTTCCTGCTCTGCTCCTCTAATTTTCTCTGCAGGTGTCTTTGCAACAGAAACAGTTAGTGTACTTATTGGAGATTTTCAAACCTATTAGTCCATGGAAATGGCAGTATCTCCCTTTTGCTGCTTGGTGTGCTCACAGCAGAGGCTAAACTATAGATTATGTGGAAAATGGAAGAGGAAGGAGGAGGAGAAGAATATAATTGAATAGAAAAGTAGACTACAGAATGAAGTTTCTATTTTAATTGAGAAAAGATTAATGATGGATTATAACTTTTTTCCCAAAATGTATATGTACTGTATTTTCTCTTGGTTAGGTTCTCATTAAAGAATGCTTTATGAAAGATCATATCACAATCATACCCAAATGCTCTCACCCTAATTTTAAGTTAATGGTACTTTATATATCTATATACCCCTGTATATTCATGCATGTACACATTGGTTAAAGCACTTCCTTGTTATTACTTACAACAGAATGGTGAAGGGCACAGCTTATGGAGAGAAACTGCCTCATTTTGTATTATTGTTGTTAATTTTTTTATTGTGGTAAAATGTATATTATATAAAATTTACTTTTTTAACCATTTTTAAGTGTACAGTTCTATAGCATTACGTACATTTACATTGTTGTGCAACCATCACTACTATCCATCTTCAGAAGTTTTTCATCATCCCATAATGAAACACTGTGCCCATTAAACAATAACTCCCCATTTCCCCTTTTCCCATCTCCTAACAGCTACCATTCTACTTTCTGTCTCTATGAATTTGAGTAGTCTGAGTACTTCATGTAAGTGGGATCTTGCAACATTTATCCTTTTGTGTCTGGCTTATTTCCTCTAGCATGATGTCTTCAAGGCCATCCATGTTGTAGCATGTATGATAATTTTTTTCCTTTTTAAGACTGAATATTAGTCCCTTGTGTGTATATACCATGTTTGTTTATCCATTCATCTGTCAATGGACATTTGAGTTGTTTCCACTTTTTGGCTATTGTGAATAATGCTGCTATGAAATGGGTGTACAAATATCTGAGTCCCTGCTTTCAATTATTTTTTTGTGTGTTCCCTGAAGTGGAATTGCTGCATCATATTAATTCTATGTTTAATTTGTTGAGGAATTGCCATACTGCTTTCCACAGCAGCTGTACCATTTTACATTCCCACCAGCAATGCACAAGGGTTCCAATTTTTTCACATCCTCACCAAAACTTGTTTTCTGTTTTTTGTATAATAGCCATCTTAATAGGTGTGAAGCATTATCAAGTATATTTTCTGTATTCTTGATGCTTTGGTATTTGGCTTCTGATCCTAGAGGAACTGCCTTTCCCAGGACTAGACAGTTCCTAGAGAGGGCAGGTGACTCCGCTGTGAGTGCATCTTTGATATACAAACTGACTAACCCAGAGCCCACAGCCCCAACCGTCTCCTTTATGAAAGTCTCACACACCAAGCCAGTATTCTTCCTGCTCTAAATCACCCCATGGCCAGGTACTAGACAACTAGGGACCACCCCTATAGTCTAGAGCCTGCTGAAATCATTCAAAATATCCAATCCTAAACTCAGCCACCTGGTCCATTTCTCCCCAGGAAGACTCCAATAAAGACTCTGGGCTATGCTCTCTCCTCTCCTTCTCCCACCTCCTGACTCACCTCCATGCTTCCCCATGTGGTCCTGAGTGGCTTGACATACTTACTATTTCTAGAAATCTGTGAGTAAAAATTTCTTCATGACAATCATTTTCATGTCTATGTATCTTATTGTACCTGATTAAAATATTGGGGTGGCCAAAAAGTTCATTTGGGATTTTCCATAACATGAAAAACCCGAATTAACTTTTTGGCCAACCTGATAGATTCCAGGTATATTTTTTAGAGCAAGAGTGTTATCTCATTGTGGTTTTGATATGCATTTCCCTAATGATAGTGTTGTTGAGTATGTTTTTATGTGCTTATTGGTCATTTCTGTATCTTGGGAGAAATGTCTATTTAAGCCCTTTGGTTATTTTTAAATTGAGTTGTTGGTTTTGTTGTTGTTGTTGCTAAGTTATAGGTTGAGTTGAGTTTCTAATATAATTCCATGGGCATATAAACCATAATTCAAAAATATACATGCACCCCAATGTTCATTGCAGCACTATTTACAATAGTTAGGACATGGAAGCAACCTAAATGTCCATCAACAGAGGAATGGATAAAGAAGATATGGTATATATATATACAATGGAATATTATTCAGACATAAAAAGGAATGAAACTGTGTCATTTGAAGAGATGTGGATGGACCTAGAGACTGTCATACAGAGCAAAGTCAAGAAAAAGAAAAACAAATATTATATATTAACACATATGTGGAATCTAGAAAAGCGGTATAAATGATCTTATTTGCAAAGCAGAAATAGAGACACAGACATAGAGAACAAATGTATGGATACCAAGGGGAAAAGGATGAATTGGGAGATTGGGATTGACATATATACACTGGTATGTATAAAATAGATAACTAATGAAAACCTACTGTGTAGCACAGGGAACTCTACTCGTTGCTCTGTGGTGACCTAAATGAGAAGGAAATCCAAAAAGAGAGGGGATATATGCATACGTATGGCTCATTCATTTTGCTGTACAGCAGAAACTGACACAGCAGTGTAAAGCAACTATACTCCAATAAAAAAATAGTGAGTTACATTGATTAATTTTTGAATATTAAACCAATCTTGCATTTTGGTGTAAATGCCATTTGATCATGATATATATCCTTTTCACATAATCTTTGATTCAATTTCTTAAAATTTTATTTATAGCTTTTACATCTATGTTTATGAGAGATATTGGTCTATAGTTTTCCTTTCTTGTAATATCTCATTTTGGTTTTGGTATCAGGGTAATGCTGACCTCATAGAGTAATTTGTTTTTCCATATAGTGACTTTTGAAATATTCTTCCTGTTCAATTTTCTAGAATTTTCTGCAGAATATGTATGATTTCTTCCTGTATGAGTAAGAAAACACCAATGTAGAGCCACCTGTGATTGAAATTTTCTAGTTGGGAAAGTGTTTATCTTTAAATTTCATTTCATTAATAGATGTGAGGCTACTCAGGTCATCTGTTTCTTCTTTATTGAATATTGGTAGTTTGTATCTCTCATTGATTTTTTTTCTGTTTAATTCTAAGTTTAACATACTGGCATGACATTTTTCATAATAGTCTCTTTATGTCTTTTTGATATATATAGAAATCATATATATTATATATATATATATATATATATATATATATATATATATATAAACTGTGTGATATCACTTCTCTCGTTCTTGACATGGTTAATTGTGCTTTCACTTTCTTTCCTCATCAGTATGGCTGGGTTTATCATGCTTACTGGTGTATTTAAAGAACCAGCTTTTAGTTTCATTGATTTGTCTCTATTTTCTTGTTTTTATTTCATTTATTTATGTTTTAGTCATTATAATTCTTTCTCCTGCTTAATTTGGCTCTCTTTTGCTCTTTTTTCTAATTTCTTTATGTAGAAGCTGTAGTCATTTATTTGAGATCTTTCATTTTTTCTAATATTAGAATTTATTTCTATAAATTTACTCCTAATTACTATGTTAGTAGCATTGCACATATTTTGATATTTTGGTTTTCAATTTATTTAGTTCAAAATACTTTATAATTTCCTTTTAAAATTCTCCTCTAAACTCTGGGATTACTTAGAAGCGTGTTATTTAGTTTCAAATATTTGGGGGATTTTCTAGAGTCTTTCTGTTTTTAATTTCTAATTTAATTCAATTTAAGATTATTTTAAATGCATTTAGACTTTTTCTGTGACCCATAATATCATCTATTTTGATATGTTCCATGTGCCCTTGAAAACTATATGCATTCTGCTGGTATAGTGTTTAATCAAGTTAAGGATGTTGTTTGTGCTGTTCAAATATTCAATTTCCTTATTGTGTTAACTTGTTCTATCTTATTGATTGAGGGGTATTGAAATCTCTGACTGTAATTGTGGATTTGTCTGCTACAGAGTTTCATTTTAACATCCTATTACAAAAAACAGCAGTGTCATCTCTATATGTATGTAAATGATTATTATACATTTTCTATTGATGCCAATCCAAATTACCACAAACTTAGCAGTTAAAACAACACCCTTTTATTATCTCACAGTTTCTGTAGGTCATAAATCTGGACATGGCACTACTGGGTTCCCTGCTCAGCATCTTACAAAATAGAATCAAAGTGTCAGCTGGGCTCAGCTGAGGTACTATTCCAAGCTTGTTCAGGTTGTTAGCGGAGTTTAGTTCCTTGCAACTGTTGGACTGAGGTCCCTAATTTTTTTCCCTGGCTATCAGCTAGGGGTTGCTCTCAACTACCGCAGGTCACCCTCAGATTCTAGCCATGTTGTCCTTTCACAACATGGCAAATTATTTCTTCAAAGCCAGCAGGAGAATTTCCCTCCCGCATGGACTAAGACTGGAAGCTGTATTAGAAAATAAAAATACTACCTTTGACCTCTGGACAAAGTTACAGTTGATTTCTGCCTGGAATCTTACTTTCATAGAAGGTTTTCAATAAAGCAAAAAACATAAACAGTTAACACAAAACATTTTTGTACTTGGCATCCGTTCTGAAATGTCTCTTTGTGTTAGAGATAATAGCATCACATGGGCAAAACTGTTATATTTTTTTTATTTTTAATGTTTTCTTGATCCAGAGGTTTAAAATTTATTAAGGCAGGCAAGGGACAGTTCCATGATGGCAGACAAAGAGGTAAAGGATCCTTGTGAGAAATCAATTTCTGAAAGGTAATAGCCTGGCATGCCTTTGATTTTTCATAGGATGCCACAGTTTGAGATAATCTGATTCATCTCACCCACTAATATATGAGTGAATATGGATGCTTAATCACCTTAAGTTAGAGTTTCAGGGTTATTTGAAGATGCAGTTATTCTTTATGACTGTTGTTAGGCACATGGAAGCCCTGATTCTGAACAAGAATTTCTCCCTTTTTTCTCCTCCACACGTATTATATTGAGCTGTCATTCACAGCCACAGCAGGAACACAAAACAGTCTTAGAGTAACTTGGATGACAGAAGCTCTCTCATGGTATATGTAGCTCTCAAGAAAAAATCATCACATCACAACAGATCTTTCTTTTGATGTGTTCAGTATTTCCACATCCATCTTACAATGACAAATTAAAACATCTGTACAATGAACTTTGACATTGGCATGAATGCAACTGTCCCTAGTCCTATATAGTTTTCCATTTTTTTCTGCCCCACATCTTTGATAATAGTCTCAAAATGCCCTGAATCCCTTCAAAAGCAACTCACCAACACTGGTAGTTGAGAATAATCTCTACATTTCACAGCTCAGCCATAGAGGAGGTAACTGTATTCAGGGAGTGAAAATGGGACCCATTTTATTGATATATACTAAAGCTTGGGAAGAAAATCAGTTAATTTCTGGAAGGGAAAAATGTTTAGGTCAGGAGAAGACTATACACGTGAAGATTAATTACATGTCTAGAATATCCTAGGTGTAAGAAACAATCTTGGTGACAGATGCTCTTGGTGTCCTGCTGTTTCCCCTCAGTCCTTACCATTTCCAGCCCCTCCCACTGTCAGCTCCCTCTTTCTTTGCCTGAGTGTTTTCTCTCTTTACCAGAGCCTGCTCTGTCCATGCATGTGGCTGGAAGTACTGAGAGATAAACTCTCCTTGGGAGCAGCTTGCAACCGATGATAGATGGAGGTTTGTGGGATAAATACCCCAGTTCTCTTACCCTTGTGGTAGGATAAATTTAAGGTGGGTATTCGAAACTTTGTCCAGAGTTCCTGAGAAGGATAAAAATCTAGTCGTCCACAGTGGTAACTCTTGACAGTACACCCTTCTCTGTGTCCCTTCCCCATTCCCTAAGGATCCTGGATCACTTCCCAAACAAGCTACTTGCACTTGAGTCTTTCCTCCAGGGTCTGTCTCTGGGAAGACCCAACTTAAGACATTGTCCATAGACATTGTTCCTCATAAACCAAAATTTCAGTCTTTAAGGACAGTCCAGTGGGACCTCCCTGTCACCTCATCCAATGTTACTCAGACCAAATTCACTTTTTAAAAAAGAATAAAATATCTAGGAATAAACCTACCTAAGGAGACAAAAGACCTGTATGCAGAAAATTATAAAACACTGATGAAAGAAATTAAAGATGATACAAATAGATGGAGAGATGTACCATGTTCTTGGATTGGAAGAATCAACATTGTGAAAATGACTCTACTACCCAAAGCAATCTACAGATTCAATGCAATCCCTATCAAACTACCACTGGCATTTTTCACAGAACTAGAACAAAAAATTTCACAATTTGTATGGAAACACAAAAGACCCCGAATAGCCAAAGCAATCTTGAGAACGAAAAATGGAGCTGGAGGAATCAGGCTCCCTGACTTCAGACTATACTACAAAGCTACAGTAATTAAGACAGTGTGGTACTGGCACAAAAACAGAAAGATAGATCAATGGAACAGGATAGAAAGCCCAGAGATAAACCCACGCACATATGGTCACTTTATCTTTGATAAAGGAGGCAGGAATGTACAGTGGAGAAAGGACAGCCTCTTCAATAAGTGGTGCTGGGAAAACTGGATAGGGACATGTAAAAGTATGAGATTAGATCACTCCCTCACACCATACACAAAAATAAGCTGAAAATGGATTAAAGACCTAAATGTAAGGCCAGACACTATCAAACTCTTAGAGGAAAACATAGGCAGAACACTCTATGACATAAATCACAGCAAGATCCTTTTTGACTCACCTCCTAGAGTAATGGAAATAAAGACAAAAATAAACACATGGGACCTAATGAAACTTAAAAGCTTTTGCACAGCAAAGGAAACCATAAACAAGACCAAAAGACAACCCTCAGAATGGGAGAAAATATTTGCAAATGAAGCAACTGACAAAGGATTAATCTCCAAAATTTATAAGCAGCTCATGCAGCTCAATAACAAAAAAACAAACAACCCAATCCAAAAATGGGCAGAAGACCTAAATAGACATTTCTCCACAGAAGTTATACAGACTGCCAACAAACACATGAAAGGATGTTCAACATCTTTACTCATTAGAGAAATGCAAATCAAAACTACAGTGAGGTATCATCTCACACCAGTCAGAATGGCCATCATCAAAAAATCTAGAAACAATAAATGCTGGAGAAGGTGTGGAAAAAAGGGAACACTCTTGCACTGCTGGTGGGAATGTGAATTGGTACAGCCTCTATGGAGAACGGTATGGAGGTTCCTTAAAAAACTACAAATAGAACTACCATATGACCCAGCAATCCCACTACTGGGCATATACCCTGAGAAAACCATAATTCAAAAAGAGTCATGTACCAAAATGTTCATAGCATCCCTATTTACAATAGCCCAGAGATGGAAACAACCTAAGTGTCCATCATCAGATGAATGGATAAAGCAGATGTGGCACATATATACAATGGAATATTACTCAGCCATAAAAAGAAATGAAATTGAGCTATTTGTAATGAGGTGGATGGACCTAGAGTCTGTCATACAGAGTGAAGTAAGTCAGAAAGAGAAAGACAAATACTGTATGCTGACACATATATATGGAATTTAAGAAAAAAAATGTCATGAAGAACATAGGGGTAAGACAGGAATAAAGACACAGATCTACTAGAGAATGGACTTGAGGATATGGGGAGGGGGAAGGGTAAGCTGTGACAAAGCGAAAGAGCGGCATGGACATATATACACTACCAAACGTAAGGTAGATAGCTAGTGGGAAGCAGCAGCATAGCACAGGGAGATCAGCTCGGTGCTTTGTGACTGCCTGGAAGGGTGGGATAGGGAGGGTGGGAGGGAGACGCAAAAAGGAGGGGATATGGGAACATATGTATATGTATAACTGATTAAATTTGTTAAAAAAAAAAAAAGAAAACGAACACACAAAGTGTGCACCCACGGCAAGGTTAAAAAACCCACAAATGTGTGTGTGTGTATGAACCATACTTTAAAGGTGATTTTTCCAATTCTTTCATTTTTCTACCATTACTTGAATCCAAAAAATCCAAAATGAATCCAAAAACTTGAATCCAAAGTTCTTAATTTCCAGGTTAAGGCTCTCACCCCATAGTGAAGCTGCATCAGAAGGAGGGTTAGCAACAAATAAGCAGGTTCAGTTGAGAGTTCTGATATGGCTGTAGCCATTGTTGTATAACAAGTCATCTTGAAACTTAGTGGCTTAAAGCAATTATCATTTATTTTTGCCAACATCTATGAGTCTTGTGGGTAGTTCTGCTGAGCTGGGTGAGGTTCAGCTGATCTTGGCAAGTCTTACTTATGTATCTTTGATCAGTTGGTGGGTAGACTAAATGCTGGCAGTTGTCTGGCTGGGGCAGTGGGATTTACTGATCCACGTAGCCTTTCATCTTCCAGCAGGTTACAAGGTCAGGCTTGTGCTCATGACATCCTCAGGGGCCCAAAAGGGAAAGTAGAAACATGCAAGGACTTTTGAGTCCTAAGTTCAGAACGAGAAGAGAATCACCTATACTGTTTTCTTGGTTAAATCAGATTGTAAGACCAACCTAAATTCAACAGGTGGAGAAATAGCTCCACTCCTTTATGGGAGTTCTTGCAAAATCACATTGTGAAAGGATGTGGATACCTGGAGAGAAATACTTGCACCCATTTTTGTTGCAAACAACCTATCACCTTCTGGCTAGTGTGGATCTAAAAGCATTCTGTGCTTATCAAATGCCTAAGACATTTTGTAAACTTGAGGGGGGGAGGTGCCACATTAACCACCACATAACTTTATTCAGTCACCCTGAAACCCATTTTTCTGTTATTCCTCCCCTTGGCTACTTCCTCTGATAGTTTTCTAATGTTTCAGAAATTCTAGTGTCCAGTCCACTAATTATTTATTTATTATTTTACTTATTTATGAGTATAATTGCTTTACAATGTTGTGTTAGCTTCTGCTGTACAATGAAGTGGATCAGCTATATGTATTCCTATATCTCCTCCCTCTTGGACCTCCCTCCCACGCCCCCCCATCCTACCCATCTAGGTGTTCAAAGAGCACCGAGCTGAGCTTCCTGTGTTTTTATAGCACATTCTCACTAGCTATCTGCCTTACACATGGTAGTGTGGTAGTGTATGTATGTCAATCCTAATCTCCCAGTTCATCCCACCCTCCCCTTCCCCCTCTGTGTCCACATGTCCCACTATTGTTTTTTCTATTTTATTTAGTGTTCTCAAGCTACAGATTAGGTTCCTAAGTTAATTGAACTATGGAGAATTCGTTAGAAATGTTATACCATATAAAGTTGTATTCTTCAATTTTTATAATAGCCACTGACAGGGAAACCTGCACATTGTGAAAGAGCTTGGGAGAAAAAAAGGAGTAAGTGTATAAAGGCAGTCAAGAAATAGCATACTTGCCACCCTGTGGAAGTTTCTGAAATTACATTATCCCAAAGCACTGAAAATATGGCTACTTGCACTTCTCTGTGTAAATTTCTGTGCTGGGCCCCAGTGTGGATAAAATGACTGCACCAGGCAAAGAGACATTTCCACGAGGCAGAACTGATCAGAGCCAGTATATATACCTAGTTCTGTCAAGTTTCCAACCTTCCCATCAGCCCCATCTCAATAGTGATGGAAGATGTCTGAGCCTCATCTCAGGTTCAGGATTTTAGAGCCAGAAGAAACATTTGAATTCATCGAACTCAACTCTCAGAGCTTTTTGTTAGGTAAACTTAAAAAAAAAAAAAAAACAGACACAGAGAATCACATAGATAATTTAATATATCAGTGAGTGCATGAAGTAAGTTCACCATATAGCCTGCACCCAGAACAAGAAATAGAAATTTCTATCACTTCAGAAGCCCACCTTAGGCTCCCTTCCAATCACTACCCCTCCTGCTTTACCCTGATTCTAAAAGCATAGTTAAGTTTTGCCTCTTTGGGAACTTTTCGTAAGTGGTCTTTTGCATCTGGCTTGCCCCCTCAATATCCTGTCTGTGAGATTCATTCACGTTGTTATGTGTTCTTGTAGCTCATTCATTTTCATCGCTGTGTTATATTCCAATACGTGAATAGATAACAGTGTGATCCATTTATAGTTTATGGTCACTTGGGTTGTTTGCAGTTTTTGACTGCCACAAATTATTATGCTGTGAATATTTTAGTATACACCTTTTGGTGCATATAAGCTACGGTTTCTATTGTGTGTCTATCCATGTGTAGAATTCCTGGGTCACGTGTTTGGCTTAGTAAATTCTACCAAACTGTTTTCCAAAGTGGTTGTAGCAGTTACAGTCACCCTGGGGGTTATGAACCTTGGCAGACAATTCAGTCCATGACACTATGGACTCGTGTTTTTCTTAACTCTCATTTTCAAATAATTACTTGAAAGATTTATAGGAAGTTGCAAAGACATGCACAGGGAGGTCCTGAGCACCCTTCAGGACCTAGTGTTAACATCTTGCATGATCCTATAATGTTAACATCTTGCATAATCTGCCTTTTTTTTTTAATAAGAGGCAAAGTGATCTGGTTGAGCCTCACAACTAATGAATTACAAGTTGAGAACTAAAGTATAGGCTTCTGATGACTCATGAAAAGCTACATAAATTTCTCTTTAGCATTATCTTATAGCTTACAAAATCCCTTTATGATTTTAAAATTATGTAGTCTCTGTGATCTCTCAGTAAAATGCAAAAACATTGATCTATTTTGATGTGGGGGCAAGATTGGCATCGCACCTGGTACAGGACCAGTCTTCAATAGATGGTAGTTACGTATTCATAATAGAAAGTACATCATCCCAGGCGCCGGACGTTTTTAACCTCCATTTCCTAATAGAGGGGTGTGATGTACAAAGAGATGGTATGTTTTTCAAGGGACCAAGCTGATAAGCCAGAGATCCTGGACTTGAACTTGAACCTCTGACCCTATACTTCAGTTGCTGATTGTGACAGCATCCTTGATGATACACACTGTGTTGTGTTCCTTCCCTTCCCTTCCCTGTCTCAATTCCATACTTTCCTGCCAGTATTTTCCATCATCATCATCATCATCCCAAATAAAGTAACTGCACTAAAATCTTGCTCAAGATCTGCCCTTGGGGGATCCAAACTAAAACACTCATCTGCACTATTTTTTCTCCTTTCATCCCATTTCCTTAATTTCTGTTCTGGTCCAAAAAAACAACTTCCAAAGAGTGGTTTCTTTGTAATACTTTCAAGACTCCTCCATTGTTCCTGAAAAGTTGGCATATACATGACCAGATATTTTTGCAGGATTGATATTTTCTGTGACCACTGTCTTCACCTCATGGTTTTTATCCAGATTAATTGCTTGAAGGACTCTGGCTTCAGAAGGTTTAGTTTTTTACTTGACTTTCCTATGAGGGATATGTGTATGTTACAGAAACATTCTCTCTCATTCCTTGACCTCAAATACTCCCAAGAGTGAGCCCTTTCATGTTAGAATAAAGGTCATGCTTTCTTCAGTTAAAGCGAATCCTGAAGCATGAGAGTTTAACTAATGGTTAAATCCATATTAAGTTCAATTACAAATAGATGAGTGTATAGCATTCCAATCCATGCCCCAATGAATTATGGAATACAAATGTGCTGGAATATTGCTGTTTAAATCCAAAGCAGCAGAGAGAGGCCCAGCAATCACAAGGACAACCTTAGGACAAAAGCCACTGCTAAGCATTAGTCAGGCAGTTAAGATTACCATGGGATGGCACAACCCTCCATTAGCTACTCATCAGTAGACACAGAAAAAATGAGAGCTGGATTATAGCTCTTTGGTGTATTTTTTTAAAATGAGAAAACAGAAAAGCACAGAGGCTGAGCAAGGACCCAGGGTCATGCAACCAGCTAAACTGCTGAGCCGTCAAACACTAAGTCCTCTCAGTCCTAATCCATTGTACCAACAGGCATTCAAGGAGTGAGAAGACCCAAGAACTAAAGCAGACATTTCAGACTTCAGCGTGCATCAGAGTCACCCAGGGGCCTTGTTAAAACAAGAACACCGTGCTCCATCACCCAGAATTTCTGATTCAGTAGGGCTGGAATGGGGGGCACTGAGAATTTGCATTTCTAACAAGTTCCCAGGTGAGGCTGACGTTGCTAGTCCAGGGACCACATTTTGAGAATGATTGCACTAGTGGAATAGATTTATTCTAAAATGGATCTCAGATGGTACTTGTGCAAGGAGCCTGGCCCATCCCACTGGTAGACCCCGGGGAATGCTATTGCTGGAAGCAAAAGACTTAACCTTCAGGCCTGGGCGAAGAATGTTAGACGTGCAATGCCAAGGAATTAGGTCTCAAAACTAGGCTGCCAAGAAGAATTCAAATTTGCAAAAATCAGTAAGAAGCACAGGTAGAAATAAGATTGAAGTTTAGAAACGCTGAGCCCAGAAAGTATCAAGGTTCAGAAGTATGACTCTTGTGCTTCCAATCAGTTTGCTTTCTACTTGGCTTCTGACAACAGGGGAGAAGAGAGTTTGTCATCCTAGGTAAAGGCTGAACTGTGAGGGATAAAGGTAAAAAATTAATATAGTTCTTTTTTCCCTCTAACCCCTGTATCTGAATGTTCCTCCTGTTGGTTACTTCTGATGAAAGCATGGGTATAACCCCACTCCAGAAATGCCTTTGGCCAAGCTCTTTTCCCCCATCTTTTTTTTTTTTTTTTTTTTGCGGTACGCGGGCCTCTCACTGTTGTGGCCTCTCCCCTTGTGGAGCACAGGTTCCGGACGCGCAGGTTCAGCGGCCATGGCTCACGGGCCTAGCCGCTCCGTGGCATGTGGGATCCTCCCGGACCGGGGTATGAACCCGTGTCCCCTGCATCGGCAGGCAGGCTCTCAACCACTGCGCCCCCATGGAAGCCCTCTTTTCCCCCATCTTTTCCACTCCTCTCTTGTATCCTCTTCTTGTTTTCTGCTCCAGACCTCTGTTGATTTAACTTAATTCTGAAAAGAAGCTCTTTCCCATCTATTTTATTTAAATAAAACACCTCCATTCACTAATAGTAGGTGCAGATTGAATTTAATGCAAATATGTTAAGCTGTAGAATTTTATATAATTGATTTTCAAATCTTACCCTTGCAATTTACTGGCTTTTGAATCTTGATCAAGTTATTAAATCTCCTTAAGTTTGTTCTTCTCATCTGTCTTACTCAGCTTGGACTGCCATAACAATATTACAGACCGGGTGGCTTAAACGACAGAAATTTATTTTTTCACAGTTCTGAAGGCTTGAAATCTATGAACAAGGTACTGGCAAATTTGGTTTCTGGGGAGGCTCTGTTCCTGGCTTTCAGTGACTACCCTCCTGCTGTGTCCTCACATGACCTTTCCTCTCTGCATGAGTGGGGAGAGAGAGAGAGAGCAAGCTCTGTGTCTCTTCCTCTTCTTATAAGGACTCCAGGCCAGTCAGATTAGGGTTCTACCTCCGTGACCTCATTTAACCTTAATTACCTCCTCAAGGGCCCTGTCTCCAAATACAGTCATGTTGGGGTTTATAAACTCTGGGGAGACAGTTCAGTCCATAACATTATCTAATGCAAATGAGAATAATACAGTTTAGCTCAAAAGTGTATTGTTGTGAGGATTGAGATGACGTAGGTCTTTGCTAAATGTGAAATCTTTTTTTCTCTTTGTTTTATTTTCTTCCTTCTCTTGTAAAATTAAATTTGTTCACTTATTCATAATTTAACAAACTGAATACATAATATATGCTAGTTCCATTTCTCAACGCCAGAAATATAGCTAACTAAGCACACGTGGAGTTTGTTCTCTCTTTGGGAGACAAATTATGAAAATATACCTACTTTTATGGTTGTGATAAGTAATATAAGGAAAGATGAAGCATGAAGTTATTTCATATACAGTGGACATGGAAGACCTCTCTGAAGAGGTAATATTTATCTGGTGGAAAAGACTGAACAGCCAATATAGAGACCCTGAGTTAGGAAGTTGTATCTTTTCTTCCTGGCAACCACAACAAACAGTCTTCCATAGTTATTCCCACTTATTGCAGAAAGAAGAGAATGTAGATGATTAGATTCTGTTACATCACAGGCAATGAAGTTTGGTGATTTTAGAATAAACTGAAGTCGAGTCCAGGTTTTCTTCACTTGCTGTGGGACTGACAAATTACTTAACCTCTTGGAGCCTCAGTTTCCTTACCAGGAAAAAATGGTTAAAATAATGTCTTGCTCATACAGCTTCTGTGAGATTTCAGAGAACTATTGCAAGAAAAGTCATAGTGAAGATTCAGTAAAACTCCATCATGCCACCATTCTTACCATTGTTACCAAGAGCTAGTAAATTTCCAAAGATGACTGCCAAACTCCTGGTAATGTTTATGGTCTGTGTGGGATTTCACTTTTGGAAAACTGGTGATATCTGAACAATGATTACCTATGAGGATACAAAAACATCTTTTCCTTGAGGGATTAGAAAACTTAAAGAAAGAATGGAGCCTCTGTGTGTGTGTGTGTGTGTGTTAAAAGAACTGTTTGGAATTATCTGGAATAGAAAAAAAATTAGTGGAAAATATGGTGAAGTGCAAAATATGGTGACCTCTGTGTAACATTGTGCCTGAGTTAATTTCTTAATTTTTGACAGTTTACCATGTTTATGTAAGATCTAAACATTAGGAGACATTGGGTGCAGGGTGTACAGTAATTCTCTGTACTATCTTTGCAACTCTTCTATAAATGTAAATTATATCAAAATACAGAGTTTTTTGAAAGTATTGAGTTAAGAAAGAGCTGGAGAGGCTGTGACATAGTTTTTTAGTAGGCTTTTATGGGACACACATTTGCTCTGTGAAAACAGGTTTGTTTTTTCTGGGAACAGCTAAGATTCATCCAGAAACAAGTTGTTGCAGAGAAATGCTGTGTTCATTGAAACCAGTTTCCTCTTTGCTCTGGGCTCCACCTTAAACTATATTTCCCAGCCTCCCTTGCAGGAGTTGTGATCATCTGACCATGTCTGGTAAGAGGAATGTGATCAGCAGTAATCTGCAATCTTCCAAGCCTGGACCATGAAAACCTCCCATAATCCTCTGTTCTCTCTTCCCCATCTAACACCCTCAGGGAAGGAGAGAGAACAGGACAGAAGGAAACTAGGCCCTGAATGAGCATGCAAGCCTGCCATCCAATCAGAAATTCAGTGTGGGTTTTGAGAGAGTGAGAAACTTTTTTTGGGTGTCGAATTACTGAAATTGGTTACTTACCAAACTAATGCAAAAGTCTGTGTAGCATGCTGTGGAATTTAATTGGGCAGTATTGTTTTGGTTAAGCATAATTTGGCTGTGAAAAAAAATCCCAAGGGAGGTAGGTATCCCCAGTATAAAATTCCATGGTGAGCATTTTGAAATGAGATACCTTATTTGGATGTATACTTTCTGGTATTTGTATTTCAGTGGTTTATATTCACATATGATTTAAAGACTGCAAACATCTTGAAGGCAAGGGACCATGCCTCTTTTGTTTTTGGCTCTATTCTCAGAATTTAACACAGTGCCTTGCATTCAATAAAATTGAATTGAATCAAGAAAATGTGGAAATAACTGAATGACTGATTGATTGGTTCATGCAGACTAAGGAGAGGGTTTTTTGAGACAAACATAACAGTGAGTCAGTCTTTTTTTTGTAGTTAAAATATATTTTCTATCTCAACTCTTTGAATTAATAAGAGTGAAACTACATAGCGCTTTTTGTTCTATGTATTTTAGTTTTAAATTTTTTGCCTGGCACATAGTAAGTGCTAAATAAATACATTCTGAATGAATGAATTTTACAAACACTATTCAAGTATTTTGTTAGATTAGGGGTGGATGGAAATGAAGACTAACTACTTCTTATTGCTTTAGATCACTGATGATAACTAAAGTTACAGTTGTACATAGTGGAGACCATAGTTGAACTCCTACATGTGTCTCCTACAAGGGTATATTATGGGTCCTAGATAAAATGTAATTAGTGATTGACATAGGAGGGCATTGAAGAAAAACTTAACTCTTATTTTGACTGATGAAGAAAACTTTCCAGCACTTCATATATAGGATTAAAGTAATTAAAGGAATAAGGATTAAAAGATAGCACTTCTAAGAATGAATTAGAATAAGAGTTTCCTCTACTGTAAATCCAGTTATTGCAAGAAGATTCAAATATGCTCTCATTTGTTAGTGCCCAATAGTTTATTCTAAAATAAATTAAAAAGCTGTGAGGTATCCTCTTGTGAGATATTGACATTCTAATTTTTGCTGTGTACAGGGTTTCCCAGAAGCTGCTAAAATTAATTTCTAAATGCTATCCTTTAGATTGTAGCTGCCAAGAGGAAAAATAAAGGAAACACACAAAAATAAAGGAAACGAATGAACTAAGAATATCTCCACATTAATAGTCTTCTAATGAACAATTCCACTGAATAAAATATTAGGGCATTGATGCAATGCAAGTACATGAAGTAATTTCATTCCAAATCTGACATAAAATAATAGTAAAACAAATAGCTTTGTGTCAGGATAATTTCAGATATATTAATTTGTGTTTTGGGCCCACTGCTATGCAAGAAGCAGACACAATGAGGGCTGTTAGCATCTCATACTCACTATTCCCATCACTCTCCACCCCATCCCATCTGACCTCCGTTCCCAGCAAGTAGACATTGTTTTCCCTTTATTCCCTTGCCTCAACTGAAACTTTTGTTCTAGAGCAAAAAGCAAATTCCTTGAAGAAAATATATTTTCTTGTTTTATGTTTCAAAAGCTAAAACTCAGTAAGATTAAGTGAGCCACTTCCCAAGAAGGTTGACAGGTCCTTTAATCAGAAGAGAGGCAGATGAGTGTTTGTCACAGAGGAGAGTCATAAATAAGTCAAGAAAAAAGATGTTTCCCCAAGAATGGGGAGGAAACTGAAATATATGTGTCCAACAAGAAGCAGTAACCCAAGATTCCCCTTCCCATCCCCACATGCTCCAAAGACCATCGGGACCACAGAGGAGGTAGCTGTGGTGGTGCCCCTAGGAGGCTGGACAGAGTGGATAGGATTCCAAAGCTCATGAAGATTCTTGTCCAAGGTGCCTGGAAAACTGCAGAGCTCTTAGGCTTCAGGGGCCAGGTGACCTGGAAGATGAAGAATTTAAAGCTTACTAGTATGTGCTGTCAATCAGCATATTCTCCCCAAGTGTTCTGTTCTGCCTGAGAACCCTGGTACCATTCAAGGCTTTGCCAAGTAAGGGTGGAGAGAATGAGGCAGGGTGAAGGGAAAGTTGTGGGATAGCTTCTAATAATGAATAAGATTTAATTTCCCTTCAGACTTGATGTTAGATTTAATGTGATTGAAAGACATAAAGAAATGTGACATTTCTTTGATTTTGAATTGTAGTGGTGGCAAATTCATACCACCTACACATTTTCAAGATTATACTCTATGGCATAATAGCCAATAATACATTTTACTTAAACTAAATAAAGACTGGTTTTGATTTCAAAGGCAATTCTTAAAGCAGAAAATGCATGCATGAACAGAAATTTTCTTTCAATAATAAATTGATATCAAAGCTGTTTCCAGTTACTGGTGCCATTTCCAAATTAAACAGCTTTTTTGGTGATTATAATTCAGCTGAACAGAAGAAAAAGGGGAAGGAATGTATTTTCTGTATGCCACCTAAAATACATACTACTGATGGATTTAATTATAATGCCACATTTCTTTTCAAGTGACATTCCTGTAGCCTGGAATATATAGAGATAAAATGACGTGTTTATGTATATTCACTGATGAAGCAGCATCTCGGAATTGAAATACTTGTCTTAGTTCTAGTGAACTCCAAATACTTCTATTTGCCATTCATTAATTTCCCAACCACAGGTGTTATATTACTGTCCCCCTTATTGACCTATTTCTGGAATCACATACATTCTGCATTTATAGCTTCTCCTCTTAGAGTAAGTGGAGTTTACTTTCCCAACATATTGATGTTGAGCTTGATCTTACAAAGTACTTTGGCCAATGGAATGTTGGTGGATCTGCTTCATGAAGAGGTTTAAATGTTCTCTGTGGTTGTGCTTGATTTCTTATGTTTCTGCCCTTTATCATTAGGAGAACCTGCCTCTAGTAGCCACTGGTCTAAGAAGGGTAAGAACCATGTAGATCAGATCTGGACCCAAACTGTGATCTGATCCCAAAAGTGTTCTAGACGTTTGTCCAACTGTCAACTTATGTCAGGCTGGACATAAACTAATAATGGAAGGACTCTTCCTGTAGCCATATCCCCTGAAAAAAGACATGGGGAAGAGCATTCACCCCCCAGAGAAGAAAATTTTCCAGGAGATCCACAGCATACCTTTGCCCAAGTCACTGGGGTATTTTGGACTGGTGACCATTGAGCCTTGCATTGGAGTGTGCAGAGAGGAAGGAGTTAAAATGGACAAAGAGGTTGTTTTGACTTTTGATGAATAACATTGAACAAAATAATTAAAGGAACTGGAAGAAAGGACTGTAAAGTTTATCTATTTCTATAATAACACTGTGTAACAAACCACCCCAAAACTTCGTAGCTTAAAATAATAATCATTTATTGTTTTTCAAAAGTCTATAGTTCACCTTGGTAGTTCTGCTAATCCAGGCCAGGCAGGTTGATCTTGGCTGGGCTCACTCACACCTCTGTTTTTGGCTGAGGGTCAACAAGGTCGATTGCTGGCTTACTCTGGGCTCACTTGTGTAGCTGAGGAATTGGCCCAGATAACTGGGCTGACACAGCCTTGCTCCACGAAGTCTCTCTCATCTACCAGGCAAGGTCAGACTTATTCATATGGCAACTGGGCAGGGATTCCAAAGAGTGAGAAGAAGCTCACAGGGCTTCTCAAGGCCAAGGCTCAGAACTGGCTTCCATCATGTTTACCACATTGTTTTGGTGAAATCAACTCTTAGACCACCCAGATTCAATAGTTGCAGGAATACATTTGGCCTCCTGATGGAAGGATCTGCAAAATCACAGCACGTGGGGTGCTGTGGACTGAATCGTGTCCCCCTGCCAAATTCCTATGTTGAAGGCCTAATCCCTGATGTGATGGTATTTGGAGATGGGACCTTTGGCAATAATTAGGTTTGGATGAGGTTGAGCACCCTCATGATGGGATTAGTGCCCTTATAAGAAGACACACCAGAGAGTTTGCTCTCTCTCTGCCATGCGAGAACACAGCAAGAAGGCAGCCACCTGCAAAGAAGGAAGAGAGCTCTCACCAGAACCCAATCATGCTGGCACCCTGATCTCAGACCTTCAGCCTCCAGAACTGTGATAAAATGAATTTCTGTTGTTTAAACCATGCAGTCTATAGCATTGTATTATGAGAACCCAAGTAACTAATACCCGGGGTGTGGATGTAGGGAGGGAGGGAGAACCAGGGCTTCCTTGCAGTCGTCTGCCCCAGTGAGCAAGCATTATGCATACCCTCTTCATGGCTGCCACTGTCTTAGGGACTTTACCAACCTGATCTTGTTACTGATTACTGCAGTTCTTCTAGATGAGGAAAATGAGTCTCAGAGATATTAAACTGGTGCATGATCACACAGTTCTGACTCCCTAAAGCATGTGCTCTTTCCACTGTCTCTCACACTGGTTCCCTGAATCACTGGTTCCCAGTTTTCCCCCCAATAGTTTACCAGTTGTAACAATCAGCTCTACCACAGCAGGAATCTGAAGAGGGAGGTGAGAAGGCTGTGTGGTCTGAGATTCCCACAGCTGGCCTGGGAATGCGTGACAGGATGAAGGGTGACCAGGGAGAAATGAACCTTTTACAAGGGGATTACCACCATCTGAGGGGCCAGAATTCCAGATCTTCAAGTCCAAGGAGGCCTGATGAATGCTGATTCCAAGAGAATGGGAGGTGAGAGTGTGACCAGTAGGCAGGACTATCCTAACCATTAGGCAGGATCAGACACCTCTAATGAGATGTCTGTGCTGTATAATAATGCCATCTGCATGTTGTCAAGGATGCTGAAGATGGGATCTGCTGCAGGGAAATGGGTTGCAGGCATGAAGCTAGAGGTTTGCAGATCCCCAGCTAACTGGAGTTCTGGAATGGGAGCTGGGGAGGGAATTGTAAGTTGATGCAAGCATGGGCATTTTCTGTTTTGATCTTTGCTATGCTATCAACACCTTGAACCATGTCTGGTACACGCAGACACAAAGTAAATATTTGTTGAGTCATGAGGAAGAGACTATAACCCGATGCAAGGGGTACCCAGAGGACTAAACTATTATAAGTTCATAGGACAGCAAATGAGAAAACCTCAGATATTTCTCTGGACCCTCCTTGGTAAAGGGGGAAGAAACCTCCATCTATACATCCAAGTTTCTCACTCACTGAGTTAGAGACCAGCACTGATTCTCACAGCGTGGCTTCAGTCTACGGGATGACTAAGGACTGATGGTGGTGGCATTCTGCAGCTTCCATCTCAAGCACGCTCTCCAGTGATGTGCACCAAAGATCTTGACCTTCCATCTTTGGCAAAACTGAACTCACAGATGGGAGGTTATTATTGCTATCAACTAAGGGCCACTCAAGGTCAAGTTGCAAACTTGCAGCATCAGCATCACCTGGGTCCATAGTAGAGATTCGAGTTCTCAGGCCCTGCCCTAGACCTGTTGAATCAGAATCTCTGCTGGTGAGACCCTTGAGATGATTCTTCTGTGTGTGAATGTTTGAGAAGAACTGAGCTGAAAGAGGCTAGAAAGGTCTCAGTGCTATCATTAGTGGTGTGTCAGGTTCCTTGCATTTCCTCTGCTCTTGTTGTGTCATATGACCTGAAATTGATATTTATGGCACAAACATTACTGATTTTTGACTAAAGAATAAAAGGAAGTTGTCACATATCTGAACAGATTGTGAGCATGTTCTCCTTGGTCACCATTACAACAGTCCCTTTCCTTGTATAAACTTTCTTGGAATTGCTTTGAGGAAATCCCGTAACATTCACCAGGGTTGTATAAAATTATGGTGGGTCCACAAAAGATCTGGTGTCAACTTCCACCCCACTGTTTACAAACCAGGAGACTGTGGGCAAGTTCATCTCTCTAGTCAGTTTATTTACCTATAAACTAAGCAGCATTTATGTCATAGGATTATTGAAAGGATTAAAAAAGGGAATACATGTAATACACATAGTATCATGCTCCTTCCATGCTAAGTGCCCAATAAATTTAAGTATACCTAACATGATAATGCCCCAAGATATTTTTCAGTTATAGAACGGGTCAGTGTGAGTTGATGGCACATTATACGTATTTTAAAAAATAGGATTACAGATACTGATGACTAAAATATAAAAATCACATGTCCTTTCATTCTGAGAATCAAATTTTTCTTTTACCATGTATCTCGAATATAGGTCTCTTGATTCCCTCTTTGGATTCAGCAACATTTGTGGGCAGAATTTCTTTCTGATGTACCTCCAATATGACACAGGAGATCAAACAGAAATGACTAATTAAAAAAATATATCACTGCATGAAAAGTGACACAGGATACGTTTGTTAATGAGTCAATGAATGTTGTTCTTCCCTGAGAAGAAATAGCCCATGGAGCAAAGTAATGGCTTTTGTAAAACTCAGTGAACTCCTTTAAAGTATTTTCTTTCAGCTCCCAGGTTCTAAAGGAGCAATTTCTGTGCACAGTGAAAGAAAAGGCGTGAGTCAAAGAGGTAAATTCAACCCATGGCTCCTCTTTCCCTCTCTAGTCTCACTAATGGTTTAAGAAAGAAGCAGACGCTGCAGCCTCCACTGGGAAATAGAATCCTTTCAGTCCCTGGGCAATCCTTCTGTCAGGAAAGGTCGAGATCAGGCACCAAGGACATCAAAGTAGAGAAAGGTCTTCGAATAAAGAAAGAGCTTGCATCCCCATGAAGAATAGAGAGGAGGGAAGCCAAAATCCATATTCTGTTGTTTTCTCATGAGAAACACACTGTAGGTTTTCCCAGAAATGAGATGGACTGTTTTTCTCTTAATTTGTATTATCTGAAATCCCTGTCTTTTTATTATTGAGGTGTATACATTAATGTAGGAAATAAACCTTTGAGCATCTACTTATAAACATTTGTAGTCACTCATTGTTTTGGAACTTCTCCCCAAAATGCCAAAATGGGGTCATTCAGATTTAGAGATTTCTGTCTTTCTGAAATAAAATAAATGCACTGAAAAGCATCATTTTTAACTATCTGATATAGCAGTGGGGTTAATGAGTTGGACATGTAGCTGGCTACGGTCTTTAAATTTTGTTGAGATTTTTAGTGATAGGGTGGTTATAGAATAACCCATTAGGTCCTGTATTACTGATTAGAGTTTAATATGGAAGAAGGTAATATTATAGTGTAGGTCTAATAACCTCATAATGTCTCCTGCCAATTTTCTTAACAGTGAGGCTGTGTTTGAGAATGATCAGCTCCTGGGTACCATATGTTCAGAATGTTCAGCATTTTATTTCTCTCTAGAGGTTTTTATTTTTTTATTTTTTTTTGACAAACTATCCTTTTGATCTTTTCCTAGTGATGAGGGAGGGAAAGTTTATTGATTTGGATTTATCTGTCTGATGCTTTGTTTCAGAAACTCCCTGGATTCTTGGGGGGAAATGGCTTCTTACATAGCTATCATTTAGAATTCTAATGATTTCTTCTTTAGAATTATGATAAATAATAGCTAGTATTGATGTCACATTAGTATATAACATTTTGGGTTTGGCAGAGTAAATGTATTTATTGCAATATGGCATTTAAGTAGGATTATTTATATACAGCAGCCTATATCAAAGCCAAATTCTTTTGGAACCAACATATTTTTGCATTCTCATACATGTTGACCCTTAAAGATATCCTTGAATCTGCCTTGCAAGACCTAAGCTCTCTAATGTTTGGAGAAAGATCATCTCAAAGTTCTTTGCCTGTGGTGGACTCGGAGCAACTGAGGACAGGCCAGAGTTACATGGTAACCAAGATTTCAGTTGTTAATTTTCATTATCTTTAGGAATTGCCATTGGTGGAAGGGGGCAGAATTGGGTCCATGGAGGGGACTCTTTATTCTACTTCCCTATTATTTTAGATTACTTTTTATATTTGCCATTTTCCCCTCTGACTCTGTATCCTTGTATAAGTGACACAACCTCTCTGTGTCTTCACTTCCTTTACTTGCTTCATGTGGCAGCCATGAAAATGAACCTCTGGTATTTCTGACTGTGTGTTCAGTGAGACCTCCCATGGGCTGTTCCCGGTCAGCAAGAGAGAATAGCAGGGATATTAAGGAAAGCCCGTTCCAGGAAGATGTGAGGATCCTCTTCTGGGTGATTTAGCTTGAAGGCTGTGTGGTAGACAGAATAATGGCCCCTTCCAAAGATGTCCACATCCTAATGGCAAAAGGAATTTTGCAGATGTGATTAAGTTGAGGATGTTGAGATAGGAAGATTATTCTGGATTATCCTAGTGGTCCCAGTGTATCAACAAGGGTCCTTCTAAGAGTCAATGTGAGAAAAAGGAGATGTGATGACAGACAGAGGTCAGAGATGGTAGCAGAAAGGGATGAATTTGAAGATGCCTTGCTGCCAGCCTTGAACATGGAGAGCCACACGCCAGGGAATCTAGGTGGCCTCTAGAGATGCTGGAAATGGCAAGGAAACAGATTGTCTCCTAGATCCTCCAGAAGGAATGCAACCCTACCAACAACTCGATTTTAAGACTTTGACCCACAGAACTGTAAGATAATATATTTGTGTTATTTAAGCCACAAAATTTGTGATTTATTACAGCAGCAACAGAAATCCAATATAGACTCCCCCATGGCCTTGAGATAATGCATTAGAATGGGCACTGCAGACAAAGACACTTCTGGCTAAATCTTCCTTTTCTCTCCTCTCCTTTGCCTGGGGCTGATGGCGCTCTTCTTCCTCTATTTTTTTCTTCAGGGGAAAGTCCCCTAACAATTCTCTTGCACATCTAATCCCATTTTGGTGTCTTCTTTTTAGAGGACCTGGACTAATTCACCTCATAAACTTAATTTGATCATTCAAGGCATGTGAGGGGCCTACTGTATGGTTTAAGTGTTCAGAACTGTTAGCTATTGTGATTTTCAGTTGCCATAGCACCAGTAACATAGGGCAAAATGCAGATAGCCTGTTCCTTGGACAAAATTTGGGAAAAGCTTAGAGTTTATTTGCTTACATTTAAGCAATTAAATTGTCTCCAGGCATTTTGGTCGCTCACTCCCCAGTAGCCCAGCATGAGTGTAAGCTCCAAATGTCATTCAGAGTTACTGCTCTAGTTGTTCAGAGCTGCTTTGGATGGGTTGGCAGGTCTAGTTTTGAGGCTCAGAGTTAAGAAGCACATTGTTGCTAAACATCAAGGTCATGTCCTTTAATCCAGCTTTTACCCAGTGGGAAAGTTGGCATTTTGAGATCCATCTGCTTCAGTTCTTGATATTTCTATAGTTGGTTCCCACCTTGGGCTGGGAAGAGAAAGTGTTTGAATGAGGATTAGAGGCAAGTAATAAAGTTCTTGTCTGCTGTTGCCTCATGAGTTCCATTTAATCGATGTAATTGCTGAACATGACAGAAGTACCATCACAAATCAGTGCTGAAATGATGGAATAGTCAATGAATGCTAATTTTAAAAAGTTTTTTTAATTTATTTATTTATTTTTGGCTGTGTTGGGTCTTCGTTGCTGTGCACGGGCTTTCTCTAGTTGCAGCGAGTGGGGACTACTCTTCATTGCGGTACGCTTGCTTCTCATTGCGGTGGCTCCTCTTGTTGTGGAGCACGGGCTCTAGGCACATGGGCTTCAGTAGTTGTGGTACGTGGGCTTAGCTGCTCCACGTCATGTGGGATCTTCCCGGACCAGGGATCGAACCTGGGCCCCCTGCATTGGCAGGTAGATACTTAACCACTGCGCCACCAGGGAAGTCCCTAAAAATTGGTTTTATAGATAGGAAAAGACATGAAATTAGTCACACCATACACAAAAAGTCAATTTCAGCTGGATTAGATACCTTAAATGTAAAAAGCAAAACTCTAATAAATTTAGAAGAAAGTACAGGTAAATATCTTTTCAAAATCAGAGTTGGAGGGTTTCTTATTCAAGATGTAAAAGATACAGAAATTTGAATTAAAATATTGATAAATACATTACAATGTGACTTACAGGCAGATTGCAAATTCCTCCTATTCCAGCATGACTCCTCTTTGCAGTGTGGTGTCCATGCTTTGCCAATTAAGAGTCTGTAGCTTTACTGTCTTGGATCTGGACAGGCCTTGTGGGTTGTTCTGAGCAATAAAAAGCTGTAGGACTAATGCTAATGACTTTTAAGCTGAGGCCTGAAGAGACATGAAGCTTGTACCTCCACTCTCTTGGAACTAATCTGCCATGTGAGGAAGCCTGAACTAGCCATTGGGAGAGACAAGTGGAGGAGAACCAAGGGGCCCCATCCAAAAGTCCCAGCTAGACATATGAGTGAGGCCATTTGGGATTAGCTGTTCTCCAGCAGACCTGCCAAATGGCCATGAACACATGAGTGAGACCGGCCAAAACCACAGAGAGTAGAGATGAGCCCAACTCAAATCACCAGTCCACAAAATTTTAGCAAACAAATGATTGCAGTTTGATGCTATTGAATTTTGGGGTGATTTGTACATAACTGATAAAATAAATAAAAACTTGTGTGCTTCATAAGACACTCTACACAAAGTAAAACATAAGCCACAGACTGAGACAACATTTGAACGAATATAAATTGTCAGAGACTTATTACCAAAGATATATAAAAATATTGACAACTCAATAAGAAAAAAATTAAGCATTAGGAAAAGATATGAACATCAAATTCATAGGCAAGGAAAAGGTAGTGTTCAATAAGTATCTAAAAAGGTACCCAATCTTAGGTGTACTCTAGGAAATTAAACTTAAAACAGATGTGAAAGCAGTTTCATGCCAATCAGTTCAATAAAAAGTAGAATATGACAGATTTTGCTAAGAAGATGGAGTAGTGACAGTCTCTTACACTAATTGTCATGGGATACATGGGTACCATCACTTTGGAAAATTTTGGCAATAAAGTACAATTGACACTAAGCACAAGGAGATCAATACAAGAATTATCAATATATTCATCAAGAGAATTAATCTTATGATAAAGCACCACCTGAAATGGAAATGAGAGAACAAGTGCTAGGTCTAGTGATGTGAAAAATCACAAAGTGGAAATGCTGATGAAAAATAGCATATACAGGTGTCACTTAAATTTAAAAGCATAAAATAGAATTCTGTTTTTTATCGATACATACATAGGTAGAAAAGTTATTTAAAAATAAGTAGGAATGATAGTCGTCACAAGCTAGTAGTTGCTTTGGAGGAAGGGATGCATAAAGGAAATGGGATAAGGGGTGAATATTTAATACTTTATAGTTTAAGTTGGTGGGCAAACAAGTATCCATCAACTTACTCTTTATAGTTCTGTCTCCCTGAGTTATTTAATCATTAAAAACATAGAAAAACTAAAAAACAACCCACGTCAAAAATACGGATTTTGCCTAGTTTCCTGAAAAGCTACTGATACCCCGGAAGGTGTGAAGACATAGTATTGAAACTCCGGCCAGCTTTCAAGTCCACTGATCTCAAGCCCATTCAGGCATTTTCCTGATCCCCTGTCTGTAAGATCCAAACTGATATCAAGAAAGGGAACCCATTTAAAATCTTTAATAGAGTTAAGAATCAAATAGATTTTTACCAGTATCTGAAAAGCCATTGACGCCAGTTAACTCACTTGACTTTGGCCTAGAAAATAATTTTCTTGTCTTTTATTTGTTGGATGTAAATATGCAGGAAAACAGTTTAAAGATGTTTATTTCTGACTCACGGATGTAACTAAGAGCTATGAAACTGACAGTGTGGAAAATTTGTCTCTCTTTTCTCTTTTCCACACCAGTTAAAAAAAACAAAAAGCAATCAAAGATTTTTTCACCTGAAGATGAGTAAGAGATTTCATAAGGAAAGAAGATGGAGCATTTGATGTAAATACATGAGATTACCTTTCTTGCGTTTTCAACCAGAGTCAAAGAAATAGATTTTCATAAACTAGAGCAGCTCTTGGATTTTAAGCAGGCATTCTTATTTAAGGCAACAGAGAGTTGAGGAGGGAGATGGGAATGCATTTGACATGCAGGTGCTGACTTGGCAACTCCTGGAACTTGGCTCTTATTAATGGATGGCGAATAGGAGGGACTCAGGGCTTTCAGGAGATGGAGGCTGAGGATTGTAAGGGGGTGAAGGAAGCAAACAGGAGAAGAGAAAGTTAAAAAAAAGTGGTGTAGTTCCAGCTGAAGTCTAGCATCACTGTGATCTCATGAGTTGCTGTGGAAAGTAAACGGTGTCGCAGACTTCTTTCATCTTGAGACAAGAGGGCTGGGTTGTACCCCGCATCTGTCGATCACTGGCTGTAGGCTACTTCTTGGAGTTAGGGGTGGAAGAGTGTAATACACCTGGGGAGGCAACTCCCATCAGAGGAAGGCAGTTCTCTGAGAAGGGGGCAGTTGCGACTTAGCAAACATCTCAGCAGCTGTTGGGTGGGGTCCCCGCTGGTTTAGGGGGTCTGAGCGGGGCACCAGCGCATCCCATATAATCTGAGAAATCAATCTCACCATAGGTGGGGAAAAGCTCAGGCCTCTCTCAAAGATTAATACCCAACTCTCTTACTTCCTTTCTCAGTTCTCATTCCTCCCACAACAATTTCCATTAAATCTAGCCCAGGAAATTACTTTTACGTTCCTGTGCTTTCCTCCCTATGCTACAGCTTATGGTATAAATGTTATGCTGAGTTCTCCAGCCTCCTTGGATCTTAATATTCAAAACCAGGCTTTGGACTCAAAAGGCCTGTTTTCCTCTCAAAAACATGCCAAAGAGCATGGATGCAGAGAGGCCATTAATTGAGGTCATTAACGCAACTGATCTGCGTAGACACACACACACACACACACACACACACAGTATAGACACATGCATACACATACACAACAGACACACTATAAACAAAGGTATGAAAACTACTGAGGAAAAATGTCATTTTCTTCAAGGGAACATCCCACTACCTTTCTGTTCACATCCGCTTCTGAATTTTTCAGACATGCGCCATGGTACTTGAACCTGTGTCTTGGATGCATAATTGGAGGCTTTTAATTGACTTACACATTCAAATTTTGAATCAGAATGTGATAAATGAAAGTCATCTTTTAGAGATTAACTAGTCCAAACCCTCCATTTTACAGGTGGACTCTGGCCCAGAGAAGCTAGGTGATTTTCCCAAGTTCACACAGCTTATTAGACGTGGGGATGAGACTGGACTCCTTGTCCGCTAGTCCTAATTTTGTGACTGGCTGTACTTCAGAACTTCCTTCTGAGGGAGCTTCTAAACTTTTGAGGTGTGACATAATTTAAATGTACACAATGTGCCGTCTTTTACTACCACTCATATAGGGTCTAGGCTTTGTTACATTGCTCCCTTTAAAGAAATGGTTACTTTTTATGGGTGAATTGGAAAAATGTTGAGCAGACTCAAGGAACAAAATGTGTCCAGCCCTAGCCATGAAGGAATTGCTTGCTATAGATAGCACCATTTTCAGAAGGTAGGAGCAAAGGTCCTATAATCAGGAGTTCATAAACTGCGTGGAGCAGTGACAGCTGAAAAGGAATGACTTTCCAGAATTTGGACCCTGGGATAATGTAATTCTTAATTTCTTGAAGGATAGTGTCCCCTTTGAGAAATGTAACACAAGCTTTAGAACTTCTTTCCTTGAAAATTCACACACCCACAGCATTTTGCATACAGTGTCAAGCACGGGTGCTCTCCCTAAATGAGCTGATAATCTCTAGTCAGGAAAACAGAAATGTTCTAAGTATTTCAAACAGAAGAAATTGAATATAGAGAATTGGCTACACAGATTCTGGGAGGGATAAAAGAACAAAACAAAAAGGGGCTGGATGAGCCCAGAGGCGGGGGTGTGGCGGGGTGACCATCAGAACGAGAGGCTGTTCGGCCCGGGGCTGGAGCCCAGTAAGTTTTCACGGGCTGGTGTGAGCTCAGGGACCCTGGGCTCTCTCCTCCGCTGCTACTGGGGGCACCACAGAAATCAGAAGCCAGAGGACATTCGCCTCTCCCTCCCTCTCAGCTTTGAATATCTCACCAGGGTCTTCCATCCGCAGAAACACCAGATGTCACTGGTGAGGAAGCCTGAAACAACGTAGTTTGAAGACCCTCAGCCGCCTACAATGCAGAGCAGAGCAGAAATGGGTGGAAATGGGAATTGAGAACAAATAGGCAAATAATCATCACAGTAGCTAAAGCACAAACAGCAAATTCAAATAAGGATATGTGAGTATTTCACAAAACTCAAGGGTATGCGTAATAACAAAACATAATTAATACTAAACCATAATGTGTGTGTATCTAACTTCCAACCACAAGCTCACTTCCGGCTGTTGATGGAATACTAACATTTAATGAATACTGTCTGAAGTTTGATCCCTGAAATCTTCCCAGTTGTTTATTTCAAAGGTTGATTCATGTAAGCTCTTCCAGACCTATTGAATTAAAACTCTTGGGTGGCCTTGAAAACCACACTTGGTAATTTTGCAGACCACTGGCTCTTGTTTGGTAAAATTTGATCCTTTTTGTACCAAGATGATGGTTTTTGACTTGTATTTTATGAATCCGTGGGTCTCTAACTTGAGCAGTCATCAGGTTGCTGGGCCCCACCTCTGGAGTTTCTGTTTAAGTAGGTCTGGGGTGGGCCCCATAATTTATAGTTCTAACAAGTCCTCAGCTGATACTGATATTGCTGATTAGAGGATCACACTTTGAGAACCAGTAATATGAATACGAATTTGTAATATTTTTCAAAGGTAGATGTGTGGTTGGTCTAATCAAGTCTAACTAAAATTCCTAGAGTCATAGGACTTGGCCATAGGAGCTAAAGTAGACTTTGGCGGTAATGATACCAGCTCCTTCCTTTGACACTTGAGTTAAAGGTTCGGTGACTTGGCCTCCGTCGTTAGGCAGCTCAAAGCAGAGGCAGGAAGATGGCTGTGGTTTCCTGTCTCCTAGTCAAACGTGCTCCCCATTGATCATTCTTCTTAGGAACGTGCATCTTTATGTGCTCCTGGGGCAAAATTGTCATTGACTTAAAAAGGATAATCATCCCGGCTTGAATCATTAAAGGTCAGAAAGGATGATGAAGTTAGAGGTTTTCATAAAACTGAACACAGAACAAGAGGTCACCTGCTTCACAGTGAAAGAGCATGTTCAAGGACTTCTTTTGCCTTTTTAGGTATCTTAGTTAAATCATCAGAGGAACAATTTATTTTCATGAAGGATATTAAGAAAAGCACTGAAATCGGAAGCTATTGTAAATAAAGGCTTGGTTTTGGTTGCAGAGCCTGTGACCCACTGCCAAGAAAAATATTGACATAGAAACAGTCTGAGAGTATATGAATGGTGACATTTCAGAAAAGTATTCAGCTCATGGCCCCACGAGGCAAAAATATAGGACAACTTTCTGAAATGTGTGGCTGCAGAGACCCAAGGGTGATATAATGACTATGTCCAGCTTGTTGTTGACTAAGTAAAAAGAAGTTTGATTCATCACAGATGAGTAATAACTGTCTTCATAACTCATTATTTATATCATAGGCCATCTGTGATGTTTTCATGATTTCCAAAAGAGAATGATGCACTCAACTTGAAGGGGAGGAGATCTTGCCAGTTTAGAAATGACATCTGGAAGGATTTGGAATCGAAAGGCTTAGCAAGAAAAAGTAGGGCTGCTTACAGACGCCAAGGTTGAAGAGGATCTCTGACCAACTGCATCTGTTCTAGACCCCCGTGTTAGGCTGCATTCCTCAGAAGTAAACGCCCCGAGGCAGAGGCAGGGATGCATGCACAGCATTTTAAATAGGTGGTGCTCCCAGGGGGAAGCCAGTAAGGGGGGAGGGGAAGCAAAACAGAGGCAGAAGGAAGTCATGCAAGAGTCAAGCCTCAAGAAGGGGAGATTCATCTGAGCCCACAGGGGAACTGGGGACTGTAAGTGCCGCCTCAAAGTTGTTCTGAATCTGAAGAAGCTAGGCTTCCCTTTCATTCATCTGTCAGCCATTGGCCAAAGGCGGCCCTAGCCACTCATAGCTCTGAATGAACGTGCAGGGTGCTCCAGTGGCCCACACGTGTGCTCACAGGTTCTGGGAGTTAGAAGTAAAGCACATTAAAGCTGGGAGAGGGACACAGCAAACATGTTACAAGTGTCCCTAAGGGAACTCAGCCTGTCCACTTCAAGACCCAAACTCTCCCTTGGTGTTAGGGTTTTCCAAAGGAACAAGCTTGAGGAGAATTATTGGGAAATCTGTTAACTCACACATAAATAATATTTTCAAATACAGCCTTACTGGTAATAGAACTGATATTTTGATCTCCATCTGACTGATCCCTACATCTTTCCCATGAGGGTTTTTTGTTGTTGTTGTTTGTTTTTTTAATCTCCTTAAATGCTTCTAAATATGTATCTCTTATCCTGTGAGATTGCTATAATGGGACGTTTTCTTACAAGATGTCTTTAGTAGGTTACAGCACTTGGGCATCTCTTAGACACTCCACCTGCTTACCTTACAGTCACACCTCAGTTTGACACATTCAGAAATCGTAAGCAGATTGCCAAGGATCAGTACAGCTGTGCACCACACCCTGCAGTATGCCTCGCTCCCTGATTGTTACATGTACTGATTAGAATTCTGGCATTCAGACGTAATGTGCTGATACCCCAGGGAGTCAGTATGGGAGATAATTTCTACATTAGAGAACATGAATTCATCAGTCTGTAGAGAGACATTTAAGTCATATGTCAATGTGTTGTGTCATTGTAAACTGGCAATTAGTTTTCCAACCAAGAAGGAAAGAGAAAGCAAGGAAAAGGCATGAGAGCCATCTTGTGGAGAGATCTGCTAACAACCATCCTGGATAGTGCATCTCTTCTACTACATTCCTCCTGCACTTCTGTCAAAACTGAACCCACAATCCTTTTCATCAAGCCTGCTCCTCCATACATGACCTACTTCAATGAAAGGTGGACCTGTCCATGCAGTTGCCTAGTCCAGAGCTCTTGGAATCATTCCAGGCTCCTAACTCTCATCTATACATCTAATCTGTCCTTAAATTCTGTCAATGATCTCTTCCCCACCACCAATGCCTTTATACTGTTCCTTACCATTAACCCTCTGAACTATTGACCAAGCCTCCAGTAAGGCAGCCTGCCTCTAGTATTAATTCTATCTAATCCATATTTATAATGCTTTTAAATGCATATTTATAAGTTATTTTCTCTAACATAAATGTGATCATGCTGATCCTCTGATTTAAATGATTCCATGCATCCCATCATGGAAGGCTGATGATGGCTCCCACAGCTATGTCCACATCCCTACCCCTGGAACCTGTGAATGTTACCTTATTTGGAAAAAGGATCCTTGCAGTTGTAATTAAGGATCATGAGATGAGGAGATTACTTTGGATTATCTGGGTGGGCCTCAAATGCCATCACGTATGTCTTTGTAAGAGAGAGACCGAGGGAGACAGACTTCGTGGAAGAGAAGACGATGTGGAGACAGAGCAGAGAGAGATGGAGCCACAGCCAAGGGTTCCCAGCAGCTACCAGAAACTGGAATAAGCAAGGAAGGGATTTTGCCCTAGAGCCTCCAGCGGGAGTGTGGCCTGCAGACACCTAAACCCCCAACAACTGTGAGAGAATAAATTATTGTTTTAAGCCACCCAGTTTGTGGTAATTGGTTACAGCAGCCTCAGGAAACTAGTAGACCTCTTGTCCTTAAAAAATGGTCAAACTATTTTTATATTATCCAAGGCCTTTTGTGATCTGGGCTCTGGCTTCATTTTCTAACCTAATCTCTCATCATTTCCCCAAATGAACTCTGTGCTCTAGTGATTGGGATGACTGGATGGTCTTGAATTGTACCATTTCCTTCCCCAGCTTCCTGCAATCATGTGTGCTCCTACATTTCTCTAGTACATTTCTAGTGTACTAGAAAATCCATGTGTGGAGCATGACCTTTCTCCTGAGCTGGAGACGGGAGTGGCATGTGGGTGTTACCATCTGAACTTTTAAAAATGGAACTCATTAGATAAGGAAGTTTGTGTAAAAATGCCTTGACACATGTGTGACTTACTGTCACTCAAGCACAAATGAAAATTTATCCTACATGTAGCTTATACTTATCGGATTTATAATTATTGTGCTAAGTCATTCTGAGGGTGATGACTGATATTTCAGAAAGGGGATTTTTCACATTTTGAAGGTTTAATCCTTGCACATACATACATGGCCAGTCTGATAGATTATGTTGGTGTCCAACCCGGAGCCTATTCTCCTACTTACTGGACTGTGTAACCAGGCCCTAGCTGCTGAGAGTACTGGCTGTTTTTTTCCCAACTTAACTGAGATATAATTGACATATAATATAGTGTAACTGTAAGGTATACAACATGTTGATTTAATACATTTATATCTTGCAGTATATGATTAACAGAACAATCTAAGCTAACACCTCCATCATGTCACATAATTATCATTTCTTTTTTTGTGGTGAGAATATTTAAGATCTATTCTCCTAGCAACTTTCAAGTATATAGTACAGTATTGTTATCTATAATCACCATGCTGTGCATTAGATCCCGAGAACTAATTCATTTTCTAACTGGAAGTTTGTACTCTTTGACCAACATTTCTCCCATTTCTCCCACCCTCTAAGTCCTTAGTAACCACTGTTCTATTCTCTATTTCTACAAGTTTGGCTTTTTAATATTCCACATATAAGTGAAATCATACAGTATTTGTATTTCTCTGTATGACTTATTTCACTTAGCATAATATCCTCAAGGTTCATCTGTGTTGCCACAGATGGCAAGATTTAATTCCTTCTCATGGCTAAATAATATTCCATTGTGTATATATATACACACCACATCTTATTTATCCATTCTTCTGCTGATGGACACTTAGGATGTTTCCATATCTTAGCTATTGTGAATAATACTGCAATAAATGTGTGAGTACAGATATCTCTTCAATATCCTATTGTCGTTTCCTTTCCAATTAAAAAATGTGCAAAGGACCTGAATAGACATTTTTCTAAAGAAGACATACAATTGGCCAACAAGTACATGAAAAGGTGCTTAACATCACTAATCATTAGGGAAATGCAAATCAAAACCACAAAGAGGTAACACCCCACAACTGTTATTATGGCTGTTATCAAAGTATGGAGGTTCCTTAAGAAACTAAAAATAGAACTACCATATGACCCAGCACACCCACTACTGGGCATATACCCTGAGAAAACCATAATTCAAAAAGAGTCATGTACCACAATGTTCATTGCAGCTCTATTTACGATAGCCAGGACATGGAAGCAACCTAAGTTGTTCATCGACAGATGAATGGATAAAGAAGATGTGGCACATATATACAATGGGATATTACTCAGCCATAAAAAGAAATGAGGGCCTCCCTGGTGGCGCAGTGGTTGAGAGTCCGCCTGCCGATGCAGGGGATACGGGTTCGTGCCCCGGTCTGGGAGGATCCCATATGCCGCGGAGCGGCTGGGCCCGTGAGCCACGGCCGCTGGGCCTGCGCATCCGGAGCCTGTGCTCCGCAACGGGAGAGGCCACAACAGTGAGAGGCCCGCATACTGCAAAAAGAATAGAAAAAAAAAAAAAAAAAAGAAATGAAACTGAGTTATTTGTGTTGAGGTGGATGGACCTAGAGTCTGTCATACAGAGCGAAGTAAGTCAGAAAGAGAAAAATAAATACTGTATGCTAACACATATATATGTAATCTTAAAAAAAAAATGGTTCTGAAGAGCCTAGGGGCAAGACGGGAATAAAGACACAGACATAGAAAATGGGCTTGAGGACATGGGGAGGGGGAAGGGTGAGCTGGGACAAAGTGACAGAGTGGCATGGACTTATATGCACTACCAAATATAAAACAGATAGCTAGTGGGAAGCAGCAGCATAGCACAGGGAGATCAGCTCGGTGCTTTGTGACCACCTAGCGGGGTGGGATAGGGAGGGTGGGAGGGAGATGCAAGAGGGTGGAGATATGGGGATATATGTGCATGTATAGCTGATTCACTTTGTTATAAAGCAGAAACTAACACACCATTTTAAAGCAATTATACTCCAATAAAGATGTTAAAAAATAAAAGAAGACAGGAGACAACAGGCATTGGCGAGGGTGCGGAGAACAGGGAGCCCTCGTGCACTGCTGGAGGGGGTGTACATTGTCACGGCCATCCCACCATGGAGAACAGTATGGAGGTTCCTCAACAAATTAAAAATGGAGTATTGACTGTTAATGGCTTACACCTGTCCTCTCTTCCCCAACAGCCTGTAGCTGAAGAGTGACTGACAAAGAGATACAAAAATCCAGTCCCTGTGCTTAAGGTGGGAGCAACTCTCTGGTGCAGTTGGGTCCAGGGCTTCTTCTGGGATCAGCGGAAGCCAGGCTCCGGCTGAGACCACATCCTACTCAGCTCCTTTCCCTGCCCCATCTGCTGCCTTCACGCCATTTCCTTGGGGCGGAGCACTGCCCCAAGGAATCACTCATCCTCAGATTCCCACCTCACACCCTGCTTCTAGGAAATGTGACCTAAGCCAGGCAGAATTCCACACTTTACTACTACCAGTCCTTACAGCCCAAGTCCAAGATCAGCCAAGAACTGCAACAAAACCTCAGTTATCTAACACACTCTCATGCAGTATAATAATAAATGCAAAGCTAGCATCAAAGAGTTTGAATCTCTCAAGTGAAAAATCCTTTCTACGCAGCTTTTTATGGAGTGCATCAGTGGGTGCATAAATGAATGAATGAATGAATCCTAAAAATCTACAGGGACTGTGAACACCTGCTGTGGGGTTTCCCAGAAGTACACACAAGTGCCACTGCTCTTTGGCGAAAGTCCATCGTGCAGCAGAGTTTGAAAGTCAGCCTCTCCCTCATCTAAACATTATTCTGCAACATCAAGGCTGAACTCCGATTCCTCTCCCATGAAGTTTCTTCTAGAAGTTGGCTAAATCCCCTGGAAGGGATTTTGCTCTCCACCAAACACTGTGTTGTCTGAATAATTTGTTTGACTTTTATCAAACACCTGTCTAAGAGATCAGAGTTATTGCTGCTGAAATAAGAGTGTTTTGAATGTTGCAGACAAGTCAAAATGACTGATAATAACATGAAAACAATACCATTGTTAAAGGCAAAAGAGTCCTTAGGGAAAATAGCACTTTAGAATGTGAATCGAGAAAGGGGAAATGAGGAGCTCTGAGTAAGCACCCTGGATCTAGGGAAGAAAAGCTGTGTTTGCTTCCTGCCATGTATAGTTTGTATAACCTTGAGTAAGTGACTTGATGACATCACAGTGTCAGGAGATGAAAATGGCATAATGCCTGTGGGTGGTGAAAGCCTTACAAAGTGCTATTTATTATTATTATTGCTATGTTCCATGTCTTGGAAGATAATTCATCTGTCCTTTATTCATTATACTTATATGAATCAAATTTCAAGAAAGCTAGTGAATATTATAGATGTATTAAAAATTAATTTCTATTAAAAGTCTTAGATTTAATCCAAATTCATCCCACTGTTCTACACTGAATAACCAATAAGATTTCCATGTTTATAACCTTGTATTTAGCTTGAAAATAAAATTATATTTATCAACCATTATAGTCCATTACATATGGAGAAATTAATTACCTCCTAGGTGCCAAGCACTGTGCTAGGTGAGCCTAAGATGCAAAACATCATGCCTCTTATTGTAGAGAAGGGAAGATAGGCATTACACTGATACACACAAAAGGGACTGTGTACTTACAAATTGTGGCAACTTCTAGGAAAGAACAGAATGGATGCTATGAGAGAGAAAGGCAGAAGGACCTTCTGCTATATGGCAGTCAGAGAATGCTTCTCTAAGGAACCGATGTTAGCTGAAATCTGCATAATAAGGTGAAGGTCTGGGCGAGGAAGGTCTGGGCATGGAAGCTCTAAAGAGAACAGCCTCTGGGATGGCCCCGAGTTAGGAAAAGCTGTGTGCAGTGGACTAATGGAGAGACATGGAAGAATCACAGTGTGTATTTTAGGCTAGGGAAACTAAGGTACAACATTTTAGAAGAGTAATCAGCAAATATTTGGGGCAAGATTTGAAACCTCTCTCTGTCCCAGTCTCCTCATCCATAAAATTGAGCTAATAATATCTGCTACTAGGTTGACATCAGTTAATAAAAAGAACTTAAAATTTGCCCTGCACATATGAATTATTTTACAAATGTATTATTCTTAGTATATTCATATAAACACAACTTGTTATTTTTAAGTTGTTGACTCAATCATTAGTGACAGCTCAGAGCATTTAATTATGTTTAAAAGCATAATGCAAATGTTTTAAACCCTGGAGCACAGCCCAGCTGACAGAAATTGGTGGAAAAGGAAGGGGAAGAGATGTAGGGAAAGTAACCATCTTACTCATCTCGCAAAACAAGAGTTCAAGGCTAAAATGGGTAGCATAAGAAAGGGAGAGTCAAGAAGCTACTTAAATGTGGAGAAAAGGGGACCCTTGTACACTTTTGGTGGAAATGTAAATTTGTGCAGCCACTGTGAAAAACAGTATGGAGGTTTATCAAAAAACTAAGAATAGAGCTACCATATGACCCCACAGTTCTACTCCTGGGCATATATCTGAAACAATGAAAAACACTAATTTGAAAAGATACATGCTCCCCAATGTTCATAGCAGCATTATTTACAATCGCCAAGATATGGAAGCAACCTTAGTGTCCATCAACAGATGAATGGATAAAGAAGATGTGGTATATATATATATATATATATATATATATATATATATACCTACACACACACACAATGGAATACTACTCAGCCATTAAAAAGAATGAAATTTTGCCATTGCAGCAACACAGATGGACTTGGAGGGCATTATGCTAAGTGAAATAAGTCAGACAGAGGAAGACAAATACTGTAAGATATCACTTATATGCGGAATCTTAAAAATACTAGAAACTAGTGAATATAATAAAAAGGAAGCAGACCCACAGATATAGAGAACAAACTAGTGCATACCAGTGGGGAGAGGGGGAGGGGCAATAGAGGGGTGAGGGAGGTACAAACTATTGGTTGTAAGGCAGGCTCAAGGATGTATTGTAGAACATGGAATATAGCTGATATTTTGTAATAACTGTAATGGAAAGTAACCTTAAAAATTGTATAAATTTTTTAAAAGTAATTAAAATATAGGCAACAGCAACAACAAAAAAGAAAGCTACTTAAAGCTACCGACATAACAACAAGGAACATTAGAAACAGTGAAGAAACTATTGAGAAGGGATAGGAAAGGAAGAAGGCAATGGGCTTAATCTTTGTGGAGCTGAGAACAGTGACCACCTGCATGAATACTGCCTGGCAGTTAGGACAAAAAGCAATGACAACCTGTGTCCACATCACCAACTTGTTTGTACCAGAAAACCTTTGCCTGGGAAAGAAAGGTTATTCATCAATAAATAATTTTACCATCACCTTCAGGAAAGTCCAGCAGATCACATTTTTTTAAACAACAGCTCACTTGGGAAAACATCTCGCTTGTCAAATCTTTTCTTATCCAGTCTCATTTTTAAGACCTTCACTGCGTAACAATTCATGTCCAATTCCAGTGGCTCCAACCACCCAAGCATAGGCCTCAAGAACCTAAACTTATGTTCTGACCTTCTCTCTCAGACACTGCTGAAACTCTACCAAGCTGGCATTCTCCCTTATTGCACTAATTTTTAGCTTTTCTTTATTTACGGCTTGGTAATATTCTGGAGGAATTCAACAAAGCAGAAAGTCAGAAGATAAGGTCAAGTTGCTAATTCAACAGACCGGGGTAGAAATGTAGTATCTGGAGGTTTGAATGAAGCACCAATATAGATACAACAGAAATGTATAGAAATAGTCACCTCAGAAATGAAGCTTAGAAACAGTCATCTCAAGAATGGAATTAAGTAGAAGAGGATGGTTTTTCATTGAGGATTTTATGCGTTACTTCAATTTGACATATGAATTTTGCTTTGACAAAACCTAAAAATTTACACTAAATGAAAAGATAGTAGTGATCAGAAGTGCAAAAATTAGCACTAAAATATTATTCTTCAGTTCTTCCAGAATGTGACACCCTATGGACCTTTCAAGATTTTTCTTGATTTAATTGGATTCTACTGGCCCAGCAGAGTATCTGGTCCATAGTAGGTATTCAGATTCATTATACATTTGTGGCATTGAGCTGACATTGGAATCTCACAGCATTAAAAAATACTTAGATATTTCCAGTGGTTAAGATGCTGTTTCTTTTCTTTTTTTTTTTTTTTTACATCTTTATTGGAGTATAATTGCTTATCAGTTATACGTATACATATGTTCCCATATCCCTTCCCTCTTGCGTCTCCCTCCCACCCTCCCTATCCCACCCCTCCAGGCAGTCACAAAGCACCGAGCTGATCTCCCTGTGCTATGTGGCTGCTTCCCACTAGCTATCTACCTTACGTTTGGTAGTGTACATATGTCCATTCCTCTCTTTCGCTTTGTCACAAGATGCTGTTTCTTTATTGGTCTGTTAATTTGAGTTTCAATTGAATCAGCTGTCAATTTTGGGGGTGTGTTTGGAGACCATCCTTTGGAATCAGGAATGAAGTAGGAATGCAAGAGGAATTAACCTGGTGACGTTCCTTTTAAAGTTCATTCTGAGCTTGTTCTTGAGGATTCAGTGCTACGAGGTAAGCACATATGGTAGGTAAGGTAATGTCCGCATCAGATCTCCCTTCCAGAGAGAACCTTCCATGAGGAGGCCAGCTGCTGCCCTTTGGCCTCCTTTGGAATCCACAGTGTCATTCATGCAGAGATGCACTTTCCCGGGCCCATCCCTAGCCTGTCACTGAGGACAGTGAGGAAGCAGAGCCGGGTCGTCCTTGCCCAAAGCAAGACTCCTTCTAAGGGGCTGTCTTTGCTCCGGGGCTGCCACTGGTGCAGCCAGAACTTTCTCAGATCCGTGCTGTGGTCAGAGGCTCCTCCCACCTCCTCTCTCCTCTCACAGGTAGACAGACCTGCAATGTGGTCCAAAGGCTTTCCCTCCCTCCCTCCTGCTGTTCCCATTTACTTCCTCCTTCCCAGGAATTTCCCCCAACACATCTTCTGCACACCTGTTTCTCTGTAGGCATCTGCTTCTCAGAAGCCCTGAACTGATATATGTACAGAGGCAAGGGATTCGCTTATGGTGCTGAGGGGAGAGCAGACGTCTGTCCTCTTTTTTCCAAAAAATGGAAGTGTGTCTCCTGCGCACTTCTCCTCATACTGCTTACAAGGAACTTAAGGAATGTTGGGAAGCCTTTGTGAAATTTCCCTGGAGAAATGGAGAGGAAGGGCTCTTAATTTGCATGCCTCCTTTTCTGGTCAGCTCCTCAGAGGATCAACTTCATACATTAAATCATGCTCACTGGGCAGCTGCTCCGTATTTTAGTAAGTTTTCTAAAATGAGCCTCAGCATCAGTAGATAGCTGAGGTGCTGGTTCCATGTAAAAGCACAGCTTGTATGATATGGATCGTGAGAGAGAAACAGCCGTGTGTGTGAGTGTAGACAGGGTTTGTGCCACTATGGTTGGCAGGGACATGAGGCACCCAGACCGCCCGCCTGGCCCTGTTTGCCTATCGAGGCACTAGTCTGATGGACGGTGCTCACTCCAGAGCTCCCTTCTGGGTTGCCCGCTGCTTCCTTGGCTCTTCCTCACAAGTTCAACTTCCCCTCTGCCTTCTACGAGCCTTGGTCCTGGAGAAGCATCTGGAAACCCAAACTCCTTTTGCTTTGAATCCAAGCTGCATCAGGCACTGAGTGTAAATGTGAAAGAAAAGAAAAAAAGAGAACACATAAATGAATTCACAGAAAAGGAATTTGCAGCAGATGAGGAAATAAAAATAAATAGAGATGTGTTGGTTTCTTAGAAAACGTTTTATAACCCTGGGAAGCTACTTTGAATGACTAGTGTCTGCAGTGTTACAGAACAGAAACTGTTGGCCCGCAGGGTCCAATAAGACAGATATACACATGTGAGGTTTTCCCAAGACCTGGACGTATCCTGTGTGTGAGAGCCGCTTGCTCGTGGAGCTTCGTTTCTATGGAAGCATCAGTAAAAAAAAAATCACTTTTTGTCCCCGGAAAGTATACTCTGACAGTGGAAAGTCAAATAAATGTATTTTTCAGGGAACAGTAGGGAGACACAGAGCAGACGAGCTGCCAAATGAAATTTTATTAGGCAAGCATATTCCAAGTGGTCAGGGAAAAAGAAGACTTCAGAAGAGCTTTTTGATACGTGACGCTGGAGACAAATTCCAAAGGAGAAGTTTCGGTGGAGATGAGATGGGAGTGGGAAATGGTTTGATCATTCCTGGCTGCAAGCTGTGAAGGGGGAATCCTCTTAGCTGCCTGCCGAGTTGTTCCCTGGGCAGTGGTGTGGTTCCGTGGTCCACATGCGGCTTGGGGACCTGGGTTCGAGTCCAGCTCTGTCCTGGCTGTCATTTAGCAGCTCTGCCATCAGCTTCCCTGGATCTCAATGGCTTCATCTATAAAACAGATTTAAATAGCTACCTACTAAGGTGGTTGTGAGGCTTAAATACATGTGTTTGGGGAATACCCTCCAAATAGGTTGGATAATGTTATATTTGGGGAAGCCTTGGTTGGTTAGCTGAGGCGTGCCCCTGTAAGGAGGAGTACATTTGTTAAAATTTCCTATGTTAACCAGAAGCCATCAGGGAACCCTGGACACTCAGAAAAGTAGATTTTAGAGGGAGACGTTTACATTCGTGGGGTTGAGTCGTCTGTGGTCCCATCAAGGTGGGGAAATACACTGAGGCCTCAGGTCACTCCCTATGAACTGTCACCGGTGCCCTGTCCTTTAACACAAGTTCTTAATCTTGTATTTGTCCTGGGCTCCAACTTCATTTTGTCTGTGATGATAACTCCATAAGTAAAAATCCTGTGTTAAATTAGAGGCTATGGGGGCTCAACTAACTATAGGTTGTTAAAAGCATACTAAATTAGTTAGAATGCTGGGAAGTTATTGCCCGTCTTCGGCATACGTGCGCGCGCGCACACACACACACACACACACACACACACACACACACACACACACACGGAAACATTTCCATGACAGCAAGTATGCCTGTGTCTTAGTTCTTTCTTTTTGGGGGGAAAAAATAATCCAACATGTAGACAGCAGATGGCGACAGTGGATCGTATTTAAACTACAGGTAAACTAGGTTTTAAGGAGTGTTTGGAAGCAGTGCTCTCCTCAGTTACTTTTTGTTTGTTGTTTTCTTCTTTTCAATAACGTCAAGATTGCGACTCAGTGGAATTAAAAGCAATCATGAAGGTGATTGTAAGGAAACATACCAACTCAAACTAGGGTTTAAGGCCCTCAAAAACATTGCTATATTTACTTTCAAGCACTTTTTAACAGCAAGTTTGAGAAGGGGGAGGAGTAAAGGGCCAAATACCTTGGACAATTGCCCAATGTAGGTAGTCTGATTAAAATCACTGTTCATTTCTGGAGTGCTCAGAGGCACTTCGTCCAAGCTGTGTTCTTTGTATTCTGCTCTCACATACAATTATTGGCCAAAAATTGCAGGCCGGGCCCCTAGAGGATATGTTTTACAGGTCATGAATGTTCTTAATGTTTAATTCTTTTCAGAGCTTCACAAAGCTGCCTGAATTCCAGGCCTGAGTTTTGTTCCTGGTTATCTGTCCACCATCTTGTGCCTGCAGATGGGATGCGGGGGACACTCTGTGTCTGGGTGTGGGAAGAAAAACCGTCGGAATGTTAAATTTCTCTCTAGACACAAACTTCTTGTGCAAAAATGTATTGTAATGCTGGGACACACAGTTGTCCATGGAGCAAAAAGCAGGGCTAAGAAGAACACAGGAAAAATTAATAATATAAGCCAAGTATATAGTTATTTGTGAAGGTCAGTGTCAAGATTGGGGAAGTTTACAAAATATGTCAATGACAGCAAATGAAAACTGTCCACACGCTGACTACATATTTCCTCACTTTTAAAGATGACATTAAAATGGAAGATCCTTAGCCGTTCTCCGAGTAGTAATATTTTTAAGTGTTCTATTGCTTCAGCATCATGATAACACAAGAGAGAGAGGATGCTTATATTTCCAGTCAGGCAAGGTCAAGCTGGAAAGCCAGAGACAGGGAGTGGAGGAAGAGTGTGTGTGTGTGCGTGTGTGTAAAGAATATTCTTATCTTCGCTTTGTGCCACAGATCCTATACACCTGGCAGTTTTCTAGGTTTTGGCTCCACTCTGAAGCTTGCTGTTATTTCGCGATCTAAATGAAGGACGTTTGTGTCCCCTCACAAAATCCTTCCAGTTATCTAGCTAGTTATATTCATCCAGTTAATGCAGGTATCGAAAAACAAAACAACAGACAAAACCCCAAAACAAATTTTTAGTGAAAAGTTTTAGGATTATTTCTTACTTTGTAATTTTATTCCAGTTGATGTCTTCATTGAATATCCTGAATAAGTTTTTAAGCAGCTAGCCATAAAACAATATACCTGTAATATCTGCATATTTGTGGAAGTGTGAAAACTATAGATGTGGCTACATACAGAAAAAAAAACCTGAAGAAAATCAATATAAAACATAGATAATTTCAAAGCAACTGATTTGAAACTAACTTCCAAATATCTTTTAAAAATCTGAATCTAAAAAAATATTCTTTAGACCATTGGTTGACTGAATGTAAGCATTTTTTAAAGGAAAAAAATAGCAAAGATTTGAACACAGTACTTGTTATATTAATGTGGCACTAGAAACCATATAAAGGTTAAAAATTAGGAAAATCATTTAGCAAATGAAGGCATGTTCATTCATGAAGATGTTTTATTGTTAGAATAGGTAATTGACATGATAATGTATGTTCTTAATATTTTTGTAAATGTAAGGATACAGAGTTGTACAAACAATATGAATGCTAAAACACCATGGATTTTTAAATAATTTCATAGAAAATTAGAAGAAAATTTACTAATATTTCCATACTAGAAACACTTAGGAATGGTTTTGGTTAGTTTAAAAATGTTTTCCCTATTATTCCCCCTGCCACAATTTTAATGGCTCTGTACTTTTTATTAGGAAGATACATACAAGACATGTACAGAAGCACAGTTTAAGCTGTGTATAGTTGTTTCCAACCTCAGTTTATTCTTTCTCAAAATGAAGGCATTATCGTATCCCATGGCTCTGTAGCATAACAACCCTCGGAGTATTAAAAAAGAAAAAAAATACTTAAATACTTAAAGTGACTAATAAGAGTTATATGAATTTTAGCGGTGGCTTTTTGGTAGCTTTCTTATTAAAATAAGACTCTTATTTAGCGAGAAAACATGTATCATTGGTGATACAAAAGTAGAGGTTTCCCCTCCTGTAAAATAGCACCATGTCTGACTTGGGACCCTTAGAGAGTTATTCCTTTTGGTTAAAATGCTGGCCTCTAGAATTCCTCTTGAAAGTAAAAGTGGAGACTGCTAGAGTGCCAGCTCTCCTGAGATTTTTGAATCATAAAGAGTAGCACAGGAATTCTCAGACCAAATGTGCCCAGTGGGGAGGAGGGCCAGGGTTTAGGGAAGGGAGGCTTTCCCCATAGTTCAGCCCCAGGCGGTTTCCAGGGAACACTGATCACCACCCACTCAATCCTGCTCACAAACAAAAACACAAATAAGCCCAGGTCCACACGGTCTGTGCCTCAGGAGAAACAGGGTGGCCTAACGGGGGCTCAGCACCAACACTGTGGCCCTGAGAAATGACAGGCATCTCGGGAGATCTTCCTGTACCTTCACCCTCTCCACCCTGTGCAGAGAAGCCATGCTTTGCACCTGGCAGAGGCCTGGTGTGGATGGCTGGTTGGTCTGAACAAGCCCGTGAGAGAGTCAGCAGTTAGAAGCCAGGGGCTGGCTTTGATGAAGGCAGCTGAGCTCCATACTGTGGCTACAGGGAAACCTCCTCTGGGCCCTGGACCATCCCCGCACTGTCTCCAGCACTGGCGCAGACAGTTAGGAATTGACTGTATTCCACCAAATAGAGTCACTCATTTCTAGCAAATTTCCCAGCGTCCCCCCACTCCTTCGAAACTCCTCAGTGTGTACTTTTCCTGCCTGTATTAACAATCCGGGAGAAGGTAGGGGACAGGGAGCAGCAAGCTCATTCAGAGGACTTTCTGTGCAAACCCAAGAAAGAGACCTATTTGCAAGTCTGTGGCAGGGGCCCCCCTTCCTGCGCCTAGCCTGTCACTCTTCTGTCCAGTTTCCTGGGCTTTTGCGGGGGTCTCCACAACTATTTGCCTTTTTGCATAGAGAGGAAGGGGGCAGGAGGAGGAGCGGGTGAGGGAGAGGAGAGGAAAGGAAAACACAGTTGTGCCTTCTGGAGAACACGATTAGGACCCAGACATCGCGGTTATGGGTTTGTGGGGTAGTTGCTGTACTTCCTATAAATTCCAGTCTCATTTCACAACTTCAGCAAATACGCATTCGGTGGCTGTAGAAGAGTCATAGAATAGACAACCGTATCCTACATAAGTATCATTACAATCATGTAGAGGAATACAAGCGTTAACATATTGTGATGTATAATATAGCAGGTGCCCAATCTGTGACCCCCAAACCTTGTGAAATGTCAGGCTTTCTCCCCCTCCTTATTCTAATGGGTATTTTATTTTATAGGATCACAGTGAGTGACACAGAGTCTAGTAATTGCTGAAACTTATAGAGTATTTGCTAGAGGGCAGAGACAATTCCAAGGATGTACAACAAAAAGAAATTTTTAATCTTGTTGGTTTGAATCTCTGCAATCAGGTACAGAGCAAAGAATTAAAACCTTTAGAAACACTCATAAATTGGGATCACATGTGTTTGTGTATAAAGCACTCCTCTGTGTTATTGAAACCTTTTTGTCTTAAATGCATACACAAAAGACCATCTTAAAGGTATATATTTATAATATTTAAAAGCATGTTTTATATATTTATGCTACACAAAGCACTTTTAATTTCGTATGGCTTTCTGGGTGTGTGCATATTATTTTTCACTTAGTTTTGGTGACTTCTTAAGTCTGTTTTCCAGTCTTCTCCCCCACCCCAGCCCCGCCACCTTTCTCTTTCCCAATCTCTCTCTTTTCTTAAAGCAAGGCAGCTAAGTTGCCCTTAGTTTCAGACTTGAAAGATTTAGTAAGCAAAAATGCTTTATAACATTTTCAGTGGGAGTTCTTAACAGATGTATTCTTCCCCTTGAGGCTTTCCCTGCTGTTTGATCTTTTTCTCCAAAGCAATTCATTATAATATGATGGGTAAAACCCCAGGCGGGATAATTATTCCGAGTGGACTGGCAGCCAGAACACTGCATCCATCCTTCAGGACGAAAGCTGTCACCCTGCAAGGCTGCCCCAGCCAGTGTGGCTGAGGACTACTGAGGGGCCAGGGGAAGGGTAGGAGGGATGGCTCTTTGGATCAGGTGTTGAGTCAGAAGCTTGTAATTGGGCTGAGTTTCTTTAGAGCCACTGGAGTAAGCATTGCCCATGACCTTTAGGGAACAAAGCTTGGAGTGAGGCCAAAGGGGTAGACCTATTGCAGAATCAGGATGTCAGCTCAAGCAGAAATTTTGTTTTGTTTTTAGTTATTTCAAGTTGCCAGTTGCTGGTCTTTCTAGAGTGAAGTAATCAAGTCAACATAGAAAACTCAGCTCTTCTGGGAATAAGCCCCAGATTTGCTCTTTGTAAGGGGGCAAACCGGTATTTGTTCCTCTGGACCGTCATGTAAAGGGAGTCCTTTTTTTTGGGGGGGGGGGTTGTTCCAGGTGAACAAAGGCAGATAGAAAGTATTCTCACCTCCCTGTGACAGAGGCTATCGGAGAGGGTGGCAGGACTCTATCTCCAGTCTCCATGCCCCCCATGCCAACTCCCCACCATGCATCACTGTCTAAGAGCTGAGACATTGAGACTTCGGGCCTTATTCAGTCAAGTCCATGGTTGGCCATAGAAGGGGCTTTGGTCAACCAGGACGTCTGACAGTGCACAGAGGACAGTGGATTGGCAAGGGGTGGAATCGGGCTGGGCTCCCTTCAGGAACACTACTCTTCATTCTGTTTTACCACATCTGACTGTAGTCATTTTCACTCTCTAACAAATAGTGGCTTAAAACAAGGTGAAAGTATTATGTCAGTTCCATGGGTTAGGAGTCCAGGCGGGTTAACTGGGTCCTCTGCTCATGTTCTCACCCAGCTGAAATCAAGGTGTCAGACAGGGCTGCAGTCTCACCTAAGGTCTTCTTTCAAGTTCACAGCCGAGGCCAAATTCAGTCCTTACAGGTGTAGAATCGAGGCCCTCAGCTCCTGGAGGACTTGAACTTTCCCTGCCAGGTGACCTTCTTCACATCATGACCATTTGTGTCTTCAAAGCCAGCAGCAGGGTGTCTCTGATGACTTTCTCTTTTTCTGACCTGTACACCCCTTTTAAGGCACTTACCTGATTAGGAAAGGTCCAAAATGAGCTCCCTTTTGATGAACTTAAAGTCATATAATTAGGGACCTTAGTTATATCTCCAGAATCCCTTCACTCTTGCCAGATAATATAATTAATCACAGAATGATATCCTATCCTATTCAGAGGTCCTGTGCACTCTTTTTTTTTTTTTAACATCTTTATTGGAGTATAATTGCTTTACAATGGTGTGTTAGTTTCTGCTGTATAACAAAGTGAATCAGCTAGACATATACCTATATCCCCATATCTCCTCTCTCTTGCATCTCCCTCCCACCCTCCCTATCCCACCCCTCTAGGTGGTCACAAAGCACCGAGCTGATCTCCCTGTGCTATGCGGCTGCTTCCCACTAGCTATCTATTTTACATTTGTAGTGTGTATATGTCCATGCCACTGTGTCACTTTGTCCCAGCTTACCCTTCTCCCTCCCCGTATCCTCAAGTCCATCCTCTAGTAGGTCTGCGTCTTTATTCCCGTCTTGCCCCTAGGTTCTTCATGACCTGTGCACTCTTAAAGGGAGGGGCTTATACAGAGTATGTACCCCAGGGGCTAGGGATCTTTGGAGAATTCTGCCTGCCACACTGATTAGAACACTCCCTTTATTTCCTAGTGAAAATTTTTATGTTCTAATCAGCAGGTTGCTACTTTGGTTTGGATATTCTAACTAGGTCTTATAAGCATTTAGTTGTTTGTCCAGTAATGAAAGAAATTCAAACGAGAAACTCCTCAACTGGCATGTCACATTCATTGAGAATACTTTTATAGCTCTACACTTAATTGTAAGTTTTGTTAATATCACATCACCTTTATTCAGTCCAACTTGTATATATCAGAGAAGCCTAAAGGCATGGATTAAGAGATAAAAGTGACTTTAGAAATATTTAGTGGTTCCAAATTTGGGGGCATCAGAAAAAACTGTGTATGATAATCTCACACAAACATAAAACTATTAATTGAAAAAATAAAAAGCATAGATCTACAATGAATTCAATAACATTCTAATCTTGTATTTTATGAATCACAAAAATATCCACAGACATTTAAGAAATAGTAGTGTATGAGATGTGTATGTGTGTGTATATATATAAAACCTAATGTTTTATAATATATAGTTTTATATATATATATATATATATATATAATTATACATAATCTAATTTATTCCATCTATCAGCAGTTCTTGAAACACACAGATTTTTATAACCTCAGGCAATACATCTGTAGCTGCCTAGAGAAGAATTGATCTATTCTAGTTTATAGATGACGGGTGTATCATTAAATAAAACTGTAAAGAAAATGAGATAAGTTCATAGCCCTAAGGTCGAAGAGAAAAATGAAACTAGAATAAAGATCTCTCAGGCCTGTGAAATTTCTGAACATGTCACGCTGCTTAAACTTTGAACCACAAACATCTAAGTGTCTCTGCTCAGAGAAACTCTGCAAGTTAATAGATCCTCTCTGCTTGGTTGTGTTTGAGAAACCACACTCTCTACACAGTACAGGTTTACCTCTGAGATATTCAGTTCCAGGCCACTGCAGTAAAGGCAGTCACACAAATTTTTGGTTTCCCAGTGCATATAAAAGTTATGCTTACACCATACTGTAGTCTATTAAGTATGCAATAGCATTATGTCTAAAAAAGCAATGTATATACCTTAATTAAAAGATACTTTATTGCTTAAAAATGCTAACCATCATCTGAGGCTTTAGTAAGTCATCATGTTTTTTTTTTGCTGATGGAGGGTCTTGCTGCTGACTGATCAGGGTGATGGTTGTTGAAGGTTGGGGTGGTTGTGGCAGTTTCTTACAATAAGACAACAATGCCGTGTGCCATGTGGGTTGATTCTCATGAACGATTTCCCTGTAGCATGTGATGCTGTTTGACAGTATTTTACCGACAGTAGAGCTTCTTTCAAAATTGGAGTCAATCCTCTCAACCCTACCACTGCTTTATCACGTAAGTTTATGTCATATTCTAAGTCCTTTGTTGTCATTTTAACAATCATCACAGCATCTTCACCAGGAGTAGATTCAATGTCAGGAAACTACTTTCTTTGCTCATGCTTAAGAAACAACTCCTCATCCCATTAAAATTTTATCATGAGCCTACAGCAATTCAGTCACATCTTCAGGGTCCACTTTGAATTCTATGCCTTTGCTATTTCTGCCATATCTGCAGTGACTTCCTCCATTGAAGTCTTGAACCCCACAAAGTCATCTGTGAGGGTTAGAATCAGCTTGTTCCAAACACCTGCTTATGTTGATATTTTGACTCCTCATGAATCATGAATGTTCTTAATGGCATCTAGAATGGTATAATAGATCCTTTCAAGAAGGTTTTCAGTTGACTTTGCCCAGATCCATCAGAGCAATCACTATCTATGGCAGCTATAGCCTTATGAAATATATTTCTTAAATAATAAGACTTGAAAGTTAAAATGACTCCCTGATCCATGGGCTACAGAATGGATGTTGTGTTAGCAGGCATGAAAACAAAATGAATCTCATTGTACATCTCCATCAGAGCTCTTGGGTGACCAAGTACATTGTCAATGAGCAGTAATATTTTGAAAGGAATCTTTTTTCTGAGCAGTAGGCAGGTCTCAACAGTGGACTTAAAATATTCAGTAAACCATATTATAAACAGAAGTGCTGTCATCCAGGCTTTGCTGTTCCATTTAGAGAGCACAGGCAGGGTAGGTTTAGTACAATTCTTAAGGGCCCTAGAATTTTGGGGATGGCAAATGACCATTGGCTTCACCTTAAAGTAACCAGCTGTATTAGCCCCTTATAAGAGAATCAGCCTGTCCTTTGAAGCTTTGAAGCCAGACATTGACTTCTCTCTAGCTATGAAAATCCCAGATGGTATCTTCTCCCAACAGAAGGCTGTTTCGTCTACATTGAAAATCTGTTGAGTGTAGCCACCTTCACTAAACGTCTTAGCTAGGTGTTCTGTACAACTTGCCGCAGCTTCTACAGCAGCAATTGCTGCTTCACCTTATTTGCACTATTACATTATCAAGACAGCTTCTTTCCTGAAACCTCATGAACCAACCTCTGATAGCTTCAGACTTTTCTTCTGCAGCTCCCTCACCTCTCTTAGCCTTCATAGAATTGAGGAGAGTTAGGGCCTTGCTGTGGATTTGGCTTTGGTTTAAGAGAATGTTGTAGCTGGTTTGATCTTCTATTCAGATCACTAAATCTTTTTCCATATCAGCAATAATTTTGCTTTCTTATCATTTATGTGTTCACTGGAGTAGCACTTTCTAATTTCCTTCAAGAACTTTCCCTTTTCATTGAAAACTTAGCCAATTGTTTGTTGCAAGAGGCTTAACTTTCAGCCTATCTTGGCTTTTAACATCTCTTCCTCACTAAGATTAATCATTTCTAGGGTTTGATTAAAACTGAGAGATGTGCAACTCTTACTGTCACTGGAACACTTAGAAGCCATTGTAGGATTATTAATTGGCCTAAATTCAATATTGTTGTAGCATAGAAAATAGGGAGGCCCAAGGAGAAGGAGAGAGATGGGAACGGCTGGTCAGCAGAGCAGTCAGAGGACACACAACATTTATCACTTATACTTGCTGTCTTATGTGGGCACAGTTGTGGCACACCAAAATAATTATAATAGTAACATCAAAGATCACTGATCACAGATCACTGTAACAAATGTAATAATAATAAAAAAGCTTGAAATATTCTGAGAATTACAAAAATGTGACACAGAGACACAAAGTGAACAAATGCTGTTGGAAAAATGGCGCTGATAGACTTGCTTGACAGAGGGTTACTACAAGTTTTCAGTTTGTAAAAAACACAGTGTCTGTGAAGTGCAGTAAAGCAGAATGCAATAAAACAAAGTCTGCCTGCAGTTGGGAGCAGAAAACAATTGAGTAGGAAAGACAGAGAAAGATGAAACAGGGTTAATTCCAAGTTCCTCTTGAATGAGGTTTTCTTTCCATCATAAGTTTGTTGGAAGTAAATTAACTAAATGTAGAGCAAATTCAAATTCAGTTATAAATCAGAAAGCTTGCTTTAAAGCAAAATGCAATGACAAATCTCCTTGGATAATCTAGAGTTTGGGATTTTTGCATACAGTTCTCTTAAATCAAGATGGGAAATGGAGATTTGACTATAACTCCTAAATTAATTTTAAACAAATTTATTGAGATATAATTTTCAACATAAATTTACCTATATTATGATTTTTAGTAAATTTACTGAGCTTTGTAATGATCATCATAATCCACTTTTAGAACATTTTTATCACCTCAATAAGATACCTCATATCCTTTTACGGTTAATCTGCATCCCATTCCTAAATCCCTCCCTCTGCCTTAGGCCTAGGCATTACTAAAATACTCTCTGTTTCTATAGATTTGCCTGTTCTCAACATTTCATATGAATAGAATCACAGTATTTGGTCTTTTGCATCTGTTATCTTTTACTTAGTATAATATTTTTGAAGTTTATGTTGTAGAATTTATCAGAACTATATTCATTTTTATTGCTGATTAGTATTCTGTTGTATGGACACAGTTGTCCCTTGGTTTCTGTGAGGGATTGGTTTCAGGACCCACCGTGGATACCAAAATCCGTGGATGCTCAAGTCCCATAGTTGTCCCTCTTTATCTGCGGGCTCTGCATCCACAGATTAAACCAATCTCGGACCATAAACACAGTACTAAATTTATTGAAAAATTTTTGTGTATAAGAGCTGTGTTGTTCAAGGGTCATCTGTATCCCACAGTCTATTTAATCCATTCACCAGTTGGTGGAAAAGAGGTTGATTCCACTTTGTCCATTATGATAATCCTATTATGAACATTGGAGTATAAGTTTTTATGTGGATATATGCTTGTAATTCTCTTGGGTAGACAACCTGGGATGGAATTGCTGGGCCACGGAGTAAATTAAAGTTTCACTTTTAAGACCCAGCCAAAGTGTTTTCCAAAGTGGCTATTCCATTTTGTTTTACCCCATCAGTAACATTTAAGGCTTATATTTCTCTATATCTTCAACAATATTTGTTATTGTTTCTTTTTGAAAAAATCATAGCCATTCTAGTGGATGTGAAATGGTACCTCAATATGGTTGCATTTCTCTAATGACTAATGGTGTCGGCCATCTTTTTTTTTTTTTTTTTTTGCGGTATGCGGGCCTCTCACTGTTGTGGAGCACAGGCTCTGGACGCGCAGGCTCAGCGGCCATGGCTCACAGGCCCAGCCACTCTGCGGCATGTGGGATCTTCCTGGACCGGGGCACGAACCCGTGTCCCCTGCGTTGGCAGGCAGACTCTCAACTGCTGCGCCACCAGGGAAATGTCGGCCATCTTTTCATATACTATTAGCTATTTGTATATCTTCTCTGGTGAAATGTCCATTCACATCTTTTGCCTAATTTATGATGGGTTGTTTGTCTTACACAGACGGTCCCCAACTTACTGTGGTTAGACTTAAAATTTTTTGACTTTACTATGCTGCAAAAACAGTGCACATTCAGTAGAAACTGTACTTTGAATTTTTATCTTTTCCAAGGTTAGTGACAGACAGTACCACACACTCTCCTGATGCCACAGTGCTCAGTCACCTGCACGATCACAAGGGTGAACAACCAATACACTTACAGCCATTCTGTACCCACACCACCATTCTCTTCTTCACTTTCAGCACAGTATTCAATAAATTGCATGAGATATTCAACACTTTATTATAAAATAGAGTTTGTGTTAGATGATTTTGCCCAACTGTAGGCTAATGTAAGTGTCCTGAGCACATTTAAGGTAGGCTGGGCTAAGCTGTGATGTCCAGTAGGTTAGGTGTATTACATGCATTTTTGACTTAGATATTTTCAACTTACGAGGGGCTTATTGGGATGTAAACCCATTGTAAATCAAGGAAGATCTGTATATGGATCTGTAAGAGCTCATTGGATAGTCTTAATATAAGATTTTTTAATCAAATATGATTTGCAGATATTTTCTTTCAGTTTATGCATTGTCTTTTTATTTTCTCAATGATATCTTGACGTACAAAAGTTTTGAATTTTGTGAAGTCCCATTTATTGCTTTTTTTTAATGTATCCTGCTTTTATTGTCATATCTAAGAAAGCTGTATCTAACCCAAAGTCTTGAATATGTTATCCTATGTTTTCTTCTAAAAGTTTTACAGTTTTAGCTCATACAGTCAGGTCTCTGATCCATTTTGAGATAATTTTTGTGTGTGGTGTGAGGTAAGGGTCTAAGTTCATCTTTTGGCATGTGGATATCCATTTGTCCCAGAACCATTTGTTGAAAAAACTTTCCTGTCTTCATTGATGTGCTTTGTTACTTTTGTTGAAAGTCAATTGACCATAAATACAAGGGCCTAAATCCACTTTCCAGTGTGACTTTGATCTTGCCTTTGAGCCCAACAATAAGACAGTGTGACAAGGAACTGGAGATTTATGGTCATCTATCTGCTTATTTCCTCCCCCTTCCCCATTTGTTGGGATGGTCACTGCCATACTCAGTGCTATCTACTCAGACTTGTGCAAAAGATCAGCACTATCTCATATATGTTATGTTTTGTTTTGTTTTGTTTTTTAATTGGCTTGCAACATGTTAGCATATATCTTCCCAAGGAAAAAAATTAATGACAAAATGTTATTTCAGAGACTTTCCTTCCAACTTTGGATTAGTTAGAAACTACATCAAATAAGATAATGCATGTGAAAATGCTTCAAAACCATGAAATGCCAAACAAATGTTAGGAATTATCATTATTGCATGCAGGGGATAAGAGTAAACAGAAGCAACAATAATGCTTTTAGAGGGCTTAAATAGACAAAATAAATGACAATGTCAACATAAGAAGGTAAAAACCATATTTGCAGATAATCTACCTGGGGGTTATTGGAAGTCAACTTTATCTGCATTACCTAAAATGTTAAGGAGTTGGGTCAGGATCAAATAGGTTCCTCTTGTTTGGTTGGATATGGAAGATGAAGTTGTCTTAGTAATCGGTAGTTTCTACCTCTTGAAGTGAGGTAGAAACTTTGCCCTGAGATATTGATTTCTCTTGTTAATAGATGGCCCTCCTTCAAGGGTGTAGATAGAATTGGCGACTGCTTTCATAATGCCAACTGAAGTATGCTGATAACCCCAAATAAACTAAAATCTCTCCTCCACACAGTGAGATATATGACTTGAAATTTCCAGGGTTAGTGAACACATTAAGGGCACTTTATGAAAGTCTACGCATTTGTACTGATGGAGGCATTGCTACTTGGACCCAATCAAACACTTTGCTAGGAAGATAGCCCTTATTCATCCCCTTGCTATCTACTGTCATCCAGCAGATAACTAAGTCCTGGAGGTTTGCACATAGGCCAGATCAAATTTGGAGAGAAGGAAGTAGGGGAAAGTGGTAGAACACTGTGCAGATGGTTGCCAGAGTGGGTAATACAGAGATGGAGAGGTCCAGGCAATTAACAGGAATTAAAAGGGCGTTTGCTGCCCTGGAGGGCAGGAACGAGATCCCAAATGGAGGAAAAGTGGAGGCGGGTAGTGGTACTGTGTTCCTAAAGCAGAATTTTGCCTCTGAGAAGCCTGACTCTATTAATGTTGGACATTAATATTTTCAGCTGGAAGACTACTCTGAGTTCTCAATTCTTAGATTGTTCACTACATCATTTTATTTAGTGTTTCTCAAGCACCCCATTCCTGCATCCAAATCCTGGCTGTTTCATGGCAGTATGTATTATATTTTATTGACCACAGCTCTTAAAGGAAGGTTATTTTTGTGCTCCTTGTTTTATAGAACAGAGAGGTTGGAGTCTTTCTCTAATACAAGGCATTAGAGGTAGATCCATGATTATAATTATAACTTAGAGACCCTTAAACTACATAGCTTCAGACAATCCTGTCTAAAAAAGCTTAAATATCAGAAAATTGTGAAGAAACTAAAGCCATTGGAATTTTACAATGGCCCCAGATTCAATCCTTAAAATAACTTTCTGTGAATACTTAAGCGGTTGATGCCTCGAGCCTGTGGGCTCAGGAAGATTGGAGGAATGCAGCAATCATTTTTTAGTTCTCTTCATTCCATGGCTCCCTGTAGGTTTGTTAATAAATCAAAGCACATATGGGGAGTAAAAAGGCAGAGGAAATGGGGAGGGGCTCTAAGCTCAGAGATAAAAATTGCCAAGAAAGAGCCCGCCATTATAAAAGTAGAAACAAGGAGCAGGAAGACAGAAGAGGGAAGTAATAAACAAGAGGAGTCATCATGGTGCCCTGCTGTGACACACCACAGGGGCTGGAAAACATTCCACATTTGATATTAGAGAAGAGGAGAAGGCAGGGAACACACTCTGAGAATAACCTCACCACCTATTGCAAAGGCTTCCATGCTGGGCTCATGGGCAAATGCAAAACAGAGACCTCAACGGCCAGTGTCCTACACCCTAAATGATCTTCTCACCAACATCCGTGGGCTAGTCATTCTGGAGCAGGTTTATATTGGTCCTCTCCACGCCGTCCAGAATCAGCTCCTGACTGTCCACTGTTATCTCTCTGCATCCTTCTATTTATCATGCCCTTAAGATCATTGTATGCTGACAATTTAATAGGGAGCTTTCATATGTCTCAAATATACAGGTATATAAAAATTGGAATTTAAAGGAGCTATTCTCTTTGACTTGGCCCTGGTATCCTGATTGCCTTATGTTGGGCCCATCCTGATTTTGTCTTGGCCCTAAGCATTTGGGCAGGTACCTTTTAATGGCTGACTTGGATTCCCTTCTGTTGCACCACCTCCAGGGTTTTTCTCATAATAGTTTTTCCTTTTGCAGCAATTCTTAATCTCATCCAACTTGCTTTTTTACTGATGCTAGATTCTTTGGCTGGTCTGGCCAGGTAACCACATTCATCAGAGTAAAGAGACAGGGAAAGATTTAGAACTGTTTGGAAGGACATTGGTGCCTTTTATTACCTATAGTTCCATATACTTCTACCTTTAGGCAGCCTCCTTCCTCGGTGGTGCCCCCATGTAACCACACCACCCTATCATTCCTCAAGCTTTGGTACCGGTATACCATCTTCCTTTCTACTCCTCTGTCATCAGCCACCATCCTGGTTGTCTTTTTTCTCCATGTGGAGAGATTCTTGCCTTCTTACACCCCAACAATGTCTGTCCCACCCCCTGAGTCACTATCTACAGGATCACACTCAGGACATTGGCACAAGTTGGGAAATCTTAAACTCCAATATTCCTACTTCTGACCATAATTATCCCTACATTTTTCTCCTTCCCTAGTTCCCTATATGCAGGTTGTCTAAGACTTCTAATTATCAGCTTCTTTTATTTCATTCAGTCCACTACTTCCTTCCTTCTGTAGCCCAACCTCTCCACAATGAAATACTTAATGTTTCATTAGACTTTTTGGTCTTCTCAGCATTCTCATGGCCTTGCAAATCAGTGTCAATCCAGCCATTCATTTACCCTTCCTAGAGATTAGCTGATAAATGCCACCCTCACCCCCACTCATTCAGCTGTATAGACCTCTGTTACTACAACTCATAGTCTCCAATCTCTAATGAGCCTCCATTTGGTTTGAAAGTTCTTTTTTTTAAATTTTTAATTAATTCTTACTGGAGTATAATTGATTTACAATGTTGTGTTAGTTTCTGCTGTACAGTAAAGTGAATCAGTTACACAGATACATATATCTACTCTTTTTTAGATTGTTTTCCCATGTAGGTCATTACAGAGTATTGAGTAGAGTTTCCTTTGCTATACAGTAGGTACTGGTTTGAAAGTTCTTTTACACAATTCTGGCTTGCTTGTTTCCTCGATTACCCACAAGGATATGCCAAATCACTAGCACTCTTCTCATCCTCACCTACCCACTTGCCCTTCATTGGCATCAATGATGGTGACCTTGCTTCTCCTTTTCTGAGAAAATGAGAGCCATCAGGCATAACTCCATCAGTGTTCCACTCTTGCAGTTCAGAGAAGAGAAGAGCTTGTTCCTGAAATCAGTCTTTAACCTGCACTGTGGACCCTGTTACCTCCCTGCATCGTCTCCCTTAATTTTCTCTCTTCTCTGTGTTTTGATCCTCTCTCTCCTTCTCACTCTTCCTTCCAACCTACAAATATATTCAAATATTTCCTACTTAAGATAATAAAATAGAAAACCTTCCATGATCCTGCACCTTTCTTACTACTGTTGTGCTATCTTTCCTTCTTTTTAGAGTAAAGAGTTTTAAAAAAGATTATTTATATTCTTTGTCCACATGTCCTATGTCAAATTTGCTTATTTTTACTGTTTACTATTCTTATCAAATGTGCGCAAAATCTTAAAAGTTGAATAGTGTCCATGGATAATGATGAAAATACTATTCTCTTGAATACTGTTCAACCCCCCACCCTTGTTTTCCCATTCTCAAACATTTTTATCTTTTTCTTCAAATATTCCTCTCTAAAACTATGCTCCCATTAAGCCACCCTTCATGCCCCTGTTCTTATTTCTTGGGAATAATCTATATCTATGTCTAACTACATTTTTTTTTTTTTGCGGTATGCGGGCCTCTCCCTGTTGCGGCCTCTCCTGTTGCAGAGCACAGGCTCTGGATGCACAGGCTCAGCGGCCATGGCTCACAGGACCAGGCACTCCGCGGCATGTGGGATCTTCCCGAACTGGGGCACAAACTCGTGTCCCCTGCATCGGCAGGTGGACTCTCAACCACTGCGCCACCAGGGAAGCCTTAACTACATATTTTTTTATCTCTCTGAAACTATTAATTCTAGTGTTGTTGTTTGTTTGACCTTTCCTTGTGGTGTCAGTCTCTCTCTGCTGTGTTAGGGGCTTTCCTCACATGACTGGTGGTCTTTGCTTATTCATTTGCATTTAAGAAAGAGTCACCCATCAGCTCCTTGGAGATTTTGTGGGATGGACAGACTTGTGTCAACTGGTCAGTGATTGGGCTGGAGCCTGCCCATTGCGGTGATGAGGAAGATCAGATGTTAGTGTATCTGACATTTTCTGGAATAGAATCCTTCAAACTCTAAATTGTGTGTAGGTCTAAGCCCTAGCATTCTAGGGCCCATAAATAGTCAGGGGACCCAGAGATCTCATCAGTTAGTATAATGATTTAGCTGTTTAACATATATGGGGCTTTTTGCCCATGTCATGATCTGTTGATGCCAACTTCTGAACCCTTTTCCGGTTATTTGTCCTAGTCCATTTGAGCTGCTATAACAAAATACCACAGAGTGGGTAGCTAATAAACAACAGGAATTTACTTCTCACAGTTCTGGAGGCTGGAAGACCAAGATCATGGTGCCATCATGGTTGGGTGAGGGCCCTGTTCCAGGTTGTAGACTTCTTGAATACTCACATGATGGGAGCGACTGGGGAGCTCTCTGGGGTCTCTTTTATAAGAGCACTAATCCCATTTCTGAGGTTTCTGCTCCCATGACCTAATCACCTCCCAAAGGCCCCTCCTCCTAATACCATCATATGGGGCATTAGGGTTTCAACAGATGCCTATTATGGGGCCACAAACATTCAGCCCGTAGCACTGAAATCATTTTTTTCTCTTTGGTATTTACACAGTTGCTATTTACGTTTCTCTGCTGACTTTTTCCTTCTAAAAATTTGTTGACAGGTATTATCTGTTGTGTCCTCTCCTGTCCTTTACTCTTATAGTATGCAAATTTTAACTTCTTTACACTCATTATACTAAATATAACATAGAGAGTAAATACTCTCAGTTATCAAAGAAGCAGAAATAAATAACGTTCAATCCACTATGTTTAAATGGAAATCTCCCAATTCACCTTTTAACCTATTATAGTCAGATTTCTGGCCCCAGTCTCCATGTAAAAGCCAGTGACATCCTAGTTCCTAAATCTAATGTACTGTTTTCAGTTTTTCTTACTTGTCCTCTGCAACTAGTGTCTGTTCTTTTCATAAAACTTTCCTCTCTCTTGGTTTCTATTAAACCACCGTCTTGGTTTTCCCTTTTTCCTTTTTCTTCAGTCATTCTTAGTCCAAATTGCTGGTTCCTCTTCTTTGCCTGTCTCTTTAAATATAGTTTTATCAATGTCATATTCTTGGTTCTCCCTGTCTTCTTCCTATCGATGTCCTAAATTTCCTCAGTATCGAACCAACTTTTTCCATTTTCTTTTTCAGTTTCAGAAAATAACTTTGCCTTCCTCCTCCAAAGAGACAAAAGAAATAATCAGATAGGTTCTCCTGCAACTTTATGCTATGCATTCTATAACCTAATCTTATCTGTACCCACTTTTGCTTCCATTTTTACTTTGTTTTGTTATAGATTCTTATTTTCTTATCTAAACCCAATTCCTGCACTACCACCCTGGTCTCTTCCCCTCTCACTGTTTCACCATATTATTGATTATGTCTTTTCTTTCTTATGTCTTCAATGTCTTTACTGAATTTTTGACATCAGTATGTCACCATGGTCAAGACTTTCCCATTTTATAAACAAAACAAAATGACACCAAACCATTTTTTCTCTATCTACCAAAGAATTGTTTATACATTTCATTCCCATTTCCTCATCTCCATTAACATCTCAACATCAACCTTAATTTCAGTCTCATTGGTACAAGCAAGCAGATTTCACCAAAGTCACAATGATCCTGTTACTAAACCCAGTAGACAAATTTCAGTTCCTATCTTAGGTAGATTATCAGTGACATTTTACTCTCTTGGCTGTTTCTTTCTTCCTTTCTTTCTTTTCTTTTCCCTTCCTTCCTTCCTTCCTTCCTTCCTTTCTTCTTTTTAAAATAGTTTTCTTTATTTCAGCCTTTTTTTTTTTTTTTTTTTTTTTGGCCATACCATGACGCATGTGGGATTCTAGTTCCCTGACCAGGGACTGAACCCGTGCCTCCTACAGTGGAAGCACAGAGTCTTAACCACTGGACCGCCAGGGAAGTCCCCCTTGACTGTTTCTTAATTCTTTAAACAGTTTCTGGCCTCAGCTTCTGTGGCAACAGATTGTCTTGATTATCCTCCTACCTTCATGGCCCAGCCTTCATTTTCTCCTTTGTAGTCTTCTTCTCTATGTAGTCATTAAATGTTGGAGTTTGTGTAGCTTCATCCTAGCCACTTTTGACTTCTCACTTAGTGTATTTTCCCTCTCCCATGGCCACAACTACCATGGGAGACATTTACTTTTTTAAAATCTCAGGCTCAGTTGAAGGAAGAACTCACCATTAATTAATGGCAACACAAAGCTGAATGTATTTCTGACTCATAAGGGAGAGTTATGATCCTTTTAGACACAGTCTCTCCAAACAAAGCAGACTACTGATTTTACCTTGGAGTTTTAGGAAGTATCCTGTTCAGTGAATGGGCTGACATTAGCTGGAGAAGCATGGCTACTTGGGTAAGGCTGCTGAAACTGGTTGACTTCTCAGTGTGTTCACTGGGCTGAAGCTCTTGCCAACTGATTGTCTTTCAAAAGAGGGGCCCTGTTGCTCATTGGCCTGCTTTCAAAAACCTGTTCTCTGAGCATGTTTTCATTGATTGATTAAGCCTATTTAAAACTGGTTGTAATGGTAACTAGTTACCATAGCTACAAAACAATAAGTCTATTCCAACGAGTATGGGAATTATTAAATTCTTCCTTGAACTATTTAAAAAAACAAGAAACAAAAGTGAACTTCAAATCTCCAAACATGTATATGTTGTTGCTATTTGGATATCTCAAAAACACCTAAATTCAACATGCCCAAAACCAAATGCGGGTTCTTCCTCGCAAACTTGATCCTTCTCTTGAAAGACTCATCTATCCATCTAGATCAGGAGTTGGCAAACTTGCTGTAAAGAGCCAGATAATAAACCTTTTAAGTTTTGTGGACCACACAGTCTCTGTCATGACTACTCAACTCTGCCATTCAAGTATGAAAGCAGCCATAGACAGTACATAAAGAGACAGGCATGGCTGTGCTCCAATAAAACTTTATTTACAAAAACAGGCAATAGCCCAGGACTTAGGATTTCCTGCCATAGTCTAGCTGTCACTGATCTAGATGGTCCAGCCATTAACATAGGAATTACTTTGGACCTCCCTTTCTCTATCATGTACCATGTCCTACATATGCCAACATGTTATCAACTTTGCGTTTTGCATTTATTGTTCTGTTTTATCAGAACAGCATGCCCTCTTTGCTGAGAAATATGCCTAGAAAATAGCAGTGCCTCCCAATAGGACCTTACCCCTAACCATAATGTTTTTTTCTAGGGATGGACAAGTGATTGAAGTTTAACTAATCAGGGAATTTTTTTAAATGGAGTTAAATTTAAAAGAAGATTCTTTCTTCTCTGACTGTAAAGATGGGAACCTTGGACTGCTGGCAGGATTCCCCCCGACCCCTGCCTCAGTCCTCACTCTTGGTTAGTCTATTATTTTGGCAGGCAAAGAGCCTACTGTACTGAGAGATAGATGGCAAGAAGACCCTGGGCACTGTGTCCCTGGCTTCAGTCAGTGCCATCCCTGGGTTTCCTGAATTTGGGGAAACTGTAAGCTAATAATACTCCCCCTACCTCTCTCTTTTCACCCATATGACAGTTCAAGTTACATGTAACCAAGGAATCCTGACTAATAGACTTTCTAAACATCTATTAAACCCATTCACTTTCCTTTTTTCATTATCTTGCCACAATGTAAAGCTCCTACCATCTCATTCTGAGACCACAGAATTGTATCCCTAATACTCTAGCTCTCTTGGCACCTGCATTACTTTCTTAAAACTGCAGTCAAAATAATCACATTAAAAAAAATCTGAACATGGCATTTCCTAGCAAAAAACCTTTCAATGTTTTCCTATTGCCCTTTAGGATAAAAACAAAAACTTTTCCCATGTTTTTTTCCACGTCCAACTTCCCCCTCCTACACCATGTCCCTCATCCCTTCTGCTCCAGACACTCATGCCTTCTTCCAGTTCTTGATGCCACATTCACCTCAAGACATTCGTATATGCCGTTCCTTCCTTCTGAAATACTGTTCCCTTAACCCTCTTCATCTAGGTAGCTCCCATGCATCATTCAGCTCTCAACTCAATTTCATGCCCTTGGCAAAACATTCCTTCTCTCCACAGACCAGATCAACCCGCATTTTCCTTCACCGTACCTTTTATACTATGGTGTTCCTTCAGAGATTTCAGCATATTTCATAGTTATATAATTCTTTGGATAATCATTTCATTTAGATCTAAATGTCCCCCAACTCTATAAACGCTAGGAAGGCAAGGATTTTGTCTGATTTGCTAATACCAAATTTCCAGTTACCTGTGATAGGCAGAATAGCCTTCAAAGATGCCTGCACCTTGATCTCTGGATCTTGTGAATACCTTACATAGCAAAAGAAACTTTGCAGATTTAATTAAGGTTATGGCCCAGTCTACTCACATGACTCCTTTAAAAGCAGAGACATTTCTCCGAGAGACACCTCAGAAGAGGGAGACAGCAGAGAGATGTGGCAGAAAGGAAGTCAGAGAGATCTGAAACATGAGAGGGAGAGGGACTCCACCTACAGATGCTGAGTGTGCCCGATAGAAAGCATGACAAAGAATGCAGGCCACCTCTGGGTGGAGACGAAAGCTGGTCTGACAGCCAGCAAGGAAATTGGGGCCTTCAGAATCCACAAGGAGGCGGATTCTGCCAATAACCTGAATGAGCCTGGAAGCATGTTTGTCCCCAGAGGCTCCAGTAGGGAACACAACCCTGCTGACACCTTGATTTCAGCCTGGTTAAAGTTGGAGCAGAGAAACCATCCCCAACCAACCCAGACTTCTGACTAAGAGAACTGGAAGATAATAAATGTGTATTGTTTTAAGCCTCTCAATTTGTGGCAATTTGTTAGCACAGAAAGCTAATATACTCCTCAAATGTGCCTGACAGGTACTAAGTGCTCAATAAACATTGAATGAGTGGACAAATGGGCAATCTCATTTGCTTCTAAGAATTCAGCTGCTCGTAGGTCAAAGTTGGGGACTTCTAGCCCACATCTGTCTCCTAGGCTCCATGCCTTATATGTTCAGCTGCCTAGCAGAGAGAGCTTCCTCTGTGCTCCACAGACACCTCGAATTTGATGTGTCCAGACATGAACCCCTTTTGTTCCCCCATCTATTCTGATTTTCCGTCATTGATTTTCTCCCTTCCTTTACTCTCCTCATTCAATGCGTTCATAATTCCTATGAATCTATCTTATTAGCACTCTCATTTCCTTCTTATCCTCTAAGCCATTGCTTCTCTTAGTGTTCATGTTCTAACCAAGCCTTGACTGTCTAAGACATTTCAAGTCTTATATCTCTTCTGTATCCTTCTCTCCCTCTTTCTCAGGCTGTATGTCCCTATAGATCTACATATAATATTCTCTACTACTGCTGCAGGCCACTATTCATGGTGCTGCTGTCCTGGTGATTCTGGACCCCCTTTCAAGACGCAATCCAAGTGTCATCTTCTCAAACTTTTAATGCCAGCTCCTGGCTCCACCCACCCATCCAGGTAGCCTTGAGCCTTGTGTCCACTCCATCCTTTTCTATGCATTATTTGTATGACCCATTACCTATTATTAAATCTATGTGCCTGGCTTACTGCCCTGGGCTTTTTCAAGTGTGCATCCTGGAGCCTGGCAGAGGACCTGGGATATGGCCATACATTACTAATGCTGGAGAAATGAATGCAGGAATCAATGACTTCTCTTATTGCCTGGTTTTGTGTCTGAACAGTTCTAGACAAGTGCTACGTAAAGTGTGCATCTCAGAACAGCAGCAAAAGCAGCACCTGGAGAAATGCAAATTCTTGTTCCTCCTCCCACCCCCACCCTTCACCAACCAGAATTTCTGAGAGTGGGACCTGCAAATCTGTGTATAACCAAGCCCTCCAACTAGTATGGTATCACTTATATGTGGAATCTAAAAAATACAACAAACTAGTGAATAGAACAAAAAGAAGCTGACTCCCAGATATAGAGAACAAACCAGTGGGGAGAGGGGAGGGGGAGGGGCAAAATAGGCGTAGAGGATTAAGAGGTACAAACTATTAGATATAAAATAAGCTACAAGGATATATATTGTAGAATGGGGGATATAGCTAATATTTTACAATAACTATAAATGGAGTATAATCTTTAAAAATTGTGAATCACTATTATGTACCCCTGTAATGTATCTAGTACTTTAGCAATGATACATCAATTAAAAAAATAAAATAAAAAAATAAACAAGCCCTCCAGGTAATTCTGATGCACCCTAGTTTGAGAATTACTGCTGTAGAATGTTCCTTGGGTTAATTTTTTGAGAATCCAGTAGAATGCTTCCAACTCAGCTGAGCTTCCACTGCAACCAACCAAAAATAGTGATTAGAGAAAAGGAGGGCAACAGAAGATGCCCCGGTCCTGGACGAGAGAGCTCCAGTACCTGTCCACCACCGGGAATTACATAGGCATATTTGATACACAGACAGCGAAGGTCTAAAGGTAAACTGAGGATCAATTTTATGTTCTGGAATTCAAATTGAGGCAGAGCATTTTTGTGGTTTTGCTTTTATGTTTAAATGGCACTAGTGGAATGTTGCCCTTCCACAAAACATGTTAGAATAAAAGAGAAAAGGGTGGAGATCTGTTTAAAGAACTCCAGAGAGTAAGCTGAAGGATCTGCAGATTTTTTCCTCCAATGGTAGGTTCTGGCCACAGAGAAAAGTAGGAAAATCCAGAACTAGTTTCTTTTTTTCTCAGAATTTGGCTTTTCCCAGCCAATAATTGACTTCTGGACGCTGAGCCTGACTGTGTGGTCCTGGTATTCTTGTAAGAGTAGTTTTTCATGAGTCAGTGTGATTATCACTGGGGCACATTAAGACAAGGAGGATCAGGAGGCAACCTGGCTCTGGGGGGAAAAGGGAACCCCCTAACCACCTTCCTAAAACCCTGCTGGTGACAAAATATCTCATATCTTCTCACAAGGGATCAGATCTAGCCAGGAGAATAACCACGTGGGTCTCACTTACCTTTTTCTTACAGATGTTAGTGGTATGCATGTCTGTCTGTGTGTGCATGCACTCACATGTAAGTATTTTTCTTTGACTTTTGCTATAGACAGTAGCGACAGAAGCGTGTGATTTTTCAGCAAAGACCTACTGTATAGCACAGGGAACTATACTCAATATCTGGTAATAATCTGTAATGGAAAATAATCTAAATAGAATATATATATATGTGTGTGTGTGTGTGTGTGTGTGTGTGTATGTATAACCGAATCACTTTGCTATATACTGGAAACTAACACAACATTGTTAATCAACTGTATTTAAATAAAAATTTATAACAAAAGAAGCATGTACTTTTTTACCTATAATTCCACAAATAAGTAATCACAAATGGTGAAAATAAAATCTCTGAGTTTTCTCAGTTACTGACTTATCCTTTTAACTTCTTTCTTCCAAGCAGTATTTATATAACACTCTCTGAAAAGCAATGCTTATAATTGTACCCAAGTGAATCATTGTAGTTTTCAGCAATTCCAGGAGGCAATGGAGACATATCAAGCCTCTGAAAAAAGACGGGCTCCACTGAAGTAATTATACTCACTTGGCCCAAGTGAGGCTGGCGTGGAAAGAACACTAGCATTCCTCAAACCAAGGCATGCTGTTTTCCATTCTTTGGGATTTAAACATATTTTTTTAGTCAAATTATTAAAATTTAAGAAATATCTGTTGAGTTCTTTTAAGTGGGGATTTTAAGCATTTATTTTCTTTAGAAATTTGCATGAGTATTTGGATAGAAAATTAAGAGAAAGCTTTATGTGATTCTACAAAAATAATGATTTCTCAATCACCTAAAATAATTCCATAAAATTACCACTTGCATTTAAAATTGCACTAATTATCTTCATGACATTTGTTAATTATGTTGGTCATTGCCTTCAGTATGGGCTACAGGTTAAACGAGAACAGCAGCATTTAGATATTCCTTTTCTAACATCTGGGTGACTAATGAATCAGCTTCAGATTCGAGATGACTTTTTGAGGAGATAACTGCCTTTTGCTTTCTTGGTAAAAAGTCAAGTATATTAGAGAAACATGAGCAGATTGCCTTAAATGCTCTGGATATTACCAGAAATAGATGAAGAAAAACTACTCCTTTGGAAATTTTGTACAGTAATCAGGCTTAGAGGTTTTAGATTTCCATCATCCAAGAATCCAAGTTAATTGGTTCAGCATGCCATTATACTAATGAGAGCTGGTCCCTGTTCTGCACCTCAGCTAGCCGTGATACCTAGAAGACCAAGATTCAGAAGTAATTCTATCCAGCAGGAAATTCAATGGCAAAGGAAACTTCCCCAACTTTTTTTCCTCTTTCCCGTGTGCTCTAGAAGTGATGGATTTTTTCTTCTTTTAGTTACTGCTCAGCCAGGGGTGGTTTTTAATCACTTTGGAAACTGTGACTCTCAGGCCACAAAAGAAACAACTCTTACACGATTAATGTCTCAAGGCAGAATTGTCTTGAAACATGGAATGGCTCTTTTCCAATTTTAAAAATAAATTCAAGGCTTATTCTCAAGTCTCAAGATAGCTTTCCATTAATATGAGCCTCTGACACCTTTGGTTTCTGTCATCATGGTGTTATTTTTATTAACTTCCACACCCCTGCTCCCCCTGAACAATTCCCAGACCCTCTCCTTCTTCCTCTTTTTGCTTCTGTTACCATTTGGCTGCTGTCCTCACCTTCTCCATCCTCCTGCACTGATCTACAGTGAAGAAAACGCCCCAGAGTGAAACTTTAGCCTCTGCCCCCTGCCGCTCCTCCCTTTGGCCTCACTTTCAGATTGGACAGCACCAAGGAGAATCCATGCCCAGATGCCCCCATTGGTTAGGAGAGCTCCTGGCCAGGGAACACAGTGAATCCATCAAGTACTGTGGGGTGCAGGCTGCTGTGAGTACTGGTCCAAAATACATAAGAATGACTTGCTGTGAAGGCTCCAAAATAACTTCTGACTCCCCAGGGGAAGTTCTTAGAAAGATTGGAACATAAGTCAGGTATCCTACACGATTTTTTTTCTTTCCTGTAGAGAAAAAAATCATGTGCACAAGACTCTAGTTTAGAAACATGTTAGCACTTTAAAGGAGGACCTGCGTGGGACAATGTGTGGATGTAAAGGAGCAGTCTGGGGGAAGAGATCCAGGCTCTCTGGGAAGAGCTAGAGGGAGATGATATTGGCAAGGAGGGTCTTCAGATCAGCCCGTATAGAGCTTCTCATTTGTCTAGCCCCACATATAACAAAATCTCCCAAGAAGATGAAAACTATGCCGTATTCAGTTGTGTGTTAAAGATAGAAGCCTAATCCCTAAGATCACCTTGCGCTTTACAGAGTGTTGGCTGGCTTCCCATTGCTCAGCCATAGAGAGGCAACTCTTGCCCTTCATCTCTCCAGTGTGCTCCTGTGGCCTACCCACCTCCCGTGGTGGCATTTCTCCAAGTTGTCATTGCAACAAATGACATTAGGGTGATATTTTTGCACTTAAAGCACTTGATTTTCTTACAGCACATTGAGTCATATACTCATAGTATTTTACATTTGCCAAAGCTCCCCTTTTGGATTTCTTTTTACAATAGGAATGATGAAGAAGTTTATATACGTGTGTGTGTGTGTGTGTGTGTGTGTGTGTGTATATATTTTTTTTCAGTTTGCAAACAAGCTGAATATATGTGGTATGCTTGCTCCATTGTAATCCAGGTGAGATTTTTGAGCTTTGTAGGCTCCCTTGCTTGGTCAGTCTGACTGAAACCGTGCACCTCAGACTGGGACTTGAGCCCTCATGCCGGGAGTCGAACCTGGCCAAAACCCTGATTGGGACTTGAACCCCTGCAGCTGGGACTCGAACCCGGCCAGTACCCATGGTCTTCCAACTGAGATCACATACCTGGTTTCAGGACTTAATGAAGCTCAGGCTTTTGATGTCTCATCGCAAAAAGAGTTCAGTGAGAGACAAAGTGATAGATAAGAAGTGGATTCATTTAAAGAGAAACACACTCCATAGACAGACTGTGGGCCATCTCAGAAGGTGAGAAAGGTACCAGGGTATAGGGTTGTCAGTTTTTATAGGGGTGGATAATTTCATAGGCCAGTGAGTGGGAGGAGTATTCCAGCTATTTTGGGAAGGGGTGGGGATTTCCAGGAATTGGGCCACCGCCCATTTTTTGATCCTTATGGTCTGCCTTGGAACTGTCATGCCTCCTGTGGGTGTGTCATTTAGCATGCTGATGTGTTACAGTGAGTGTATACTGAGGCTCCTCAAGGTCTAGTGGAAGTCGACTTGTCCGCCATCTTGGACCCATTTGGTTCTAATCAGTTTATGTCATGTCCTTGGGCTCTGTCATTCTTTCAAAGGTTGTGCCCTGCCCCCTTCCCTCCTATTTCATGTCTATTCCTGGACATGTGCCCATAGCAGGGTGCACTGGGCTGGTATTGGCAAATAATTTTATGGCCAGAAACTCCACATTTCTCCAGCTCTTGCAGTTCCAGTCATCTTCTTGAATTCATCAATTGGATTGCAATCCAGGAATTACGGTTCTCCTCCCTTAATGTTGGAAAGTTGGAACCCTCCTTGCTGGTCCCAGGCTCCATAAAGAAAGAGATACAAAAATAAACAAAATTGAAACAGGAGGGAAGAGGGCAGGGCACAACCTTTGAAAGAATGACACAGCCAAAGGACATGACATAAACTGATTAGAACCAAATGGGTCCAAGATGGGTCCAAGTTGACAAGTCAACTTCCACTAGACCTTGAGCATTAGTATACGCTCACTATAACACATCAGCAAGCTAAATGACACACCCACAGGCACCATGACAGTTCCAAGAGCACCATAAGGATCAAAAAGTGGGTGGTGGCCCAATTCCTGGAAATCCCTGCCCTTCTTGAAACAGCTGGAATACTCCTCCCACTCATTAGCCTATGAAATTACCCACCCCTATAAAAACTGACAAACCCTTACCCTGGTGCCTTTTCTCACCTTCTGAGATGGCCCACAGTCTGTCTGTGGAATGTGTTTCTCCCAAGGCTGCTCTCACCTTCTGAGATGGCCCAAAGTCTGTCTGTGGAGTGTGTTTCTCTAAATAAATCCACTTCTTACCTATCACTTTGTCACTGAATTCTTTCTGTGATGAGACATCAAGAACCTGAGTTTCATTAAGTCCTAAAACCAGGTGTGTGATCTCAGTTGGAAGACTGTGGGTTTTGGCAGGGTTCTAGTCCCAGCCACGTGGGTTCAAGTCCCAATCAAGGTTTTGGCCGGGTTTGAGCCCCAGCACGGGGGTTCAAGTCCCAGTCTGAGGTGCATGACTCCTTGAGACCTTTAAGTTGTTTATCTTTTTCTTTTTTTCTTCCATAATGAATTGTTCAAGTCTGAGTTTCTTGGTAGTTAAAACAAAAGCTGAAGACCAGTGGTATCTTTTAATTGTTGGGTCAGTATTATTTAAAAGGTTTGTAGAATATGGCTGAAAAATGGTAATATATTTTTATATACTAAATTTATAATTGGTCAATATAAAATACTCTGATAATGTGTACTCTTTGAACCCCTGAGGAATTTGAGGAAAATCTTTACTTTAAGATTACCTTGAGTTTTCTGTGTAATAAATCAGATTACACATGAGAAATTATCTTTACATATGCTTATATCTAACAGATCTCATAGAAATGTTGTCAAGTAAATTTGATCTGGAACCTGTGGTTTCTTTGCAGGGCTCCTGAGATATTGTGATTCATAATAAGAAGTACATATTTGATCTTTGTCCCCTTTCCTGGCACAGAGCTACTAAAACCCATAGAATTTCCTTTGATAAGCACAATAAAGATGTCTTTCATTTTGTTAATGAGGTAACTTTTGGAAAACACCTAAGGATGGGAGCTGGTTGCCAGGAGCACCAACCACGTGATTAGAGGGTGGGAACTTACAGTTCCACTCTACCCTGCAGACCTTCTGGGGGGCAGTGAAGGGCTACAGGTTGAGTTCAATTGCCAATGGCCAATGATTTAATCAGTCACGCCTGTGTAATGATGCTTGCATGACAACGCAAAAGGACTGGCTTCAGAGACCTTCAGGGTTGTGAACGGAGGGAGATTCAGGGAGAGTGGTGCTCTCAGAGAGTGGGTGCTCTGGGCCCATTCCATCATAACTTTGCCTAGACTTCTCTTCCATCTGGCTGTTCCTGAGTTCCTTTCCTAATAACGTAGTAAGTAAAATGTTTCTCTGAGGTCTGTGAGTGAATTAATTGAACCCGAGGAGGGAGGTTACTGGAACATCAGATCTGTAGCCAGTCCCTCAGAAGCACAGGTAACAACCTGGACTTGTGATTGGCGTGTTGGGGGAGGGGACAGTCTTGTGGGACTGAGCCCTTCACCTGTGGGATCTGACACGTCTCCAGGTGGATGGTGTCAGAACTGAATTGTTGGACACCTAGCTGGTATCGGAGAACTGCTTGGTGTGGGGAGAAGAGGTACACGCTGGAATTAGGAGCAGAATTGTAGCTCCTTTGGGCACTGGTGTGCCCCAGGAGGAAGTTACTTTCTACTGCTTTACCTGGCTGTGTCCGTCTGCAGTCCGCTCCTCACTGGCAGTTTCTGTGCCCTCTACCTGATTGCTTGCAGTCTTAGCTCTCCACCAAACTCCACTTCTCTCACTGCTGTGTTCAGGCTGGTGCCCATCTTCCATCTTCCAGCTCCTCTTCCTTGGTCAGTTATTGTGGGTGGTGGCCTGGGAGCAGGCCGAGTGGCACCTCTGTTCTCTTCACACCCTTCGGGGCTTTCCATGCTCTTCACTCAGAGGTCCACGCTCTTGGCGCAGATGCTTTTCCTAAGATGTGCCCTCAGCTGGGGAGCCCCGTCCTCTTGCCCCACATTCCACTGTCCTGTCTCACTTCTCTTAACACCTCTTGCCTCCTCTCAGAAATCACATTCCTCAGGATGCCTTTTACGACCCCTTGAGACAGCCTTTTCTGTGAGTTACCAACACACCTGTGTGAGCCGTCTAATAACGCTTAACTATTTTAGTTCTTGGTCACCCTGTCTCTCCCCGCTGTTAGCCTGTTGAAACCTGGGACCACTGGTTTCCCAGAGGAAGCTCTATGTCTTCATCAGTAAACGTTGAATGACTTAAATAAAGGAAAGAAGGGGTGAATAACGTGTTAGAAAGAAGAATGGAGGGTGATTCTAAACCTGAGCATGATGCCTCTTAAACTCTGGAAATAACCTGCGCTGTAGCTCAGTGACAGGGAATTATCCAGACTAGCCCTTTCCATTCAGTCAAAGACAAATCCGAGGAGAATTTTGGGAATGCGAGGAGCACATGGACAAGGGGGCTGTCAGAGGGGTTGGGACTAGGATGCAGCCATAGGTGAGACCTGCCTGTAGCACTGACATGGGTGATGTGATTTCTTTTCTTTTCTTCTCCCCCCAGCCCTGCAGTCCCTTCCCCTTCTGAGAAAGCACAGACAAGTCTGTTGTCTCCTTAGACCTATGTCCCTGCCTACTGGTGCTGGGCCCTTCTCTTCCACCTATCAGACCTCTCCCAAGAGCTTCTCACTTGGTGAAACAGAAGCTGGAACTCTACAGGCCAAGCAGACTGGAAAATGCAGTTTTCAAGCTTCAAACTCCCACGATTCAGGGGAGAGAATTAAAGAGAGCTAGCCGGGGGGAATTCCCTGGCAGTCCAGGGGTTAGGACTCCGAGCTCTCACACAGCTGAGGGCCCGGGTTTGATCCCTGGTCAGGGAACTAAAATCTCACAAGCCACACAGTGCGGCCAAAACAAACGAAAACAAACATAAATAGAACTAGCCAGGTCCTTAGATGACACACTCCCACAAGGGGGGTCCCTGGGCATTTGCAGCAGCATCCAGGTCCAGTCAACGGTCTGTTTCCCACCAGAGTCTTAAAGATGTAGACCTTCTTCATTCTGCAAGAGGCCCTTGAGGAGTGAGAAATCTTATCTTCGCCCCTTCCCCTGTCTAACACTGACACACAGTCACAGGTTCTCTAATCTGAGGAAGGCCTCGCAGAATTTCAGAGGAGCGTTTGAATTCTTCTTCCTGCCTAGGTGTCCATATCTCACCACAGCCAGACCAGGGGGGTGTATGGGCTGGGCGACTTCTCATTTGATCCTCCTGAATCACTCCACAATCTTCCCCGGAGCCTGAGAAAAGTTTTTACTCCCTTATGTTTTTTGCTAGGTGGCAAGAAACTACACCTCATCATATCCTGCATCTTTCTTCTCCTAATGCTAAACAGTAAAATGCAGCTTTGGGAGTTCACACTCTCTTAGCCTGTGCATCTCTTCCTAACCTTCTGCTCAATGATGACATGTTGGTGGATTGAAATCAGAAATAATGGGGAGTATTTTCACCACAAAAATCATTAGGGGCTACATACAGGTATTTTTTTTTTTTTAAGAGCTACTTATAGCTGAACGTTTACCAGCACACCAGATTCTATTCTATTCTATTTTGAAACACAAACCTGAGCCGTGGAGGCAGGGCCATCTTTGCTCTTGCTGGGGGTCTCCCTTCTCACGGAGACAACAGCTGCTTCTGTTGTCATGTCATGTCATAGCAGATGTTACTGGGACTGAACATTATGTAAAATTTTATTTTACAGCAACAACTTTCCATTTGTTACCTCTCTGAAATCTTACGTGTAGCCTTCTCTCTCTCTCTCTTTATTTTTTTTATGAGTGAAGAAACAGGTAAAAGTGAGAGAAGCAAACTGCTCAAGTTCATGTGATCAATTACTGCCATTGCCTTGTGGCTGATCTGTCATCCAAGCCTGTGATCCTCCCACCCCTTCAGCTTCCCTAAACATGGGCCATTGAAGATGTTCCATTTCTGCAGGGCTGGGATTCCTGGGGTCTTTAGCAACTCTTTTCTGCATTTAGCACAATCCTATTTTCCCCTTCTGAAAGTCTAGCTCTGAGAGTCACTGAGTTATGGTACAAAGCCAAAGAAAACACTGGAACTGTATTTTGAGTCTGAAATAAGCCTATTGGAAAAGACTTGATTTAGAGGTTTTCCACATTTGGAGTTGTTGGACTTCGAGGATGGAGAGTTTTAAGGAATCCAGGAGGGAGCAACACAGGCATCATATATGCATCATATTTGCTAAAGAAAATGGAAAAGAAAAAAACCCATTGGTATTTTGAGTGATGACAAAGTAAAATTTGAGAATGCTTATTATTATGGAGTACATCCTGGTAACATAGGGCCGCCAGATTTAGCAAATAAAAATGCTGGACACCAAGTTAAATCTGAACTTTAAATATGCATTGAATATATTTTTTTATATAAGTATGTCCCAAATATTGAGTGAATCTGGCAATGATAGTGTAATAGGATATTTGCTTTCTGCTTTCTTCAGTCATCTGGTTGATATTTTTGGATGGATAAACTTCTTGATCATCTGTGATATCTAGGTATCCTAGAGATTATTTAGTTTATGTTTTAGTTGAAATATAAAGCCAGTGTGCATACAACTATCTAAAGAACCAATTGCTCTTTGTCATATTTCTGTGACATTTGTACTTTTGTCTTCATTACAAACATGGGGTTAAGAGAAAACCAAGGTCATTTTACAGTTAAAAAGGTAAAAATATCATCCAGAAATCAGGAAGGGAAGAATGGAGAGAGCAGGGGTAAGAATAAAGAAGTAAGAAAACTTACAAAATCGAAACTACACATTCTTAAGGCTGTTGACAATAACTGCTTCAAAGGAGAATGCCTTAGCTCAGCCTGAGATGGCAAAGTACCATAGGCTGTGTGGCTTATAACAAAAGGAATTTATTTCTCACAGTTCTGGAGGCTGGAAGCCTGAGATCAGGGTGCCAGTACAGTTGGATTCCAGTGAGGGCCACTTTCTGGGTTGCAGACTGTGGCCTTCTCACTGCTGTATCCTCACATGGCAGAGAGAGAGTGAGCTAGCTCTGGGGTCTCTTTTTCATAAGGGCACTAACCCCATTCATGGGACTCCACCCTCCACCTAATTACCTCCCAAAGGCCCTACCTCCAAATACTACCACATTGGGGGTTAGGAGTCCCACATATGTATTTTGGGGGTGAGAGACATACAGATGATAACAAAGAACCAACGTTTTGTAAGCCAAAAATGAGTCAATACAGATAAAAATGAAGTCTAACAAAATATCAGTCCAGAGCTTATAACATTAAGATACAAAATTTGTTCTATTTAGTTACTCAAATATAATAACAGTTTGCCAAACAGACTGTACAAATATCTTAGACCCAGGGCAGCAATTGAGAAAAAAAATGACAATTCCTGTAAGTGTCACAGAGCCACACATACTGATGCTTGAGTGAGAGATGAGGAATGGTCACAAATTCTGATTTCCACATGGTAAAAGCACATTCCACTGCAAACAGGATGAACACAGGCCAGGACAGGCTGATCTTTCATGGTAGTCAGGTGGCCCTACACCTGCAAGACAGGCCTGAAGCAGCAGTCACATGCCAGGTCATTGTGAGCCTGGGTTGACTTTTATCAAACTGAAGACAACTGTATACATAGAATCTCCTGGAAGCTTGCCTGTGGTCTTCTTGATCTGGCATGGTAAACTCAGTTTTGGAGGGGTTTTTCCATTTCAATATTAGTGTTGTATTCTTTTCAGCAAATGATGTATTCTTTTTAGCATATTGATTTCCTATAGAGCTGTGCTCTGGCAGAGAGTAGTAAATTCTGTTTCCAGATGATTGTTTCACTAACACTACAACTACATTTATGGGTTTTATGTGATTCCTACCTCTGCTCTCTGCTTTTCTCTGCCCTAGTAAAGATCACCAAGCCTGAGATGTCAGGAACTAATGACAGGCATCTCTGATTTCTTAATCTCCTCTTGGGTTACCCTGACAACATCTCTGGTGGAACAAACCCATTCAACAACAAACAGGACAAACTACTTAAAGAAAAACAAAGCTAAATATAGCAGAAGTTGCTATGCTGAATTAGAATTAAGAAGGTGTGTGTGTGTGTGTGTGTGTGTGTGTGTGTGTGTGTGTGAATTTTAAATGACTACCTATCTAGCTGACTTGAAAAATCACTTAATAGTCTATTGATGTATCACAAAAATCAAAGAAACAATTTGTATGAGAAAAATTTTCTTTCATTTTCTAACTCCCTTACAGTTTTAGGCCAATAGTACCTGAAAAGAAAGAGATTTTCTGGATATTAGTGGGTTCAGCCTCCTGAATTTTATCTGAGTTGTGCTTTGGGAACAATAAAGACACCTTGTACTTTTATAGAGCCCCTCATCTATGACTTGAAATTATAACTATAAACATATATTAAATATCAAACATACCTAGGAGCACATGCCTACTCTTTTTCCAAATCAATTTGAGTAAATTCACAGTAAAGTGAAAGGTTATGATGCTGAAAACTCAGCCTCTGTACAGTGGTGCAAAATTGAATCTCAGAGACAGAGTTTTGGGTAAAGTAGAAAAGAATAGCTTTATTGCTTCGCCAGGCGAAGGGGGCAGAGTGGGCTCATGCCCTCAAAAACTATGTGTCCCAACCTAGGGGAGTTTGGTGAGGAGTTTCATGGCAATGGTTCAAGGGTGGGGTTGCTGATAGGATTAGTGTGTGTGCAGGGCCTTCATTCCTTTAATCTCATCTCAGGTAATCTTGATGAGCTTCTCTGTTTCTTTTAGTCTGGCCTCAGGAGGTCTTCTTTGGTATGAGGAATGCTGACATCTTCCATTTGCTGGTTTTAGTTCTAAAAAGAGCTTAAAGACATTGTTATGTGTACCCTTGAGGCAGAACCAGGACCCTGCCCCAAGGCTGCACTGTTGTTTCTTGAGTACCCCCTCCCTTGTCTTTGCATCCCTTCCCTTCCTGATTAGCAACTGTTCGAATATGCCCTTTGGAACTCAGGGAAGGTCATGGAGACTGGAGGCGGACAGAAAGGCTTCCATGCCCAGGAGCCCCACAGGGTCCTGCCTGGTTTCAGTTAGAGCTAAGGCCATGCGACTAAACTGGGTCTTAAATGAGGAAATTGAATTAGGATTAAATGGAAGAGTGTTGGCTCTGAGTTTGTAAAGGCATCAAAAAGGAGCCCTTGCTTCTTAGCATTCTTAAATGATTTTCTCTCTGCCTGTGTACCCTGTCCTATTTTCTAGACAGTTTCCTAAAGTGTTTTCATCCTTTCACTACACAAGGGACAATCTTATCTTGGTTTTTAGTTGCCTGGTTACAATGATTCTCCAACTCTGTTGTGCATTAGAATCACCTGGAGAGTTGTTTATGCTCTGGTGGCCAGAGCCCCATCTCCTGAAAACTCTGAATCTGTAGATGGGCTGGGCATTTGTATATCACTAATACGCTTCCTGGGTGATTTAAAGTTTTAAAGTTTTAGAGCTCAGCAAAAGGGCTTAAGTACAAAATTTCCATCCCATTATTACAGATCCCCAGATGTGATTTTATTTTATCCTAGTATTTTCTTACTTCTGATGACCCCCCTCAGTAATTTCCTTACCACCTTGCTTCTCAAAGTGTGTCCCATGCAAGCAGTGTGTACATCACCTGGAAGCTGGTGAAAAATACAGAATTTCAGGACATGTCCCAGACCTACTGATTCAGAATCTACATTTTAGCGAGATTCCAGTTGCCTTGTCCATTAGAGTCTGAGGAGCACTACCTTAGAACAAACCTGCCTGGATTCTCTCTCTGCATCCATTGTGCTCATTCCCAACCTTGACTTATAATTGTCTGCTATTCTTGCCTGGAATAAAACCTCTTTTTTCTTCCCAAGGGTAGCTTACCACCCCCTCTGATCTGGGAACTTTTCCAGAATTATTCCAGCTCATATTACTCTTTCTGATTTCTGGCAGCCCATAGAAGGGGAGATCTACTAAGTGTCTCCCACAGTGTTTGCACATCACTTACAAGAGCCCGACCAAAGCTGAAAAATAAAATAATTCCTCATGCTTGTCATTCTCCTTCTAGCCACAGGGCACTTGTATATGTGGTTTTTGCTACCCAAAACTCTGCCTCTTCTCCTTTTTTTTTTTTTAACCTAATTAACTCCTAATTTTCCATTAGAGATCAGCTCAAAACTTAATTCCTCAGGGAACCTTCTCTGACTTCAGTGCTATTCTCAGGAGACTAGACCTCAGACTTGAAGTAACAAAAACTAAGGGCCAGGAATTAAGCATTGTGGACCTTGAAGGGGGGATTGGGCTGGCTACCACTAGGAGCAAATGCTCTTTTGAAGGAAGGCCTTTAATTGAACCCCTAGTTTTTTTCCACAGATCAAGATTAATAAGAGTAAACAAAGAACCAAACTACCATGTAAGAGGGTCATCAGAAACAACAAACTAGAAATGTAGATGTCTAAAGAATTGAGATATTGAAAATATCACTGGGAAAATATAGGGGGAAAAAAACAAGAATTATGTAATACTTAAAGACATGAAAGATAGAATAACTTAAAAAATGAGTAAGCAACAAGACATCATCAGTAGAAACCAGAGAGATTTTAAAAAGAACTATACAAAATATTTAGAAATGAAAAATGGAATTGCTGAACTAAAAACCTGAATGTATGGTTTAAACACTAGTTTAGACAGTGCTGAACAGAGAATTAGTGTGAGGAAGACAAGATGTGGTGAAATTACACAGACTATAACAGAAGAGCAAGGAGACAAAATATTAAAAGGAAGTTGAGTGTATGGGTGATGAAATAAAAGTATCTAATGGTTAAGTATAACTTGTGTTACAAGGATATAAATGAAAAATGGGGGAGAGGATACAGTTTGAAAAGGTAATGCTGAAAATTTTCAGAATTGATGAAAGACACCCATACAAAAATAGAAGAATCCAAATTTATACATATAGTTTTAACAAAAGTAAATTCATGCAAATATTGAAGCTGCAGACAGAAAGGACTACTTAGAAGACCTTAAAAGGCAGTCAGAGAGAAAATTTGCATCACCGAGAAGGGAATGAAAATTAGACTTATAATTACTATTTATTAGCATCTCTGGAAACCAGAAGAAATTATAATATCTTCTACATATTCAGAGAAAAAACTTCAATTTTGCAGAAAAGATCTTTCAAGAACATGCATCAAATACTCTTTTAGATTAAAAGAAAGAGAGGGAGTTTACCACAAACAGATCTACAGTAATCAAGCCAACCAAAGTACTAACATAAATTAAAGAACTAAAAATCAATTTTAATAATAAAATAAATCTTGGAGATATACATGTGTATATAACATTAGGAAATTACATTTAAAAATGTAAAAATTAGGAAATACACATTTTTCTCAAGAACACATGGAACTTTTTAAAAAAATTTACCATGTACTAGTCATGGTATCAACAGATTTCAAAGGCTTGGCATCATGGAGATCTCCATATTTGATTATGATGCAAATTAAAATAGAAACCAGCAATGAAAATAAGAAAACAAAAATTCTCATGTATTTGAAAATATAAAAATGTACTGATAAGGAAAGAATCACAGCAGAAATTTAAAATAATTAAGGATCTATTGATCCCTTTTTATGGTTTCCAGTTTGCTACTAAAGCTTTCAGGTATAGCATTATATAACATTTCCTTGACTATTGTAAATGTGGATCAGTCATCAATTACTATTCTGTGCTTATATGTGATATCCTTAATGATTGGAGTCCCTGTGGATCTGTTTTTGTTATATATTATATCTTCTTGCTCAATGAGCCTTGTCTCATTCTTTTTCTGCTAGTTTATTTATTTATTTATTTATTTATTTATTTTCAGCTGTGTTGGCTCTTCGTTGCTGCATGTGGGCTTTCTCTAGTTGTGGCGAGCGGGGGCTGCTCTTCATTGTGATGCATGGGCTTCTCATTGCGATGTCTTCTCTTTTTGCAGAGCATGGGCTCTAGGTGCATGGGCTCAGTAGTTGTGGCTCACAGGCTCTAGAGTGCAGGCTCAGTAGTTGTGGCACATGGGCTTTGTTGCTCCGTGGCACATGGGATCTTCCCGGACCAGGGTTCGAACCCGTGTCCCCTGCATTGGCAGGTAGATTCTTAACCACTGTGTCACCAGGTCAGCCCTCTGCTAGTTTATTTTTGAATGGTGGACATTTATTTAAAATATTATTTGTAGAAATCTTCTGAGGCTTAGAATAATGATAACTCCTGGAAAGAAATGAGGGAGGATAGGAGGACGAACTGTGGAGGTCCACCAGTCCCAGCCTTAATTCATTTAATGCCTGAGATCCCCTGTATCAACAGATGAAAGGAAGTACTTCAGGGAGGACAATCATTACTGTGTTATGCACGTTTGAGGGAATAGAGCTCATGGATCTTTCCTCAAGGAGGGGTTGTTTTTTAAGTTTCTCACCCTTGGTGGAGTCTAAGCTTTCATTTCTGCCTATAAGCCTGTAAAATGTTCAGCTCAAGTTTATGGGATCAAAGTAATTGTGCTCAGAAGTGAAGGAGCTTTGATTAACTGTGCTTTCTATCACTGGGTTTGTCTTCTCCAAAAATTAGAAGGCAGTTTTTTCCTATCGTCTGAGATCTTTGATACTTTCAAGACATTTTTGTTTATTTGTTTGCTTTTGGTAATTGAACTATCTTTCTTAGTGGCCCTCACTGGAGGGTTTATATGAATCTGATCTACATTACTGGGACTTGAAGTTCAGCATTTCTTTTCTTTAAATGAATGAATAAAAGTTGAAATAAAATTGCTCTATTTTTTTATTTGCTTAGTTCTCCTGGGGTGAGTTAGATTAGATTTTCCCTCTGTTTGGGACGCATTTTGTGCCTTCTCTCAGGTCTCCCTAGCCCATATTTTATTCCAGTCACTGTCATGGCTATATGCTCCACACAGGTGTCAATGGCAGAACTTCACTTTACACTGTCAATCTCTTGCTTTCTTGTCTGGGATGGAAGGGAGTTAACATCCCATGGGGTAATACTTGACCAATGGAGAGATGGAAGCCAGTGATTATATGCCCCCATCTTCTGTTCCTGAGATGGAGGCATTCTTCATGGCTCCTCCAATCATTCCAGTGGTGCCAAAATCCAGTGGCCCACTGACTCTCCTCTTACCCTGTTTTACTCTCCGCAGCCCTCTACTTCTGTTCTCCAGAATTGCTTATCAACATCATCTTGCATGAAACAGAAAGAAGACTTCTTTAAGAGGGTTGCATCAACTTCTGTGTGATTTGTCTTATTAGACACGAAAAGCATGTTTTGATAAATCATCCTCAGGGTGAAAAATCTCTAGTACATGTCCACCACTGTATCTTAGATTTCTATCCTTAAGATGGTTATTTACTGTTGTTTTATCAGATGTTAAGTTGGAACCTAGAAAATGAAATTGAAAAATGTTCCAGAGAAAAAGGAAGCCTGGGCTTGGATGGGATAGTACAGTGTAGATTCCTGGGCAACTCCAGTGCACTGGGCACCAGATAAGCTACAGTCAACTTCCATTCATGTCTTGTCCACTAACATCTTGAGCTGTATACCTACACTACCTTCTCTTCCCTATGTCCTAACTAAATCCCAGGCACAAGAATTCTGTTCTTTGCTCTTTCTGCCATTAGCACATAGCAGGCTGAACAAAACTATGATCATAAGAATTCCTATTAGGGAAGAAATATCTTTTTATGAAAATATCTTAATAAATGGCTTGAGGGAGAAGGTGGCTTCATAGAGGCCATAGATTTACAGTCAAGGACACAGCATACATTGGTGAAATATAAGGATGAAAATGAGTTGTATTTGGGGTCAGGAAGCAGGGAAAACATAGGATTGTCCAACAAAAGGGCACATTTACCAAAGGATTTCTCCAGAGCAGATATCTCTAAAATTTAACCTAAGGTCATTTGTTTTATGAATTATGTCCTTAAACTTCCTTGAGTGACTATAAATTGTGTAAAACCTGAATTCTTATGGCTCAGTTTGGGGACATCCCAGTGACTAAAGACCAAAGTAGAAGCAGGATTTCAGAGTGAGGGGCAACCATAGAATATGTCCTCTTTCTCCTCAGGAGAAATGGTGGTGAGACCTCTTCTAAGCAAGGAGTGAGAGTTAGATCTACTCTTATCTGGGTCTAAAAGTGGATGCCTCAGGCTGACACTGGAGGTCTCATTCTTCCACTGGGGATCACAGGACTCAGCCTGGTGCTGGAAGTGCAGCAGGTGATTGCAGGTTATTGGACATCACATCTAATTGTCAACATCATAAAATTCATTCATTTAACAAGTATTTCTTGAGAGATAACTATGTGACACATCTTTGTTCTAGGTACGAAGTATACAGCTGTAAACGAAGCAAGTAAAAATCCTCACTCTTACTGGGCTTACAACTTAGTAAGAAACAAGATAAGTGATATTTATAGTGTGTTTGATAGCAAACATAAGGAGAAACAGTAAAGCTGGTAGAGGGGATAAGAAGGCAACATTCTATTGCTAAAACAGACATGTACCCCAGAGGCAAGGAACAGAATAACATGTTTTACCTTATGCTTTTAATGCCAAGAGGATTGGTTATGTTCGCTAAAGGAGCACAAGTATTAGCACATCAATTTCTTTTAATTTTGTCCTTTGCCTGACAGTCATAGATATAGAGGATTTTTTTTAAAGGAGACCCTTGGAAGAGCTGGAAGAAAAGTGAGTTGATGTTTCTTAAAGTGGCTATTCTTTCTCAGGAGTTTAACCTGAGGGAGATTTTTTCAAGCCCCAAGGGTTGGAAGCAGAATGATAAGGCTTCCATCCACCTCCAGAAAAGGAGACATATGGGGAATGAAAGTTCAAGAGATACCAGAGGTATCATCAGCCTTGCAGGTCAGGTGAGGCCAAGAGAAAATAGAACATCTTAGAATTGCTAGGCAGGCCCTTACATGTGTTCATTGCAAAATCCAATTGCGGCAGGAAGGAAAGATACTTTGAACATTTCCCAAACCCAGCAGGCATTAGGAGGGAATAGTTGACACACTGACCCATTCAAAAAAAGGACAAGGCAGAGTCAGGACTGAATTTTAACTGTGTACATACTGTGAGTGTAAGACCTTTCCCATTGATGGAAGGTGTTCCCCTCTAAAACTAACAAAAGGGCATATACTTCAGACACTGCACCATCTTTTCACTGGGAGAACTCTGGGCTCTTTGACTTTCTATATTCCAGTTGAAATGGTCTAAGCTAAGGGCCTGGATGTAGATATCTCCATGGTTTGTTTCTTCACTTCCATTTGGAAAAGCAACTGTAGCGCTGGTCTATTTTCCTTTGACATGAAACACAAAATGAGGCTTTTCTTGATATGCAAGATATAATTAAAGCATTCTCAGCTTGAACCCAACAACTTGGCTTGCAAATGGATGATTACCAGCAATGCCTAGGAAATGGTGGCCTCATGTTGCTTCTAGAAACCTTCACATTGCCTTCTTATAGTTGCATGTTTTTTCTAACATACCAAACAGCAAATTTCACCCTAGATTACTTCAATGTAGCATGGGAAGTTCAACTAGACATTTAATTTCAGAAGCAGACCCATTGGAGAGGATGACTTAAAAAAAAAATAAAAGCAGGCCCTCTCTCTCATCCTCCAAATTAGGATGCCTTGACATAAACATTAGCTCATACCCTCTATCTGAAGACAAGCAGAAGAAGATCTTGATTAGCATTTTGGTCATACAAGAGGTAAGGCTGCAGCACTCCTATCTTTACCACGATTCATTTTAATTTTGAAATTCCACTGGGAAATCTGCTTACTGATGGGGGGGAATCGTTGACTTTTTTTTGGCTCTTAGAAACTGTGAGAGGTTTCCTTAGAGGTTTCTCATACTCTGATTTCAAGATGAAATGGGAGAAGAACCTGAGAGAGAAGTATGGTTAAGGAATGACTTAGGCTATATGAAGCTAACTAACGAAGAGTGGGTTGCTGTTGGCAGGAAGAGGGTGTTATCCCCACCTCCAGGAATCCAATGATAGTTCTTCAAGTCCCACAGGTGTGGAGGTGCAGGGTGCTGTGTTTGTGAAGGAGAAACAATAAGCCCTCAAAGCTGGTGGTAATTTTCCCACACTTCACCACATGGGAAGCTCTAAAAATGGATGCTTGAGATATTGATCAAGACTGGTCTTCTAAGGAGACCAAGGCAGGAATCTTCTTTATGATTTGATTCATATGATTTATGATTCTGCATCTGGCACAGCTTGCCATGCTACTGTTAAAGATTCACCTGGTTTAAAAGCTTTCTCTTCTTAAATTCAGGTCTGTGTGGAGGTAATTAAGCCTCTAAGCCAGCTTCAGGGCCTTCCTGTAATGACTCAGCTTCTTGTTCTCCTGACCTAATCCTAGCTGAACACCAGCTGTTATATACTCTGATCAGAGCATATAACAGAAGTAAAGGTGGAGGCCAAGACTAGAAGGAAAATGTGTGGAAGCCAAAGGAGAACATCAGTCACTTCATGTTTTGCTCGTGGCCAGCCCCATTTTCCATACAACTTCCCATGATCTCTTAAAGGGTGACCTGGATTACATTAGAAAACAACACTTCCTCCTATGAATCTTTGTCCTGGGATGCTGATAAGATGTGTATCCTTACTCGGCTGTGATAGGGAAAACTTAACAAGCTTTGTAGCATCTGTGTTTCCGCTAGACAGTAGAGAATGGGCTTCTCCTTTGTTCCATCCTGCCGATTTCAATCTAAGTTATGCCTGGCCAATGAAGGGGTCTCCTTGGCCAGCATGTGTCCTCTGCCCAATGCGCCCGAGTGGCTCCTGGCTCCCCACATGAATGTCAAGCTGTATAATGGGAATGAACAGATGGTAACATGGAAACATGACTCTCTAATCCCAGTGTTAATGTAGCATAAACCCACCCAAGAGGATGGCAGAGCTCTCTGTGGGTGGCTCTGTGGGCTAAAGCCTCCAGGACTAACGGGACTAACTTGTAACCGGGCTTACAAGCTGCAGGCTGAGGTGTACAGATTCTCTGCTACATAGGCATTGGTTGAAGCAATGACTCTGGGCAAAATGAAGAGAGGAGGTCTCGCTTCCTTACTGCTGAAAGCAGGTAAGGAGAATCTAGAAGAATTTTTGTTTCTCAGGAACGAATAGGAAGTAAGCTAATGTAGAATGACTGTGGTATCCAGACAAGGTACAAGTTCTGACTGCAGCAAAGAATGTATAAGTGCTTCTCCCCTTTTTTGCCCAGTTGGCAGAATCTGCCTATCAGATTCTCAACTGGCACAGAATGGAACATACTGTCTGGGCAGTGAATGTAAGAACACCAGTGAATTCCCAAAGATTAATGATTGGCTTAAGGAATTTTCTCTCTCTCCCCCCTCCCTCCCTCCTTCTTTTTTTCTCTCCCTTTCTTTCTTTCTCCTTCCTCCTTTCCTTCCTTCCTCCCTCCCGCCCACCCTTCCTTCCTTCTCTCTCTCTTTTTTTTTCTCTCTCTCTCCTTTCTCTATTTTTGGTTAGAAAAAAATGTCCAAGAGACGCAGACTACTTTTCTGAAAGCCAACATGATTTAGGGGGCCTGGGTACTGTTCTTCTCCCAAATGCCCCCTAAGGAAACCTTCATGCATAAAGGTCCTCCAGGGATGTGTTCCCATCAGTAACACCCTTTGTCCATGGAAGAACCCTTGAACCAAATTCTCTATTAAGATTAAACAAAGATTTGCACTGAAAACATGCACATGGGGAATGCGGAATGTGTTTCCTATTAAGGCATTTTGAAGAGAGCCGAGGAAGAAAGCCTATTGTTTTTGTTCATCAGAGCTGCCACCAAATGTTGAGGGATAACAATGGGAACCCAGTTCACTCCAAGGAGAACAGACTCATTAAAAGCATCATTTTCTTGACCCAAAAAGCTGATCAAAAAGATGGGCAAAAATGTCGGAGTTAGTTTGGAAAAATATTTGGAAATGGTATTTTGACATCATCAGAAAGAGGGTCCTTGTGGCTTTCCCCCAGACCAAGACTAAGACCAAATAAGGCAGCATTAGAGTCTTCAACCTGGTCAAACGCATAGTAGACTAGGGTGACAGTGTGCAAACACTCCTAAGTGTGCAGACACTCCTGAGTGTGTGTATGTCTGTGTGTATTTAGCGTATATTAACACACATGAACACTCGATGCATGAAGGATGCATCAAAACTCATCTTAATACATTTTTGTTGAATGTCTTTTTCCCTGAACTGTTTTTAACACCTACTGTAAGCAAATTGGGGAAGAGAAATCCTTATTGTCCATTACTCTTCTTTTCTTCCTTGCATTTTCCTTCTTCTTCCTCTTTTCTTTATCATTCTTTCTTTCTCTGTCTTGCTCTCTTTTTCTTGTTCTTTCTCTGTGTCTCTAAGATTGAAATTAAATGTGCTGTCTGTAAAATAAGCACTGTTATGGGGATCTGCGGCCTCGGGCTGAATGACCCTCAAGTTTCTGGTTTCATTACAAATTAATATCTGCGTTTTGTTCCTCACTCATAAAAGCAGCTCTTGCTTTAGAAATCCCTCAAGCAACTCAGCTTTTTTTTTTTTAACTTTTCCATAAAATGGCCAGCTTTTATTTATTCTCTGTAAAGGTACCCAGTGGGCAGGCAGTGCTCTGTCTGATTGCCAAGAGGACCATGAAAACCCAAAAAAGAAGAAAAAAAAATCTTAATTAGAAGTTATTTGGCTCAGAAAAGAAAGGGAGAAGTATTCTCCCAGATATCTGAGGACCCAAGCAGTTGGCCACCTCTTACTAAGGAAGCAATCTGTCTCTGTGACAAGTAAGAGCATAGATCACTTTGATGAATAACATCTTTGGGGGCCCTGGTGAAGGGGGGATTTCTGTGAGATGAGTAGGCGACTGGGGATGGTGAAGTGGTGAGAAACCCACAGAGAAGTAGCCATCAGCTGACAGATGCTGCCTTGCAATCATCACAGAACACCGGAATGTTGACTGCACCCACAGGCCACTTCAAGAATGTGCCTTAGTGTACAAACACGCTGAACTGTTGGTTGGGAGAAGGTGGGATCATAATTCTTGGAGCTGAAAGTGAAGTCCCAGCCAGGTACTTCCAGGAATAAGGCCATAACACTTATGTTTATATTCATGAGGCCAGTTAGAGATTAAGGTCATGCATGTGTCAAGTGACAAGGCTTAAGGAGACCCAAAGAGCAGCAATGCTGAGCCCACACCACAGACACATGAAGGGACATTCGTACTTTTGGCCAAAGCATTATTCCAGGGTTTGCAATTAATTATATGAATACTTTGTTGGAAAACTGCATCTAAAAGTGATTCTCATGATTATTGAACCAGTGCTGTAGCTATCTTTTCCAAGTTTTATTATAGACTATTGCAAATCATCTAATACTTTTTAAGGGAACAAAGGCTTTAGAAGGTCATGTAACTGTTATTAAGAAAAGAGAAGTAAAAAGCAGAATTTGTACTGTTACAATGCCAATTCTCCAAACTCAGAGATATTTAATAATTCACAAATCCTTGCAGCCACCCCATGAGGTTTTTATGCACTACTTCAAAGAAAATACTTTTTTTTGCCTTATTTTTTTAGGATAAGAAGTTCTGTTCTTAACTGTTGGGTGCATACAAGGTCCTGGTACCAGGCCCAGATATCAAAAATCTGGACTCAACTGGACTTGGATGGAAAGTGAATTCTCCATTTATGGACATTGCAGGGAAATCAATTTGGTTTAATTCCTAAATTACAAGACTAGAGTCACTGGAAGAAACCTCTGGGTTATATGCCTTAAGGCCGGTCCTTAATGGACTTAGAAGGAAAGCAGAAGCACATCATCTTGAATCATGCCCAGATTAAATGTGGCTATTTTGATTACTGAATCCAAAGATGTGGGCGGCCCTGAATGTCCCATTTTTTGAGCCAAGTGACTATATGTTTGCTCCAGATTAAACTCTTCCAAGTGGAGCAAATCTAGCATTTTGAGGTGGTGACTACACAAAAAATATAAAGAGGAAAAATTCAGTCAGGTGAGCTAATGCCATATTTCAGATAAAAACTCCCTTCCCAACACAGGCCATTAGCATTAGGGAAGGTAGTCAGACAGGTTATATGAGTCTAAATGAGGGTTAAGCTAAAAGAACATTTTCTCCCATATACCTAGAAGGATGAAATTTTGGAGCACAGAGAGACAATGCCTTTACCTACAGGACTTTAAGAGATAAATAATAACAAATACTCTCCCTCCCTTTTCTCCTCTCTCCTACCCTATATTTGCCCCCTTGTCTATCACCCAGAAACCACATATATACATGCATTTTGTTCTTATTGATGTATATGTCACCATATTCCAAGTAGGTCCTTCAGAATACTTTCAAAAGTACTTGCAAAAAAGCTAATAAGTGAATCACATATCCTGGTGAAGGAAAATGACGAGTTTCTGTCTCTCTAAATTTTCTTTTTTCTGGACATTTCATGTAAATGGAATCATACACTGTGCGTTCTTTTACATCTGGCTTCTTTCACTTAGCATAGTGTCTTTGAAGGTCATTCATACTGAGACGTATATCAGCACTTTGTTCCTTTTTATTGTTAAATAGTGTTCCATTTTATGGATATAATACATATCTACCAGATGATGGATATTTATCGGGATTGTTTCTGGTTTGGGGGTATTAAGAAGTGTCTCGTATGTTTTGTGCATCATCTGTTCATCCTTTGTCCGTCATCCTTTGTATTAATCTGTTCTTGATTCTTATCCCCCTTCATATACACTATTAATATTTTTTAAAGTTTGTGAACTTTTCTTTCTACTTTATTTCTTAGAGGATATAAATATACTTTTAAAAATCATTTGAGAATATCTGTTCCATTTTGTCGAGAATTGTTTCATCTACTTGTTTGGTGTTAACTATTTTCTTTGTGTTAGTTTTGTCATTTGCTTTGGAATTTTATTATGTAGATTTATTTTACAGGTCTTTTATGACTTTCTCCCTCCCTCTCTCTCTCTCTATCTCTCTCTCTCTGTCTCTCCCCCCACCTCCCACCTCTTTTTCCCTCTCTCTCTCTTTCTCTGGCTCATTTCTCTCTGGTGGTTCTGCAGATGCCTTCATCTGGGTTCCCACAGATTCTTAGTCCAGAAACAGGACTTATATTGGGTCTTGGAGGTCCTGTGTCATCCATGGTGATGAGACAAGTAATGATTCCATCACCGAGCCAGTTTTATGTTTCCCCAGAGTCTATCCACAGCTGCTTTATGTCACCCCTTCAAGCAGTCAACTTTACCATCATCATTTCAGACAGGGGCTTCAGCTTTCTTCTAACTCCCATTATGAGCAGTGAACCCACCCAGGCCCCTCCAGCTTCACAAACTCTAGTTAGTGAGCCTAATTTGGGTACTTTGCCACTTCTGGAGTTCTTTTGGTCTCACTTGACTTATAAAAATTCAACTCTTCAGTGCCTCCAGATGCTTCTGGGTTTGGAGACTGGCTGTGTGCTGGCCTCTGCTTTACTTAACATTGTGGGTGTTAGTTTTACTTTGATGCAACTAGATTTTTAACTTATTTTAGAACATGGATTTTTTTAAGAAAAATATACTAAGGTATAATCTACATACAGAAAAACATGCCGTAACTAAACAGATGGATGGATTTTCATTAACTGAGCACACTTTCTCCAAAATCAAGAAACAGAGCAATGCAAAACTCAGAACCTCCCCACTGTGTCCCTGTCCAATCATTCCCCACCAGAAATAATTATTATCCTGATTCCTACCTGCATAGATGTGGTTTGGTTCCTGTTTAGTAGTTCCTCACAAACTTTCCCCGTATCACGCTCCTCTCCCCTCCCCTCCTCTCCCCTCCCCTCCCCTCCTCTCCTCTCCCCTCCCCTCCTCTCCCCTCCCCTCCCCTCCCCTCCCCTCCTCTCCCCCTCCTCCCCCCTCCTCCCCCTCCTCCCCCTCCCCTCCCCTCCTCCCCTCCCCTCCCCTCCTCCCCTCCCCTCCCCCTCCTCCCCTCCCCTCCCCTAACCCTCTTCCCCCTCCCCCTCCTCCCAACCGCCTCCTCCTCTCTTTTTTTTTTGGCTGGGTTGGGTCTTCATTGCTGTGCACAGGCTTTCCTCTAGTTGTGAGCGGGGGCTACTCATCTCTAGTTGTGGCTGTGCATGGGCTTCTCATTGCGGTGGCTTCTCTTGTTGTGGAGCACAGGCTCTAGGTGCACGGGCTTCAGTAGTTGCAGCACACAGTTTCAGTAGTTGTGCCACACGGGCTTAGTTGCTCCGTGGCATGTGGGATCTTCCAGGACAAGGGATTGAACCTGGGTCCCCTGCATTGGCAGGTGGATTCTTCACCACTGCACCACCAGGGAAGTCACTCCTTCCTCTTCGTCTTCTTCTTCCTCTTATTCTCCTTCTCCTTTTTTTTTCTCATGGCTGGTTGTCATTCTTCTCTTTCTTCCACAAGATAGATGGTTTTACTCCTTCAAAGGGAAATCCAACTTATCAAATTAATACACCAAAGTTAAAAAAATAGCACACAGAAATGTTCTGTGTGATCCAGTTTTAACCCAGATTCACATTTGGATCCACATTTTAACCTTTCTGAGTTGGCAGTTTGGGGGAAGTCACTTATGCTCTCTAAACCTTGTTTTCTTCTCCAGAAAATGGAGATGATGACAGTATTAACCTTGCAAGGCCATTGGTAAAAAATAGAAGAATAGCCAAGAGTTTAACCTTAGAAGAGGGATGCGAATTTCAGTCCTGGTTCTACAATAGATCAGCTCTGTGACCTTGGCCAAATTTTTCAGACTTTCAGGATTTAGGTTCCTTAGCTATAAATTGGTCATAGTAATAATTCCTCTCTCATAACATTGATTGAGATTAAATGAGAGAAAACATAAAAACCAATGCCTGGTCTGATAAATAGTGCCCTTCATTTCATTCCTTATAGTAGCATATTCCTTTCTTCAAGTCCTGGACTACCTAAACCCTCTTTACCTCTCACCACCCCATCCCAAGACTCACCTCCAATTCACTGTCCCTCTCTGTTACTTGCTTTGATTTACTCAACACATAAGGCACAGAACCAGTTCTGCCTACACAAAACATTTTTAGTAGTTGCCTTTCACTTTGTTTTTCTTGTTTCTGGTTCAAGTTTTAGGGTGTGTTTCGGCGGGGGGAGTTCTTCTATGTACTGGTCAAAAGACAGAAAACATTTCTAGATGTATTTGGAAGAAAAAAACCTTTAACAGAACAGTAGGTGTTAATTAATCTGTATTCTCACTTGCTAATAGTGATTAGCACAAAACAGTATCCAGCAACAGAAATGGTACATTAAAGGGCTAATGCTGGAGAAGAGCAACTACATAGAGCTTAATATCTTCGGGCTCAATTTATCAAAGATAAGGTCTGAACAATGCAGCATAAAGGCATACTTTGACTTTGCTAGCAGATATGAGGAATTATATCAAATTTTATCCTAATAAATAGAGACTTTTTAAAAATTGGAAACAGCTTTTAGAAGGATATTTATAGATAAACTATACACGTATACATTCGTGGATACAAAACTGTTATGCATATACCCATAAGTATGAGCTATGAGCATCATTGTTTCTATTATAATATGTATTGTTTACTAAGAGCCTTTTATATGCTATCTCATTTATAAATTTGTTTTATTATTTTTTACTGAATAGTTGACTTACAATGTTATGTTAGTTTCATGTGTACAGCATAGTGATTCAGTATCTTTACAGATTATTCTCCATTAAAAGTTATTACTAATCATGTGGTTTTAATTGTCTTTCAGAGCCCACACCACATTCTATAATGTAGAAAATGTAATTTCCTATTTTGCATGTGAGAGGCACAGTGCTATGATACAATATAACCGAGATTACAAAATTAGTGGTAAATTCAAGATTCAAATGGAAATTGTCTCATGCCAGTGCTCCTGTTTTTGCAATTATGTAGCATTGTTGCTTGAAAAATCTGTATTCATAGCATCAAAATATATATAATATTAAGCCAGTGTGTTTATATGTTTAGGTTCCACTCTTAGCTACCACAGTTTATCTCCATACTTGATTCAGATAGGGAAAAATAAGAAATGAAAATTAAATTTGTGGCTATGATGTAAGGAGCGTAGTTGATAGAAAAGACACTTTAAATATATGATCACATTTAGTCCTTAAAACACCCTTAAGAAGTGAATTAGAGCTTCAGTTTACAATTGGGAGAACCAAGACTTAAAGGATTGAGTAATTTGCCCAAGGTCACAAAGCTAATTAATGGCAGAGCTGAAATTTGAACACTTCTGTGACTCCAAAGTCTACACTCTTCGTACTAAATCACCTTTCACATCAACACATTTCATTCTAAAGTTTTGGGGGTATATGTTGCACCTAAATTTCCTTGTTTCATGCAGAAGGGTCTGTTCTGACTTTGCTTTTTCTTAGAAGCTATTTGCACCTTGATTTCCCTGCTCCTTTGTAATGCTCCTTAAGTACATTTTTCTTGCTGTTTCAATTTGATTTGTTGGGATTTCTTTGCTCTAGCTAGAAGGTGAGTCAGTGGTTTTCAAAGAGGTTTTAAGTTCATGTTTTGCTCTTTCAAGTTTCTGAATGCCTCCAAAAATTCACTTCTGAAGTTCTGAAGCCCAGAGGGGCAGAGACCATCAATGTTTAAAATGGAAGTATATTGTTTTAATTAAAATTTATGGAGTGATTCATGACTCCAATTCAATTTTCCTCAGTCAACATCATAAGGTCTGGATGGGAAATCTGCCTTAAAATTACCATGGGGCTCTCTGGAAGATGAGCCATTTAGAAATGCCCTCGTTTCACTTGTTAGCAAGTTCATGACTTCAGGCTCAAGCAGATCCAAGAATGGAACAGTCACATCCCTGTTTTCATTATCTTTCTGATCTCACTTGTAAGCTGTTCTGATGGAGCTTCATGTGTCACCACCTCCCCCCATTAAGCTATGTTCTCAGGCTGGCAAGGCAAACATCATCATTTATCAGAGCAAAAATCTCACTCCAGTTTTAGAAAACTCTCACTTAACTTTTCACAAAACGCTCAAGAAATCTAGGAGAGAATAAGAACTAATTTTAGGATGCAAATGATTTTCTTTTGTTTGTGAATTTAAGTGCTGTCTTCTGGTGGTGGTGTCACTGAATTAATTCCTTGGTTGTCATCATCTTGACATACCTCAGTTTTCTGCATTTGGCCCCAAACTTGGAGGTTTGGGAATTTGATTAGACCATCACTGAAAAATTCTAGGAGTAAATAAATCAAACAAATTCAACTATAGCCTAAGTGACAGCAAACTTGGTGAAACCTGTGCAAGGCTAGGGATTATATATTTTGGGCATTGTGGCTATCATGGTGTCTGGGGAATAGCAGGTACCAAATAACTATTTGATGCAAAGAAATTAAGTACCCCTGAAATGCTCTCCACATCCAGAAAAATAAGTCTGTGCTTTTAATTCTTATCCAGAGGCTCCTCTGTGATCCAGAACATTCCCTTAAAGCAGCAATTCTCAATCTTGGTGGGTTTTGTCTCTCAGGGGACTTTGTTAGTGTCGGGAGACATTGTTTGTCATAATTGGAGGAGGGGTGCTACTGGCATGTACTGAGTAGAAGCCAGGGGTGCTGCTAAGCCTCCTACAATGCACAGGCAGCACCGCCTCCCCCGAAACCCTGCCACTCCAAAAAACTATATGGCCCCAAATATCAACAGTTCCGAGCTGAGAAACCCTGCTGTAGTTTGTCTTCAACTCAAGCCGGACTTGAAATCCCAGGATCTAGACTTTCAGAGGTGAAGGTATATGGCAAAGAATCTTTCCTGTGCTCTGAAATACGACTATTTCAAGAGTTCTTGGGGAAAGGAGGCATAATTTGGCTTATCTAGGAACCCCTAGAGGAAACTTCAAACATCAAGGTCATTTACTGAACTCAATAGGAAGAAATAAAACTTATTTCTCTGTCTCATTCTCTTGGTAATTTGCCTCTTAAGACTTCTTTCTGACTCCAAACCAGAGCTCCCCCAACCGCCCCCCCACAACATTCTCCAAGTACATAGCTTGTAGAAGCTGCAAACTACTGAGAGCTCCTGGGTTGAGATGAAGACGACATGCCAGGTAGAAGTTCATTGGTTTTATAATTCACTTACGGAAGTGTACAGTTAGTTTGTACACCTTATAAATCATCTTGAAAACATCTAATTATGTTTTTTTCCCTTTGCTTTTAATTGAAAAATTTAAAAAACTGCCTCATCAGATCTCCATTTCCTGTTTAAAGTGGGATTAAGTAATTATATCATACAATTTTTTCATATATTTATTGTTATTACTTCTGAAAAAGTTTGGAAGGAAGTATAACATGCTCTTACTTGTCAATCAAATATCAAATGGAGTGATTAGACTGACTTCCAAGATACGAGTCAAACAGCACAGATTAAATTTATATAATAGGAAAATGTTGGTATGGATTCAACTTCTGGCTCTTGCCTTGGGATACTTGGGTTCAACTTCTGCCTCTTGCATTGAATATGTGGCCCTGGGAACCTTGCATAATCTTTATGGGCTTAAGTTTCTTCATCTGTAAAACAAGGAAGTTGGATTACATGATCCAACTCTCTTTGATTCTAATTTACTCAATGGAATAATTTTAATCTGATACTATGACTAACAGAAGAAAAATGAGCAACTTATATTGTTATGTTGATATCTCTCAAAGGATTACCGCAAATACTCATCTAAGAAGATAATCTTTTGGAAATGTGACAGATGAGGAAGTTACTGTGGACACATGCCAAGGATTAAGATAGGTGGTTTTGGGGTTAGTCTCTCCAATTTTTTTTCTTTCTTTTTTTAAGAAGATGTTGGGGGTAGGAGTTAATTAATTAATTAATTAATTAATTATTGCTGCGTTGCATCTTCGTTTCTGTGCGAGGGCTTTCTCTAGTTGTGGCAAGCGGGGGCCACTCTTCATAGCAGTGTGCGGGCCTCTCACTATCATGGCCTCTCTTGTTGCAGAGCACAGGCTCCAGACACGCAGGCTCAGTAGTTGTGGCTCATGGGCCTAGTTGCTCCATGGCATGTGGAATCCTCCCAGACCAGGGCTCGAACCCGTGTCCCCTGTGTTAGCAGGCAGATTCTCAACCACTGCACCACCAGGGAAGCCCTCTCCATTTTTAAAGTTTGTAGAGTGCTGTTATTAAAGGTTCCTAGGATTTGGGGAGATCATCACAATAGAAAATTTTGTAGTCACCGTAATCAAAGTTGAATGTAAGTTGGGAATATAGAACCTAATAAAAATACATATTGTCCAAAGAGTACTGCCAATTTCTCGGGAACTTTTCTCTCAGAAGTTAAATTCTTCTACATCTTAGACTTGTTCTTAAGGATGTGAAAACAGCCTGCACTTTTCAACTTAATCAGGTACCTCAACTAGGTTTTTGTGGTTGCAAGAAACAGAAATTAACCCCACATGCTTGTCAGGCTCCAAGATGGCTCCCAATCATCTTTGCCTCCAGATATTCACACCCTTGTAGAGACCCCTCCCACAGTGAATCAAGGCTGACACTGTGTAACCAGTAGAGTATGAAATAAATGGCAATGTACAACTTCTGAGGCTAGGTCATAAAAAGGCATTTCAGCTCCATCTTGGTCTCTTGGATACTTCCTCAGGGAGAAGCCTGCTATCATGCCATGAGGACACTCAAGAGAGCACATGAGGAACAGAGCTGAGGCCTCCTGCCAACAGCCAGCACCAACTTGTCAACCGTTTGAGTGAGCCACTTGGAAAGTAGATGCCTCTTCTCTGGTCAGACTCTCAGTTGATTGATGGTTTGGCAGACGTGTGACTGCAACCTCATGAGAGAGACCCTGAGGCAGAATCACCCAGCTAAGCCACCCCTGAATCCCTCACCCATAGAAATAGTGTGAGATAATAAATATTTATTGTTTTTTAAAGTTTTGGGGTAATTTGTTTTGCAGCAATAAATAACAAATGTACAACAATAACATAAAATATAAATAAAAGTAATGTATTAAAAGGAAATTCAGAAGTTCAGAGAATTGAAGGAAACACCAGAAAAGACTCAGGGACAGAGGCTAACTCTGGGGTTCTAGAAAGTAGGAAATAATGATTTTCAGAGTTCATCTGTCCAAATGAATTGGTAATGACCATTTTTAGTTCCTCTTACATTCTGCTTGACATTCTATTAGAGACCCCAGGTACAGAGGGTCTAGTCAACTCTTGACCAAGAAAGAATGGAGTATCATGATTGGCATTCCCACTGAGAATGTATGCAACAGGAGAACTGTAGTTCCCCAAAGGAAAACCAAGATGTTATTATTTCAAAAGGAGTTACTGATGCTGATTAGGCAAAGGAAGAGATGTCAACTACCAATAGCCTGATAGTTCTTGAGATTGCCAAGTGTCTTGGTAACATCAGAGTTGATTCAACCCTGTGTAGAACAGCCATTATCCTGCATAGAATTTTTCCAAACACTATATATTCTCAAAAGTGTAATGCCATTAAAAGTGGTAAGAAAAAAAAATAAACCATTTCTGATTAATTTTGGAGATATTAGGGGTGGTCTTAATCTTGAGTGACTTCCACAATTGCCATTCTATATTAATTAGAATAGGCTCTAACAAGTAACGTAAAATGTTACAATAGAGTCTTCTTTCTTGCTCAAACAGGAGTACTGGACAGGTAAATAGGGCACCAGGTGTCTCTCATCATTGTGGCAACTCAAGGATCAAGGCAAATGGATGCTCTGCCATCTTCAACACATGACTTCCAAGATTTTCTTGTGAACTAGTCCCATTTCAGCCAGTCAGTAGGGGGAAAGGTCATGGAAAAGCACGAATGAAATTTTTTTTATGATTCAGTCTTACAGGAATGACCATTTCTGCTAACATCCCATTGGCTAGAACACAGTCACATGACTCCACCTAATTGCAAGGGAAGGTGGGAAATGTAGTCCCCAGCTAGACAGCCACTTCCTAGTACAACTTTATATTAAGGAAAGAATAGCATGGGTTTTTGGGTGATCTCCTAGCCATTTCTACCACATATTAATCCCTTGGTCACTTATTTTTTGTCAGCCCAGTATGTATTACATTATTAGTTTCCTTGGAGAGTAATAAGACCCCTGCTCAATACAATGTGCACACAAATGAAATCCAGTGTCTCTTCAAGATATTTATCAATGAACAGTTGGTTTTAGGACATGCCTCTCATACTGGTTAGGGCTTATGGTGTTTCTGATCCCATCATCATTTTAGGAATATCAGAGTGATTTTCAGCTCTATACCATAAAATGTGTGACATGGAAGTTTGTCCCCGTGGCATCAGTGTTGGAAAAAGTGCCAGATCTGGTTGCCACAGCTTTTCCAGCTAATTACAGATTTGCTTCATTAATTCATTCAGCTGCAGGCTGACATGAGGCCTCTGAACCCAGGGTTATTTCAGTTCTTAGGATCTGTGGAGGCATCTTGGCTCAAGATATAGATTGGCTAAAAATATCAAAAAAAGAGAGAAATGTATAAATAGAGTCTACTTACAGCCAAGTACTGCACATGCTGAGATGTAAAAGAAAGCATTCCAGGCAAAGCATGAGTTTGGGGGCAGGGGATGCCAAGTTATTTAAAATTCATATGACTCTTTATTCAAATAAAGTCACTGGAGGAAGTCCACTATAAAAGTGGAAATCTTGGGTTGAAGTTTGTGCTGTGTGTGTGTGTGTGTGTGTGTGTGTGTGTGGACAGTGGAGAGAGGTGGCTGAGTATTTATGGACCAGATCCCTAGCTGCTGCTTCTCCATGACTGCTCCAATCATTTACCTCATGGAACAAAAATGTTTAAGTCACCAAGCTAGTATCTTAGGGTAAAGTAAGTAGGGCCTGCCTTAAAAATAACCAACCAATGGCCATGTTGCATTTGTACCTGCATGTCATGAGATGCTTTTCAGAGTCTTATTAAATAAATATATTGATTGTGGCAAATAGTTTGTCTGATAGAACTTAGAAGAGAATGATTAAAAGTGTAATTATATCTCTGAGAGAAACTCTTAGTACTGGAATTGCATTTACTTGTTTTCCCACATTAAACTCCTGAATCCAACATAGTTAAGTTGTGAATGTCTAACTAGTATTTCAAAAGTAATATACAGAATAGACAGACTCTGATTTCCCCAGAGAACCTGCTCTACTCTTTGTATTTCTCTTATCAGTTACAACAAAATGATCTGTACATTATCTCAGGCCGTCAACTCAAGAGTATCTTTTAGATTTCTCTTGCTGTTTCCCCACCTACTTCCAGTCTACATATGTCCTGTTGGCTCTGCCTCCAAAATTCTGATCTGACCACGTCATACCATCTTGGCTGCCACCCTCGGTCCCTGGATACCTGCAGTCGCTTTCTATTTGGTCTCCCTACTTCCACTATTACTTCCCTAGAATCCATTTTTCATGTGGCCGCTAGAGTGATGGTTTCTAAAATCCAGATCATGTCCAAATCAGATCATGTCACTTCCCTGCTTGAAAGCTGCCAATGCTACCTGTTGACATTAGAACACAATACAAATTTCTTACTGCTGCTTTTAAGACCTTATTACATGGTCCTTGTCTAAGTTTTTGATCTCATATTTCTCTTCCCTTTGTTTGCTATGCTCAGTATACATTGACCATTTCAGTTCTCAAAATCTTCAACTGTGTTTCTGCTTCTGAGTCTTTGTGCTGGCTTTTCTGCTGCCCGGGACACCCTCTCCCCAGATCCTACTATGCTTTGTTCCTTTTGATATTTCAGGTCTAGGCTTCTTTAAAAAGGCCTTCTCTGACCACCTCATACTTCATTCCATGACCCTGTTCTCTTTGCTTTATTACACTTAGCACTATCTGAAACTATTGTACTGAATTTTAGTTCTTTATAGTTCATGTCCCATGAGTAAAATGAAGCTTCCTAAGAACAAAAACACTTATCTGTGTTAATCTCAGCTGTGGTGTGTATCCTCAGCATCTACAAGAGTATGTGCCGTACAGTAGGTGGCATATAGTAGGTGTTTACTTTGATAAACTGCTTCTCCAGGATGCAGAGCTCAGTTTGCAGCCTAGAAATGTCCTAAGGGATATAGAGGAGTCCCTAGCAATTGAGAGCAGAACAGGGAGAAACCATCAGACGGACCTCACCAGAGGAAGGACATATTCCTATCAGAAATGGCTATGCAGGTTGATGGGTGCTTATATGACCCCCAAAGCCTGAAACAGTTGCCTTTCCATCCTTCACTACTCTTCCCCTTGAGGAATAATAACATCTCCAAAACAAGCTGGGAGTCATTGGGTCCATTATTCTCCTTCATTTCTTTCCATATCTGCAATAAATGACATTTAAGGGAAACAATGAAAAACGGTTTACTGTTTCCTACTGATAAGAGCAGAGTTATTATAGTCAGACTGTTGTACTACACTACTGTAGTCCAAAACTGAAGAAGAAATGCTTGGGAAGGTGATCTGCCTCATAAAATCTCTTGACAGCAGTCTGTCACACTTTGGAACAGCAATGTATACTTAAAAATAAATGGAAATGGGGAGATACCCCTGACTCCAACATGACTGCCTTAAAGGAGACTGATGATAATTACATTCAGATATTTTTAACATGTCAGAAAACAGACCATGATATTTCAAGCATTGACCATGATGTTGCAAGCAATATCACATTCATGACATTTCAATCATTTATTCCCATCAGCATCTGTGGGTTGGCTGGGGGTCCACGGACCGATTGTAGGTTCAGTTGGCAGCTCTGCCTTGAGCTAAAGGCCTGGCTTAACTTAGCTCTTCACTCAGGGCTGGGCTCTGGCCTGCCCTAGTGTTGTTTCTTCTGGAGTCCAGAGAATTGCCCTGGGGAAGTTTGTCATAGGGATGACAGAAATGTCAAAAATCAAGCAGAGCCTACTGAGACCTAGACTCAGCGTTGTTCCACAGTTACTTCTACGTACATTCCATTGGCCAACACAAATCGCATGGCCAAGCTGCCCCAAATCAAGGGTAGGGAAGGATACATTTCACCTATGATGAGGTCACAGAAAGGATGTGGGCACAGGGAAGAATGAAGAATTAGAGTCAAAAATTCAATCCAGTACAGTGTATAATCTAATAAATAAGCCCATAGAAAGTCCTGCCTAGTAGTGGAGTATATTCAAGTATATGTGTAAATGCATACTTTCCATAAAATGTATATCAACATTTAAGACCATTCTAACAAGGTAACCTGATCTCCCTCAAAACCAGGTTTCAATGGTGAGCAATTTTGTAAGACAAAATTATGATGAATTCCTTGTAATTATTTCTAACCAGGAGTGCCAGTGGCAAGACCTCTTTTTGAAGAGTTGGCGCATGACTTGTTCTCCTGCATAAGCATTTTAATAACTCCCAGCTATTGAGACATTAATTTTTTTTGTATTTGGCTTAGGAGACAGGCCTTGGAAACAATATTGTTTTTCAAAGTGTTTTTTTTGTTTTTCTTCATTCCTGTCATTCAAAGGGAGGCCTCACATATATTGACGAGGCTCAGGATGGGGTGGCAGATAAAAGTCTTTGGAAACTTTTGGCAGGGGCACTTTGGTTTCATTCAAATGGACTTTCCCTGGTATGTGATGCTGGTTTGGGGTCTAGAGCTCTGGCTCCCATTCTAGATGATTTGTGGTTTGTTTCCCACTCTCTAAAAAAACTGGCTGTATTTCTGTTCACTGTCAAGGTCAGTAGATGAGCCAGGTCTTCTTAGAATCTCAGAGGAACCATCCTATGGATGGTAGTGACGGGGGGACTCGATGGCCCCCACATCTGCCTTTCCCGCACTCCACATTCCATTCCAGGTGTGCAGGGCAGTCTCCTGTCGAGACTTGTTTCAGGACTGGGTATCAGTCATTTATACACAATGGTGAGTCACTTCTGTAAAGGATATTAACATTTAGGGCTCCTTAAAAAATTATGGGATGGAAAACTTTACCTGCAGCAGTGAGAAGTTACTGAACTCTATATAAACAAAGAAACCTGGGTGGACTGAAAATCTAGAACAGGGAGGAGCAGTAGAACACCAAACTATATGTATATGTATATGTGATATGTAATATAATACACACGTGTTACATATAAATATGTATACAAATCATATAATGTATAAAAATTAAGGAAATTTAAAATGCAGTATGTAAAAATATACTTTTTCCAAACACACATATAAACCCAAAGCTACTTATTAAATACAGTCATGTTGCATCTGGGGTGAAGGGAATGAGGATAGAGAATAGAATTGAAAGAGGGACTTCCCTGGTGGTGCAGTGGTTAAGAATCCGCCTGCCAATGCAGGGGACATGGGTTCGAGCCCTGGTCCGGGAAGATCTCACATGCCGCGGAGCAACTAAGCCCGTGCACCACAACTTCTGAGCCTGTGCTCTAGAGCCCGTGAGCCACAACTACTGAAGCCCGCGTGCCTAGAGCCCATGCTCCATAACAAGAGAAGCCACCGCAATGAGAAGCCAGCGCACCACAACGAAGAGTAGCCCCCGCTCGCCGCAACTAGCGAAAGCCCACACACAGCAACAAAGAGCCAACGCAGCCAAAAAAAAAAAAAAAAAAAAAAATATATATATATATATATATAAAGAAACTTTATTTTTAAAAAAGAGAGAGAATAGAGATGAAAGAGAATAAATAAATCAAATAGTAAAGGATATGGGACAATGATGATCACATACCAGGAAATGAAGAATATGATCAACTCAGTCACCTGCCACTAAGATCAGAACCAAGCAAGAAAAGAAGAAAGGCGGGAAGGAGCCTAGGAAGACAGGAAGGAAAACAGGAGGTTTGCACACCTGTTATGGCATTTTCAGATGGTGGCCTAGCAGGAAGGAAAGTACTTACCATTTGGGGCTGGTGAGCCACAGCACCCAAAGCACCTCACCCAGCACCCACCACATGGTTAAGTGCTCATTGGGTACTTTTGAGCTGCATTGAACCTAATTGCCTCAAGGAGGCTGACTTCCCTGAATCCTTGAGTCCACATCCTTTAGGCTGACTTCATTCTCACTGTGAAGAACTGCCAGAACAAATGTTAGAAAGGATCGTAAAGTCCTTTAATCTAACCACATCCAGTAGAGGACACATTCTTTTTTGTTTGTTGAGGATCCACTCTTCTTGTTTTCTGCTGATGGGTTTCACATTTACTCTGGGGGAGCACCTCACCCCACTCTCATCCTCTATAATTTGGATAAGGCTGAATTTTCCCTACTTGACCTTTTTGGAAGTGAACCAGCCCCACCACTGGAGTGGGATTTTTTTTTTTTTTTTTGAATTTTTGACTCTAATTCTTCATCCCTCCCTGTACCCACATCCTTTCTGTGACCTCATCATAGATGGAGTGTATCCCTCCCCACCCTTGATTTGGGGCAGCTTGGCCATGTGACTTGTTTTGGATATGTGACCCAATTCAGGACAATATGATCTCAATTCTAGGACATTTGGGGAGAAAACATATTTCAGAAAAATGGTGTGTTTCTATGGGGATTTCTATAGGATATATAAGGTTTGAGAGCCTAGGGCCACCATACATGAAAAAATCTTGCCTGAAAATTAGACAATGCAGAAAAGAGACAGAGAGATTCAGAAATAAGGAGGGAGGTAAGGAGGGAGGGAGAGAGGGAGAGAGAGAGAAAAGGAGGGGAAGGGAAGGGAGGAGAGGGGAGGGGGAAGAGAAAAGGAGAGAGAGAGATAGGGAGATATCTTAGGTGTTACTTGCTTAAGTAGGTTTGAGTTGGAATTTTTTTTTTTTTTAACCACTTCAAACCTTAGGAGTGGTGATTAACACATCCCAGAGTGAGTACAGCTCCTTGGAAATTTCACCCTCCAGTTGAGCTTCACTGAACTCATAGTGACAAGAACCCCCTCACATTTCCAAGCGACCTTGCCCATCTCTGTACAACTTGAACTATCAGGAAAATGTTATCCAATGTCTGTCTTCCTGAAACTTTCTGGCATTGGTAGCCATTTTATAACTTACAGCTGCATAGAAAAATTTAATGCTTCTTTCAGCTATCATGTACCCACTTTGTCTCTTCTGCAGTGAAATATCTACCCCATTCTCGGACTAAAGCTCCAGTATCCAAACTAAATGCCATCAAGAACTTTTCTCATACAATAAACCAGTCTTACATTCTGTGTCTCAGTTATACTACCTGTGTCAGTAATTATTGCTACATGACACAGCACCCCAAAATTCAATGTCTTAAAAATCAGTAAGCACATATTGCTGTTTCCATGGCTCTGGGTCCCCTGGATGATTCTTCTGGTCTTAACTGAGCTCACTGATGCATCTGTGGTCAGCTGTAGATGCAGCAGGCAGCCTGCTGATCTTGAGTGGACTGTCTAATATATATAGTGGTCACTTGTCTACCGACTGGTCTTCAGTGGTTGTGACTAAGGCAACTGGTTTCTCCTCCACGTGGTCTCTCACTCTCCAGAAGGCTAGCCCAGGCTTATTCATGAGGAAGGAGTTTTCTGGAAGAGCAAGACATGCAAGGCCTGGGGAGGCTTGGGCTCAAAGCCCATCACTCTGCCACCCTCTGTTGGTTAGAACAAGTCATGAGGCCAGTCCAGATTCCAGGGGTGGAGAAATAGACTCCACTTGTTAACCGGAGTTGCTTCAAAGTCCCATTGCAAAGGGTAGAGTGGAGCACTGGGGCCAGTTTTATAGTCAATGTAGCACAGAGACTAAACCACAAACAAACAAGTCCTTTGGGAGTTGTGTGGGGAAAGAAAAAACATCCTTCTACCCTCTGTCCTTCTAGATTCTTCCGGCTGGTTTAAGAATTAAATTTACAGGAGATAAGTTAGCAGGAGAAAAGTAATTTCAGTTACGCACGCGGCGGTGGGCTGGGGGGTTCCATAAGAGCGTGGGGCCCAAGGACGGTTAGGTAATTGAAGCCTATACTCCATCCGAGAGAAGGACAAGGGGGTAGGGGATTTGGATGTAAAAGGGAAGGAAGTTCTTGAGTTATTTGTAGTGAGATGGATGGACCTAGAGTTTGTCATACAGAGTGAAGTAAGTCAGAAAGAGAAAAACAAATACCGTATGCTAACACATATATATGGAATCTAAGAAAAAAACAAAACAAAATGTCATGAATAACCTAGGGGCAAGACGGGAATAAAGACACAGACCTACTAGAGAATGGACTTGTGGATACGGGGAGGGGGAAGGGTAAGCTGGGACAAAGTGAGAGAGCGGCATGGACATATATATACTACCAAATGTAGAATAGATAGCTAGTGGGAAGCAGCCGCATAGCACAGGGAGATCATCTCGGTGCTTTGTGACCACCTAGAGGGGTGGGATATGGAGGGTGGGAGGGAGGGAGACACAACAGGGGAGAGATATGGGAACATATGTATGTGTATAACTGATTCACTTTGTTATAAAGCAGAAACTAATACACCATTGTAAAGCAATTATACTCCAATAAGTATGTTAAAAAAAAAAAAAAGAGGGGGTTCCCTGGTGGCGCAGTGGTTGAGAGTCTGCCTGCTGATGCAGGGGGCAGGGGTTCGAGCCCTGGTCTGGGAGGATCCCACATGCCGCGGAGCAACTGGGCCCGTGAGCCGCAATTACTGAGCCTGCGCGTCTGGAGCCTGTGCTCCGCAACAAGAGAGGCCGCGATAGTGAGAGGCCCGCGCACCGCGATGAAGAGTGGCCCCCGCTTGCCACAACTAGAGAAAGCTCTCGCACAGAAACGAAGACCCAACACAGCAAAAAGAAATTAATTAATTAAAGTACTAAAAAAAAAATTAAAAAAAAAGAAAAAACAATCACAAGAAAAAAAAAAGGGAAGAAAGGCAAGTTACAGGAAGATGAAAGAGAAATGTTCAGTAAACAGATGTCTGCTGGGCCATGCAAAGACAATGGGACACAGAGAGCATTTTGACCAAATAAGCCTTACTAAGTTTCCCCCAGTCTACAACACCAAGTTCACATTATATTTTATTTATCTATAGGCTCTTTATCTAAATTCTTTGAGACAGTTAAGGGGAGGAGGTAAAAGCTCTTCCTGAGTCTTTTGTTTCTTAAAAACAATCAGCCCAAACTAATCTTCAAGCCAAAGAGATACATTTTGGGGTAGCAACTTTTGTTCCCCTTTGGTTTTATTTCATTAAATCTTCATTCTGTTTGTGTCTAATCCCAAGGTCTTAATCAGGATCAGAAATCACTTAAGTAAATTTGGCAAATCATAACTTATATCCTAGCTCTTTCAACAGTAACTAAGAAGAAACATAGAAAGCAGAAAGAACTAACCTCTATTTCAAATTCTCAATTGGTTTAAACATGTTGCATTTTATCAGGATTTGGTTGAGGGAATAGAATGACTTTGGCTCCTGTTAAGATGTATTGAGTAAAGACCTTCTATTCACTTTCTGGCAGGAGCAAATTAGCAAAACCAAACCTTGGAGATAGTGTATTTGTAAATATTGAAGACCCGCTCCAGTTTTCAGAAGACTGTCCTCACTGGCTTTACCTTAAGTCTGCACTGGATGATGATTTAATACTGAACAGACACCTCTCTTATCAGATAGGGTTGGTTCTTCTATAAACACTCATTCATTCATCTATCCATCAAACCAACATTTACAAAGTGCATCTTGCACAGAATAATATCGATTAGGCACACGATACAGTAAGTTAATGATTGTGATTTATCATGAGAAAGGGCTTTAGCCTTTCTTTTTTTCCTTGAAAAATAACCAAATATTAATGGGACCTTTGAGTTGGGAAGAGCCTGCCAGGTATGTGATGACTGGTTATAAATGTCATGGAAGGGACTTGCCCAGCATTTGTTGGGGACATGAGCTTTTGTGACTTTCAGTCTTACCTGGTTTAATGTTACTGGGTCTGGAGCATGGAGCTTACCTTCAGTTTTGAAGTCATTTAGCATTTGACTCTAAAACACTTTTGACTTATGGAATAATATTCCAGAGCCTGGTAAGAAGGTTCAAACAATCTTTTCATCATAAACAAAGTGGGAGATGGATCTGCAGCTAACTTTGTTGGAATCAGTTCCTGTGGGGTCTGTCAAAGTGAAAACACAGAGTCAGTCACTCTGTAAATTTAAGACTTTTCTAGTGGGCATTGGCTATATATGATTTTGCCCTTATATCTTAAGTTATAAATAATTCTGCTTATTAAAAAATCCAGGCTGAAGGGACCTGGTTACATTAGAGATTATGTCCAATTTCTCCTTGTAACCCTAGAGAATTCTCTTAACTGCCCTGAATTTATTTGTCAATAAATGTAATGAGGGTACTAAATAACTCAATCTTGAATCTTCCTCTTAGATTTACAAGACTATATATTTATGCTGTTTATGGGAACCTCGGAGCCACTCTGCCATTCTGGGAGGGTGGACATCAGTGGCTTCATTTTACACACGAGAATGCTGAGATCACAGCCAAGGTGAAATTTGTAAGAGTAGAATCTAATATGGGAACTTGGAACGCTATTAAAAAGTCTTCCACAGCTTGCATCCAATTCTTCCACAGATTTCAACAGGGCATTGCTCTAGAGAGCTAATGGCTCCCAAAGATGCTTTGATCATAGCAAGATATTTAGTCAAGTTACCACCATCCCAGGGGGATCGATTCCCATCTGATGGGCCTTCCAGATGCAGGGGTTCTTTCAAATGTGTGTAAGTGAACCAAACAACACTGTTTGGTCTGGCCATTAGTATACTTACCATCACAGAGAAAGGAAGACACACAAAACCACAGTCCATAGACCTTGACCTCCATGGGTCCTGGTTTCCTTATCTGTAAAATGAGAGGGTTAGACTAGATGGTACCCAAGGTCCCTTCCTGTTCTGAAGTTCTGAGATTTCCTTTGCTAATAAGATCAACAATTGAGTTGTAGATAACAAATAGATTTCCTTCCCTTTTGGCCCAGTTTGAGTCAAATATTAATAAAGAGTCATTGCATACTAATTTATTTTTCTTCTGCATTCTAATATTTTAATTAAATGTCTACCTATTAAGTGTGTTTTCTGGGGAAGGTACTAAGACCATATAACTTTTTCTAAGCAGTCCCATATGGAATGCGGACACACCATGAGCAATAAACCATATTACTCAGGCTTCTCAGGCTTACTAAAGCTAGATTCGGGGTTTTCTAGGAATGAACCAAGGTTCCACTCTCTTAAGGACTTCTCCTGGGAAAGGATGGCTATGTTCCTGTGAGTCACCATCAAATCCTGTTTATCAAAACAGTGCATCCATACTCCAGGTGCTATGAGAGTCCAATGATAGGTGCTCTCTCTGTCCACCACCCCTTTTCTGAAGGATTGCCCTTGACCCAAAGTGCCAACTTCCCCAGAAGTTTATTTCCTCAACCTGGGGCATCCTGCAGCTAGTATCTAACTGATGGCAGTGACTAAAGGCCAGCTCCTTGTCTCCAGGTGAGAGAAACTCTAGTGTAAACCCAGCTTCAGAACTCTCCATGGGATCGGATGGAGGCTGGACTTTAGCTGAGACCACATCCTAGCTCCTTCTTCTGCCTCCTGTGCTTCTCTTGCTCTCTTTTTCCTGAGAGGCCTCTCTCAATGAACCACATACACTCCAGTTCCCTTCTCAAGCTCTGCCTTGAGGAAATGTGGCCTCAGGCCCTACAGCCACATAGCTCTCCCCTGGGGTTCAGGCATTACTCCCTGAGACTGTTTTTCCAAGTTTTCATAAGTCTTCATAACTATTTACATCTCTACACATTCAGGAGCCTTCATGGAGTAAAGGAAGGCAGCCACCCACTGTCCTGAGAACATGAGGGCACCTTGGGAAGTTGTTCTGGATGCACACAGAAATTCCCCTCAGGCCACAGTCTGAGGAAACAGGACTTGGATGCTAAGTGGAAACTCTGAAGACCCCAGAGTGGCAAAGCAAAGGATGCCAGAACCCCTTCTTAAGCCAGCAGGTCTCTGGTTGGCCTTTCACCAGTCCACCATCCAAGAAACTCATAACTAGAGACACTGTCCAGAGGGGAGGAGTGGCTGCCGGTACGTCGAGGGGCCACCATGCCAGGGTACCACAAGGGGAAGGTACCAGGGGCTGGAATCCAGTCTCATGTCCCCTCATGGCAACAGGGGCTGGAGCAGGAAGGGAAGTAGAATGAGCCTTGGAGGGAGATAGGATTTTGTTTCCAAAAGCACCGGGGAGGGGAGAGGATTCCTGAGAGTGAAGCAGAGGTGAAGGCTGAAGGCTGGCCCTGTCTAAGAAGGGTCTCCTCTCAGGCTGGGGATGGGGGGCGGTGATTGGTGAAGATGTCGCCCTTCAGGAAAGGTGACAGGCAGCTGTTGTGAGGAGATGGCGAAGCTGTCAAGAGGAAAAAAGGAGACCCTGGACTTAGGGGTTATAGGTGCTTAGATGGTGGGCCCCTGAGACATTCTGTGTGACCTGATGAAGGAAGACCAGGCAATAGTCTCTCTCCTATGGTGCCTGAGGAGGTCGGAAAGCAAGGACAGCCTGGGTTCAAATATCAGTGCAGAGGCTTATTATCTGTGTGGTCTTGGGGAGGTCAGTTCTGACATCTCTGAGCTTGTCTCCTCATCTACAGAAGGCAGAGAATGGTGCCTACCTTCTAGGGTGATGAGGGTCAGCTGCTTTGTCTGTGTAAAGTGGATGCAGGCATCTGTGAGTTAAAGGCTTTTGCACTGCTTAACATCCCTGGATTCTGGTACTGCCCTGGACCAGGCCTTTTTCCTCAGCTCAGAGAAGTTAGGTTTTGGAAACAGATTTTCAATGGAGTAAAATTAACTTTCATTAGTGGGCCAAATAATAGCCAACACAGTCTTTTACTACCAAAGATGTATTTGCTTAAACTGCCCGTGGTTTCACTATATATTTATTTATTTTTTATTCTCTAGCTTACTGCTTTCAATATGTTATTTGTACATAAGTCTTTGAACCTTGAAAATGGGTGGAGAACAGAGACGAGACAGAGAGACAGAGGGGGAAACAAGTGCTTCAGCTTCTCAGTGAAGACTCATGAGTTCATTTATGCTAAATAAAGCAGTGATGCTGTTTGCTGTCTGCAAGGAAGCTGTTTACTGCAAGGAAGTGGCAGAGACTAGAGTGGGCAGCAGGAAACAGTAGAGAGGAAATGGTTTATAAGCCCCCAGAAAAAAATATACAGATAGAAGTTGATGAAAAGTGCTGGGGGAAAAGGATGCCTGATGTGATTCTTTTTCCAAAAGTGAAAGCGTATCATATGGCCAGGACTCACTTCTCTCTGCTGTTTCACATTCTTAGTGTAATTTTGCAAGGGCAACTCTAAATGCTTTAGAGTCCTCAAAACCCTACTGTTGGTGAACAACTAAATGACTCCTGTGAATTTGAATTCTGCAAAAGATGAAATCAACAGAAACTCGGAGAAACATGCAAAGGAAAGAAAACTCCAAGGACTTACTAGAGATTTTACAAGCCAAAGCTAGGCTTCTTTTTTCATTTTTTCTTTTTCCTTTTGCATGATCACAAGCCAGTCCAGAGCAAGGAGCAAAACCCAGGGTTCACACATATATTTATTTAGTTAGCAAGGCATTCCTGTTTTTATAGCTCCAAGTTCTTAACTTTCTTGTTAGCAAATGTTAACAAGGTTTAAAATGTATAAACGGAGCTGTGGCATGTAAAAAATGTTGGCCTATCCTGGCTCCTTCTTTTTTTATACCCATGTTCAATGAAAACATCCTACTGACAGGCAGAATGTCTGGGCAACTTTATAGATAGTGTTCCCACCTCGGGGCCACAAGGTCACAGATTTGTTCCTGATTCTACTTAAAAAACATTCAACAATGGTAAGTTTGTGTGTGCTTTTATGGGAGGGAGCTATTTTATATGATCCAAGATCTTAAAGATACTCCAAGGAATCTTGCGTATATGCCAGGCTACAAATTGGGAAGTCTGCTACGGTGCTCGCTATGAAATTGGGGAGCTTCGTTCAATCACAGGCAAAGACTGACTGTAATAATTCTCAGACATTGTGTCTACCCAAGGCCAGAAAGCATTTTGTTTTCATGGTGGTAATCAAAGTGCTTGAAAGGCATTTCAACCTGCTGTTCCAGCGTTGGTTTGCAGTGGCCATAAAATGAAACAAGGCAGAGGTGCAAAAAAAAAAAAAAAAAAAAGGAAAAAGGGAAAAAGAAAAAAACAGACCCCACTGTAATCACACAGACGTTTTGTAACTACTTTAGACACTGCAGGCCTTTCCTTCTTGGATCGGGTGTAAATATGGCTTCTGAGAAGTCGTTCTTGGAATCCCCGAAGGCCCCTAAATAGGGAAGTGAAATAAGCCATCAACGCCATAATGAGCAATGAGCACAGGGGCACTCCTAATAGAGGGGATTAGGAAATAGCCCCGTTGGGTGGTTACCATGATTTTCAGAGGCATGTTGACCAAAGAACAAAGCACTCCAAATCTGATTCCTGGGTTCAATTACTCCTTCAATCTGAGTTGGCCATTATGACTTTCTCTGTCTGATAGCCTTTAGGAGAAGTATTGTTGTGTCAGCTATGAGCCTTGACCTCAGCGAGGTTTTGCATTTCCACTTCTTCTCTTAGACCCTGTCCAGCCATGTGAACAATCCAGGCTACTCACCTGAAGGATGAGAGACCCCATGGAAGCTAGGAGCCATCCCAGCCAGGGCCACCCTAGACCAGCCAGCTCCTAGTTCGCCTGGCTGACCAAAGGACCGTAAGGAAGTGATCCCAGATTCAGAAGGCAAGGATATAGACTCTACCTCTTGATGCAAAGTGGCAAAGTCATATTGGAAAGGGGCAAGGATACAGGGAGAGGCAGTGACTTGTAGTTATTTTGCACAGTGTTTCACATCTACTGCACAGTGCCACTATGCATATTGAAGGACTAAATATATGCAAAGCACTTAAGAGTAGTGTCTGCACAGAATAAATGCTCAATAATGTGAGCTAGTATTACTCTTTCTAAAATAGATGCCATAATGCGTGGATGGCCTACTTAATGCCACTCTGCCCCTTACTCTTAGGAACTGATAATGACAATTCTCACAAACCCATGGTTCACTCTGGCAGCACACACAGGAACTGGAGTGAGAGAAAATGCAATCAAACCACAGAGTGCGTGTTCATATACCCCTAACCACCTTTCTTTCCTTAATGGAAGCACCCCATTTGACAAGTCTCCCCACCTCACCCCACCCCCCCAAAAAAGTATACATTGTCTCTTCTCTTCAGACATTGACCAAAGGTTTCAATGGTAAAGATGACTCATACCTTAAAGAACGGGAAGAATTTCCTTTATTGCCTCTCAATCCATTGTCTCCCTCTCATGAAATTGCTGAATGACACCAGAGAATATAAAACCTGCCAAAGAAATAAGCACTGCATGACATGTGGCAGGGTTTCCAACTCATCAGGAAAAACCTCAGATCAGCTTGTTTCTCTGGAGACAGCACACATCCGGGGCTGTCCCCGTACCCCAGGACTCATAAAGCTCCTATCTCCAGGGCACAGGTGAGGCCTTCACATTCTTTGAGAACAACAGCCTGTTCATTTCCTCCATGGCTATAAAGTGGCTTTATTGGACTTCAGTATCTAAAGGAAACAGAGCTCTGGGTCAGAGGGTGCTTTTAGCGAGTCACTGGCCCCATTTAGAGCCCAAACCTCAGGGATGTGGGGTTGGGAGGTGCTCTTGAACTCTGTGAAATGTAAGTCAATTTAAAGTTCAAAGGAAGCTTCCTGGCTTGATTGTTGTTGTTGAGGGCGAGATGCATTTATATAGTTAAAAATGCTTAGAAGATTTAGCTGTTATAGTATCAGCTATTACTAATCAATATTTCCCTGTGATTTGGCAACACAGACTGTACTGCTCTAGAGGGAAAAGCAATTCAGATATTGAGGGAAACCCTTTGCCAACTACAGTGGGATTCACCATTTGGCAAGCCCAAGGATGGGTTGTCTTCAACATCCTTCCTCATTAAGCACTAACTTCTATATAGATTAGGTGGGGGAGTCTCAATTCAAAGAGAAAAGCATCTGTTTATATGATCGGAGAAGTATATCTTCTGCTCAAAGTATGATTCAACCTACTGATTAAATTCTACATCTGTGTTTGCTAAAGTGTAGTCTGTGGCACACATGTCTTGAGGCAGGCTCCAAAAACAAGTAGCTCTTTGTGCAAATAGGTTGGAGAAACACTGCATACTGTGTTTCACTCTTGTGCATTCACAGTACACTTTGGTCTGTTGAAGATTTAGAGAAGTCAGGCAATATAGAAACATGTTTTATACCAACCCAACGTTTCCAGAAGATATATAACCTTTGTTTTCTATTTTAATTACGTAAAATTAAACATCTTGAGAGAGATCAAGTAGACTTTGAGTGATCACCACTACAGTATGAGTAAATCAGATGACCATAACATACTTCGGAGGATGCTGTTTTAGGTATTTCACACAATTCAGCGTCTTTGGAAAATGCTAGGCACGACAGTTAGATGACTTTCATAGTTTCAGACAGACTCTTAGTTGTAAGTTGTTTTATAATGTGGGCCTTCTGTTTGAATTGGAATAAGTCTAAACAATGCATTGGAAATAAGTTTAAGGAAGAAATGTCTGAAACAAATTATTAATAAGATTAAGGTACATATACCTAGGGTATAGCATTGCTACAATTGAAGGCAGATAAATTCTGATACTGGGGCTACCAGTGGTTCTAGAAATATCTATGAAAGGGGATTCTTCCCTATGAACTCCCTTGTTCCTTATTCAAATTGTCTTATTATCTCTCTTGCTGGACCCTTTGCTATTCCAGCCATCTACTTTGTCATTCTGCAGCATGGGCATATGCAGTCTACCTGGACGGATACAAAGTTAGTACTCAAATGCCTTTGCCATTCTTCCTGGTATTCTTTTGCCTTGTACTCTTAAGGTCCTCAAGACAGATTCTGCTTCTTCCTAAAGTTTTCAATTAAACAAACAAGCAGAAAATCCTAAAGGGGATCATACATTTGTCTGTGATGTGGATGAGGACATTTCACTCAGGTTTCTTTGCTTTGGGCTGAAATTTGATCATGTCATCTCATTTTGATTATAAGCACTGACTGGGATTTATATGTGTCTTTTTTAAAATAAGGCAAATAGAAAAAATAATAGACAAAAGTTCTTTTTCAAAAACATGGGATCGATGTTGGTGATGGGGGTTTGGCAATAACAGGGCGGTCTTTGGATGGTCAAAGGTTAGTAAACAACACTCCCCCCCCTTTCTCTTTCACCCAATCCCCTCTATAGTATATTTTTTCCCTCGGCTTCCCAATACAGTATATAAAGAACAATGTAGCCCTATGTGTTGCCCGCTAAAGACTCTGTTGACCTAAATTTTATTTCACTTGACTCTGGCATTTATTTTCTAGAACAAAAGTCAGGCTCTGTATCTGGTTACTCTTATATGGTGCTGTCAACACTGAGACCAAATCAACAATGGAAACAATGCCGTATTTATTTATTTATTTTATACATCTTTTTTGGAGTATAATTGCTTCACATTGCTGTGTTAGTTTCTGCTGTACAACAAAGTGAATCAGCCATATGCATACATATATCCCCATATCCCCTCCCTCTTGAGCCTCCCTCCCACCCTCCCTATCCCACCCCTCTAGGTGTTCACAAAGCACCGAGCTGATCTCCCTGTGCTATGCGGCTGCTTCCCATTAGCTAGCTATTTTACATGTGGTAGTGTATATATGTCCATGCCAGTCTCTCATTTCGTCCCAGCTTCCCCTCAGCCCCCTGTGTCCTCAAGTACATTCTCTATGTCTGCGTCTTTATTCCTGCCCTGCCACTAGGTTCATCAGTACCATTTTTTTAAGATTCCATATATATGTGTTAGCATACAATATTTCTTTTTCTCTTTCTGACTTACTTCATTCTGTATGATAGACTCTAAGTCCATCCACCTCACTACAGAAAACTCAATTTCATTTATTTTTATGGCTGAGTAATATTCCATTGTGTGTGTATGTATGTATGTATGTATGTATATATATATATATATATATATATATATATATATATATGCCACATCTTCTTTATCCATTCATCTGTCGATGGGCATTTAGGTTGCTTCCATGTCCTGGCTATTGTAAATAGTGCTGCAGTGAACATTATGGTACATGTCTCTTTTTGAATTACGGTTTCTCAGAGTATATGTCCAGTAGTGGGATTGCTGGGTCGTATGGTAGTTCTATTTTTAGTTTTTTAAGGAGCCTCCATAGTGGCTGTATTAATTTACATTCCCACCAACAGTGCAGGAGGGTTCCCTTTTCACCACACTCTCTCCAGCATTTACTGTTTCTAGATTTTTTGTTAATGGCCATTCTGACCTGTGTGAGGTGATACCTCACTGTAGTGTTGATTTGCATTTTTCTAATAAATAGTGATGTTGAACATCTTTTCATGTGCCTCTTGGCCATCTGTATGTCTTCTTTGGTGAAATGTCTATTTAGGTCTTCTGCCCATTTTTGGATTGGGTTTGGGTTTTTTTTTTTGTTTTGTTTTGTTTTGTTTTGATATTGAGCTCCATGAGCTGTTTGTATATTTAGGAGATTAATCCTTTGTCCATTGTTTCATTTGCAAATAATTTCTCCCATTCTGAGAGTTGTCTTTTCGTCTTGTTTATGGATTCCTTTGCTGTGCAAAAGCTTTTAGGTTTAATTAGGTCCCATTTGTTTAGTTATGTTTTTATTTTCATTAATCTAGATGGGTCAAAAAAGATCTTGCAGTGGTTTATGTCAAAGAGCGTTTTTCCTGTGTTTTCCTCTAAGAGTTTTAAAGTGTCTGGTCTTACATTTAGGTCTTTAATCCATTTGGAGTTTATTTTTGTGTATGGTGTTAGGCAGTTTTCTAATTTCATTCTTTTACATGTAGTTGTCCAGTTTTCCCAGCACCACTTATTGAAGAAGCTGTCTTTTCTCCATTGTATGTTCTTGCCTCCTTTGTCATAAATTAGGTGACCATATGCGTGGGTTTATCTCTGGGCATTCTATCCTATACCATTGATCTATATTTCTGTTTTTGTGCCAGTACCATACTATCTTGATTACTGTAGCTTTGTAGTATAGTTTGAAGTTGGGGAGCCTGATTCCTCCAGCTCCAGTTTTCTTTCTCAAGATTGCTTTGGCTATTTGGGGTCTTCTGTGTTTCCAAACAAATTGTAAAATTTTTTGTTCTAATTCTGTGATGAATGCCATTGGTGGTTTGATAGGGATTGCATTGAATCTGTGGATTGCTTTGGGTAGTATAGTCATTTTCACAATGTTAATTTTCCAATCCAAGAACATGGTATATTTCTCCATCTGTTTATGTCATCTTTGATTTCTTTCATCAGTGTTTTATAGTTTTCTGAGTACAAGTCTTTCGCCTCCTTAGGTAGGTTTATTCCTAAGTACTTTATTCTTTTTGTTGTGATGCTAAATGAGATTGTTTCCTTAATTTCTCTTTGTGATTTTTCGTTGTTAGTAGATAGGAATGCCAGAGACTTCTGTGCATTAATTTTGTATCCTGCAACCTTACCAAATTCATTGATTAGTTCTAGTAGTTATCTGGGGGCATATTTAGGATTTTCTAGGTATCATGTCATCTGCAAACTGTGACAGTTTTATGTCTTCTTTTACAATTTGAGTTCCTTTTATTTCTTTTTATTCTCTGATTGCTGTGGCTAGGACTTCCAAAACTATGTTGAATACGAATGGCGAGAGTGGACATCCTTGTTTTGTTCCTGATCTTAGTGGAAATGCTTTCAATTTTTCACCATTGAGTATGATGTTTGCTGTGGGTTTGTCATATATGGCCTTTATTATGTTGAGGTAGGTTCCCTCTATCCCCATTTTCTGGAGAGTTTTTATCATAAATTGCTGTTGAATTTTGTTGAAGGATTTTTCTGCATCTATTGAGATGATCATATGGTTTTTATTCCTTAATTTGTTAATATGGTGTATCACATTGATTTGCATATTATTGAAGAATCCTTGTATTCCTGGGATAAATCCCACTTGATCATGGTATGTGATCCTTTTAATACGTTGTTGGATTCTGTGTGCTAGTATTTTGTTCAGGATTTTTGCATCTATGTTCATCAGTGATATTGATCTATAATTTTCTTATTTTCTGATATATTTTCCTGGTTTTGGTATCAGAGTGATGGTGGATTTGTAGAAAGAATTTGGGAGTGTTCCTCCCTCTGCAAATTTTTGGAAGAGTTTGAGAAGGATTGGTGTTACCTCTTCTCTAAATGTTTGATAGAATTCACCTGTGAAGCCATGTGGTCCTGGACTTTTGTTTGTTGGAAGATTTTTAGTTATGGTTTCAATTTCATTACTTGTGATAGGTCTGTTTATATTCTCTAATTCTTCTTGGTTCAGTCTTGGAAAATTGTAACTTTCCAAGAATTTGTCCATTTCTCTGTGGTTGTGCATTTTATTGGCATAGAGTTGCTTGTAGTAGTCTCTTAGGATGCTTTGTATTTCTGCAGTGTCTGCTGTAACTTCTCCTTTTTCATTTCTAATTTTATTGATTTGAGTCCTCTCCCTCTTTTTCTTGATGAGTCTGGCTAATGGTTTATTAATTTTGTTTATCTTCTCAAAGAACCGACTTTTAATTTTATTGACCTTTGCTATTGTTTTCTTTCTTTCTATTTCCTTTATTTCTGCTCTGATCTTTATGATTTCTTTCCTTCTCCTAACTTTGGGTTTTGTTTGTTCTTCTTTCTCTAGTTCCTTTCGGTGTAAGGTTAGATTGTTTATTTGAGATTTTTCTTGTTTCTTGAGGTAGGCTTGTATAGCTATAAGCTTCCCTCTTAGGACTGCTTTTGCTTTCTTCCATAGATTTTGGATTGTCATGTTTTCATTGTCTTTTGTCTCTAGGTATTTTTTGATTTCCTCTTTGATTTCTTCAGTGATCTCTTGGTTATTTAGTAATGTATTTTTTAGCCTCCATGTGTTTGTTTTTTTTACGTTTTTTTCCCCCGTAAATAATTTCTAATCTTGTAGCGTTGTGGTCAGAAAAGATGCTTGATATGATTTCAATTTTCTTAAATTTACTGAGGCTTGATCTGTGACCCAAGATGTGATCTATCCTGGAGAATGTTCTGTGTGCACTTGAGAAGAAAGTGTAATCTGCTGTTTTTGGATGGAATGTCCTATAAATATCAATTAAATCTATCTGGTCTATTGTGTCATTTAAAGCTTCTGTTTCCTTATTTATTTTCTGTTTGGATGATCTGTCCATTGGTGTAAGTGAGGTGTTAAGGTCCTCCACTATTATTGTGTTACTGTCGATTTCCTCTTTTATAGCTGTTAGCAGTTGCCTTATGTATTGAGGTGCTCCTATGTTGGGTGCATATATATTTATAATTGTTATATCTTCTTCTTGGATTGATCCCCTGAGCATTATGTAGTGTCCTTGCTTGTCTGTTGTAACATTCTTAATTAATTAATTAATTAATTTTTTTGTGGTACACGGGCCTCCCACTGTTGTGGCCTCTCCCGTTGCAGAGCACAGGCTCCAGATGCGCAGCTTCAGCAGCCATGGCTCATGGGCCCAGCTGCTACGTGACATGTGGGATCTTCCCGGACCGGGGCACGAACCCGTGTCCCCTGCATCGGCAGGCTGACTCTCAACTGCTGCGCCACCAGGGAAGCCCAACATTCTTTATTTTGAAGTCTATTTTATCTGATATCAGTATTGCTACTCCAGCTTTGTTTTGATTTCCATTTGCATGGAATATCTTTTTCCATCCCCTCACTTTCAGTCTCTGTGTGTCCCTAGGTCTGAAGTGGGTCTCTTGTAGACAGCATGTAGATGGGTCTTGTTTTTGTATCTATTCAGCAAGCCTGTGTCTTTTGGTTGGAGCATTTAATCCATTCATGTTTAAGGTAATTATCTATATGTATGTTCCTATGACCATTTTCTTAATTGGTTTGGGTTTGTTTTTGTAGGTCCTTTTCTTCTCTTGTGTTTCCCACTTAGAGAAGTTCCTTTAGCATTTGTTGTAGAGCTGGTTTGGTGGTGCTGAATTCTCTTAGCTTTTGCTTGTCTGTAAAGCTTTTGATTTTTCCATGGAATGTGAATGAGATCCTTGCCGGGTAGAGTAATCTTAGTTGTATGTTCTTCCTTTTCATCACTTTAAGTATATCATGCCACTCCCTTCTGGCTTGTAGAGTTTCTGCTGAGAACTCAGCTGTTAACCTTATGGGAGTTCCCTTGTATGTTATTTGTTGTTTTTCACTTGCTGCTTTCAGTAATTTTTCTTTGTCTTTAATTTTTGCCATTTTGATTACTGTGTGTCTCAGTGTGTTTCTCCTTAGGTTTATCCTGTATGGGACTCGCTGCGCTTCCTGGACTTGGGTGGCTATTTCCTTTCCCATGTTAGGGAAGTTTTTGACTATAATCTCTTCATATATTTTCTCTGGTCCTTTGTCTCTCTCTTCTCCTTCTGGGACCCCTATAATGCGAATGTTGTTGCGTTTAATGTTGTCCAAGAGGTCTCTTAGGCTGTCTTCATTTCTTTTCATTCTTTTTTCTTTATTCTGTTCTGCAGCAGTGAATTCCACCATTCTATCTTCCAGGTCACTCATCCGTTCTTCTGCCTCAGTTATTCTGCTATTGATTCCTTCTAGTGTAGTTTTCATTTCAGTTATTATATTGTTCATCTCTGTTTGTTTGTTCTTTAATTTTTCTAGGTCTTTGTTAAACATTTCTTGCATCTTCTCAATCTTTGCCTCCATTCTTTTTCCGAGGTCCTGGATCATCTTCACTATCACTAATCTGAATTCTTTTTCTGGAAGGTTGCCTATCTCCACTTCATGTAGTTGTTTTTCTGGGGTTTTATCTTGTTCCTACATCTGGTGCATAGCCCTCTGCCTTTTCACCTTGTCTATCTTTCTGTGAATGTGGTTTTTGTTCTACAGGTTGCAGGATTGTAGTTCTTCTTGCTTCTTCTGTCTACCCTCTGGTGGATGAGGCTATCTAAGAGGCTTGTGCAAGTTTCCTGATGGGAGGGATTGGTGGTGGGTACAGGTGACTGTTTCTTTGGTGGACAGAGCTCAGTAAAACTTTAATCCGCTTGACTGCTGATTGATGGGGTTGGGTTCCCTCCCTTTTGGTTGTTTGGGCTTTGGCAACCCAACACTGGAGCCTACCTGGGCTCTTTGTTGGGGCTAATGGCAGACTCTGGGAGGGCTCACACCAAGGAGTACCTCCCAGAACTTTTGCTGCCCATGTCCTTGTCCATGCGGTGAGTCACAGCCACCCCCCGCCTCTGCAGGAGACCCTGAAACACTATCAGGTCGGTCGGATTCAGGCTCCCCTGGACTCACTGCTCCTTTCCCTGGGTCCCGATGCACACAGTACTTTGTGTGTGCCCTCCAAGAGTGGAGTCTCTGTTTCCCCGAGTCCTGTCGAAGTCCTGCAATCAAATCCCAGTAGCCTTCAAAGTCTGATTCTCTAGGAATTCCTCCTCCCGTTTCCAGACCCCCAGGTTGGGAAGCCTGATGTGGGGCTCAGAACCTTCATTCCAGTGGGTGGACTTCTGTGGCATATGTATTGTCCAGTCTGTGAGTCACCCACCCAGCAGTCATGGGATTTGATTTTACTGTGATTGTGCCCCTCCTACCATCTCACTGTGGCTTCTCCTTTGTCTTTGGATGTGGGGTATCATTTTTGGTGAGTTCCAGTGTCTTCCTTTCCATGATTGTCCAGCAGCTAGTTGTGATTCTGGTGTTCTCACAAGAGGGAGTGACAGCATGTCCTTCTACTCCGCCATCTTGGTTCAGGGCCAGGTTTGTCTCTGTGTCTTGTTTTTGTATCCGTTCAGCCAGTCTGTGTCTTTTGGTTGGGGCATTTAATCCATTTATACTCAAGGTTATTATTGATATGTATGTTCCTATTACCATTTTCTTAATTGTTTTGGGTTTGTTTTTGTGAGTCTTTTTCTTCTCTTGTTTTTCCCACCTAGAAAATTTTCTTTAGCATTTGTCGTAAAGCTGTTTTTGTGGTGCTGAATTCTCTTAGCTTTTGCTTGTCTGAAAAGCTTTTGATTTCTCCATCAAATCTGAATGACATCCTTGCTGGGTTGAGTGATCTTGGTTGTCGGTTTTTCTGTTTCAGCACTTTAAGTATATCCTGACAGTCCCTTCTGGCCTGCAGAGTTTCTCCTAAAAAATCAGGTGATAACCTTATGGGGATTTCTTTGTATGTTATTTTATGCTTTTCCCTTGCTGCTTTTAATATTTTTTCTTTGAATTTAATTTTTGATAGTTTAATTAATATGTGTCTTGGTATGTTTCTCCTAGGGTTTACCCTGTGTGGGACTCTCTGTGCTTCCTGGACTTAGGTGACTATTTCCTTTCCCATGTTAGGGAATTTTCCACTATAATCTCTTCAAATATTTTCTCAGACCCTTTCTTTTTCTCTTCTTCTGGGACCCCTATAATTTGAATGTTGGTGCATTTAGTGTTGTCCCAGCAGTCTCTGAGATTATCTTCTATTCTTTTCGTTCTTTTTTCTTTATTCTGCTCCTCGGCAGTTATTTCTTCCATTCTGTCTTCCAGTCACTTATTCATTCTTCTTCCTCAGTTATTCTGTTATTGATTCCTTCTAGTGTATATTTCATTTCAGTTATTGTGTTGTTCATCTCTGTCTGTTCTTTAGTTCTTCTAGATCTTTGTTAAACATTTCTTGCATTTTCTCAATCCATGCCTCCATTCTATTTCCAAGATTCTGGATTATCTTTACTATCATTACTCTGAATTCTTTTTCAGGTTGATTGCCTATTTCCTCTTCATTTATTTGGTCTTTTGGGTTTTTACCTTGCTCCTTCATTTGTGTCATATTTTTTTGCCATCTCTTTTTTTTTTTTTTGATGGGTGGGATTGTGTTCTGTCTTACTGACTGTTTAGCCTGAGGCTTCCAGCACTGGAGTTTGTAGGCTGTTGGGTAGAGCTGGATCTTGGTGCCAAGATGAGGACCTCTCAGAGACCTCACTCTGATAAATATTCCTTGGAATCTGCAGTTCTCTCTTAGTCCAGCAGTTTGGACTTGGCACTCCCACTGCAGGAGCTTTGGTCCAACCCCTGGCTCATGAACCAAGATTCCGTTAGCCATGCAGGGTGGCCAAAAAAAGAAAAGAAGAAAAGGAGAAGACCAATAACAAAGAGTAAAAAATAAAATTAGACTAGGAAACTAACAGATATGTTAGAAAGAATATAAATATTAAAATGTAGATGAGATAACAACTAGAAGGTAAAACAGAACCCCAATAGTAAAAAAGAGGAGAGAATAAAAAAGGTGGAAAATGCCTTGGCTGTGTGTGTTGTGGCTTAGGCATGGGCGGGATTTAGGTGGTGGTTGGGACCTATGCTTAGGACGCACAGGGCTGGAAAAGGCCCTGTGGGGGGTTGTGGTTGGGGCTTAGGCTCAACACAACAGAAAGGGCCCAGGCATACCTCCGGTCTCTGAGGGCCGGGGACCTGGCCTGGGAGCCCAGGAAGGCTTCAAATGCCCTCCGTTCCTCTCCTGCTCCTCTGGTCCTGGAGGGCCCCTCCCACCTACCTCTCCTGTTCTACCCCGGCCTCCCTGCTACATCCCCAGGACCAGTGTGGCCTGGAGGGGGCCTCTAAGGACATAGGACCTGGGCCGAAAGCTGGGTAGCCTTCCTCGGCCCATAGGGCAGGGGAAATGCTAGGCACACTCCCCCCTGATCCGAGCCCGCAAGGGTCCCTCCAAGTGTGGGAACCCCTCCCAGCCAACCGTCATGGGCTCCTGTCCTGTCTGGCCTCCACTTCTCCTCCCTCCTCAGTCCCCCCCATACCCTACCCCATCTCCTTGGGCATCGAGGTCCCCCACCAGCATCTGGCAGGCACCCTAGTTGTAGGGAGTTGGATACTCTATGTCTTCCAATGCCGCCATCTTGACTCTGCCCAATGCTGTTTTTAAATAGATGGCATTTCTAAATTTTTTTTACATTTAAAAAAATGTTTAATGGAAATATCCCTCAAATTTAGGACTGGACCATAACTGGTTTCTCCCCTACACATCAAGATGAATAAGCAAAGAGCCTATCATTAATTGCATACATGTATCTGATTTTCTGTTGGGTTAGTTAAATTGAGGAATTTAATTGTGCTGTGGAAATTGGCAAGACTTGTATATGAAAAGTTTTCTTTTAAGTGAAAAAAAAAAGAGTAGTAGTTGGAGGAGTGGTCACATTCAGATTTCTTGAATTTTGTCTCCAGCAAGTTATAAACCCAGAATCATCTCTGCCATGTATTGTGGGAAATCTCATAAGTTTCACCAGAAATTTCTTTTTTTTAAATTTTTATCTTATATTGGAGCATAGCTGATTAACAATGTTATGACAGTTTCAGGTGCACAGCAAAGAGACCCAGCCATACATATACATGTATCCATTCTCCCCCAAACTCCCCTTCCATCCAGGCTGCCACATAACATTGAGCAGAGCAATTTGTTTTTTAAAGTGTTCTGCATAAATTGTTTTTTGTTGTTGTTGTGATTTTGTGTTCCTTCACTGCTCCATAAGTCCTTCCAATACAGGTGGACTCTGTATAATGCTTTTTTCCCTTTTAAATAATCCATTCTAAATGGCTCAGTGATAAACACTTCAATCCAGTGCCATCTCTGGCTCGATGAGAATCGCTTTCAATCCACTGCTGGATCCACTTACTGAGAAGATTAACTTTAGAACTTGGGATAGAGGAGGGTCTGCATCTGCTCATCCAATTTGAGAGTGTTAAGATAAGGCCCAAGCTGACTCAACTCTTGGTGTGTGTGTGTGTGTGTGTGTGTGAGAGAGAGAGAGAGAGACAGAGACAGAGACAGAGACAGAGACAGAGACAGACAGAGAGAGAGAGACAGAGAGAGAGAGGAGAAAGTGTTTTAATTTGCTTGATTTGCTTTTTAGCGGAAGCTGTTTAATTATGAAGGAACAAATTTAAAACTCAACTACTCAACTGGTTTAACATAGTTCTCTTGATGCTAAACTTTAGGTCAGACTGAATTCTGCAGTATGTCCTCTGCCACAGACCTGTGGTCCTGAAAACTTGCTGATAATCACAAAACATGCAATTTGCCCAAGGAACTTTTCCAGGAACCTGGGGAGAAGGAGAACTTTTAAAATTGCAGAAAATCAGGACTTCCCTGGCAATCCAGTAGTTAGGACTCTGAGCTTCCACTGCAGGGGGCGTGGGTTCCATCCCTGGTCAGGGAAGTAAGATCCTGCATGCCATGTGGTGCGGCCAAAAACATAAATGAAATGAAGTGAAATAAAATCCTTGAGAATAATGTAAAGTAACTGAGTTTCCACCACCAGAACTGATAATTCATTTAGCTACTCAAATGGTTAAGCAAACATTTACTGAGAAGCTGCTATGTGACAGACTCAATTCTAGACAGCAGTAAAAGAAGCAAAATTCCAACCATCCAGGAGCTGATATACTAGTGGAGGAGATGGAAGCATATAGACAGCTGATAGACTTTATATATATGTATACACACACACACACACACATATGACAAAGCAAGTTTAGGAGAGAAGAGTGATGGAGAAAAGGACTGTCCTATGTTAGAAAAAATGTTCAAGAAAACCATATCTGATAAGATCACATTTCAGGTGATGATTATTTGCATTTTGTTATAGTCTCTTTTTAAGGTATTTTTAAAACTTAAATGCATTAGTGTAGATATAGTGGAAACATTTTTACATATATACATATATATATGAAGAATACATAATTTTTGTGTATATATTTTAAAATTTTATCTACATACACTCTATTGCTCATTGTACTACATCTTGCTTTTTTCATTCCACTTTAGGTTTTCTATATCAGTGTGGATCTACATTGCTATACACTTCATTCATATTAACTGATGTGTAGTATTCTACAGAATGATTGCATCATAATTCATTTCTCTCTTTCCCCATTGGTGAACCTCTGGGTGTTTTTACTTCTCACTGTCACAAGCAGTGCCTTAACAAGCTTCCTTGAGCCTGTCTCCTTGTGTACATGTGGAACATTTTCTCTGGGTATATATGTAGAGGTAGAATTACTAGGTTACAGGGAAGGGGAATTTTTTTAATGCAGACTGCCAAATCCCATCCCAGATGTCCTGAATCACAATATCTGACAGCAGGTCTTGGGCATCTGTATTTTTTAAAAAGCTCTTTGGGAAATTCAGATACAATCTTCCAAGCGACCCATGTTTTGGAACCCATTACTCTAGCCCACATGAATCCATCTCACACATGGATTAGTAAAAGAATGAGAGATGAATACGCTCTTCCTGGCAATGAGAATAATCTTTGTGTGTCCCTCCATTAGGCCCCAGGAAAGGCTGTTGTTGGTGTCCTCCCAGATATGCTTTCCTGGCTTGTGTACCCATAGGCCAGCTGCTGGGAGTGTTGGCTTCTGAGGGCTCCCAGCTGCCCATCTCCAAAGAGCTGCCTTCAGCTGGAATCATCAGCCTGAAGGTTGTGACCTCTTTGCCCCTCCTCCCTCCAGTAAGCTCAGCTTAAGACTGACTGAAACTGGAGTATAAAGAGCTGGTCCACCTGCCTCAATTCTGTGGTTCAATTCGTGCTGCAGTGCTCCCCAGGGAATCAGGCTGAGGCTGGACTCAATCTCAGCCCAATCCCCCCGCCTTCCTGCTTCCCTCACTTCCCTTCTCCTGGGAGTCTGGCATCAAAATATCAAGTGCACCTGATGCCCTGCTTTAAGCCATGCCTCTAGGGAACTTAAACCAAGTCCACTCTTTGCTTATTTTCTCACTATTTTATCTTTTTCTCTACTTTCTGTTCTGTTACTTCTGTTTGCCCTTTTTCTTTTCTGCTGCTCATTACCTTATACTTACCTGTTGCACTTTATCTTTGAAGAAAACATAGAAAATAAAGCAGCAATTTCTGTTTTCACTTTTAACAAATGCACCAAGTTAGCTCATTCTGGGGATCAGACCTGCAGACATATCACCTACGAGTTCCACCCTACTATCTGACTGCCTGGTGGACCGATGAAAGCCTGAGCCCTTGGTTCCATTAAGGGTAATATTGACCCCTTTCCCCAGCTCCTTGCGGCTTCCCCTGAACCCTCTGAATTGCAAGTTTGTCCTACATTCTCAGAATGTGTCGACATGGTAAACAGTCATGCTACCAGCAACCCTTTCCTACTAAACAAATGCACCACTCACCAGAAACGAGGAAATGTTGCTGCCCCTCAGGTGCCCCGGAAGCACTTCCTCAGTGGGGTTGAATCTACCCCAATTGGGCTTCGGGCCCTGGGGCAAAGCCCACCCCACACCCTCACCTCCTGTGCAGGCATAACCTCCTGTTACATCCTCAGGCCAGTGAGTTTGCTGTCACAGGATGTTTAGAAACACGTGACTGACTTGCCCTTATTTTATAACAGTAAAATAAGACATGTAGGCTTTGGAGCTCTACATCAAGCATTCATCTATGCTTTGAAGTCACAGCCAGGAAAATCCTCAGGCCCTTTCAAACCAGCCGTGTTTCAAAGGGAGTGGCAGAAGCACTCGAAAGATGAGCCTCTTTCTCTCCAGCAGGCTATGCTGTGGGGCACATTCACAACCGAGATCTTCCCCACACGGTAAAAGCTGGTAATGTCCAAGGACATGGACTGTGGAGAGAGAAGCCGAGACCTCCTGGGAGACTAAAGGTTTGGTTCCACCCTGGAGAGCTTTGCGTCCAATAGGAAATGTGACTTCTGGGCCTCAAGCTGTTAAAGAGGGAATTATCTGGTCTGCCTGGAAACTCAGAACTAATCCTCCCGTGGCTGTATCCCCACAGTTGCAGCCTGGGAAACCTCCCCAAATTGACAGGCACAGATGTGCTTTCACAGGTAGAAAGGGATTATCTCAGTCCTACTGCCTTTGTTCATGTCTTCACTCAAAATTTTCCATCATGCAGCGTTTGACAGAAAGTTCATTGCAATCCTGCCTATAAATTCTTGTCTCTAGTTGGGGGAGGATTTATCTCAAACCCCCATTGTCTTTCCTACTACCATTAACTCCTGGGGCTCCGTGCTGGACAAAAATTTTGCAAAAATGGTTCATCTTCCACTAGAATCCAATTTGTGCTTACAAGTGCAGATCTTCTGAACCTTTGATCTTCTGGAATCTGGATTCTTAACTACTGAGCCAATTGAAAAAAGGTCTATTTTTACTGGCCAAATTTTACCTCCCTGAATTTAATATTTACTTTCATGGTCCTTCAGGATTTGCTGAAAAAATCTGCATAATCAGATTCTTAGTTATAAGCCTTCTGGGTCAAATTTGCTTTATAGGCACAAAACTGACTATAACATATTTGGAATGTGTCTTCTTCGCTCTGTTAAACCTTGAAATGGAAACATATTAGTACCTCTAAGAGAAGGTTTGGTGTCAAATTCTGGTTTTACTAAAGCATGACCTTCTTGGGTAAATTAGCCACAAGTTTCCCATCAGCCTAAGTCCTCACCTTCCCACACAGGTGACCCTCCAGGCCCCTGGTGTCCTGTTCTTTCCTCACCCAACACCAATGCTCCCTCTCAAGAAGCAGTAGCTATCAGTCCTTTCCGACTTCTAGTGGGCTTCAATCATTGCATGATCTCACCCAGAGGCAATAGTTATTGAAGCCCAGTGCTTACTGGGGAATGAAGGACATTGCTGGGGATTTCTATTAGGCATCAAGAAAAAGGTACAGAGAGTACCTTTTTTTGTGAGAGTGGAGTGTTGCAAGAGCCTTTCTGAGCCCCTGATTTATATCTAGGATTTGCCTGGATGTAAATCAGACTGACTCTGAAAATAGAACTAAATGAGAAATCACCAAAACAGGTAAGATTAGAAGCACCAACACACCCTTGTCCTGTCGTTACTCATGTAGGTCGCTTCTAAACGTTAATGATGAGGTGTATCATTACCTCACATTATGGGAAACAATCATTTTTCAAACAACAATAAAAACAAAACAACAATAATAATGTGATCATACAATTGAATATCTTCTTGGCTTTCCAAGCACTTTTGATATTACTCTTCATGCCAACCCTTTGTGCTACAGACATACATTATTTAAGGTTTTCACCTTTTATATCTTAACATTGATGTTCAGAAACTCAGGGTAGCACATTTCGAGGAGCACAGCTGAGACAGACCCCTCCGTTCCCCAGAGTCATAGTTCAGGGCCCTCTCTGTTTTATCAGGCTGATTCTATTTAAACTAATCATTTACATCAAATTTTACTTGGAAGAGGATTATAAAATGTTCCCCTTCCTAAGAAACCTGTAATATACCAGAAAAATGATTGATAGTAAGAAAAGCAGAATCTATGACTCTCCTATGACTTGACTTATTTCTTTTCCTACTAAATTTGCTCAGGGCCACCTGCCTAGCATGGCCATGGGGGCCAGTCTTCAGTCATACACTCCTTCCCACGCCACTCCTCAAACTGACAAATGAGGGCAGAATGGACAAGAAAAAATTATCTGATTTCTTATAGTCCATCATCAGGATTCTGGAGAGAGACTGGAATGTTTATATAAATTTATACTAATTTTAGAGATGGTAGGTTCATCCAATATAATTTCATTTGTCTAAGTTCCTGATTCTCTCCCATGGCTATCTCTGTCTTAAGATGCAGACAAATCCAGATATGGGGAAAGCTGGATTAACCAGTCAGTGCCTGTGGGGGTGAACCTGAATTTTTCCCCATCAGGTCTAGTTCTGCTTCTTAGGAACGTAACTACTGTCAAGGTCAGATCGCCACACCAGTAGCGATGTCGTGTGTGCTGCTCTCATAGCTTGAATCCTGCCATGGCTCTAATGTGTTCTGAAGTATAGGCCAGAGTCAGTTGAAGAAGGTGGAAAACATGTTTTTTTTTTCAAACAGCATAGAATATGGAACATAAACATTTTTGAGTCAACATTAGCCCAGGTTAGGTAAAATCAGGTGAATGAGCAAGGCAATTCTCCAACCCCCTCCCCCTGTAATTTTTCATCATTAAAGTCACATCTTCAGTGCTGAGAAGTTGTTTTCCCCTGCTTTTCTGAGTCCAAACCCTCAGTCTTCTTGTCATACTTGAACTCTGCTCTTAAAAGCTTTTGCCGCTTGTACCTGTCCACACACAGGAATACATAAGTATAAGTCATTTATAAATATATAAATGAATATAGTGGCTTATTGGACACTGTAATAAAAGGTCTTCTTTCTAGTAGACTATTTCAGTAGTTTAGATAGTTGAGCTCCAACTCATCATCCTGATAAAATGCTCAAATATTTCTTTAGATTCTTCCAGAGACTTAATTCTCTCTCTCTCTCTCTTTCTTTTTTTTGACCATGCCCAGAACAAGTAGAGTTTGCCTCTCCTGGGTCTGTGTGCCTTTGCATTCCCCAAAATTTATTTTATCATTTTCCTTTTCTTCTGTGAAATTTTTACAAGGAAAGTGGTATTTCTTTGTTCTTGAAATGCTGACCAGTGGTGAAATAAGCTATATATATATATATATATATATTTTTTTAATGTGGATAGGGCTTCCCTGGTGGCACAGTGGTTGAGAGTCCGCCTGCCGATGCAGGGGATATGGGTTTGTGCTCTGGTCCGGGAAGATCCCACATGCCACGGAGCGGCTGGGCCCATGAGCCGTGGCCACTGAGCCTGCACATCCGGAGCCTGTGCTCTGCAACAGGAGAGGCCACAACAGTGAGAGGCATGCGTAACGCAAAAAAAAAAAAAAAAAAAAAATGTGGATACCGTGTGAGAAGCCAGGGACAAACTAAAGGAACAAGGCAAATATTTCAGCTATTAAGCGGGCACTGGCTCCAAAGAAAGCTGGGCAGCTGGCACTGCATGGCATATACCGGGGCAAAGGGTTTGAAAATGAGATTATTTGACTAAAGAAGCGGTAGGAGAAACACTTGCCAAAAAGGAATTTCAGAAGCTCTGCTTGAACCTTAGTTTGAGGAAGTGAAAATACTTGAGATGAGATTTCTTTACCATAGCTGACAATGAGCTGGCTAGCTCCCTGCTGGCAGATGGTGCCAGGGTGTTTCAATGGAAGAGATACACTGGGAAAGCTTGTGAACCATTCACAAAGCTCCACTGTTGCCAAAAAAAGATGGCAAGCATGAAAGCAGGAAGTAGGAGTTCCTATTAGATCAAGAGGACACTTAGACCAAGCCAATCCTAGTAAAATTGTGTGGTCACACTGATGACTTCGGTGGAGATTTAGTTATCTGTTGCTGCATAACAAATTACCCCCAAATTAGCATCCTAAAAATGTGTGTTATCTCACAGTTTCTATAGGTCAGAAATCCGGATGCAACTTAGCTGGGTGCCTCTGGCTCGGAGTCCATCACAGGCTACAGTGAAGGTCCTCTCTGAGTCTGTCTTCAACACCAGTCTCAACTTGGGGAGAATCTGCCTCTGGGATCACTCACATAGCTTTTGACAGGACAGAGGTCCTTGCTAGCTGTTGCTGGAGTTATCAGCTCCTTGACACATCACCTTTTCCATCGGGTCACTCACAAAATGACAGCCTGCTTTTCGAAGAACAGGGCTTCAAGATGGAAAGAGGGAGAGAGAGAGAAGGAGGGAGAGAGAGAGAGAGAAGGAGAGAGAGAAAGGGACATGAGGGGCAGAAGCCACAGCCCTTTTGTAACCTCATTTTGGAACTGACATACCATCACTCTACTGTATTCTGTTCATTAGAAGTCAAGGAGTCCAGCCCACACACAAGGGGAGTGGATTACACGAGAGTATGCATACCAGGAGGCAAGAATCATTGGTGGCTATCTTAAAGGTTGCCTGCCACAGTTAGTGACCATATTTTTCACTTATGGATGCCAAGGTTTTTTACCTCCCTTCAATACTATGAAGGTTGTTGCCGTGATGTAAAATACTTGTTTTGAAAAGAAACTGGATGCCCATGTGGATCATAGTCTTCACTCAATACATTGTCTTGTGTTGGTGATAATGAGCTGGCTAGCTTGGAGGTGATGGGAGGTTATGGTACTATTTAGAGAGCTGTGTCAACTAGAATCCTTAGCTCTCATGGGAGACTGGGTACATGTTTCTCATTTTATTCACCTGCAGAATGGGCTTGGCTATGAGACATTCCTTTGGTAAACTTTGCCTAAATGAGAAGAGTCAGGATAAAGTGGAGTCACCTCTAGAAAGAGCTATATTACTTATGTCACACCGATGCTACATGCTCTTCACACTGTAGTGAAAGATTTACTATCTATGTGGGTATTCTGTATTGACTCTCAATACAAACAAATAGTTTCCTGAGTCATTTTATAATCATGGTTAATAGGGACTTATTTTGGAAAAATGGGAAGAGCTTATTGGCTTCCTAACATATTGGCTTCCTGACAACATTTTACCAGATGATTAATTCCAAGAAGGGCTTTGACCTTGTTGAATTTGGATTAAAGAGCATCGTAGAACGTTAGGGTTCATAAGGACTTTTGTGATCAGTTGCCTTAATTCCTTCATTTTATGGATAAGGAGACAGGCCAGGGCTGAGAATAAACTAAAACTGCTAATTCACTGCTTGACCTACGCTAGACTGCCGCCTCCACCAGTGGTACAGGAATTCGGAAGGCAGAGAGAGAAAAAACGGCCTTTCTTTCTTTGTCATAATATGAAAAAGAAATCAGTAGGGGTTGGAAAACCTTTTTCAAATAACACATTTAAGTTAACTCCTGTATTTCCAGGAACTAGCCCAACACAAGAGGTGTTTAGTAAACAGGTGCTGATCTTAATGGCCTCTAACTACAGGTGAATCAGACACAGCAGGTGCTAAGTAAATAGAGGATGATCATGTAATGTCATCCAGATATGGGTGAATTTCATATTCAGTTATTTTGTTATCCCTATTTGTAAATGTGTTGCAGGGACTAGTTGACTTCTGTAGTCCCTATTTGGTGGTCTCATTAGTGGGATGGCAGTTTTTGGGGTGATTGGGTTGTAAACGTTGGAGGCAATATTCAAGGGCTGTATGGAGAAATTGAATTAGAAGCAAAGAGCCCTGAGTTCTGGATTCAGTTCTGTTTCAGAAGTCCAGTAGGAATTAAAAAAAAAACAAACAAACCCAGGTTCTAGCTCTGTACCTTTCATAAGTAATGATTTAATCTTGGGCAAATTACTAACTTTGGGTCATTTTTTTTAAAAATCTGTAAAATTAGAGAATTGTATTATATGGGGTTGGCCAAAAAGTTCATCCATAATATGTTACGGAAAAACCCAGACAAACACTTTGGCCAACCCCATATTAATGATTCTCAATCAGCATTGGTAGCATACGATTTTGGAGGGAGGGTGTATATCAGAACTTTTGAGATGGGTTAGAAAAAACATGTAGGTATAAAGAAAAAAATTCCTGAATTCCACTAGTAGTCAGAAGAATCAACCTTCCTAAAGGGAGATGGGGCATCCTGGAAGAATTTCCAGGTCAAAAAATGGAACACCATGCGTATTTATTAAAGGGGGCTCAAGTGGGAATACACTGGGGGACTTTGGCTAGATGATCTCCATTCCTTACAGTCCTGAAGTTCAGAGAGTCGGGGAATAGAGAGGGACAAAGTGATTCAAGGAAGCAATGTTAGAACAGAGAAAATGAGAAACTGAAAATAGAAACTGAGAAAGGAAAGAGCTGGCCCCCAGCTAAGAGTGTGGCTGAAATGGTGTGAAGATTGGGCACTGGCAGGCAGAAACAAAGTCTTCAGACAAAGAACACTGAGACTGGAGGCTTCCGTCTACCCGAGTTGAAAGAAAAACAAGATCCCAGCTCTGACTACCTTCTGTGGCAGATCTCCTCTCATCTGCCGATGTATTTCCGGGACTAAATGTCACTTATTAAGTTCCAAAGTTCATAACCCAAAGGAGCTTAGTCTTAGGTAAATGATCCAAGAATGTATTGGTCTCCAATGTAAAGCCTAACTGAATTGTTATTGGCCTCAATGTTGAATGGCAAAAAAAAGTCACTGTAGTTATTAAATCTGTAGTTATTTCAATTAATGATATTAGTACACCATGCCTTTTGAAGTGAGGCAAATTGAACATTTTTAAGTGCCTTCCATTTTATTTGGATTGATGTCACTCTTATAAACCCAGTAACATTTTACAAAAGCCTAAAATAATTTTATTTATATATTGATTTATTTATAGTTCATCTATTCTCTTCTAACATCTAAATTCTAGGTAAATCTCTGCAGCACTTTGGAACTTTGGCTTAAGAATAAAAGGAGACTTGAACTAAGTGTCCTGCCATTAAAATGCATGGAGATACTCATCTATGACCAGAAGGTGAGTTTAAAGCAATTACTTTTTCTACATAGAGCTTACCTAAGAGGACAAAGAGGAAGACAAAGTTGGATAAAGGAATAAGCTGTTTATGATAGAAAGGGAAGGAGCAGAGTATGGAAGGGAAAACTGGCCTTGAAGTGAGAGGTCTTGGATTCCAAAATATTTTTTCTGAAACCTATGGCCAAGTCATTCACTTGATGTAGGCCACATCCCTAAGGTTATCAAGCTGTTAATTAGATTATTCTTTAGAGTTTTCTGCAGGTTTACAATATTTTTAGAAATTAAAGCAAATAAATGTAATTATATTCATCTTAAAAAGTTGTAAAATATAAGAAAAGTAGAAAGAGAAAAGAAAACAAAAATATCACTAATACAGCTATTCAGACAATGCATGTAAAAATCGGAGATACAGTCTTCTACCTTCTAGTCTTGGGCTCTCTGTGTACTTGAGTGTGTGTGTCTGAAACTTCCCAGAAGCAAAATTAGGAGAAAGCAGTTTTGTAGTATAACTTGTTTGATAAATACACATCATGGATAGTTTTCATGTTTATACATTATTAGAAAACTTGTTTTAACTTTTTATTAAATATGAGTTTATGAGCCTATATTTATGAGTTTATAAATATGAGTTTATTGTAATCTATGTGTGTGTGTGTATAGGTATGAATGGTTGACTGTGTGTGTGTATATATATATATCTATATATTCATTCTCCTCAGGTTGTTTCTAATTCTCCACAAAATTGATAACACTCCAGTGACTGTCTTTGAAACTAAATTTCTGTGCAATATCCAACAATAAGCAGGAGAAATGGGGAGAAGATGTGTGGGGATGTGGGTACATATGCATTTTTTCACAATTGAACCTTTAAGGGTTGGAAATCACATCTTACTGGATTCAGAGTACAGTTGGGCCAATTACTGCAGGAACAGTTAGTAATAGGAACAATTTGATTAGGTTTAGGTAGTAGAATTAGGAGGGCTTTCCCTGAATAGAGCCATGCTCCTGGGCTGGGGTGGAAAAATCACAGTCCTCTGGAGAAAAAAAAGGACATTATGGAACAGGAAGAAAGATCCAGAAACCTCCTGTTGTAAGAGCCCTATAGCTCTAAAGACCTTACAACTCACTCTGGTAAAGAAATTAGGAAAGAATGTATGAGTTAAGAGCTCTTCAGACAGGTTAGAGAGTCAGAGAAAACTCCAAAAATAATGACTACATTTCCAGTTGTACCAAGAAACAAGGTGTCATCATCTCTCTGGCTTTATCTGCTGTCACTCCTTGCCCTGAATTTTATGGTCTGGTTTAAATTATGTACTTATAATTATCCCCCTCCCCAGTCCATGCCATGCCTTTCTCATGTTGCCTGGCCTGCTCCTTTTCCTTTGTTCTTCTGGAATCAATTCTATATAACCTTTAACAATTAACTCAAGCTCCAGTTTTTAAGGAAGCCATGTGTAACTTCCCTTACTAAAGTACGTTACACCCTTCTGGTCTCCCATAACACCCTGTGCCTGCTTCTGTTAATCTACTTACCATATGATAATAACATTTAGTCTTCACACATCTTTCTCTTTGAATTGAACTTCTTGAAGGAGGGATTTAGCCTAAGTCATCTTCATAATTCTAATGTCTAAGATAATATTTAGAATACTCATTTGTTTAATGGAAAGACTGCTTCCACAATAAAGCTGGACACATGAGGAATAGATAAGAACAAAAGTGTGTAATAACTGAGTCAATTTCAGTTATTCAGATAAATCAACTACCATAACAGTAGATGAGAGAGGATCGCCAGGTTAGGTGTATTTGATGGTTGTTTGCTTCTGTTTTTTTACATTCCATAGAGTAAGTTTTCTTGATTAGTTAAATTGACACTGCATTAACTGAATACCAAGAATAATGTGTAGCTGATCTAGCTGGCCCAGGACCCTGGAAAATACAATTCAGTGCTAAAATGAGGCTTCATGCCATGGCTGAAGTACAAGTACAGTATGGAAAGATCATATTTCCAAAAAAGAGCAATTTTGAATCCCCTGAAGCAGAACTCAAGATGTGTTATTTCATTTCTCCCTGTACTATTGATGATTTTTAATGGTCAGTGAGTCCTTCAGTTACTTTCTCATTTGAAAAATGACTTGATATCTACCAAAATGAATGAAGGAAATAAAGAGAGCTAAGTAGGTATCCAGAGAGATAAGATTAATGGACAGGTTGCCATTGGTAGTTTTCCTGAATGACATTTCAAACAGAATTTGAGTGTCAGTAGTTAAAGAATCTTATGAAAATTGCTATGAGAATTACTATGCAGTAGTTATGAGCTCAATATATAATAAAATTGGTAATTCCTATAGATTATACTCTCTTACTGCATGTGAATTAATTATTTTACAGAAATGAGGAAAACATCTATGGCCATGGTGGCAGTTGCACTGCACTGGGTGGGAAATGTCCAAGGAAATCTAACTCTTGAAAATTTGAACCATTAGATACTTCAATTTAGACAGCTGGGGCCCCATGTGACTTATGGACCTGCATTCTACACATTGTGTTTTAATTACTATTGTTAAGATCTTGGCTATCATCAACTTGTGAATATTTTAAATTACATAAACAGTAAGAAGAGATACAGCAAATAAAAGAGATAAAAATCTCTAGAAAAGTCCAAATATGCAACAATTTTTACTATTTTACCAACACACTTTGCTAATAAAAATAAAGCACTTAAGTACATGAACATGATCTAAATACCATATCATTATAAATTACTTCCTGTGTTCGCAGGCTTAAAGATTATTCAAGATGCTGCTAAGAAATTAAAGCCACATGAAATTCTGAACATACAGATGTTTGGAGTATGTTCACCAAAGCATGCAAAAATATTGCCAAACCAAACCAATATTTACTTAAACTATTTCTCTACGTACATCTGAGATATCCCTTCTATTAATTTTTGCCTAAGGAGAGAAAAGTCAACTTTTATGTGTTGTACTTTGCTGTTTTTTTAATGCTCCCAGACAAAACCTCACCTGTTTAACAAATCCTAGAGAAGAGGTACTCTCCTTTTGTTTTGTGGAACTTTTTGGTAGTTATCATTCCAGAACTCCAAAGGCAGAGATTTTGGATCCAAATGACATTTTTCTTTTCAGCCCATCCCCTCCAGGGTGTGGCTGTCCAAAGATGTCCCTGCCAGGCCACACTGCCAGGTTTGCTCTGTGGCCTCACAGCTGAGCTTTTACCTTCGGCCCTGAGGTTGGAATGTTCTCTCCTCCTCATTGTCCACTTTGCACAGTCTCTATGGACTCACTGCTTTTATGTGGCAATATGGAACTCCAGAAAAGTGCTTCTTGGTTTTTCTTGCAGCACTGATATCCTCCTAACCCTCTGCCCTTGAAGTCTGGTGTCGACAATGCTCTCAAGTCTGCCATAGTGTTTTGCAAAGTCTGAGAAGATCATTGCTGTATCTCTTTGCCTGGATTCAACAAAGCCCTTATGTATAATATGACAAGGCATATAACCCTTGATTACCTCAAGGAGTGGACCCAGCCCTTTCTCAAAAGTTTGCTTCTATAAAATAGACAATACTATACTCAGAATTACAGATAATCCATATGATTGGAGGACACTGCAGTTAAGTTGGTGGTAAGAATAGTTGAAGGCTAATGAAGAACTCAAGATGAAATAATGTGTTCAGGTCTTTTGGCTCTTAAGAAGAGTTAGTCTATCCTAGAAGAAGACATAGGGAATTCCTTGACATTGGCCTTGGCAATAATTTTTTAGATTTGACAGCAAAAGCAAAGGCAACAAAAGCAAACATAAACATGTGGGACTACATGAAACTAAAAAACTTCTGCTCAACAAAAGAAACCATAAACAAAATGAAAAGGCAATCTATGGAATGCGAGAAAATATTTGCAAACCATATATCTATTAAGGGGTTAATCTGATAAAATATACGAGGAACTCATACAACTCAACAACAGAAAACCCAAAAAACCCTTGGAGCTTCTAGTGAGGATTAATATAGAAATTTAATTTCAAATTTTATAGCAGTCTTCAGAAACTAAAGTTAATAATCATAGTCAACATGTATCAATCTTTGCAATTATTCTTTTGTTTCTTTCCATATTCCCTGAGGATGTTTCAAGCATTAAGCTCCATTTAACTATGGAGGTTTACCACCTTTGTTCTATGTGACTGAGTCAGTAAACACTGACTTGGGATAAAGTTTATTTTTTTCTTTTGCTACCTGACAGAGCTCAGGTAACAAAAGAAACTTTAAATCTCAGCATTTTCAATATTAATACCAAGCCCCATGTGACTACAGTGGGGCCCGTTGTGATCCCAAACTGGAAAGGTTTTGGAGCTCATCTAACCCACTTCTTTCATTTTAAAAAGAATAAAGTCCAAACAGTTTGAAGGTGGAGCTAGGCTAGCCCTGAGAGACTGTTCTTGTTTCAAAAATGGGTACAACTGGAGGGCTTTACTAAGTTCAATGTTGATTTCACCTTGGTTTATTCCTAAAGCATGAATAACTAAAGGAGGTATGCCGCAAGGATGCAGGCAGGTGGGCGGAGTTCCCCAGGTCTCCCTTGTAGCTCATAGAAGCACTCCAAAACTTGGCTACCATGACAATATTTGCAGTCTCTTAAGTGCTACAGTGAATATGGTGCTTTACTTTGAAAGTGATCTAAAGTTTGCTTGTGGGTGGGGATGTCGGAATGGTTGCAGCTTATTAGTTATTGTGAAGAGTGGAAGGAGAGTTCTTTGAAACCAGAAAGTTGTAACCCTTGATGTGGATGGGTGTGGCTTACAGCACATGTGGTGAACTGAGGGAGTGGGTAGATATTTGAGGTATATGCTTGTGTGCATTTTGTGTATTCCTACACAGTTTGGTTTAGTTGGGTGCAATTTTCTGTGTTCACATAGTGTTTCCCAAGGATGAAATCCTGCATTTGAAATATATTATGCTCAAATGCTTACATAATATGTTCATTGCATTGACACAAATTCATGTTTTCAAAACAAGCCTTAGAGCAAAACTGACTGTATACCTACTAGTGGCTATTTATGGAAAGGCCAAGTCATGAACCCCTCACTGTACTTATTCCAAGTCACCCAGCTGGCTATTGGCAAAGCGAAGGCTGTAACCTAGCTCTCTAGACCAGTAGTTGAATTATCTTACCAGGTCACCAAAATATCATAACTCTTTGTGAATTCAAGTAATAAAGTGTAGAACCTGAGCGTGCTTTGAAAGGTATAGAGTGCTCAGTGTAATATGTAACTAGAAATGCTGTGAGTCCTTTATTTTGTTTTCAATGTCAAGAGAGCAATGTCTCTGCCCTATTCCTCTTTGAAAATAACTGTGCTTAATCTTCTAGGAATCAAGTGGGCAGAAACAAATCAACTAAACTTTAGTGCAAGAGGGAAATGGGGAGGACTAGCAGAAGAAGATAATAATTCCTAGGCTTGGAAGCACCTAGCCAACTGAAAGGGTATAGAAAAGAGAAAATGGAAAAGACTGACAAAATGTGTCCAATCTCTTGCAAATTAACCATGTCTTTGCCAAGAAAGCATACCTGGGTTAAGAGTTCTTGCCTTCAGGGTACATCAAAATCCCTTAAGGAAGTTTTGTAAAAACAGGTGTCTGGGGTCTACTCTAGTTCTACTGACTTAGAATTTCTGGTAGTGGGACCCAAGTATGTATATTTTTTATGGCCAAGTGATTTTGAGGAGGCATTTTAATAAGAATCGTGAGAAATAGAGGTTGTGTCACCTGAGACACGACTTAGCAGCTCACAACCTTGGTGTCTGAGTCCATAATGTACCTTACTATTCACACAGCATTTGTTATGAGGATTAGATGAGTTAAAAAATGTGAAAATAATTTACAGTCTGTGAAGCACTGTATAATGGTTAAAAAACAGAAAAAATCTGGGCCCAATTTATAAAAATTTTATAGGCAACATGATCTTACAGTCTAACACCCCTAAATAAACTAATTTGTTATTGATTTCCATGAATAAAATGAAAAATCAACTGAAAAAAATAGTCTCTTTTAGAACAAGGACTATGTCTTTTATTGGTCTAAAATCAGAATTGATAAACGAGCTGTGAATCATGATTGCAACCATGTCTTTAGTGGTCAGAGTGTATATATAGCAATGATTTTTTAAATGTAGTTCCTTCTATCTGTGCCATATCCCCTTCCATCACACTTTGGGGACAAAGACAGCTCTTTTAGTATGCTTTGTGAGTTTATTTTTCAATTTGAATGTGTTACTGTTTGAGTGTATGCATTTAAAATTTTTATATGTGGGGTTATTATATTTCTCACTCTTCTTTCAATCTTTTTCACTAAATATTATGTTGTTAAGATTCATTCATACTGCTTTATATTCAGTTAATCCATTGCTTCTACTAATGATTTCAATAGCATGTATATATGGTAAATTGCATTCGTTGGTCCGAATCTTTATCCTTCCTTGTATGTTTTTAAAATAAATTTATTTATTTATTTTTGACTGCATTGGGTCTTCGTCGCGGAGCACAGGCTTTCTCTAGTTGTGGCGAGCGGGGGCTACTCTTCATTATGGCGAGTGGGCTTCTCATTGCAGTGGCGTCTCTTGTTGTGGAGCTCTGGCTGTGCTGGTTTCAGTAGTTGTGGCACATGGGCTCAGTAGTTGTAGCTCGTGGGGTCTAGAGTTCAGCCTCAGTAGTTGTGGTGCATGGGCTTAGTTGCTCCGTGGCATGTGGGATCCTCCTGGAGCAGGCCTCGAACCAGTGTCCCCTGCATTGGTAGGTGGACTCGCAACCACTGCACCACAAGGGAAGTCCCTATGCTTCCTTGTATTTATGCTCTTTGCTATGCAAATTTGCAGGGCCCTCTCACATGGACGGGGTAACCTTCCCTACCCCTTGACATTAGTCTCAGCCATGTGATTTGCTTTGGGATACTTTCTGACTTGATAGAAACAGAAGTTTGAAAAAGCATGCGTGTGTTTCCACTTGCTCTTGAGCCCCTGACATTACAGTAAAAAGGCATGCTCAGGTTAACCTGCTGGTCCCAAGAAGAGGATGAGAGACACATGAAACAGAGCCAACCTGAAAATATCTGATTAAGCCAGTTGGCCTGTGGATGGGTGAGCAAGCCCAGCTTATATGAAATGAGCCCCACAGAAGTAGAAACAAAGGTATGCGGCTGACATTTTGTGGTTGTTATGTAGCACTACTGTGGCAATAGCTAACTGATACAGTGTACTATGAAAATCTATACTCTCTTGCTGATTTTGAGTTCAGGCTTCCAAGTATGGGGAGGCTAACCAATTGATTCAAAGGTAAAGCAACATATAATATTCATATTTGTTTTTCCAATGTGATTTAATATGTAATAGATATATATAACCTGTCGTAGTTTACAAAGTGTTTACATTCTTATTATCTTATTTAATCCCCTCAACTCAAAGTAGCAGCCAGGGTAGTTTTGAAGCCCTCTCCTCCCTCCCCAAAGATTAGTAACTTATGTCTTTGGTTTTTCAGCTATTTTATCCTGACTCCTTAAGATACATTCATTCCCTCTATATTATGACCTAATTCCACCAGCCTTAGCAAGAATATTCAAAGCAGCTTTATTTCAACATGCTGGTACAAGACACCAAGTATTCACCTAACACAGAGAGAAATCTTACAAATGTGCATATTTTAGGTGGTCCGTCTTCTGTTCACACTTCTGTACCAGTCAACCCAAAATCTGGATGAACACACACACACACACACACACACACAGGAATGCTGACATGGATTAATAACCCCTATTGCTTCATAATGTGTATCATTTCAGCATAGTACATTCACAGTCCCTTGTACCAACATAAAAATGGCCACTATGTACAAATAAATAGCAAAAATTCTTGGTAGTTTGATGAGATAAATATGGACATAAGAAAATTACATTGATTATAGAGCCACAGTATAAAACTTGGGGGAATTATCCAGGCGGAGAAGTTAAAGGGAACAAAACCCCAGCTTTGGCTTGGAACCTGCATAAGGGACAAATATGACACCCAAGAGAATGTACCTATTTCATTTCTTCTTCTTTTTTTTTTTTTTTTTTGAGAATGTACCTATTTCAAATGCAGTAGAGGCAGGACCATCAGCTACTGACCGGCAGGAAGGCTGCCCTGCCACAGCTAGCCCAACTAAGAGGCTGTGGCGGCCACAGAACTCATGGAGAAAATATGATTCAAAGGGGATTTTCTAAGAGGCAATATGAAACAGAAGAGAGAGAACTGGATAGAAAGTTTCAGAGACCAAGTTTCTAGCTCTGGCTCCATCCCAAGTGCTGTGTGATGCTGGACAAGTTATTCAACTTCCCTGTGTATCTTTTTTCTTGACTTCAAAATGAGGACATTGACTAGGAACTGGAATGATAAATAATAGACTTTTCCTTGGGTGCTGACTTCTGCTTCAGCGAAGCCCGAACGTGATGGTGTGGGTGTCTTGCCTTTGCCGTGCCTATAGAGCTGAATTTGGAGTCATATTCCTAGTTTTGTGATGAACTAGCCTCTTTGTAATGTAGCCTCTTCGTAGTTTTTAATATTACAATTACACAGGCACACTTTAAAGGCCATAATTTCTCCCAGCATTCCTCTGGGAAGATCAAAGCCAGGGAGGATAACGCAGAGAAAGTATTTTCCTGTGCTGATGGATTATACAATGAAAAGAAAGTCAAAGTAATCCATCTCCATCAGCTTCTCTCTTTCCTCTGCTCTCACACCATTCATTTAGAAGCTATGCTGACCTACCATGAAGAACTGCTGTAAGAATCAGGAACTACCGACCACCTGAACTCCCTGGAGGCAAGGCCAGAAACTCAGATTTGCTCCTATGCATTTCCGGCTCAAGCAGATTGTGTGTGTTTTAAAAATGATGAGTTGTGATGGGGCCGCTACTTTGATATGGTCCTCTGTGGCCCTTATGTCAGTCAGTAGCCTTGAACCCCACTCTGGGGAGGAGAAGGAGCAGAGAAGTCAGTGCTTGGTGGCATCCAGGGTAATGTGTCAGCTCATAAGTCTTCAGAACCTCCTGCCACGCAAACCAGCTGCAGCTTGCAAATGTCTGAACCCTGAGCTTTTCTTGCCTCCTTGTTTTGTCCTTGTGTGAAAAATTGTAACTGGATCTATTCCTGTTTGGCCTCAAAGGTGACCCATTTGACAAGTCGGCCCTGCGCCTGCCAGGTATTTGAGAAGAAATGCAGAGCATCACCACCCCGTGGTATTTCATCTTCCAGGAGCTCAGGCTGGCCTGTTTCCAGCCTCCCTTGCCCTGCCTCTGGCATCGGGTGTGCCACCGCCCTGTGCCCATTAGCCTGTCATGAGTGCCATTCATGAAAATCCGGTTTTACACACTGAAAAGTGATCTGAAGCAGTCTCAAGGAAATCCTATAAAGGCCGCCCCTGCTGTTAGCAGGAGGCTTCGTACACCTGCAGTTTTGTCAGGGCTCTTAAAAAGTCCTCTCCCCCTGAATGGAAGGAGAGGCAGTGAGTATAATAAACAGTATAAACAGCTTCATTCTGGGGCTGGGCAATCCCTCCTCTGCCTCACGTGCTCCTTGATGAAGAAGTGAAACGTTAAGTTTTTGTCAGTTGAGGAAACTGGTCATTAACTCCTCAGGAACAGGGATTGTTTGCCAAATCCAGCAGGCTTCAACAGTCCTCTGTGGCATTTGCCTCATGCAGAAGTAAAGAGGTACCAGTCATTCATTTAAAATAATCATCTGTTCAGTAATAAGCTCAAGTATAAACTCAAGTATTAGAGAATCTGTTTTATACCATGCGACACTGTGGGAAAAAGGCAGAGCCAGTTGTCTTTGTTCAAAGACTCAGTATAGAATTGCTCAGTGGAATTAGAAAGTCAAAAAGAAAAAAGGTGATTTCATTGAGAGAGATACATATTCCTACATTGAAATACAGAAAGAGGGGGGTTATGGTCCCTGAACATTCATATACATGTAAGAACAATGCAAAGCTGGGCAACTTCTTGAACAGCGACTCAGCAAAGGCACTTAAAACTGTGGCCCTGAGGATGGAAAGGAAATAAGTCATATGAGTGAGACACAGAAAAGACAACCAAGCTGCTATGTGACTGTTATCCTTTCGTATTGCTGCTGCCTGTGGGGTTATGAGTTAGCTCCAAGTCTGAGACCAGAAGACAAGGAAGGAAGGTGACAAGTCTCTGAATCACGAATTCACAAACTAAGTGAAGCAAGGATGCAAGGAAGACACAAGGATTGCTGATCCTGATGAACTTTCAGCATCTCCATCTGGATATGAAGCCTTAATATTTTCCTTCCTGTGATTCTATGTATCCATTCCTGTTCCTGTGTCTCTGCAGAGTTGCCTACCAGTCTTGGCTTCTTAGGCAAATTGTTTAACGTCCCTGAGACACCGTTGTTTCACCCCTGGTGGGAATAATAAACTTTACACATCTGACAGGATTGCTGTGATGACTAAATGAGGTGTCCTACCTCAACAACTAGACGAATGTGACATTTTATTTGTCACAGTAAATACCAAGAACTTTCTAATGACAGCTTTGCCAGATAGGTGGGGAAAATGGCAATTTGTTAAAAAAAAACTTGAATGTATATAAATCTAGGGCAAAAATATTAGGACTTGTTATATACCATATTGTGGCAGTTAAGAAACCTAGTTCAAAAATCACATGGGCTTGGTTTTGAATCAAATTCTGAACCTTACCATCCATGTAACTTTGAACAAGGTGATAAGCTTATCTAAGCCTCAGTTTCCTTCTTGGTAAAATGGGATAATGCTGGTATCTAATAGAACTAAATAAGATGTTACATACACAGTTGAAATTTCGGCCCATTGACTTGCTGGATTGCTCAATAACTTTTTATTTTATATCTATATAGATGTATATAGCTACATCTATATGTGTATATATATGTGTGTGTGTATATATATATATATATATATTTATGCTTATTTACTTTTGAAAGACGTTTGAGTATGGATGTAAAGCACAGCTTCAGAGCTGTACTGAGTGTTGAATGGGTGTTTCAAATTAAGCAAAACTATAGAAAATACCTCACAGTAATAGAGCCATAAGTTATCCCTTGAAGAAGGAAAACCAAATAAATCACAAAGGAAAGTTGGTTTTTCGATTCTTCATCAAGTGGTATTTTCAACTCCCTATTTAAAGACCTCTTCCTAGTAGACATTTATCCAGTCATTGCCTGGCTGTATATTTCCACCGACATGGAACTCATTACATCTCAAATCATCAGATTCTATTTTTTAGTAACTCTTATTTTAAAATAGGTTAATCTTGTATTCTCTCCAAATAAGCCTACCTCTCACTTCTACCCTTCTAACCCAGCTTCATACCTGTTAACAATACTGAATGAATCTAAGCTTTTTTCCACTGACAACACTTCCCATATTTGAAGTGATAGGAGAAACATTTTTCTCCCTCTGTAGGAAGTCGTAACAGCTTATAAAGCAGTGGGATGAGCAGTGATACTCTCTCCCAGCTCCCTGTCCATCTGTAAACACTTCTAGAGGTTAGTGGGGAGGCCCGCCTCTCTCTGTTCCTGGTATTGGGGCTTGATGGGTATGAGGGAGGGATCCCATCTGAGCTGATGAGCAAAGGTAAGCTCTGCATATTCTGTTTCAAGGGGCTCATTCCAAGGTCTAGATTTAAAGAGAAACACTAGGAGCTTGGGCTATGACTACTGGAAGGACCAGCTCTATAATCTACAGGGTTCCCTTTTAAAAAATGATTAATAATTTGAAAGTGTTGATGGCACAGCAGCAAGACCTTGTGCAGTTCCCATGTCCAAGAAGCTGGCTCTGGCTGTTCATTAAAGTGATTCTTTTTAACTTAATTTTATAAGTTGTAAAGTTAATATTTCTTTTTTCATCTGTCTTATATCCATGTATGTTTCTTAACTGGCTATAGACTCAAATCAGGTTTAGTAGGGAGAGATGTGGTTTGTAAAATCACTTATAATAGAAGTCAGGGATTATCTCTCTAGAATCTACTTTTATGCAGGTTAAGAATGTTTTGACAACTAAATGGAATATAATAAGCCTTTAAATGGTTATTAATGCTCTGTGACATGTAAAAAATTTATAACATGTAATGAGCTGAAAACAAAATACAACATTAAATACAAAGTCATTTAAATTGGTTAGAAATTTCACAGACACTGCCTATAAGAGATGTTCAAACAGTAGTGCTAACAGCTGATATATCTAGGTGACAGAATTATGGAGTATTCCATTTATAAATGTCTTTGAATGTTATGAAGTTAATAATTAAGCCTGAAGTCACAAGAATATTCAACATATAATCTGAAATTCTCAAAGCAATGAAAGAAAATGTCTCACGATTAAATAAACCATTAATCATCAGGATGAAAGGGTCTACTGAGCAGGATGAATTGTAAAAGATGTATCCATTAACATATTGTGGTGAAATCTCAGAACAATGAAGAGAGAACAAAAGATGATGGCTTCTAGTATTTGGAAATTTGGAACAGATTTGTGCAGGGAGGAAGTGGAGGAGTAAATAGATTGCTATATCTCACAGTGGTATTATTCAAATGGGAAAGTAAAGAAATATACTTTCAGACATGTGTCAATTCAGAAATCTTATCACACCTAGACTTTCTCTGTAATATACAGTACGGTTAGAGTCGTTGAAGACATTGGTGCTAGAATGAGACTTCCAGGAACACAACTCAGTCTGGGTTGAAGTTGGGCACATTACTTAACCTCTCCATACCTCAATTTTCTCATCTGTAAAATAGGGATAGGATTTTTCCCATATTTTTCCATGAGAATTAAATATATTAATGTATTATAGATTAGGTAGCTAGAAGAATACCTAACAGAGTGTGAGCAATAAAAAACTAGTTATTATCATACAGGTGTTAGTATGGATAGAAGGATGGAGAGTTGAAAGAAGGTTTTTAACTTGGAGAGCTATGGAGAGCATGGAAATGGATTAACTCTAGGCATTTAAAAAATTATCAGTTATATTTGACTAGGATATTATATCATGATGACATTGGATTTATTCCAGAAATGCAAATTTGGCCTAACATTTAAAATTCAACCAAGGCTATTCACCACAGTAACAGAAAAATGAATAATTATCTCATTGCATAAAAAAGCATTAAATAAAAATTTAATATCTATTCATGATGAAAAAGAAACCATTAACAAACTAGGAATAGAAAGGTACTTTTCCCTCCAGTGTGTTTGAGATATTATTGACATATAATATAGTGTAAGTTTAAAGTGTGCAACATGATGGTTTGGTACACACATATATTGTGAAATGATTACTACAATAAGATTAGCTAACACGTTATCTCACAATTGTGTGTGTGTGAGATACTTACAATTTGTGTGTGTGTGTGTATGTGTGTGTGTGGTGAGAACATTTAAGGGCTACTCTCTTAGCAACATTCAAGTATACAATGCAGTATTGTTAACTATAGTTACCACGTTGTACATTACATTCCCATAACTTATTCATTTAATTACTTAAAAGAGTGAAAAGGCAATGTGAAGATTGAGAAAAATTATTTTTAAGACATATTTCTAACAAGGAGCTCATGTCCAAGGAATAACATCTCCAAATTAATAAGAAACTGGTGGATAAACAATACACAAATAGGAAAAAGATTCAAACAGTCCCTTCTCTACAAAGACAGTCAAATGATCAGTAAACACATGGAGAAGTGCTAAACTTCATTAGTCATTGGGAACATTCAATTAAGACCAAAATTAGAGAAAAATGCCAAATGTTGGTGAGAATGTTGATCAATCAGAACTCTCATGTACAGCTTGTGAATATAAATTGATAAAACCACTTTGGAAAACTGACAATTTCTAGCAATGATAAATATGTGTAGTGGTGCAGCAATTCACCTATTATGTATACAACTGAAAGAATTGTGTATGCACACTCAAAAATATATGTACATGAAGTTTACAACTGCATCCTTTGTAGTAGTAAAAAAAAACTGGAAACTACCCAACTTCCCATTAAAGGGTAGGAAGAATATATAAATGGTGGTAAATTCACAGAATTGATTATTATATAGCAATGCAACCCCATGAATTCAACTATATACAACAATATGGTAGAATCTCAAAAACATAATGTTTAGAGAAAGAAAGCCAGAAATAAAAAATATATATACAGTATGGTTCCATTAATTTAAAAAGTATATAAACAGTAAAAAATACTTTGGTGTTAAAAGTCAAGAAACATAGGTCCACAAAAAAGCCTGAGATTTAATTGGAAGATTATAGAATGCCCCCCAGCCCTCACATCTCAGTACCACAACAGCAGGGCTCCAAGTGTAACAGTGGATTACAACTGAAAAAGCTTCAAGACACAGATTCTCTGAGAGGATTAATTAGAAGAGAAGAGGAAAAAGTCAATAGAAGAGAAAAAAAAAAAACAAGGAAACAAGAGGAATTTGAAGACTATGACACTTATAGCTACAAGAAGCAACACCCAAAGGCATACTCCTAGCCAGATTAATATAACATCCTCTCACTAATGGCCTCTTTACTTCAGCCCCCATTACCCAACACAAAATGTCCAGCTTTCATCAAAAAACTAGAAGGCATGAGAAAAAGCAAGAGAAAACACACTCTGAATAGACAAAGCAGTCATGACAAGCAGATTCTGATATAATAGAGATCTTAAGTTTATCAGATTTGGAATTTAAAATAGCTATACTAACAGCTAAGCATTCTAAGGGAAAAAGGGGACAATATGTGAGAAGAGATGACCAATGTAAACAGAGAGATGAAAACTCTAAAAAAGTAATCTAAAGGAAATGCTGGAAATCAGGAATGCTGTAATAAAAATGAAGAATGCCTTTGACTTCCGGGTAAGATGGCGGAAGAGTAAGACGCGGAGATCACCTTCCTCCCCACGGATACACCAGAAATACAGCTACACGTGGAACAACTCCTACAGAACACCTACTGAACGCTGACATAAGACCCTAGACCTCCCAAAAGGCAAGAAACTCCCCACATACCTGGGTAGGGCAAAGCGGAGAGATCCCCACACAGAGGATCAGTGCTGAGCGGCACTCACCAGCCCGAGGGGCTTCTCTGCTCGCCCGCCGGGGCGCGCAGCGCTGGAAGCTGAGGCTCGGGCTTCGGTCAGAGCGCAGAGAGAGGACTGGGGCTGGCGGCGAGAACTCAGCGTGAAAGGGGCTAATGTGCCACAGCTAGCCGGCAGGGAGTCCGGGAAAACTCTGGAGCTGCCGAAGAGGCAAGAGACTTTTTCTTCCCTCTTGGTTTCCTGGTGCGCGAGGAGAGGGGATTAAGAGCGCTGCTTAAAGGGGCTCCACAGACGGGCGCGAGTCGCGACTGAAAGCGCGGAGCCCAGTGACGGGCGTGGGACACTGGGGCTGCTGCTGCTGCTGCCAAGAAGCCTGTGTGCGAGCACAGGTCACTGCCCACACCGCCCTTCCGGGAGCCTGTGCAGCCCGCCACTGCCGGGGTCCCGGGATCCAGGGGCGGCTTCCCTGAGAGAACGCACGGCGCGCCTCGGGCTGGTGCAACATCACGCCGACCTCTGCCGCTGCAGGCTCGCCCCGCACTCCATGCCCCTCCCTCCCTCCCGGCCTGAGTGAGCAAGAGTCCCCGAAGCGGCTGCTCCTTTAACCCTGTCCTGTCTGAGCGAAGAACAGACGCCCTCCGGTGACCTACACGCAGAGGCGGGGCCAAATCCAAAGCTGAGACCCAGGAGCTGTGAGAACAAAGAAGAGAAAGGGAAACCTCTCCCAGCAGCCTCAGAAGCAGCGGATTAAAGCTCCACAATCAACTTGATGTACCCTGCATCTGTGGAATACATGAATAGACAACACATCATCCCAAATTGAGGAGCCCGGAGTCAGTGCTGTGCCTCTGAGGTGGGAGAGCCAACTTCAGGACACTGGTCCACAAGAGACCTCCCAGCTCCACATAATATCAAACGGCAAAAATCTTCCAGAGATCTCCATCTCAACACCAGCACCCAGCTTCACTCAACGACCAGCAAGCTACAGTGCTGGACACCCTATGCCAAACAACTAGCAAGACAGGAACACAACGCCACCCATTAGCAGAGAGGTGGCCTAAAATCATAAAAAGTCTGCAGACACCCCAAAACACGCCACCAGACGTGGACCTGCCCACCAGAAAGACAAGATCCAGCCTCATCCACCAGAACACAGGCACTAGTCCCCTCCACAAGGAAGCCTACACAACCCACTAAACCAACCTTAGCCACTGGGGACAGACACCAAAAACAACGGGAACTACGAACCGGCAGCCTGCAAAAAGGAGACCCCAAACACAGTAACATAAGCAAAATGAGAAGACAGAAAAACACACAGCAGGAGAAGGAGCAAGATAAAAACCCACCAGATCTAACAAATGAAGAGGTAATACGCAGTCTACCTGAAAAAGAATTCAGAATAATGATGGTAAAGATGATCCAAGATTCTATTTCCCAGATCCAAAATCTTGGAAATAGAATAGACAAAATGCAAGAAACAGTTAACAAGGACCTAGAAGAACTAAAGATGAATCAAGCATCGATTAAAAACACAATACATGAAATGAAAAATACTCTAGATGGGATCAATAGCAGAATAACTGAGGCAGAAGAACGGATAAGTGAGGTGGAAGATAAAATAGTGGAAATAACTGCTGCAGAGCAAAATAAAGAAAAAAGAATGAAAAGAACAGAGGACAGTCTCAGAGACCTCTGGGACAACATTAAATGCACCAACATTCGAATTATAGGGGTTCCAGAAGAAGAAGAGGAAAAGAAAGGGACTGAGAAAATATTTGAAGAGATTATAGTTGAAAACTTCCCTAATATGGGAAAGGAAATAGTTAATCAAGTCCAGGAGGCACAGAGAGTCCCATACAGAATAAATCCAAGGAGAAATACGCCAAGACACATATTAATCAAACTGTCAAAAATTAAACACAAAGAAATCCTATTAAAAGCAGCAAGGCAAAAACAACAAATAACACACAAGGGAATCCCCATCAGGATAACAGCTGATCTCTCAGCAGAAACTCTACAAGCCAGAAAGGAGTGGCAGGACGTAATTAAAGTGATGAAGTAGAAAAACCTTCAACCAAGATTACTCTACCCAGCAAGGATCTCATTCAGATTTGATGGAGAAATTAAAACGTTTACAGACAAGCAAAAGCTGAGAGAGTTCAGCACCACCAAACCAGCTTTACAACAAATGCTAAAGGAACTTCTCTAGGCAAGAAACACAACAGAAGGAAAAGACCTACAATAACGAACCCAAAACAATTAAGAAAATGGGAATAGGAACATACATATCGATAATTACCTTAAATGTAAATGGACTAAATGCTCCCACCAAAAGACACAGATTGGCTGAATGGATACAAAAACAAGACCCATATATATGCTGTCTACAAGAGACCCACTTCAGACCTAGAGACACATACAGACTGAAAGTAAGGGGATGGAAAAAGATATTCCATGCAAATGGAAACCAAAAGAAAGCTGGAGTAGCAATTCTCATATCAGACAAAATAGACTTTAAAATAAAGACTACTAGAAGAGACAAAGAAGGACACTACCTAATGATCAAGGGATCGATCCAAGAAGAAGATATAACAATTGTAAATATTTATGCACCCAACATAGGAGCACCTCAATACATAAGGCAAATACTAACAGCCATAAAAGGAGAAATCGACAGTAACACACTCATAGTAGGGGACTTTAACACCCCACTTTCACCAATGGACAGATCATCCAAAATGAAAATAAATAAGGAAACACAAGCTTTAAATGATACATTAAACAAGATGGACTTAATTGATATTTATAGGACATTCCATCCAAAAACAACAGAATACACATTCTTCTCAAGTGCTCATGGAACATTCTCCAGGATAGATCATATCTTGGGTCACAAATCAAGCCTTGGTAAATTTAAGAAAATTGAAATTGTATCAAGTATCTTTTCCGACCACAATGCTATGAGACTAGATATCAATTACAGGAAAAGAGCTGTAAAAAATACAAACACATGGAGGCTAAACAATACACTACTGAATAACGAAGTGATCACTGAAGAAATCAAAGAGGAAATTTAAAAATACCTAGAAACAAATGACAATGGAGACACGACGACCCAAAACCTATGGGATGCAGCAAAAGCAGTTCTAAGAGGGAAGTTTATAGCAATACAATCCCACCTTAAGAAACAGGAAACATCTCGAATAAACAACGTAACCTTGCACCTAAAGCAATTAGAGAAAGAAGAACAAAAACATCCCAAAGTTAGCAGAAGGAAAGAAATCATAAAGACCTGATCAGAAATAAATGAAAAAGAAATGAAGGAAACGATAGCAGAGATCAATAAAACTAAAAGCTGGTTCTTTGAGAAGATAAACAAAATTGATAAACCATTAGCCAGACTCATCAAGAAAAAAAGGGAGAAGACTCAAATCAATAGAATTAGAAATGAAAAAGGAGAAGTAACAACTGACACTGCAGAAATACAAAAGTTCATGAGAGATTACTATAAGCAACTCTATGCCAATAAAATGGACAACCTGGAAGAAATGGACAAATTCTTAGAAATGCACGACCTGCTGAGACTGAACCAGGAAGAAATAGAAAATATGAACAGACCAATCACAAGCACTGAAATTGAAACTGTGATAAAAAATCTTCCAACAAACAAAAGCCCAGGACCAGATGGCTTCACAGGCGAATTCTATCAAGCATTTAGAGAAGAGCTAACACCTATCCTTCTGAAACTCTTCCAAAATATAGCAGAGGGAGGAACACTCCCAAACTCATTCTACCAGGCCACCATCACCTTGATACCAAAACCAGACAAGGATGTCACAAAGAAAGAAAACTACAGGCCAATATCACTGATGAACATAGATGCAGAAATCCTCAACAAAATACTAGCAAACAGAATCCAACAGCACATTAAAAGGATCATACACCATGATCAAGTGGGGTTTATTCCAGGAATGCAAGGATTCTTCAATATACGCAAATCAATCAACGTGATACACCATATTAACAAATTGAAGGAGAAAAACCATATGATCATCTCAATAGATGCAGAGAAAGCTTTCGAGAAAATTCAACACCCATTTATGATAAAAACCCTGCAGAAAGTAGGCATAGAGGGAACTTTCCTCAACATAATAAAGGCCATATATGACAAACCCACAGCCAACATTGTCCTCAATGGTGAAAAACTGAAACCATTTCCACTAAGATCAGGAACAAGACAAGGTTGCCCACTCTCACCACTCTTATTCAACCTAGTTTTGGAAGTTTTAGCCACAGCAATCAGAGAAGAAAAGGAAATAAAAGGAATCCAAATTGGAAAAGAAGAAGTAAAGCTGTCACTGTTTGCAGATGACATGATACTATATATAGAGAATCCTAAAGATGCTACCAGAAAACTACTAGAGCTAATCAATGAATTTGGTAAAGTTGCAGGATACAAAATTAATGCACAGAAATCTCTGGCATTCCTATATACTAATGATGAAAAATCTGAAAGTGAAATCAAGGAAACACTCCCATTTACCATTGCAACAAAAAGAATAAAATATCTAGGAATAAACCTACCTAAGGAGACAAAAGACCTGTATGCAGAAAATTATAAGACACTGATGAAAGAAATTAAAGATGATACAAATAGATGGAGAGATGTACCATGTTCTTGGATTGGAAGAATCAACATTGTGAAAATGACTCTACTACCCAAAGCAATCTATAGATTCAATGCAATCCCTATCAAACTACCACTGGCATTTTTCACAGAACTAGAACAAAAAATTTCACAATTTGTATGGAAACACAAAAGACCCCGAATAGCCAAAGCAATCTTGAGAATGAAAAATGGAGCTGGAGGAATCAGGCTCCCTGACTTCAGACTATACTACAAAGCTACAGTAATCAAGACAGTATGGTACTGGCACAAAAACAGAAAGATAGATCAATGGAACAGGATAGAAAGCCCAGAGATAAACCCACGGACATATGGTCACCTTATCTTTGATAAAGGAGGCAGGAATGTACAGTGGAGAAAGGACAGTCTCTTCAATAAGTGGTGCTGGGAAAACTGGATAGGGACATGTAAAAGTATGAGATTAGATCACTCCCTAACACCATACACAAAAATAAGCTGAAAATGGATTAAAGACCTAAATGTAAGGCCAGACACTATCAAACTCTTAGAGGAACACATAGGCAGAACACTCTATGACATAAATCACAGCAAGATCCTTTTTGACCCACCTCCTAGAGAAATGGAAATAAAGACAAAAATAAACACATGGGACCTAATGAAACTTAAAATCTTTTGCACAGCAAAGGAAACCATAAACAAGACCAAAAGACAACCCTCAGAATGGGAGAAAATATTTGCAAATGAAGCAACTGACAAAGGATTAATCTCCAAAATTTATAAGCAGCTCATGCAGCTCAATAGCAAAAAACAAACAACCCAATCCAAAAATGGGCAGAAGACCTAAATAGACATTTCTCCACAGAAGATATACAGACTGCCAACAAACACATGAAAGGATGCTCAACATCTTTACTCATTAGAGAAATGCAAATCAAAACTACAATGAGATATCATCTCACACCAGTCAGAATGGCCATCATCAAAAAATCTAGAAACAATAAATGCTGGAGAGGGTGTGGAGAAAAGGGAACACTCTTGCACTGCTGGTGGGAATGTGAATTGGTACAGCCACTATGGAGAACGGTATGGAGGTTCCTTAAAAAACTACAAATAGAACTACCATATGACCCAGCAATTCCACTACTAGGCATATACCCTGAGAAAACCATAATTCAAAAAGAGTCATGTACCAAAATGTTCATAGCACCCCTATTTACAATAGCCCGGAGATGGAAACAACCTAAGTGTCCATCATCAGATGAATGGATAAAGAAGATGTGGCACATATATACAATGGAATATTACTCAGCCATAAAAAGAAATGAAATTGAACTATTTGTAATGAGGTGGATAGACCTAGAGTGTGTCATACAGAGTGAAGTAAGTCAGAGAGAGAAAGACAAATACCGTATGCTAACACATATATATGGAATTTAAGAAAAAAAATGTCATGAAGAACATAGGGGTAAGACAGGAATAAAGACACAGACCTACTAGAGAATGGACTTGAGGATATGGGGAGGGGGAAGGGTAAGCTGTGACAAAGTGAAAGAGCGGCATGGACATATATACACTACCAAACGTAAGGTAGATAGCTAGTGGGAAGCAGCCGCATAGCCCAGGGAGATCAGCTCGGTGCTTTGTGACCGCCTGGAGAGGTGGGATAGGGAGGGTGGGAGGGAGACGCAAAAGGGAGGGGATATGGAAACATATGTATATGTATAACTGATTAAATTTGTTATAAAGCCAAAAAAAAAAAAAAGAATGCCTTTGATGTACTCATCAATAGACTCAATATGTCTGAGGATAGAATCAGCGAGCTTGAAGATAGTTCAACAGAAACTACCCAAACTAAAATACAAAGAAAGAAGAATGAAAAACAACAGCAACAACAACAACAAAAAGAAACAGAACAAACATGCAAGAATTTGGGGACAATTTCAAATGGTGTAACATTCACATAATTTGAATACCAAAAGGAAAAGAAAGAGAGAATGGAGCAGAAAAAAATATTTGAATTAATAGTGGTCAAGAACTTTCCAAAATTAAAAACAGACACCAAACCATGTAGCAAGGAAACTCAGAGAACACCAACTAGAAAAATACCACACACACACACACACACACACACACACACACACACACACACACACACGGCCCAAACCTAAGGATATCATATTTAAATTGAAGAAAATCAAAGACAAAGAGAAAATCTTGAAGTCAGAAGGAGGAAAAAGAATCACCTTAACAATAGAAGAAAAAGGATAAGGATAACATCAGACTTGTCATCAGAGATCACACAAGGAAGAAGAGAGGGGAGTGAATTAGTTGAAGAAAAAACAAACTCAGATTTATAATTCTATACCAGTCAAATTATGCTTAAGAAAAGAAATTACAGACAAATAAAGCTTTCTCAAGCAAACCAAAACTGAGAGAATTAATCACCAGCAGACCTTCCCTGAAAGGAATATTAAAAGAAGTTCTTTAGTCAGAAGGAAAACTATAATGCCAGAAATTGTGGTCTACATAAAAAAAGGAAGAACTTTGGAGAATAAATAAATAACACCAAAATGAAATATTTCATTTTTCTTATTCTTTTTTTTTTTTTTTTTTTTTTTGCGGTACGTGAGCCTCTCACTGTCACAGCCTCGCCCGTCATGGAGCACAGGCTCCGGACATGCAGGCTCAGCAGCCATGGCTCACGGGCCCACCCTCTCCATGGCATGTGGGATCTTCCTGGACTGGGGCACAAACCCGTGTCCCCTGCATCGGCAGGCAGACTCTCAACCACTGCACCACCAGGGAAGCCCCTTTCTTATTCTTAATTGATGTAAAAGATAACTGTTCAAAGCAATAATAGTGATAGTATATGGGTGATTCTAGCATAGCTATAAGGAACATAAGTGACAGCAATGTCACAAAGGATGACAGGGAAGAATTGGAAATACTCTGATGTAAGGTACTTGCACTACTTATCAAGTGATGTGAAATTATTTGAAGCTGGACTTACATTAGCTTAAAATATGTATTACAACACTAGGTCAACTACAAAAAAAATTTTAAAGAAAGTATAATTGCTATGCTAAGAGAGAAAATAACATGAAATTATATAAAATGCTCAGTTAAAATCAGAGAGGATAGAAAAATATGAGATTTTTAAAAAGAGAATAACTGCAATAGGGCACCTGCCAGGTGCTGGTGGGGACTCTAACCCCCAAGGAGATGGGAGGAACCCCACAGTGAACCGGTATGACATAGGGGGACCAAGGGGGAAGGAGAAGTGGAGGCCAGACAAGATCTGCACCCCTGAGGCCTGAGAGATTAGGAGAGGCAGGTGGGAGGGACTCTCTGGGAAGAGCTGGAGAGGAGTAAAGGGTGATCACCTGGCCCACTGGGGCCGGGGAGACTGCTGAGCTCCCAAGCTAGTTCCCCCCCAAAAAATACCCCATCCAGGCACATGGGTCCTGGGGGCATAGGAGGGAGGCTGGAGGGATCAGGAGAGGCAGGTGGGAGGGATGCTCCAGGAGGAGAGGGTGAGGAGCGGAGGGAGATTACCCCACCCACTCTGGCACAGGGAGCCTGCTGAGCTCCCAGGCCAATCCGCTGACCTTCAAGCCCCTTCCAAGCTGTGTGGGTCCTTGGGGACATAGGAAGGAGGTCAACCAGAGAACAGGAGAGGCTGGTGGGGTGTCCCTGGGAGGAGCTGGAGAGGAGCAGAGGGTGATTGCCCTGCCCACTCAGACACGCAGAGCCCGCTGAGTCCCAGGCTGGTCCACTGCCCTCCAAGGACCCCCCTTTGCCCCTGCATTGGTCCTGGGGGCATAGGAGGGAGGCTGTGGAGAACAGGAGGAGTAGGCGGGAGGGGCCCTCCCAGACTGCAGACTGGAGGAGCAGGAGAGGAGATGAGGGTGTTTGCCCCACCCACTTGAGCCCAGGAAGCCTGCTGGGCTCCCAGGTGAGGTCCCCTGCCCTCTGAGACCAGGGGTGGGGGGCACACCTGGGCCCCTTCTGTCCCTTGAACCTAAGCCCCACCCCCCACCACCCCCAGGGCCTTTTCCATCCCTGTGGGTCCTGAGCATTGGCCCCACCTACCACCCAAACCTTGCCCTTGCTTAGGCCCTGCTCTCCAGAGCCAAGGCCTTTCCCCACCTTCTTTTTTTTTTTTTTTTTCCTTTTCCCTCCTACTCTTTTTTACTATTGTGGTACTGATGTACCTTCCAGTTGTTGATTCATCTATATTTTTATTTTTACATTCTTTCTAACATATCTGTTAGTTTCCTAGTCTTATTTTATTTTTTACTTTGTTATTGTTCTCTCTCTCTCTCTCTCTCTCTCTCTCTCTCTTTTTTTTTTTGCCACCCCAGTCAGCTTGTGGGATTTTGATTTGTGAGCACAGGGTCAGGCGGAAGCTCCTGCTGTAGGAACTCTGAGTCCAAACCACTGGGCCAACAGAGAACCTCAGACCCCAGGGAATATTCATCAGAGTGAGGTCTCACAGAGTTCCACATCTCAGCACCAAGACCCATCTATACCCAATAGCCTACAAACTCCAGTGTTTGAAGCCTCAGGCCAAACGACCAGTAAAACAGGAACACAGTCCCACTCATTAAAAAAAAAAAAAAAAGACAGCAATAAAATATGTCACAGATGAAGGAGCAAGGTAAAAACCTACAAGACCAAATAAATGAAGAGGAAATAGACAATCTACCTGAAAAAGAATTCACAGTAATGATAGTAAAGATGATCCAGAACCTCGGAAATAGAATGGAAGCACGGATTGAGAAGATACCATAAATGTTTAACAAAGATCTAGAAGAACTGAAGAACAAACAAATGGAGATGAACAACACAATAACTGAAATGAAAAATACACTAGAAGGAATTAACAACAGGAAAATGGAGGCAGAAGAACAAATAAGTGAGCTGGAAGACAAAATGGTAGAATTAACTGCTGAGGAGCAGAATAAAGAAAAAAGAATGAAAAGAATTGAAGACAATCCCAGAGACCTCTGGGACAACACTAAATGCACCAACATTTGAATTATAGGGGTCCCAGAAGAAGAAGAGAAAAAGGAAGGGTCTGAGAAAATATTTGCAGAGATTATAGTGGAAAACTTCCCTAACATGGGAAAGAAAATAGTCACCCAAGTCCAGGAAGCACAGAGAATCCCACACAGGATAAACCCTAGGAAAAACACACCAAGACACATATTAATCAAACTAACAAAAATTAAATACAAAGAAAAAATACTAAAAGCAGAAAGGGAAAAACAAAAAATAACATACAAAGGAATCTCCATGAGGTTATCAGCCGATTTTTCGGTGGAAACTCTGCAGGCCAGAAGAGAGAGGCAGGATATATTTAAAGTGATGAAAGAGAAAAACCTACAACCCAGATTACACTACCAAGCAAGGATCTCATTCAGATTCGATGGAGAAGTCAAAAGCTTTTCAGACAAACAAAAGCTAAGAGAATTCAGCAGCAGCAAACCAGCTTTACAACAAATGGTAAAGAAACTTCTCTAAGCGGGACTCACAGGAGAAGAAAAATACCCACAAAAACAAACCCAAACCAATTAAGAAACTGGTAATAGGAACATATATATCAATAATTACCTTTAATGTAAATGGATTAAATACCCCAACGAAAAGACACAGACTGGCTGAATGGATAAAAAAACAAGACCCATATATATGCTGTATACAACAGACCCACTTCAGACCTAGGGAAGCATACAGACTGAAAGTGAGGGGATGGAAAAAATATTCCATGCAAATGGAAATCAAAATACAGCTGAAGTAGCAATACTCATATCAGATAAAATAGGCTTCAAAATAAAGATAAAGACTGTTACAGGAGATAAGGAGGGACACTACATAATGAACAAAGGATCAATCCAAGAAAAAGATATAACAATTAAAATGTTTATGCACCCAACATAGGAGCACCTCAATACATAAGGCAAATGCTAACAACCATGAAAGGGGAAATCAACAGTAACACAGTAATAGTAGGGGACATTAACACCACACTTATACCAATGGACAGATCATCCAAACAGAAAATACATAAGGAAACACAAGCTTTATATGACATAATAGACCAGATAGATCTAATCGATATTTATAGAACATTCCACCTGAAAGTGGCAGAATACACACTCTTCTCAAGTGCACATGGAACATTCTCCAGGATAGATCACATCTTGGGTCACAAATAAAGCCTCGGAAAATTTAAGAAAATTGAAATAATATCAACCATATTTTATGACCACAAGGCTATGAGATTGGAAATCAATTACAGGAAAAAAACTGTAAAAAACAAAAATACATGGAGGCTAAACAGTGCGCTACTAAATAACCAAGAGATCACTGAAGAAATTAAAGAAGAAATTTAAAAAAAAAAACATAGAAACAAATGAAAATGAAAACATGACAATCCAAAACCTACAGGACTCAGCAAAAGCAGTTCTAAGAGGGAAGTTTATAGCAATTCAATCTCACCTCAAGAAACAAGAAAATTCTCTAATAAACAATCTAACCCTACACTTAAAACAACTAGAGAAAGAAGAACAAAGAAAATCCAAAGTCAGTAGAAGGAAAGAAATCATAAAGATCAGAGCAGAAATAAATGAAATAGAAATGAAGAAAACATATCAAAGATCAATGAAATTAAAAGCTGGTTCTTTGAGAAGATAAACAAAGTTGTAAACCCTTAGCCAGCCTCATCAAGAAAAAAAGGGAGAGGATGCAAATCAACAAAATTATAAATGAAAAGGAGAAATCACAACTGACACTGCAGAAATACAAAGGATTATAAGAGACTACTACAAACAACTATATGCCAATAAAATGGACAACCATGAAGAAATGGACAAATTCTTGGAAAGGTACAATTTTCTAAGACTAAATCAGGAAGAATTACAAAATATAAGCAGATCTATCACAAGTAATGAAATTGAAACCCTAATTAAAAATCTTCCAACGAACAAAAGTCCAGGACCACATGGCTTCACAGGCACATTCTATCAAACATTTAGAGAAGAGCTAACACCGATCCTTCTCAAACACTTCCAAAAAAATTGCAGAGGGAGAAACACTCCAAAATTCATTCTACAAAGCCACCATCACCCTGATACCAAAACCAGGAAAAGATACCAAAAGAAAAGAAAATTATAGACCAGTATCACTGATGAACATAGATGCAAAAATCCTGAACAAAATACTAGCAAACAGAATCCAACAACACATTAGAAGGATCATGATCAAGTGGGATTTATCCCAGTGATGCAAGGATTCTTCAATATATGCAAATCAATCAATGTGATACACCACATTAACAAATTAAGTAATAAAAAACATATGATCATCTCAATAGATGCAGAAAAAGCTTTTCACAAAATTCAACCCATTCACCCATTTATGGTAAAAACTCTCCAGAAAATGGGGATAGAGGGAAACTACCTCAACATAATAAAGGTCATATATGACAAACCCACAGCAAACATCATACTCAATGGTGAAAAACTGAAAGCATTTCCACTAGGATCATGAAGAAGACAAGGAAGTCCACTCTTGCCACTCTTATTCAACATAGTTTTGGAAGTCCTATCCACAGCAGTCAGAGAAGAAAAGAAATAAAAGGAATCCAAATCGGAAAAGAAGAAGTAAAACAGTCACTGTTTGCCAATGGCATGATACTATACATAGAAAATCCTAAAAATGCCACCAGAAAACGACTAGAACTAATCAATGAATTTGGTAAGGTTGCAGGATGCAAAATTAATGCACAGAAATCTTTGGTATTCCTATACACCAACAATGAAAACTCAGAAAGAGAAATTAAGGAAACACTCCCATTTACCATTGCAATAAAAAGAATAAAATACCTAGGAATAAACCTACCTAAGGAGGTGAAAGACTTGTACTCAGAAAACTATAAAACACTGATGAAAAAAAATCAAAGATGACATAAACAGATGGAGAAATATACCATGTTCTTGGGTTGGAAGAATCAATACTTTGAAAATGGCTATACTATCCAATGCAGTCTATGGATTCAGTGCAATTCCTGTCAAACTACCAGTGGCATTCTTCACAGAATTAGAACCAAAAGTCTTATAATTCGTATGGAAACACAAAAGACCCCAAATGCCAAAGCAATCTTGAGAAAGAAAAACAGAATTGGAGGAATCAGGCTCCCCAACTTCAAACTGTACCACAAATATACAATAATTAAGACAGTATGGTACTGGCACAAAAACACAAATATAGATCAGCGGTACAGGATAGAATGCCCAGAGATAAACCCACACACATATGGTCACCTAATTTATGACAAAGGAGGCAAGAACACACATGGAGAAAAGACAGCCTCTTCAATAAGTGGTGCTGGGAAAACTGGACAACTACATGTAAAAAATGAAATTGGAACACTACCTAACACTGTGCACAAAAATAAACTCCAAATGGATTAAAGACTTAAATGTAGGGCCAGACATTATAAAACTTTTAGGGGAAAGCATAGGAAAAACACTATTTGACATAAACCACAGCAAGATCTTTTCTGATCTATCTCCTAGAGTAACAGAAATAAAAACAAAAATAAACAAATGGGACTTAATTAAACTTAAAAGCTTTTGCTCAGTAAAGGAAACCATAAACAAGACAAAAAGACAACCTTCAAAATGGGAGAAAATATTTGCAAGTGAAACAACAGACAAAGGATTAATCTCCAAAATATACAAATAGCTCATGGAACTCAATATCAAAAACACAAATAATCCAGTTAAAAAGTGGGCAGAAGACCTAAATAGATATTTCACCAAGGAATACATACAGATGGCCATGAGGCACATGAGAAGATGCTCAACATTACTAATTATTAGAGAAATGCAAATCAAAACTACAGTGAGGTTTCACCTCACGCCGGTCAGAATGGCCATTATAAAAAAAGCTAGAAACAATAAATTCTGGGAAGGGTATGGTGAAAAGGGAACCCTCCTACACTGTTGTTGGGAATATAAATTGATAAAACCACTATGGAAAACAGTATGGAGGTTCCCTCAAAAACTAAAAATAGAACTACCATATGACCCAGCAATCCCACTACTGGGCATATACCTTGAGAAAACCATAATTCAAAAAGAGACATGCACAACAATGTTCATTGTAGCACTATTTACAATAGCCAGGACATGGAACCAACCTAAGTGTCCATCGACAGATGAATGGATAAAGAAGATGTGGCACACATTTACAATGGAATATTACTCAGCCATAAAAAGAAACGAAATTGAGTTATTTGTCATGAGGTGAATGGACCTAGAGTCTGTCATACAGAGTGAAATAAGTCAGAAAGAGAAAAACAAATACTGTATGCTAACGCATATATATGGAATCTAAAAAAAAAAAACATGGTACTGTTGAACCTAGTTGCAGGGCAGGAATAAAGAGGCAGACATAGAGAATGGAGTTGATGACATGGGGTGGGAGGGTGAAGCTGGGGCAAAGTGAGAGTAGCATCGACATATATACACTACAGAATGTAAAATAGTTGGCTGGTGGGAAGCAGCAGCATAGCACAGGAAGATCAGCTCAGTGCTTTGTGATGACCTAGAGGAGTGGGATAAGGAGGATGGGAGGGATGCTCAAGAGGGAGGGAATATGGGGACATGTGTATGCATATGGCTGATTCACTTTGTTGTGCAACAGAAACTAACATGGTATTGTGAAGCAATTATACTCCAATAAGGATCTATTTAAAAAAATACAAAGAATTCTACAAAGTATGATTCCAGACCACAGTGGAGTTAAACTAGCAATCAATAATGGAAAGATAGCTGGAAAATCTAAATTATTTGGAAATTGACCTAAATAATACATGGCCAAAAGAGTAGTCTCAAGAGAAATAAAAATATTTTGAACTAAATGAAAATAAAAATATAGCTTATTCAGAATATTTGGGATGCAACAAAAATAGTGCTAAGAGGGAAACATTAAAAGAATTGTATATAAGTACTGTACCCTAGTTCATAAATGTGTATTCAGTGGAGGTATGGTTTAATAGTTCAGATATAACCATTTATGTATACTGGAATTGGAAAACTAAGTAAATGTATGGCAGGTAGTGAGAGCCAGGGTTTTCAACTGTTGGGCTAGGAGGTTACTCATAGCAAGGGGAGAAGCCTAGAAGGATCCATGTGAAACTGGGCTAGAGTTGGAGACATTGGTATAAACTCATGTGCTTAATATAAATATGGATGGTTACACATGGAAATATTTATAGTTATTTATATGGACACAGGTAACTATACACACATAGTTTCAGGTTCTGTCAGCTGAGTAGACCCTAGTAGCCAAAACACACAGTACATTTTGTATTTTGTAGTGCCATAAAGTAAGGAAATGCTAAAAAATAAAAAATTAAAAAAACATGATGAGACTATGTCAGTGGGACACAGGAGCTAGCTGAAAGAGCTCCCAATGACCGAAGTTTTAACAAATTGAGCAATATAATACATAACCTATAGTTGTATTATAATCCAAAATATAAAATAAATATCCATGTCTATTGTGATATAAATTAATGGTTTATGAAATAAATAAATTGAGAAGAATGGATAGATTTGTGCAAACAATTGCAATTTATTTATATAGATACATTAAGGAGGAGGAATATAACTCCCTAGTCCTTAAATGTGGGTGGTGCATAGAGACTTCCTTCCAGAGAGTATAGTTTTGTGATGGGGAATAAAGAGTAAGTTTTCACGGGAGATAGCTGGCAAATACTACCTCAGGCGTGTCGTCAGGATTAACATCAGCAGTGATATCATATTGATAATATATACTTTGGATATGATGAGATGAGAATGACACTTTACGTCTGTGGTCTTCCTCCCTAAAACCCATAACCTCAGTCCAATCCTGAGAAGAACATCACACAACTTCTAACAAGAATACTACTCCTGGATGCCTCAGCAATATACCTCCAAATTGTCAAGATCATCAAAAACAAGGACAGTCTGAGAAACTGTCACAGTCAAAAGGAGCTTAAAGAGACACGATGACATGTAATTTGGTGTATTAGATGTGATTCTGGTACAGAAAAAGGACATTAGGTAGAAATTAAAGTGATCTGAATGAAGTATGGACTTTAAAAATATTGTAAAATATTGGTTTGTTACTTGGGACAAATGTCCCATTCTAATATAAGATGTTCACAGTAGGGAAAATCAGATGTGAAGTATATGAGAAGTCTCTGTACTAGCTTTGCAACATTTTTGTAAATCCAACACTGTTCTAAAATAAAAACTTTATTTAAACAATGATAAAGTGGTAAAGATGGATTTAGGTGAGAAAAGAATACTGGGGTGAAAAACCAACAAGCATTTGTTATAGATCATATCTCTCTGTTTCAGGTAGGAGACTGTTCTGGTTTTGCCTGGTCTCACTCGTACCAATATAAGATGTCAACAAGGGTAGATTGGATATATGGGAACTCTATAAATGTTTCCAGCTTCACAATTTTTCTGAAAATGTAAAACTATTTTTTTTTTTCTGCCATGCATCGTGCATGGATCTTAGTTCCCCAACCAGGGATCAAACCCGTGCCCCCTGCAGTGGAAGTGTGGAGTCCTAACCACTGGACTGCCAGGGAATTCCCTGCAAAATTATTTTAAAATAGTTCATTAAAAATAAATAAATTTGGGGGCTTCCCTGGTGGCACAGTGGTTGAGAGTCCACCTGCCAATGCAGGGGACATGGGTTCGTGCCCCGGTCCGGGAAGATCCCACATGCCACGGAGTGGCTGGGCCCGTGAGCCATGGCCGCTGAGCCTGCACATCCAGAGCCTGTGCTCCACAATGGGAGAGGCCACAACAATGAGAGGCCCACGTACCGCAAAAAAAATAATAATAAAATAAATAAATAAATAAATTTGGGAATAAACATTTTTTAAAAGGAGCACATATGTACACTGGCAGGTCTGGGGTAATTCTGCTTTGGTCTTGGGTTTATGGCTCAGCTAGGGCAGTTTTGATTCACTTGCTTTAGTCTGTTTGAAACCCTGGCTGGGAGGCACCATTTACCCAGGTTATGCTCTTCTCCTTATATCAGGACTGCAAGAAGCCAACTAAACAAGCATGTCTGAAGCCTTTGTTCATCTCATATCTGCTAATGTCCTATCAATAAAATCAAGCTGTATAGCCAAACCCAAAGTCAATGAAAATATACCTTGCCAACCATGAGGCCATGGCAAGGGTGTGGATGTATAATCCTACCACAAGGGAGAGAAAGAGAACCACGAGCAATGCAGTCGACTGCAAAATACATTAGAACAGAAATACCAGTGGCAATCTTCAAGGAGAAGAACCAAGCTGAAAGATTTACATCATTAGATATCAAGACATATTATAAAGCATACATATTAAAACCATGTCATGTTGGCATGAGGACAAACAAATACCTCACCTGAATAGAAGAAAGAGTCCAGAAACAGACTTATTTGTTACAGCAAAGAAGATATTAGAGGGTCTTTGTGGGAAGAAGTACCCCATAATATTCACAATTACAGGTGGATTACAGATCTAAATATAAACAGTACATTAATAAGGCTTCCATAAGATACCATATTCAAACATTTGAATAGTTTTTGCTAAGTGAAAGATTTATTAAATAGGGCACCAGAAGCACAAAACATGAAGGTTGAGTGTGGTGAGAATGTGGTATCATGGAGTCACATTTTGCACTTACTAATTGTGTAGTTAAAATTAAATATGATGACAAGTTTTTAAAGTCATAATTTAAATTGTATTGACTTTATTCACTCCAATTTTCTGTTTAGTCTATAATATTTAAAATTGTGAATCTTATTATCTGAGGTTCAGAATATAATTATATGCCATATGGCCATGAGTGTGGCATGTTAACTTGGCATAATTTTTAGTCAATTTCAAGAAAGGTTTAGTTCAGTCTTCAGAAATAAACTAATAAATGAAAAATTAGGGGAAATTTTAGGTACGTGATGTATGTTTAGTTAATGGTGGATAACTTTTTTTTTTGTTCAAGAAATAGCCTTTGGTGCTACCATGTAACAGAATTCTCAGTTAGAAAGCCTATTGCTTTGAACCTATTTTGACATTTCCCATGTTCTCAGAAAAGCTGATGTTAACAAATTTCTGTAATTTCTTCATTTCTTTAGATAATGCCAATTTCTTATTTTTTAAGAAACAACTCCCTATCTCACTTGAGAAACCACAATGGAATGTTTTATGAGCGTCATGAGGTCTCCATAGCAAAAGACTCACATTGCTAATACATCTTTGTTCAGAAGGAATCAGACTGCCAAATTTCTGGGACCAAAGAATTACAGTATTTGATTTCTAGATTAGCTAGGAATGAAATTGTTCTTTTATTTTCCTCTCTATTTGAGGAACTCCAGCTTAGGAAGTTAAGTTTTGCTGTTATTATAGTTGATTTTATATTCATTCCCCATCTCGCAAGAAGAACATGAATGTTAAAAAGCAGTGGAAGTTTATCTAATCATATTCCTCATCACCATTGGCAGCACTGTCCTCAAACCCACTAAACATCTGACCCATCTCCTAACATACTTTCCTAAACTGGAAAGATCTGATGAATTTTAGGCTGATACCCACCACCACAGCCATGAAGGAGTGAAGACAGCATGACTAGCTAATGAGTCATAGTCCTTCTCTCATCTGATTTTCATTTGAAAACAGAGATTTTTATTTTTACAGCAGTCCAGACAAAACGCCTCTAGTGTGCCCCATGATTGAGAGGCTTTGTCATAGTACAAGTTCTCAGTGGAGGTTACAGTCATTCACATAATAAAATCATAATATTTACTGTGTGTTCACATGAGGTTCTAAGGCAGGGTATTAATTATTTATTACTGCATAACAAATGACCACAAACTTAGTGGCTTCAGCCAACACACATTTATTATCTCACAGTTTCTAAAGGTCAGGGGTCTGGATACTACCTGAGGCCTCTGCTTCAAAGATGAGTTAAACAAACATCTACATCCCTTCACCTTTGCCATATGCTTAGTTGGAAGCAAGTCACAGTCGTCCTACACTCCAAAGGAGAGGCTCACACAAGGGTGTGAAACAGGAGGCAGGGATCATGGAACCACCCTAGACACTGTCTACCACACTGAGTGATGCTGTAGCCTTCTCTTCTCTTTCCTTGGCAACCCAACCCTGCCAGATGGCTGACAGGATGGCAGAAACAAAGGTGGACACACATGGGATCCTGAATTACCACTTGGAATAAATTGTCCTGAAGAGTCAATCATCCACAGTAGATTTTGACTAAGCAAGAAATTTGAGAACTTTTATAGTCTGACTTTAAAAAGATAGAGAAGAAAATCTTGACCTGATCCATGAAGGAAAAGGAAAAGAAGAAAGATATGGGCAATTGAGTTATTTAAAGAGAAAAAAAAGGTGAAAAGTGTGCAGTTGGACAAACACTGGGTCAAAAGCATTGGATGTTCATGGAGAATTCTGATGGAGGGAAAAATGAGGCTGATTGAATGTAGTGAGAAAGAATGAATATCAATGCCCAAAAGAAAAAAATATAATAAAATTCCATACTATTAATAGTAAATAATATAAATAATTAGAAAAAGAATCTATGAAATAGTTTAAAAGGAGTAACATTAAAAAGTAGTATCCACAATGAATTTTATACTTTAATGGTATGTCAAAGTCAAGGTCAAATCTTTGTTTCTTCCACTCAAAAGCCATTGTATAACATCCAGACAATATATTCTGGAGGGAAAACAAACAAATAAACCAAAAATCTAATATTCAGAATACAATGGAATAGAATAAATTTTGATTGAAAAATATGACTTTGATATGTCAAAGTCACTACTTTATTCCAACTATGATATAGAAGCATCAAACTCCTTTTATTCTTAATGGTGAAAAGCCTTGAAAAACTGGCCCCTAAATCAGTGGTTCACAAACTTTCACTTATCGTCACCTGATATCACCTGAAAACTAGGAAATAGGCAGATTCCTGGGCTCCACAACTAGGGATTCTGATTCAGCAGGTCTGAATCAGGGTCTGATATTCTGCATTTCTCACAAGCTCCCTGGTAAAACTTACTAATGGTCCATGGCCCACCCATTGTAGGTGGTGGGCTTACAAATACTCAAATGGTGCATATGTCAGATGGTTAGTAACTACATTTTTTCTATAGCTATTTCAGAAGCTATACTAGTTGGAATTTATACCAAAATATCTAGTATGATTTAAGGGGCATAGAAAAAAATTAATGAATTGTGGCTGGCTCCCTAGCCATATGCCTTCAAAAATACAGATTTTCAAACTAAAGGAATCCAGCAATTTTACTTGTGATTATGAGATAAAATTGTAAGCTCCAGAAAGGTAGATCAAGTGTCTAGAATAGTTAAGACACTTAAATATTTGTTAATATATGAATGAGTGAAAACAGAAAATCGTGGTTTGAAATAGAAACATATCAAGAATTGTCATAAAGATGAGATAATCTTATCTATTGTGAGATAATCTTATCTTAAGACATAGTGTGGTGGTATGGTAGCAAAAATGTCCTCAGTGCTTCATGCCCTTTGCAACCTGACTTTGAAACCCTTCCATCAGGAAACAATTTATTGTTTGAAACCTTGCCTCCCTCCCTACACCATGACCCAAGTGGTGTCTTGGCTGTTCTTGTGACTTGCCTTGGCCAATAGAATGTGGAGGAAGTGATGTTTTATTTTGAGTCTAAACCTCGGAAAGCTTGTGTACTTCCACTCTCTCTCATAACCTTTCCACCACCGCATGAACAAGCCCAGACCAGCACCACAGGACAATGAACAATCCAGCCAAAATCACCCTCCCCAACTCACAGACAACCACAGACACATGAATGGGACCAGACAAGACTGGAAGCATCTCCTACCTGAAACAAAGAGATACGATCTATAATTAATGCTTGTTGGTTTTTCATCCCAGTTTTCTTTTTGCACCTAAATCCATCTTTACCACTTTAGCATTGTTTATGGGGACAGAAGAAGGAGTTGGCCTTCATCATGAAGTTTAATTTGAGTTTTGAGCTTAACTGACCTCTAACTCCAAGAGTCAGGAGAATCCCAATCAACATGCTTCAAGTGTAAAATGTAGAGAAGGCTACCTGGTCAGCAGTAGAATAGGTAAATTAACTGTGGTATATTCACACGATAGAGTATTATGTACACTGAGAACAGACAAACTACAACTGCACACAGTAGTATGAATAGCTTTCACAATACAGTGTTGAGTGAAAGAAACCAGACACAAAAGAGCACAAACTGTATGATTCCATGTATTACAAATCCTAAATCAGACAGTACTAATCATTGGTGATAACATTCAAGATAGGATTTACTTCTCGAGGCAGCCGAAGGGTACTTCTGGGAACAGGTAATGTCTGACAGCTGAGTTCACAGGGGTGCTCAGAATGTGAACATTCATTAAGTTTTATGCATATAATGTATACTCTTTTCATTATTTAATCTTCAGTTTAAAGCTTAAAAAGAAAATACAGAGGAAAAATGACTTCCTCAGTGATAAGGTTAATACTTCAAAATCCTGCCTCTTTTTTTCTGCCTCAATTCCATTACTTTTCAATGTTCAGGAGGTAAGAGAAGTTAAGGCAACTTGGAGGAATAAAATGAATGCAGGGAGAAGTGTTCCTTTGAAAGAAATGGCAGAATTATCACCTTCAAGGCAAATAGTCAACACACACATTTAAATTCAATTAAATATTCTTATTGAGCATTTACTAAGTGCCAGGCATTGTTCTAGGTATTTAGGATAGATCAGGGAACAAAAATGACAAAGATCCTGCTCACATATCATCATTATATGATAATGGGGGAGGGGTGGAGGGTGGAAAAATTATAAACAACATAATGTGTAAATTATGTTGTAGTTAGAAGATAATCAGTACTTTGGCAAAAAAAAAAAATGGCATAGGTAATGGTGATCAAGAATGCTGAAGGAAAACTGGTTGTAAGTTTTAAAAGGCAGTGAAAATATGTTTAAACAGTTTTGAGGACAATACTAAATGCTCTATATTCCTTCTGTCATTTGATTATCATGAAAACAAAATTATTTTCTGACCCTTTGGAATGCTTATTGTCCCTCATCCAGACCCTGCATGGTCAATGCACACAGTTGAGTCGGTCTTAAAATATCACCCAAGTATATGTGAGCTAAATACCTGGAGTCCTGAGCAATGTTAATAAAATCAGTTGAGATATAGATCCTTGTCATTGTAAATACTTTGTTATAGTTTGTTTCCCATTGCTTGCTTTTATCATTAACTGCATCCTCTAAAGTATTTTTTGAGATATGGCCAAACAGAGAACTTGATTGTGAGTGTTTCTTGATATAGCTTTTGTTATTTATTGACAAGTTGCTTGATATTTTTGGGTTTTTAAAAAATATTTTAAATAGACTACTTTTTAGAATGGTTTTAGGTTCACAGCAAAACTGAGTGCAAAGTATAGAGAGTTTCTATATACACCTTTTCCCTCCACCCTCACTATCCACAACCATATCAGAGTGGTACATTTGTTATAGTCAGTGAATCTACATCATTATCACCCCAAGTCCATAAATTACATTAGGGGTCACTCTTGGTGTTGTACATTCTGTGGGTTCTGACAAATATGGCATGACATGTATCCACCATATAGTATCATTGAGAATAGTTTCATTGCCCTAAAAATCCTTTGTGTTTCACCTATTCATCTACCTCCTTCCTAACACTTATAAATTACTAATATTTTTACTGTTTCTATGGTTTTGCCTTTTCCAGAAGGTATATACAAGTCGACCCTTGAACAACAAGAGTTTGAACTGCACAGGTCCATTTATACATAAGATATTTTTGAATAGCAAATACTACAGTACTACCCTGTCTGCAGTTGGTTGAATCTGCACATGCAGAAGAACCTGGATATGGGGGGCTGACTCTAAGTTATATGTGGATTAACCTCTGAGTTTTCCAAGAGTCAACTTGAATCATTCAGTATGTACCCTTTTCAGATTGGCTTCTTTTACTTAATAGTATATATTTAAGGCTCCTCTGTGTCTTTTCATGGCTTGATAGCTCATTTCTTTTGGGGCTGAATAATATCCCATTGTCTGGATATACCATGGTTTATTCATTCACCTACTGAAGGACACCTTGGTTGCTTCTAAGTTATTGCAATTATGAATAAAGCTGCTATAAACATCTGTGTGCACATTTTTGTGTGGCCATAAGTTTTCAACTCATTTGAGTAAATACCAAGGAGTGTGATTGCTGGTAAGAGTAGGTATAGTTTTGTAAGAAATTTCCAAACTGTCTACCAAAGTGGCTTTACTATCTTGCATCCCCACCAGCAATGAATGAGAGCTCCTCTTGTTCTACATCCTTGTCAACAATGGTGGTGGTCAATCATTCTAATAGGTGGAAAGTGGTATCTCCTTGTTTCAATTTGCATTTCTCTGATGACATATGGTGTGGAGCATCTTTTCATATGCTTATTTACCATCTGTATATCTTCTTTGGTAATGTATCTGTTTAGGTCTTTTGCCCATTTTTAAAATAAGGTTGTTAGTTTTCTTATTGCTGAGTTTTAAAGAGTTTTTTTGTATATTTTGGATACTAGTCCTTTATTAGATGTGTGGGTTTTTTTGCAAATATTTTCTACCTGTCTGTGGCTTGTCTTATTCTCTTGACAATGTCTTTTGCTGAGCAGAAGTTTTTAACTTTAAAGAAGGCAAGATTATCAATTATTTCTTTCATGGATCATGGCTTTGGTGTTTTATCTAAAAAGTCATCACCATACCCAAGGTCATGTAGGTTTTCTCTTATGTTAGCTTCTAGGAATTTTATAGTTTTGCCTTTCACATTTAGGTCTATGATCCATTTTGAGTTAATTTTTGTGAAAGGTGTAAGGTCTGTGTCTAGATTCTTATTTATTTATTTTTGCATGTGCACCTTCAATTGTTCCAGCACCATTTGCTAAAGAGATTGTCTTTTCTCCATTGTATTCCCTTTACTCCTTTGTCAAAGATCAATTGACTATATTTATGTAGATCCATATCCAAGCTCTCTGTACAGTTCCATTCATTTATCTGTCTATTCTTTTGCCAATACCACACTTGCTTGATTACTGTAGCTGTATAGAAAGTCTTCAAGTCAAATAGTTTCAGCCCTCTAACTTTGTTCTTTTCCTTCAATTTTGTGTTAGCTATGCTGAGTCTTTTACCTCTCCAAATAAACTTTAGAATCAGTTTGTCAATATCCTCAAAATAACTTGTTGAGATGTTGATTGGGATTGCATTGAATTTATAAATCAAGTTGGGATGAACTGACATCTTGACAATATTTAGTCTTCCTATTCATGAACATGGGATATCTCTTATTTAATTCTATTAAAAATTTCTTTTATCAGAGTTTTGTAGTTTTCCTATATAGACTTTGTACATATTTTGTTAGACTAAGTATTTTTTAAGGGGGGGGTGTGCTAATGTAAATAATACTGCTTTTAATTTGAAATGTACTTGTTTATTGCTGGTACATAGGAAAGTGATTGACTTTTGTTATGTTAACCTTGTATCCTGCAACTTTGCGATATCACTAATTCATTCCAAGAGGTTTTCTTTTTTTGTCAATTTCATATTTTCTGTAAAGACAATCATGTCATCTGTGAACAAAGACAGCTTTTTTTCTTCCTTCCCGTGAACAAAGACAGTTTTATTTCTTCCTTCCCAAACTGTACACTTGTTTGTTTTTATGTAATCATTCATATAGTAAATAACAGAAAAGGGTAATCGATTTTTTATCCTTTCTAAGATTTCAGAGATTATCTCAATCTTAATGTATTAATCAGCTTCCTATAAAAATTTGCTGATAGATTGAATTTACCACTAATCTTACAACTCATTCCTTTAAAATTCATCCAACTTTTCCTTGCTTAGAAAAGGAAAATGTGTATTCTTCATACTGTAACAAGATGTTAAATTGGAAGTTTCATCTAATGTAGCAACATATGGCAGATATCAGATTCCATTGGAGGTGCCATACTATGGGCAAATAATTTAAAAGAAATGATTGAGAACCATTTCAATGACTTTGAATGTGTCACAAAAATAAAGGATAAAAATTCAGGTGTTTGGAATTAGTGATAGAGTTTCTTTAGTGAGAGTTGTTGTGCTGTAAGGACCAGGCCCTATTGAGCAAGGAAGAGGATGCATTTTCCTGCTCCTCAAGTCAAATGGGAGTGGCTTCATCATGACCACTTGAAGAACATGGTAAGTGTTTGTCCTCATGGTAAGAAAAGTACAGTGACTGGAGTCTGACCTCCATCTGAGTATTCCAAGGTCAAGAGTCTGTGGCTTTCAGATCAAGAAGGCAGAGTAAGAAGGAGTGAGAGTTGAGGACCAAGTTTAATAGGAAATTACCATAGTTCCATACCATACTTCCAATGGAAGAAGGACAAAGTGGGACAAAGGATGCCCATGTCTTTGATAACCTGTATATGAATCAAACTGAAGGATATGAGCCTAAAACTACTTTGATTCTCATCTAAGGTGACTACTTTGTCAGCTGTTGGGAATCCAAGAGTGTCTGTGTTGAATGAGTGTCTGGAAAACTAGTGGCTGAGGGAAGAGTGGCAGCTTGATGAATAGAATGTGTCATCTGCATCATGGGAGGTGAGTTAGTGAAGTCCAGTAGGATAGCCAACAAAAACCTATGAAAGTGTCCATGCTTTAAATCTCCACCAGACCCGAAGAAAGTGACTTTGTGATAGTTATCAGTCAAGTAATAATTGTCTGCTCCCATTGTTCTTCTTCTTGCCTCCCCTTGCTTATTCCAGAGGATGTCAGTGGTATAGCTAGTGAGTAAGAGAAGGAAGGGAAAATTAGGAAGACCATACCTTCTCTCCAAAAGCAGGTGGCCAGCCTATAGCCAACCCCTGCCAAAGAAGAAACATATGTTAATATTCAATCTAGTTCAACATAAGTTAATATTCAATCTAGCTCAGAGTTTGTATTACTGTACCTATAAAATCATCATGGTCACCTGGATTTTCACCTGAAGGCAGAGGAAGTATTCACCACTCCCCATCCCCAAGCAGGTTTCAAGGGACAGTGGAAAAGAAAAATAAAGCTCCTTTTATGATCACATCCTCTGAGTCATGAAAGTTTAACATGTTGATCCATGAGTAAGACTTTCTGGGCCCACACATGATGACCAATATGTGGTAAGTATGGTAGCAAGAATAAAAGTCTATAGTGAGTTGTTTCTAGCTCTAGTCCACGTTTGAGTATTAGAGCCAATAACCCAACTCACAGCATTTTACCCTGTGATGTTGGACCAGCTCCTTGGAGTGGCCTGAGCAAATGTTCACTAAACCAATTCTAGATCTAAACTTCTCAAACTGTAGTTGTTGTCATAAGAGTCAGTAGTTGATCTTGTTAAACATGAAGATTTCCAGCCCACCCACCCACCCACACACACACAACCAGGAGATTCTGATTGGTAAGGTTTGGAGTAGACCATTGTTAATTAGCACTCCAAGTTGTTATGTTGTAGGTGGTCTGGAAGATCTCTTTCAGAAACACTGTTTTAGGGCAGTGCTTCTCAAACTTTAATAGGCATATGAATCACCTTGGGATTGTCTTAAAATGTATTCTGATTCATAGACCTGGGCTGCGTGAGATTGTGTTTCCCTTCTCAGTGATACTTTTGCTGGTGGTCCAAGTACCACACTTGCAGTAACGATGGTTAGGGCATTGTTTCCCAAACCTGCCTTGTCTTAAGAATCTGCCCTTTCTGTTCAAAACACAGATTTCAGATTCCCACCTTTATCCTCTTGACTCATTATCTTCAGGTGAGGAATATAGGAAAAGAGGAGTGTCCTCAAATATTAGCTGGAGTCTGGAGCAATGCCAACACCCAAAGGCTATGTCTAGCAGGATTCTTCAGGGACAGCCTAAAACATCATGAACAAAGAAACTGTTCCTCCATTCTTCCTGATGACTAGATCCCAACAGAGAGAAAGAAGAAAAATTCAAAGCTACTAGTTCTGTTCCATAGTCCATAGTCCTGAACCATGGAAGATAATTTTAAATGTCTCCCTGGATGGCTTGGCCATCAAGCTTGGACTCACACAAAGGCTGTCACCTCTACCAGTGGTTTTCAATTTTGACTGCACACCAGATCCATCTGGGGGCTTGAAAAAAATAACAATATCTAGTTGCCACTCTCTAGAAATCCCGATTTAATAGGACTGAGTATCGGGATTATAATCTAACTGGCCCATGTACTGGGATTCTTGGAAGCTCCCCAGATAATTCTAGTGGGCAGGGAAAATTGAGAACTGGAGGCTTTGAAGATATGGTCTGAAAGAGTCCTGTGTAAAGAAATCTTACTCATTATTTTGTAACTATGGCTAAAATCCTGTACTTGCAGTGGTTTGAGGTCAATTTATTGCTTCCAAAGGTTTCCTGTCAAAACTATATGGACTGGAATATATCACATGGACAATTTAGCACCCATTAAAATTCTGGCAAAGGTTTAGTCAAGCCAACAGCCAGTGGCAGAAAGCTTGACGCTATTTTTGTGCATTATAACAACTACTACTATGAATTCTATTGCATCTTGCATTCCTTTACTACATATTTTCTATTCTTACAATGGTCTGTAAGTAATATTTTATTATTCCTACAAGAAGATGAAGATGCTGTAGCTCAGATTACTTAACTGATCTCTCTTTCAAGTTCAAGTCCTACAGAGCTAACTGACTAGTTAAAACCAAGGATGTTAAAGGCACTTAAAGCTCAACATGACCATAAGTAAATCAAGATCTTCCTCACCTGGACAGCCTCTTCCAGTGACATGTGTCCATTAATAGCAGGGCTCTTCCTCCAGCTTTGTAACCCAGAACCTTAGACTTACTCTTGAAACTACCATGTCCTCTCCATCATCTCCCACATCCAATCCTTCACCAAATCCATTTGATTTTACTTCCTGACATCTCCAGAATATACTAATTTTCTTTGTATTCTCCACCGTCACCACCACTTGAGTCTAATGTATGATCATCTTTCCTTTCTCCATTTCAGTGTCTGTAAGTAAATTTTAAAAATATGCCAACACACTTATGTGTTTATGTATTGTCAATGATTGTTTTCTGCTACAAAGGCAGAGTTGAGTCATTGTGACAGAGACTATATAGCCCACAAAGCTGAAAATATTTACTATTGGGCCCTTTACAGAAAAAGAAAAAAATTGCTGGAGCCTGTGCTAGATTATCTTAAAGCAGTGCTCTCAAATGTTGAGAGGAATATGAATCACCTAGGAATCTTTTTAACCTGCAGATCCTGATTCATTCATTCTGGGATGGAATTTGAGATACTGTGATTCTAACAAACTCCCAGATGATGTGGGTGCTGCTGATCTGTGGTCCACACTTTGAGTAGTAAAGGAGGTAAAGCACCCTTCTACTTTTTAAAGAAAGAAAAGAACACAGCTGATAAACACTACCTCAGCCAGACGATTAAGATCAATGTCAACGGTGAATAAATCATGTGGCTAGCATGTACTCTTGCTATGACATTATTAGAACAGCATTGTACCTCTGTGCTGTACCTTGTGGTCTTCCTCCCCAAAACCCATAACCCTGGTCTAATCATGAAAAAAACATCACACAACTTCCCCTGAGAAACATTCTACAAAATGCCTAAGCAGTACTCCTCAAACTGTCAAGGTCACAGGGAAAGTCTGAGAAGTTGTCACAGCCAAAGGAAACATGATGACTAAATATAGGAACAGAAAAAGGGCGTTAGGTAAAAGCTAAGATAATCTGAATAAACTATGAATCTCAATTAACAATAAACTATTAATATCAGTTCATTAGTTGCAACAAATGTGCCTCACTATTGTAAGATGTTAATAATAATAGGGGAAGCTGGGTATGAAGCTTATGGCAACTCTATACTATATTTTCAATTTAAAAAAACCTGTTTTTAAATGATAAAGTTTATTTATAAAACAAAAATAAAGAACAAAAATGTAACAAGTTTTACTAAATACTAAAGGACAAATTCTACTACAAATTTCATAAACTGATAGCTTCAGTCCTACAAAAATGACTTCAGAATATAGACGAAGAGGAAACATCCTCCAACTCATTTTTTGGGCATAACATACTCTTGATACCAAAACCAATTAAGGATGTTATAAAAAAGAAAACTTACAGTCCAATACCATTCATGAACATTAATATAAAAATATTAAATATTTTATCAAACCAAATTCCACAATTAAAAAGTAAACTATTTTGATCAAGTTGGATTTACCCCAAGAATACAAATTTGATTTAACATTAGAAAATAAGATTACATTGCTCACATTATTAACATATAAAAGGAGAAAAACTATATAGGGTTATCTAAATAGATACAGAAAAGAGTATGGGATAAAATTCAATATCCGTTTGTGGTTGAAAAAAGGAACTTTAAAAACTAATATTAGGAAAAAAGAGTTTCCTTAGCCAGATAAATGATATCTTAACAAAAAACTTAATAAAAAACTTAAAAAAAAAACTTGTAGTAAATATTATAACTAACGTGAAAAGTTATTGATCCACTAACTGGATCAATTTCTGGAAAAATATGGACATTTTTCATCTTTGGTGAACTACATCTGTTCAATATTGGTGTAGTTATACCAGAAAAAGAAAGAAAAGGAATTAGGGCTTGGAATGAAACAAAACAGTGTCCTTGAAGATGATATAAATGCCTATCGAGAAAATTCAGCAGCTTAAGGATGCATTTTTAGAATAAATAGGAGGGTTTGTCATGTTGTTGGTTAACAAAAGAATGTCAGGAGCCAACTGCATTTTTATAGCCAGCAGCAATCAGTTAAAATGTAATTGTAAAAGTTGTACCATATAAAACAGTCCTAAATCTATAGGGGTGTGGTTTATATGAATATTTCCATTTGTCAAAAATCAATAAATTCTACACTTCTGTAACCAAACAGGCCCTATAGTGCCTTCCTAGGACAGACACCTGCCCCCATGTCTTCCACCTGCCTCTTGTCTATAGAAAAACTTTGATCTCCTAGGCCTTCCCCGAGTTCCAAAGAATAAATTTAATCAAGAAGTGAGAAAATGCAGAAAGGAAAACAGTCAAGCAAAACAAATAATAATAGTTAAGGCATTAAACAAAGTTAAGGGCCTTTAGTTCCTCCTCAAGGGCTATAAGTAATATTCTGAGCCATGTCCATTGAGCTGTTTTGCAGATACTGAACGCCCACCAGGTGGAAAAAGTTAACTGTATGATGACCACAAGCACATAGACCCCAGACCAGTTGGAATCAGAACTGATGATTTTGACTCCCGATTACCTCACCACCCACCAATCAGAACACTGTTCCGAGCTGATCACACACCCACAACCCCCTCCCTCACCCTGTCTTTAAAAACCTTTCCCTGAAAGCCTTTGAGGATTTGGGGTCTTTTAAGCACTAGCTGCCTGGACTCCTTGCTTGGTGCCCTACAATAAACACTGTGATTTTCTTCACCACAACCCAGTGTCAGTAAATTGGATTTACTGCACATGGGCGAGCAGCGAGCAGACCCAAGTTTGGTTCTGTAACACTTCTATTTTTGCATTTTGCTGTACATATATTGTACCTCAAAATGAACTTTAAAAAATATTTAAAACATAAAAGTGTTTACAAAGAGACCATGACTTGTCTTTAAACATTTGGGACACTTGTATTTATAAACAAGCATTAGTTTGGGGATGCTGAACATCACATTTGTGTGTGAGTGTATGTGGTATTTTATTTGATATTGTTGTTTTTTGAGATTGTGGGCCCTCTTGCTTTATAAAGTCAGGAGTTCCAATCCCACTGGAATTGTCTGATACCTTACCGCCACTCAGCCTGATCCATTGAACAACTGACATGGAGAAACTGCTCATCTGGGCAAGGAGGGGGAATGGGCATTGCTTGAATCGGGTTAAACCTCAAACAGGACTGATTACTACAGGAGATATCATGTTCATCCACAACAATCACCTCTGAAAACCCATGCATTATTTGCTCACTTCAGTCTTAACTCCCAAATAGAATAGAATGGTTGTCAGCAAGCCTATTAGACACCCTAGTATCTCCAGAATAATGGATGGGCTTTAAAATGAAGGTATTTTAAAGGAGATGCTTTTAATCTGAGGATGAAGGCTTAGTTTCAGCTCATGCAATATGTCGAAGATGATTCTTTTCCAACTGTGCTTCTAGCTGTTAAGAAAACATTATTTAAGCATATCCTTATTATAGTATTCTACAGTACATTTTTATCAAGTTTAAGATACAATTAAATACAACAAACTGTACTCATTCAAATGATACTATTTGTTATGTTTTGACAAATGTGTAAACCATGTAACCACCACCACAATCAAGATTCAGAACACTCCCATTATATCCAAAAGTTTCCTTTGTCTTTTGCAATCCCTCCCTACCTTTATTCTTGGCCCCATGAGACCACTGACCTCTCTGCCACCATATATTAGTTTGTGTTTTCTAGAATGCCACACAGGTAGAATCAAACAGCATTATTATTGTGTGTCTAACTTCTTTCTACAGTACCTATGAAAATCACAGCTGCCACTCATACCAATTAAACATGTACTGATCAAAACAAGCTAATGAAGATCAATAAAAAGAAAAATGGAAGCCAATTTTAATCAGCAAATGCAGACTTTTTTTTTTTTAAGTTATTTGTCTGTGCCTAGTCTTAGTTGCAGCACGAGGGATCCTCATTGTGACGCACGGCATCTTTGTTGCAGCGTGTGGGATCTTTAGTTGCGGGCATGTGGGATCTAGTTTCCTGACCATGGATCAAACCTGGGCCCCCTACATTGGGAACATGAAGTCTAAACTGCTGGACCACCAAGGAAGTCCAGACTTTTAAAAATATATGGACATTTTATCTATAAAATGAGGCTGGTATTAAGCAAACTTACAGATTATGTCTAACCAAAATCTCATGATAGTCAATGTTAGTAACCATATAAACAGTTAGACTTTTCCTTCAGAGGACATAAGGTTCTCTCAGAGAATTTTGAAGTATTGATTGATTTTTGCAGAGGTGTTACAGTAAAATCTGTTAGAAAAAGTAACAGACTAAAGAAAGTGAAACCAGCCACAAGTAAAAATGCAAAATTTGCAAGGGAGAGGAAGAACATAAAGCATAGAAAGGATGAAAACTGTACTGTTCTATATAATTCAAGAAAAGATCAGTCAGAGTCAAAAAGTTACAGAATATCTTTAAGGAAATTATGCTGTATTTTTTTTTCAGATGCCCACCATTATTTCTGCTGGCAGACACAGAAAGGAGAGGACACCTCTTATTATTTAGGGTTCATTTTTAAATAATCAGTTTATTTCTAAATAAGCAATGGACATTTTCACTGTTTAATATTCACTGTTTAGCACCTGCGATAAGCACAAGAAGAGATTTCCTGTTTCAGAGAGAAACGCACTTTCTCTATACTCAGTTTGCTTTGTGCTTTGCATATTCTTTTTGTATTTTGATGAGGAAATAACACCCCCTATAATAGGATGTGTTGTGGTCTTTGGTTAGAGAAAGTTAAATTCTCAATAAAATATAGACTCTTAAGATGTTACCATGCAAACACTGACCCTTTTCTGAGAAATGTTACCAATGCCTCTTTCACATAATCTTTTTATAAAATCTGCTACTTTCTAAAGCTCCCCCCACCTCCATTATTATGAGGTCTGTGCTCCGTCTTACCCCACTGACCACACACCAGGGCTTGGAGAGGGCTTTGGTTGCACTTGGGTACAAAAAAAATGTAATTTTGGTGTTTGAAAGGATGGAGTTTGTGTGCGATCATCAGCCCCTGAGTGCTGCTGACCGCCTGCCCTGCTTCATTCATCCTGTGGTGCACGTCTCATAATGACAAAGCCTTACTTTTAAAGTCTGTGGTCTAGTTTTTCTCCCACAACATTTAGATTCCAGGGTAGCCTGGCTGAATTCTTGAAAACTGGAATTGGTGGTTTCCTAAATGTCATTTTTCATTTAGGCTAATGCACACATTTTTTTCATATTTGACTATAACTGAAATTGGACTGCATCAGTTTTAATTGATGGTTTCTATTTACCTATCTATTTATTTATTTGCCAGCCAACGGGTACATATGGTACCTGCCTGCAAATATTTAAACTAGGTCCTGTCATCTTTACATTGCTCGAGTTCTTTGCATTGTCGGATTACAAATGTTAACTTTAACTGCTCTTTAAAATATCTTCAAAAAAGATTAAGCTAGGATTCATCATTTTAAAACAAGTTATTAAATACCCCCAAAGGCATGGAGATAAAAAAGCAGGATGTAAATTTGATAATAAATATTCATTATTGGAGGAATTACCACAGTTTCTTATGTATTTACAAAGCAATAGCTAAGTTTATCATTGGACATGAGAGAAAGTTTTATTACTGCAATTACCTATTACATACCAAGATCAAAGATAAGAAATCATTGTGTTATAGCTTAATTATAAGTAGTTTTTCCTTTGTGGTGCATAAAATAACAGTGACTTTAAAAAATTTTTTTAATTGAAGTATAGTTGAGGTACAGTATTATATGTTACAGGTGTACAATATAGTGATTCACAATTTTTAAAGGATGTATTCCATTTATAGTTATTATAAATTACTGGCTACCTTCTCTGTGTATATATGATATATCTTTGTAGCTTATTTTTTACATAGTAGTTTGCACTTCTTAATCCCCTTGGTGACCACTAATTTGTTTTCTGTACTTGTGAGTCTGCTTCTTTTTTTGTTATATTCACTAATTTGTTGTACTTTTTAGATTCCACATATAAGTGATATTATATAGTATTTGTCTTTCTCTGACTTATTTCACTTAGCATAATACCTGCCAAGTCCATCCATTTTGTTGAAAATGGCAAACTTTTATTCTTTTTAATGGCTGAGTAGTACTCCATCATATATATATACCACATCTTCTTTACCCATTCATCTGTTGATGGACACTTAGGTTGTTTCCATATACTGGCAGTTGTAAATAATGCTGCTATGAACATTGGGATGCATATGACTTTTATTATTAAAGGCATTTTAGCTATTATAAAATATGGTAATGAAATTACAGCAACTGCACCAGAAGGAAAATGCAACTTTGACGGAGCATTGAGAGGCATAGCTAACAGGTGGCATCTTTACTTTCTTCCAAAAGATAGTGCTGTTACAGATCTTAACTCAAGTGATCATATAAGTTATTGTCTAAATTGGGACCCTTTTTAGAGTGAAAGGTGATGCTAGAACAACAGGCATAAACTAGAACTGTCCCAGAGAAATAAGGGCATATGATCTCATTAATTTGGATGAGAGACCCTTCAAAGAAAACTAAATCTGATTTTGCCTCTAAGTCTTTGCAGAAACAAGGGCAAGTCTTAAAATATTATATAACAAATGGAACTGAAAACTATAAACGTAGCATCTTTAGGCTACTGTACTAAATAAAGTTATAGACTCTGGTATTAGGGAAAAACATTTCTGGGAATTTAAACAGAGTAGGTCATAGAATATTTCAATCATGAGCAACGTTAAAATAAGTGTCATAGGAGCTTTTGTTGTATAGATCACCCATATCAAGAGCTGAAATCTTCGTACGTGAAAGTCTCACCTTTAGGTCTAGGAAAACAACCCCAACAATTTACTTTCTTCTTACATTATTTGTGTGTGTGTGTTGCTGTGTGTAATTGCTCTAAGTTATCAATGGTTAATGTCAAATTTTACTGCCTTACAACTCTCAACTGGTGCCTCTCAACATTTAGCTTGTATAAGCATCACACTGGGGGGGGGACCTTCAAGATGGCAGAGGAGTAAAACGTGGAGATCACCTTCCTCCCCACAAATACATCAAAAGTACATCTACATGTGGAACAGCTCCTACAGAACACTTACTGAACGCTGGCAGAAGACTTCAGACTTCCCAAAAGGCAAGAAAGTCCCCAAATACCTGGGTAGGGCAAAAGAAAAAAGAAAAAACAGAGACAAAAGAATAGGGACTGGACCTGCACCTCTGGGAGGGAGCTGTGAAGGAGGAAAAGTTTCCAAACACTAGGAAGCCCCTTCATGGGCAGAGATAGGGGTGGGTGGGGGGGAAGCTTCGGAGCCACAGAGGAGAGCACAGCAACAGAGGTGCAGAGGACAAAGCAAAGAGATTCCCACACAGAGGATCGGTGCTGACAAGCACTCAGCAGCCTTAGAGGCTTGTCTGCTCACCCGCTGGGGTGTATAGGGGCTAGGAACTGAGGCTCAGGCTTTGGAGGTCAGATCCCAGGGAGAGGACAGGGGTTGGCTGCATGAACACAGCCTGAGGGGGACTAGTACACCACAGCTAGCTGGGAGGGACTCTGGGGAAAACTCTGGACCTGTTGGAGAGGCAATAGATCTTTGTTTCGGGGTGCACGAGGAGAGGGGATTCCTTCCCTGTATGCCCACAGGAGGCAGAGCACCGCCTAAATGAGCTCCAGAGACTGGTGCAAGCCTCGGCTATCAGATCAGACGCCAGAGACGGACATGAAACGCTAACCCTGCTGCTGCAGCCACCAAGAATCCTGTGTGCAAGCACAGGTCACTATCCACACACCCCAACCCTGGGAGCCTGTGCAGCCTGCCACTGCGAGGGTCCTGTGATCCAGGGACAACTTCCCCAGGAGGACACACAGCATGCCTCAGGCTGTTGCAACATCACACCGGCCTCTGCCACCACAGGCTAGCCCTGCATTCCAATTATAACTACCATACCCCTCCCTCCCCTGGGCATGTGTGAGCCAGAGCCCCCAATCAGCTGCTGCTTTAACCCTGTCCTCTCTCGGTGGGAACAGAGGCCTGAGGGTGACCTACATGCAGAGGCGGGGCCAAAACCAAAGCTGAACCGCGGGAGCTGTGCGAACAGAGAAGAGAAAAGGTAATTTCTCCATGCAGCCTCAGGAGCAGTGGATTAAATCCCCACAATCAACTTGATGTACCCTGCATCTGTGGAATACCTGAATAGACAACGAATCATCCCAAAATTGAGGCAGTGGACTTTGGGAGCAACTGTAGACGTGGGGTTTGCTGTCCGTGACTGACTTGTTTCTGATTTTTATGTTTATCTTAGTATAGTTTTTAGTGCTGGTTATCATTGGTGGATTTGTTTATTGGTTTGGTTGCTCTCTTTTTTTTTTTTTTTTTTGCAGTACGCGGGCCTCTCACTGTTGTGGCCTCTCCCATTGTGGAGCACAGGCTCCGGACGCGCAGTCTCAGTGGCCATGGCTCATGGGCCTAGCCGCTCCGCGGCATGTGGGATCTTCCCAGGCCGGGGCATGAACCCATGTCCCCTGCATCGGCAGGTGGATTCTCAACCACTGCGCCACCAGGGAAGCCCTGCTCTCTTTTTTTATTACTACTTTTTAATTTTTTTTATTTTAATAATTTTGTTAAATTTTTTATTTTAATAATTTAAAAAAAATTTTATTTATCATTATTTTTCTTTCCTTTTTCTCCCATTTCTTCTGAGCCATGTGGCTGACAGAGTCTTGGTGCTCTGGCCTGGTGTCAGGCCTGAGCCTCTGAGGTAAGAGAGCTGAGTTCAGGACATTGGGCCACCAGAGACCTCCTGACCCCACATGATATCAATTGGTGAGAACTCTTCCAGAGATCTCTGTCTCAACACTAAAACCCGGCTCCACCCAACGGCCAGTAAGCTCCAGTGCTGGATGCCCCATGCCAAACAACTAGCAAGACAGGACCACAACACCAACCATTAGCAGAGAGGCTACCTAAAATCTTAGTAAGTTCACAGACACCCCAAAACACACCACCGGATGTGGCCCTGCCCACCAGAAAGGTAAGATCCAGCCCCACCCACCAGAACACAGGCATGAGTCCCCTCTACCAGGAAGCTTACACAACCCAGTGAACCAACCTTACCCACTGGGGGCAGACACCATAAACAGTGGGAAGTATGAACATGCAGCCTGTGTAAAAGAGATCCCAAACACAGTAAGTTAAATAAAATGAGAAAGACAAATATGAAGCAGATGAAGGAGCAAGGTAAAAACCCACCAGACCAAACAAATAAAAAGGAAACAGGCAGTCTACCTGAAAAAGAATTTAGAATAATGATAGTAAAGATGATCCAAAATCTTGGAAATAGAATGGAGAAAATACAAGAAACATTTTACAAGGACCTAGAAGAACTAAAGAGCAAATGAACAATGATTAATAACACAATAAATGGAAGTAAAAATTCTCTAGAAGGAATCAATAGCAGAATAACTGAGGCAGAAGAACGGATAAGTGAGCTGGAAGATAAAATAGTGGAAATAACTACCACAGAGCAGAATAAAGAAAAAAGAATGAAAAGAATTGAGGACGGTCTCAGAGACTTCTGGGACAACATTAAACACACCAGCATTTGAAGTGTGGGGGTCTCAGAAGAAAAAGAGAAAAAAAGGGTCTGCAAAAATATTTGAAGAGATTCTTGTTCAAAACTTCCCTAACATGGGAAAGGAAATAGTCAATCAAGTCGAGACTCCCATGCAGGAAAAATCCAAGGAAAAACATGCCAAAACACATATTAATCAAACTATCAAAAATTAAATACAAAGAAAAAATATTAAAATCAGCAAGGGAAAAGCAACAAATAACATACAAGGGATCCCTCATAGGGTTAACAGCTGATCTTTCAGCAGAAATTCTGCAAACCAGAAGGGAGTGGCAGGACATATTTAAAGTGATGAAAGGGAAAATCCTACAACCAAGATTACTCCACCCAGCAAGGATCTCATTCAGATTTGATGGAGAAATTAAAACCTTTACAGACAAGCAAAAGTGAAGAGAATTCAGCACCACCAAACCAGCTTTACAACAAAGGCTAAAGGAACTTCTCTAGGCAGGAAACACAAGAGAAGGAAAAGACCTACAAAAACAAACCCAAAACAATAAAGAAAATGGTAGTAGGAACATACATATCAATAACTACCTTAAATGTAAATGGATTAAATGCTCCAACCAAATGACATAGACTGGCTGAATAGATACAAAAACAAGACCCGTATATATGCTGTCTACAGGAGACCCACTTCAGACCTAGGGACACATACAGACTGAAAATGAAGGGATGGAAAAAGATATACCATGCAAATGGAAATCAAAAGAAGGCTGGAGTAGCAGTTCTCATATCAGACAAAATAGACTTTAAAATAAAGACTATTAGAAGAGACAAAGAAGGACACTACATAATGATCAAGGGATCAATCCAAGAAGAAGATATAACAGTTGTAAATATTTATGCATCCAACATAGCAGCACCTCAACACATAAGGCAAATGCTAACAGCCATAAAAGGGGAAATCTACAGTAACACAATAATAGTAGGGGATTTTAACACCCCACTTTCACCTATGGGCATATCATCCAAAATGGAAATACATAAGGAAACACAAGCTTTAAATGACACATAAAACAAGATGGACTTAATTGATATTTATAGGACATTCCATCCAAAAACAACAGAATACACTTTCTTCTCAAGTGCTTGTGGAACATTCTCCAGGATAGATCATATCTTGGAACACAAATCAAGCCTTGGAAAATTTAAGAAAATTGAAATTGTATCAAGTATCTTTTCCAACCACAATGCTATGAGGCTAGATATTAATTACAGGAAGAAAACTGTAAAAAATACAACACATAGGGGCTAAACAATACATTACTAAATAACCAAGAGATCACTGAAGAAATCAAAGAGGAAATAAAAAAAAATACTGAGAAACAAATAACAATGATAACACAATGACCCAAAACCTATGGGATGCAGCAAAATCAGTTCTAAGAGGGAAGTTTACAGCAATATAATCCTACCTCAAGAAACAAGAAAAATCTTAAACAAACAACCTAAACTTGTACCTAAAGCAATTAGAGAAAGAAGAACAAAGAAACCCCAAAGACAACATAAATATCAGATGAGAAATAAATGAAAAAGAAATGAAAGAAACAATAGCAAAGATCTTTAAAAGTAAAAGCTGGTTCCTTGAGAAGATAAAATTGATAAAATATTAGCCTCATCAAGAAAAGACAGGAGAAGGCTCAAATCAACAGAATTAGAAATGAATGAGAAGTAACAACTGACACTGCAGAAATACAAAGGATCATGAGAGATTACTATAGGAAACTATATGCCAATAAAATGGACAACCTGGAAGAAATGGACAAATTCTTAGAAAAGCACAACCTTCTGAGACTGAACCAGGAAGAAAGAGAAAATATAAACAAACCAATCACAAGCACTGAAATTGAGACTGTGATTAAAAATCTTCCAACAAACAAAAGCCCAGGACTGGATGGCTTCACAGGCGAATTCTATCAAACATTTAGAGAAGAGCTAACACCTATCCTTCTCAAACTCTTCCACAATATAGCAGAGGGAGGAACACTCCCAAACTCATTCTATGAGGCCACCATCACCTTGATACCAAAACCAGACAAAGATGTCACATAAAAAGAAAACTACAGGCCAATATCACTGATGAACATAGATGCAAAAATCCTCAACAAAACACTAGCAAACAGAATCCAACAGGACATGAAAAGGATCGTACACTATGATCAAGTGGAGTTTATCCCAGGAATGCAAGGATCCTTCAATATATGCAAATCAATCAGTGTGATGCACCATATTAAAACATTGAAGGAGAAAAACCATATGATCATCTCAATAGATGCACAAAAGCCTTTGTACAAAATTCAACACCCATTTATGATAAAAAAAAAAAAAACTCTCCAGAAAGTAGGCATAGAGGGAACCTACCTCAACATAATAAAGGCCATAAATGACAAGCCCACAGCCAACATCATTCTCAATAGTGAAAAACTGAAACCATTTCCACTAAGATCAGGAACAAGACAAGGTTGCCCACTCTTACCACTATTATTCAACATAGTTTTGGAAGTTTTAGCCATAGCAATCAGAGAAGAAAAAGAAATAAAAGGAATCCAGACTGGAAAAGAAGAAGTAAAACTGTCACTGTTTGCAGATGACATAATACTATACATATAGATGCTACCAGAAGACTACTAGAGCTAATCAAGGAATTTGGTAGAGTAACAGGATACAAAATTAATGCACTGAAATCTCTTGCATTCCTATGCACTAATGTTGAAAAATCTGAAAGAGAAATTAAGGAAGCACTCCCATTTACCACTGCCACAAAAAGAATAAAATACCTACAAATAAACCTGCCTAAGGATACAAAAGACCTGTATGCAGAAAACTATAAGATACTGATGAAAGAAATTAAAGATGATACAAAGAGATGGAGAGATATACCATGTTCTTGGATTGGAAAATTAACATTGTGAAAATGACTATACTACCCTAAGCAATCTACAGATTCAATGCAATCCCTATCAAACTACCAATGGCATTTTTCACAGAACTAGAACAAAAAATTTTACAATTTGTATGGAAACACAAAAGACCGAACAGCCAAAGCAATCTTGAGAAAGAAAAACGGAGCTGGAGGAATCAGGCTCCCTGACTTCAGACTATACTACTCACCTACAGTAATCAAGACAGTATGGTACTGGCATAAAAACAGAAACATAGATCTATGGTATGGGATCAATAGCCCAGAGAAAATCCCACGCACCTATGGTCACCTTATCTTTGATAAAGGAGGCAATAATACACAATGGAGAAAAGACAGCCTCTTCAATAATTGGTGCTGGGAAAACTGGACAGCTACATGTAAAAGAATGAAATTAGAACAGTCCCTAACACCATACACAAAAATAAACTCAAAGTGGATTAAAGGCCTAAATGTAAGGCTAGACACTATAAAACTCTTAGAAGAAAACATAGGAAGAACACTCTTTGACATAAAACACAGCAAGATCCTTTTTGACCCACATCCGAGAGAAATGGAAATAAAAACAAAAATAAACAAATGGGACCTAATTAAACTTAAAAGCCTTTTCACAGCAAAGAAATCATAAACAAGACAAAAAGACAACCCTCAGAATGGGAGAAAATATTTGCAAATGAAGCAACTGACAAAGGATTAATCTCCAAATATACAAGCAGCTCATCCAGCTCAATATCAAAAAAAACAAGCAACCGAATCTAAAAATGGGCAGAAGGCCTAAATAGACATTTCTCCAGAGAAGTCATACAGATGGTCAACAAACACATGAAAGGAAGCTCAACATCACTAATCATTAGAGAAATGCAAATCAAAACTACAATGAGGTATCACTTCACACCAGTCATAATGGGCATCATGAAAAAATCTACAAACAATAAATCCTGGAGAAGGTGTGGAGAAAAGGGAACCCTCTTACACTGTTGGTGGGAATGTAAATTGATACAGCCACTATGGCAAACAGTATGGAGGTTCCTTAACAAACTAAAAATAGAACTAACATATGACCCAGGAATCCCACTACTGGGCATATACCCTGAGAAAACCATAATAAAAAAAGAGATATGGGGCTTCCCTGGTGGCGCAGTGGTTGAGAGTCCGCCTGCCGATGCAGGGGATACGGGTTCATGCCCCAGTCTGGGAAGATCCCACATACTGCGGAGCGGCTGGGCCCATGAGCCATGGCCGCTAAGCCTGTGCGTCCATAGCCTGTGCTCCGCAACGGGAGAGGCCACAACAGTGAGAGGCCTGCGTACCACAAAAAAAATAAATAAATAAAGACATGTACCATAATGTTCATTGCAGCACTATTTACAATAGCCAGGACATGGAAACAACCTAAGAGTCCATCAATGGATAAATGGATGAAGAAGATGTGACACATATATACAATGGAATATTACTCAGCCATAAAAAAAAATGAAATTGAGTTATTTGTAGTGAGGTGGATGGACCTAGAGTCTGTCATACAGAGTGGAGTCGGAAAGAGAAAGGCAAATACTGTATGCTAACACATATATATGGAATCTAAAAAAAAAAAAAAGTTTCCGATGAACCTAGGGCAGGACAGGAATAAAGACACAGACATAGAGAATGGACTTGAGGACACGGGGAGGAGGAAGGTTAAACTGGGATGAAGTGAAAGAGTAGCATTGACATATATACACTACTAAGTATAAAATAGATAGCTACTGGTAAGCAGCTACGTCACACAGGGAGATCAGCTCGGTGCTTTTTGACGACCTAGAGGGGTTGGATAGGGAGGGTGCGAGGGAGACGCAAGAGGGAGGGCATATATGGTGATATATGTATACATATAGCTGATTAACTTTGTGGTAAAGCAGAAACTAACACAACATTGTAAAGCAATTATACTCCAATAAAGATGTGGAAAAAAACCACACAGAGGATTTGTTAGAAGAGAGGTTCCTTCTCCCACGTCTCATCCTCGGATTCTGATTCAGCAGATCAGGGGTGGGACCTGAGATTCTCATTTTCTAACAAGCTCCTGGGTGATGCTGATGCTGCTGGTCTACAGACCACTCTTTGAAAAGCACTGCAGATCAGTAATTCTCAATTCTCATGTCTAAGCACTATGCACAGAGATTCTGATTGAATTAGTTTGTGATCAGACCCACTGTTGGTGATACTGTTACATCTCTCCAGATGATTCTAATGTGCTGCAAGGATTGAGAAGCACAGTTCTTTTATTTCTCACTGCCATTTCAATTTCAATAATTTGAAATATCTGCTATCTCTATGGGATTCTAAGATCTCCAAGGACCAGTACCTTGTCTATTGGGTTTCCTACTTTGTTCCCAGATCCTAGAATAACTGTCTCTAATTTCAAAGGTTTCCATTACACATTTGGCCATTACTGACCAGTGTTCCACTTGGTATCTTCATCTACATAGTAAGGATGCTGATGTCTTCACTTCCTTACCTCCATGGATGTAACAGTGATGCTGAAAATGATATCTTTTTAAAATATTTGTATTAGTTAAGTATTAATGTATAACAAGCCACCTCAGAACTCAAGGGCTCAGAGCAATAAGCTTCTTTTATTACTCATGAGTTTATACATAAAAGTTCTTGTCACCAATTTCAGTGTGTTTTTTTCCCCCACACCACCAAGCAATATTCATACAAAAACTGGGTGTCCGACAATTCAACTCAATTCTGACACCATCTATGGGGAGATACCATCAGATTCCACAGGCTAAGGGCTCAGTCCTACAAGATTGCTCTCCCTTTCAGATGCCAATCAAAAGTCCAAGTTGTTACCTGTGCTTCTAGCTGACTGGCTGTAAATCAGAGGTTCCTACAATCAATCACATGGTTGATTCTCTTGGCAACCAGTCCCCATCCTTAGGTGAGGTCCAAAAGTAACTTCATTCACATAATAAAAGACACCTTCTTTTGCTTTCAACACTTAGGAGTTCCAAGGGTTTTAGGAGCTCCCAGAAAAGAAGACAAAGACAAAATACATATTTCTTAATTATAAATCACAATATAACAACATGCCGGCAGGTGGTTCTGCTGGCCTTAGAAGAGTTCATTCATGCATCTGTGGTCAGCTGGAGGTTGGGAGGCAGCTCTGTTCACCTTGGCTGGGCTCTCTTAGATGTTTGGGGGTCGGCTGACTCTAGGCTGTGGCTGAGGCTGCTGCCTCTCATCCTCCAAAAGGCTAGCCTTGGCTGGTTCACATATAGGCTGCCGAAGATTCTAAGAGAAAGAGGGGAAGCATGCAAGACCTTGCTGTGCCACATTCTATTCACAGAAACAAGTCACCAGGCAGTCCAGAGTCAAGGGGACAGGAAATAGACTCTGCCTCTTGGTGGGAAGAACTTCAGGGTCTTAGTTCAAAGGGCTTGGATGCAGGAAAGTCATAGGTAGGACCAGGAATGCCATCAATCCACCACAGCATCTAAGGCAAAGGCCCCCACGTGGTCTCCTTACATTCCGGCCTTAGAAGAATTGCCAATAAGTCTAATGACAAAGTGAGCTGATTTGGGCTCATTCCATTTGTTGGCTTACCTATTTAGTAAATGAAAGGCTCATAGGATTTAATTACAAATGTTTGAAAGCTGAAGAGATGCAAATATCTAAGAAAAATAACTTTTCAGTTGATATTTGTTTTAATTAAGAATAGATTTATGAGTTCTCAGTGGGAAACTTGGATCAATGAACATGACAAATGATTCACCACCAAACTTAACAAAGATTATAATATACAAAATGCTGAAACCTAGGAAATGAAAAGAAAATGTACTCTGAAAGTCACCTTTAGTTAAGGATGCTGACGCATAGTCTAGTTGGTTCCCGCCTTCCTTGTAAATGTCTATAAGCAAGAGGGGATTGCTTAAAAAGGGATCTAAAAAGGACCTCCAGGCTCCCAAAATAATGATTCTTTGTAAACCCGAGACCAAACCTTGAGTTTCTTTCTCAATTGTCCTGACTGGTATACTTTCTCTAGGAGGCAGAACATCATCTTCTCCTACTCAGGACCTCCTTTAACTGCCAAGAGTGCTTTTCACCACTGCAAGAAACGTCTGCATAAGAAATTTAACATCTGTGCTTCTGAAGGACATCGTTTCTGGGATACCCAAGAGCAGACCACGTGGGTTCAAAGGCTCTTCCTTATACAGCAATAAACATTTGACCAACTGGTTTTACAAGACAGATCCCTATCTTCCCCCGGGGGTTTCTCATCACTAGGCTCTCTGACTTCAAGGTAGCCAGGCTTTTCTAAGTTTACCCTGCTTGTCCTAATTTACATTTCAACTTGTTTTGTAATTGTTTCCAAGCAATAAAGTGTCATTTATTATTAGTTTTTTTAATCTTCCCTCTACATACTCCCCTAACCCCGTAAACTACACTCAGCAACACACACAGAAAGGCAGAGATAAACACAAGGTCAACTTCTAAAAGGCAGAGGGAGGGCTGGTGGTTGTAGTTTTCTCCACCGGAAGGACCTGAGCATGCCAGCTGGAGTAACCAAAATCCCTTTCCCAAGGAAGCCAGTTCACTTGTTTCCAAAGCCTTGTTTATGTAACTCTTTAAATATAGCATAACCAAATCACAAGTATTTTGCCATGGGAAAATGTAAAGTCATTAAGCAACTTAAATACCATCCCGCCCTTTTCAAGCAGACAACACAACCATTAAGCAATTAATGCATGTTGAGACGTTTCCAATTTTTTGGCACTAATGCCAGTTCAATCATTTGGGGCTGGAGAGCATAGGTGAAACCTATGAGTTACACTTCTTGATGGGAAGCAAAGTATCTTATATGTTTGTTCTTTTTTTAATGGAATTCCAGTCTCCCCCCAGGATGCACAGGACACTAACCTGGTTGCAAAACAAGATTGGATACTGTTTGACATTGTTAGGCATTTCCAATAGGTGTATGAGTTACATTTGGACTTACACTCTGTTAATTGGGTGTCTTCCCGAGCTTGTGGATTTTAAGCCTTCTAAGTCCTTGGGTTCTGCTGACATATTGGGCTGTGGTTTTTTGTGGGTCCTGTGGAATGGAAAATTCCTCTGCTTCTAATTCCCAAATAAAAACAGTGACCTGCCTTATTTACTTGTGAGAACCTGGGCAGCATTCGTGACAGTGAGACATGTTCTCTTAGTGTAACAGTGATATGATGGACATATGTAGAGATGAAGAGTAATGAGGGATTTTTGTATAATTTGTTCCTTGAAAATGTTAGGCCACTAAAACATCTCACACTTTTGATGTTTCCATTTGCTCAAAAATCAAGGGTTCCCCTGTCACTGACAGGGGAATACTTACTTTGTAGATAAAAATTGTTTTATCCCTATGAGAGGCAAGAAGAGACTATTCATTGAAGAACTACTAATCAAGATTTGTCATGGGCTAGACACTATTCTAAGTGTGGGGATACAGCAATGAATAAGAAGCATGAAGTTCCTGGTCTCTCATGAAGCATGTTCCTGTGGGGAGGAACAGGCTACAAAGAAGTAAACACATAAATAAATAAGAATATGATATAGCAAAAATACCAGGGAGAAAATAAAACACGATAATATGATAGATCTTAGGGGGCTATTGTAAATTGGCTTATCAGGGAGTGCTTTGATGAAGAGTTGATACTTGATTGAGACCCAGATATTCCACAAAATGTCTGGGTGTTGCGCTTTTAGGCAGAGGGAATATTTAGAGCAAACGTGCAGATTACTTTACTGGTTTGGCACTACCCAGGCAAATACTAGAGAATTATATATAATACTATATAACTTTATAAATATTATATAATTTTTTTCTTTAAAGAAGCTATCAGAATGTATTTATATGTGGGCCCCTTCAGACTTGTTATTCCTATTTGAAATCCAAGTTGTTATTTTTTTAATATATATATATATTTTTTTATAAATTTATCCATTCTATCCACTTTATTTTTGGCTGTGTTGGGTATTCATTGCTGCACGCGGCCTTTCTCTAGTTGCAGCGAGCGGGGGCCACTCGTTGCGGTGCATAAGCCTCTCACTGCGGTGGCTTCTCCTTTTGCAGAGCACGGGATCTAGGCCCACTGGCTTCAGTAGTTGTGGCTCGCAGGCTCTAGAGCACAGGCCCAGCAGCTGTGGCACACGGTCCCAGTCGCTCTGCAGCATGTGGGATCTTCCCGGACCAGGGCTCAAACCCGTGTCCCCTGCATTGGCAGGCAGACTCTCAACCACTGTGCCACCAGGTAAGCGCCCCCCCCAAAGTTGTTATTTTTATGTTTTTTTTTTAGCATTTGGTGAAAGAATTATCATAATGTTTTCTTTAGAGAGTTCCCTTCACCTGTGTTCCATCTGGGATCTGTGGGCAAGACTGAGATATTCTGACTTTGAAAACAGAGTGGAAAGAGAAGGAACTCCTACGACAGGAACTGTAAGACCCATTGCTAATGATAGGCGTATGTCTTAGCTTTTGCTGTATAACAGTCCACTCTAAAATATAGTGGGTTAAAAACATCAAATATTTATTTAGCCCATGAATCTACAGATTGACTATTTGTACTGTGCTTGGCTCAGTACTTCTTCCAGTCGTGATCAGGCACATACACCTGTGGTCAGCCACAGTTAGCAGGACAGCTCTGCTTCTGGAGGTTGGCCGGCTGTTAGCTGAGGCAATGGGGTAACTGGAATATGTATGTCTTTTGCCATCCAGCAGGCTTATTCTCAGAGGAAGGATTGCGAGAAAGTTTGCAAGGGCTCCTGAAACCTAGGCCCATGATGGGTCCAGTGTCACTTCTTCAGCATTCAAAACATTCAAAACAACTCATAAGACCAGCCTAAATTCAATGGCTGGTGAAATGAATTCCATTTTTGGTCACATTGGAAAGGATTTAGGGAGAGGTTAAGAAATGGCCATATTGGGGCTTCCATGGTGGCACAGTGGTTGAGAATCTGCCTGCCAATGCAGGGGACACGGGTTCAAGCCCTGGTCTGGGAAGATCCCACATGCCGCGGAGCAACTGGGCCCATGCGCCACAACTACTGAGCCTGTGCGTCTGGAGCCTGTGCTCCACAACAAGAGAGGCCGCGACAGTGAGAGGCCTGCACACCGCGATGAAGAATGGCCCCCGCTCGCCATAACTAGAGAAAGCCCGCGCACAGAAACGAAGACTGAACACAACCAAAAATAAATAAATAAATTAATTAATTAATTAAAAAAAAGAAATGGCCATATCTTTTAAATCAATCTACCATAGCAGGCAAATGCTAACACTGCAGCCTAGAAATGTTTCTATTTACAGGGGTTGGTAAACATTATTTGTAAATGACAAGTAGACATTGTTGGCTTTTCAGGTCAGACAGTCTCTGTCACAACTACTCAACTTTGTTGTAGTGCCAAAGCAGCTCCAGACAATAAGTGAATAAATGGACATGGCTATGTTACAATAAAACTTTATTAACAAAACAAGCAGCAGGCTGGATATGGCCCATGGAGCTATAGTTTGCTGGTCCCTTATCAGTTATTGAGGTGAGATAATTTTGCTACAAAAGCCTTAGCCTTCAAACAAATAGCCTGGAATATAGCATGGCTTCCATCAGACACTAACAAACTCAGAGGAACAAAGTTGACTCACACATCAGACCACAGGCCATCATATGGATGAGCTTTTTTTCTAGTGGTCGGGGGAAGGGCATTTCTTCGGCTTTTAATGCAACATTTGTTTACGGAGCTACTTACATAAAGTAAGTAAGTAAGTTTATGTAAGTGAGCTACTTACATAAACTTACATAAACTATCTGTCATTGGTAGTGGTTGTTTGCTGCCTGGATGTAATAATTGCTTATTTCCTTTTGTTTGTTGTGGTTAGTTCACTTTCAAGGAAGAAAGACAAAAATTTCTAAGTAGAACAAAGGCTAAGAGGAAAGAGAAGGGAAACAGTAAAGCAATTAGAGCTCCTCAAGGGCAGGGATGGGGCTCTGTCCAGGAAGCCAGATTCTCCAGCTGGAAGTGGCCCCAGGGATCCACACACTTGTTCTCACCCTTGGGTGCACATTAGAGTCACCTGGGGAGCTTTGCACAATTCTCATATCCAGGCCACACTCCAGGGCAATTAAATCAGACTCACTGTGGGCAGGAGCCAAGCATCAGTACTTTTTAAACCTCCCTATGTAATCCAACATGCAGCCAAGTTTGAGAGTCAGGGTTCAACAGTCTTGGCACCTCTTAGTGACTCTGTCTGAGGTCTGGACCATCCCACGAATGCATGTCCCCCACTCACCTGAATGCCCCTTCTGAGAACTCATCAGCTCTGGGCGTATTCTTCTTGGGAGTTCAATAATACGTAATGACATGATAATCTCTCTGAATTCTGACGCAGCCCCAGGGCCCTGAGCTTCAGTATTTGTCGACTTGAAAATTCATTTCTCTTTTCAAAATCTCATTTTTCTTTTCAGCATTCAGCTATAAGTTTATCATCTCTACCCAGAGTACTCTCTTTTGGAAAATCAATACTATTTCACTTGAAGTATTCCTTCAGTTGAAGGAGAAAAAATGAATAGCCGGAATTATCTTAAGGCAGACTTCACAAAGAATATATTCAACTTTCTAATAGTTAAAGTCATCCTATACTTAAGTGTCCTCTGGATGTGCCACTAACTGAAGTCAACATTTTATTAATCTTCCTGTAAATTGCTCAAAGCAGCGTGGCAACCAGCAGCATGGCAACCAGACTAAAGGATCAGTTATGGCCCCCTGTTACTTCACTCAAGCGATGGGTAGAAATTTAAGCTAAAAAGAAGTGTGGAGGTCATCTGGTTCCCTGCCTTCTTCCCCTTTCATTAATAAACTAACAATTCAAAAGTTAAGTGGCTTTCCCAACCTAGTAGGAAAACACTTTTCTGATACCTTGCTGGTTAGAGTAGCAAGAGGTTTGTTTTCAGATGGAAGGCTCTACGACACTTTCGGGAAAGTCTTCAAGGAGCACAAATAATGTTCTCTCTCCTGTCCTCTCAGCCGCCCTTCCTTTTGCTGCACCCACTGTAGGGACTGTGGTCCTGAATGACAGTAGCTACTCTTCAGCAGTGCCTCACCCCAGTCATCCCCTCAAATCCATCCTCAGGGGATTCTAGTGTTCCAACTTACTCCCCTAGCTGTCCTTTTTTGCCAAGCTTGTTCTTGCCCCTCATCTGCTTGCTTTGGGATCTGGCATCTCCAGACCCTCACCTTCTCCAGGGCTTCCTCACAGGGGTCACCTGGGACTAACCCATAGGAGAGTATATAACTGGGAGATTTCTCATGGAGCAGCGAGCCCCACTGCTGGAAAAGGACAGCTCTTTCTTATTAACGTTTCTATGGTCGAGTCTTTTCTCTCTCCCGTAATGTTTCTCTAAAGCCCTTCAAGTAAAGACATCAGTATCTGGGGGACGAGCAGAGAGACTATCAGGTCAAACATCTGTCCCACAGCTGATCCTGCACCTGGGAAGGAATCCGCACCCGCCTTTGACAGCCTCCTGAAGTGCAGAGCCAGCAAAGCCTGAGCTGGAACCTCTGCATTCTTGCTGCTGCCAAATTGTGATGGCCGAAGAACGTCTTTCACAAAGGAACTTTGAGAGTTTGTTGTTGCTTTTCCCATTGTCATGCTGCAAATGGATTCTGCCCATCCTAGACTTGTAGAAAAATTGGCTCTAAGACAAGCCCATCCAGATTCCAGTCAAAGGTATACACCACCTCCAAGAGATGGGGAACAGCCCAACTCTTAAGTCTGGACCAAAATCACATTAGTCAATAATCTTATAACCAATGATAAATAACTACTTTAATACACAGTTATTTTAATGAGTATTCCAGAAGATAGGACCAGATCACCAAATCCATGATTTCAGTAGACAATGGCTTTTCTTTTCTTGTTTACTATTTAATCTTCAAAGTTTTTAACTATACAGAAAAGTAGAGAGGATAATGTAGTGAAAACTCATATACTTATCACCTTGATTTAATACTTTTAAACATGTTATCATATTTGTTTCATCTCTTTTTTCACTATAGTAAGTTAGAGACATGTACAGACATCTGACATTTCCCATGCAACCCTCAAATTCAATATAAATTTTTTAAAAATAAGTACATTTTTCTATATGACCACAACATCATTAAATTACTCAACAAAATTAATAACTTCTTAGCATCATCTCACAATCCAGTCCAATTTCTCCAGTTGTTACCATAGTATTTGGGGCATCCATATTTAGTCAAGGAGAGCACATCTTGGATTGGGATGCTATGAAGGGAGAAGAATCCGGTCCTTTGTTGGTCTGTGAGGGGAAGAGATTGTGGGGTACCATATTAGTCAGGGAAGACTATGTAGAAGACAGGGAGATTTGGGAGGGAAATAAAGGACAGATAGTTTTCAGGAGAGGTAGTGAGACAGTCTGGGACCTGGAACCCTTCGCTGCAGTGCGTGCATCTAGACAAACATCTCCTTAAGAAACAAACTACAAAGAAGCTATAAGGGACTAAAAATAACTGTGTGCATGTGCAGTTGGCGCAAAGTATGAACAAGATACAAAGAGACGAAAAACCCAACTGCCACTTCTGTGGTGTCAGAAGCAAAAGCAGGGTACTGCGCATGATCCCTGCACACAGCACCATCAAGTGGGTGGGCCAACCACCCAAGTCACCCCTCCGGCCCAACCCCTGGACCCGCCCTCACCCTCACCCCATTTAAGGGACCAGCTCTCAGGGAGCGAGCAAGGGCATCATTTATTTCTTTTCGTTCCCTTGTGCTGCAGCTGCAGCCCCAGGAAAGCCTTGCCTGAATTTCTCATCTGGCCTCTTAAGCAATTTCTATTGATTAAAACGTCCGAGAACCCCACCAGCTGAGGAGAGGATTCCAGGTAGAGATACCAAGAAAGATGATACATGGGCAAGGAGAAGCTGGTGCATCAGTGTCTGGAAACGTTGATATAAATGATTTACCCATGCCTGCTTGTAGAGAAAGTTTTGTGTCAGAAAGCCAACTCCTGGATGCTTCCTAGTTTGAGAGGAAAAGGGCACAAGAAGAAAGGAATGGTGTTGGAAATGAGGCTGAAAAATTACAACATAATAATTCTAGAAAGCCAAGAGAAGACAGAGTCCCCGAGTGTCTCTGAGCTGAATGTGACAGAGAAGACTAAACCTGCCGCCACAGAGCTGCTCGGGGGCCACCTGAATCAGCATCATTTATTAGAAATGCAGACGCTTGAGCCAGCCCTAGATGAACTTCTTCAAAATCTCAGGAATGGGGTCCTGGGAATATGTGTTTTAACTCGTTCTCCCAGAAATTCTTCTGCACACTCAAATTTAAGAAGTCCTGGTCTACGATACATCTTCTCAAGTTCTCTCCTCAGTGTGTATCCTGCTTCAACAAGTAGCACCTTCAATCTTTCCTCTTGCGTTCTGTCTGTAGCAGATTTTCCCCTATTCTTAAAAACGAAAGAAAGCAAGCAAGCAAGGAAGAAAAACACACCTATCAACTAAATCGGAAAAACAAATCCTCCTGTTTTCTACCTTACAGTTCTTCCTTTTATCTATAATGTCTCAAATTTTATATATGACCTACAACTATACTCTCCATAGTCTCACAAAATATCACTATTTAAGAACGTGAACTCCATCTTCTACAGAACCCTGCTTCACAGACTCACCAATATGACCAGACTCACCACTATGCTCTAAAATCACCAAATGACCTGCTAATTGGTGATCCCCCATCTTTGTTCTTGACCAGCAGCAGCAGCCTTTAAATTTAACTCTTTGGGCTTCTTAATATAACAATGTAATACCATTTAACAATGTCATACCATTTAACTTCTCATTTCCTATTTCTCAGACCCTCCACTCCTCCCCCCATCCCCCGCTGCCACTAAACAAGTGCATTTCCCCAGATTCAACCTTTAACATTTGCTCTTAATTTTTCCATTCTCCCTCTAATAGAGATAACATCCAATGTTTCCAGATACCAGCTATGAACAGTCATGATATCTAGGTGCTATTGGGCTCAAGTAGTGCATATCAACTCACCAATTGGACGGTTGCAAGTTAGAGGTTCTCTTGTCTCCTGACATCCAAGTATTTTCTCCAAATCCTCAATCCCTCCCAACCAGGTCCCTTCTATCAATAACTTCCTTTTATCTGTGAAAAGGCTTTCACAACTGAAGCCTTAAACTTCAGGTCACTTCAGCCACCTTTGTAATATGTCACCATCTACCAAACCCTAGGTCTATTATATATACACATGTTTTTTTTCCTAGCTTGTTTCTATGGTTCTTGCCAGACTCCCATTACACCCATCAAAATATTTTTTTTTTCCCTTTTGGCCTCGCCATGAGGCCTGTGGGATCGTAGTTCCCCAACCAGGGATCGGACCCGAGGCTTCGGCAGTGAAAGTGCAAAGTCCTAACCACGGGACCGCCAGGGAATTCTCCAAAATATTAAATATATAGAAGTGATAAAACTTTTTAAAGTGGACTTGAACGAAGTGTATAAACAAAGTCTCAGTTTAGCATCTGGAGGCTTGAATTCTAATTAGTCTACCTCACAGAGGCTCAGTTTCTTTGCCTATAAAATGATGGTTTGAGGACTGATTATTTTATAGGGATGTTGGGGAGAATACAGACTTCATACAGCACTTTAAGGTTATGATTATTAAGAATAATTATATGTTATGATTATTGTTAAATGACTCTTGATTCTCCTTTAAATCAGGATATGACAGATCAGGGTTGAGGTCTAAGTAAAATTATGAAACAGATGAAGTCAGCTTCCCCATCTCATCAAGCCTTTTGAGTATTTTTCTTCTTGTCAAAGCTGTGGTTTCATGTAGGGCTTAATGTTGGCTGGCTGACAACAACCTGTATTATCAACATAGGATTTTAAGCATGGATTCCATGCATGTGTGTGTGTGTGTACACGTGTGCATGTGTGCATGTGCATCTCTGCATGCACGCAGGTGTGAGTATCACCATGGAGAACGGCTCTGGGGAGAACTTTGAAATCTCCTCCAAGCTCCTCTCTCTCCTCCACTTTCTAATGAGGTAGCCCCAGAGGGTTTGCGAACAAGAACAGAGAAAGCTGGAGTCAGGATTTCCTACTGCCTCATGCCATCCACAGGCACTGTTCCCCCTCTTCTGGAACAAACAGTGAGAAGCCAGGACAGGCTGATTTTCCCTGATTCACCCATTTATGCCTCAGGATCATTTTTAAGCTTGAGGATGGAAGTCAAATGGCTCTAAGTCCTTCCACAGAATAGAGTAAGGTTTTGTACTATTTACTCATTAAAGTAATAACTTTACTGCTATAAAATCCCTTGAGGAACCCAACATTCTAAATGCTGTTAATAATTTAGATATGCTGTAACAGCAAAACAATCTACAAAACCAAAAGGGAAGAATAAGCACCATAAATGATGGTAGGATGACATATAAAGTTCTAGCCTATGTAAGATATAACACTCAGAATATTCATACTCATAATTAATGAAATGGGAAAAGTTCTTAAGTTCTCTCTCTCTCTCTCTCTCTCTCTCTCTCTCTCTCTCTCTCTTTCTCTTTTGGAAGCAAAATTGAGAACGTGATTTTGTGCAATAGTGTAATGAAAACATTGTATTTTGCACGTCTCGGACAGTAAATGCAACGTTAGCCATTTTCCACAGTAAGCTGGGGGAGGAACTAACATTTATTGGGCACAGAGATCTTTACACACATCTTAAAATTTAATCATCATTAAGGCCATTATAATATTAGATTATCACCATTTTGCAGTTGAAGAACTTGGGGCTTAGAGAGGTCAAGAATGTTGTTCAAATCCACATGGTAGAACTGGGTTTGAACTCAGATTTCTCTCATTTCAGAACTCTTCTCTAAAACCTTCTTATTGAAATATAATGTTCATACAAAAACGTGTCCTAGTCCTAAGTGGAAAGTGGTGAAATCTTTACTTAATAAACACTTCATGTAAGTAGTCCCTGGATTAAGAAAGCATTACCAGCACCCCCAAAGCCTCCATAGAAAACTACTGTACTTGATTCCAATACCATAGATTTGTTTTGCCTGTTTTTGAAAGTAAATAAGTGGACTTGTGTAACAAGTCTTCTTTTGACTTCTTCTGCCCAACCTTAGGTTTTGTGAAATTCATCATATCCTTATAAGCACCATAAACCATTGAATCTTAGTGTTGTATAATATTCCATTGTAAGACTACACAATAATAGATTTACCCATTCTATGGTGAATAAAAATGAGGTCTTTCCTCTTTGGTGGTATTACAAATAATCCTGCTATGAACATTCTTGGCTGACCTTATTTTAACATCTCTGCTGGATCTGTCTCGAGGAGTAGAATCATTGGGTCATGGAACAGACATAGCATCAGCTTTATTGAATAATGCCAAACAGTTACCCAAAGTGTCTACCTTTCTATCCATGGAATATGAGAGTTCTAATTATTCTACATCCTTGCCAATATGTGCAGTTGTCTGGTTGTTTTTTTTTTTTTTTTCATTCAGCATATTTTAGGAGTGTATTGATATCTCACTGAGATTTTAATTTATATTAAAATTCTGTGCTCTCTTGACTTTCCGCCTGTTTCCATTGTATTTGATGGCCTGCATTCTTGAGGTGGTCAACCAGCACCTCTAAATGCACACAGTGGTCTTCAAATGCATCTAGCCAGTAGGAGCAATAAGCCCATAAACAGCAAGTGGAATCTTTAGGCAAGAGCCAGTATACTAATAACGATTTCAAAAAAGGACAGATGAGAGGCAGTGAGTAGGAATATAACAGATTACAAAATAAGCCCCAGTTCTCCACCCTGCATCTATGCCCTTTCAGCAATGTGACCTTGCTGCTCTTCCCATCAAGAGTAGAGCATTTTTCCCCAGTATTTAAATACAGACTGGCCTTTCAGTTTGCTTTAGTCAGTAGAATGCAGCAGAAGTAACAGAATGCCAGGTTGGCCTAGGCCTCAAGATGTCTTGAATGTTCCCACTCAGTTTTGTGGAAACCCACTGAGCCACCAGGCTAGGCTGTAGGAAGGTGAGAGACACATGAACCAGAGCAGAGTTGTGTCAGCTGGAACCATGAGAGAGTTTCACTATCAACTAAACCTGGATCAGGTCAGCAGAACACTGGTCATCTACAGATTTGTGAATGTATAAGTGGCTACTGTTTCAATGACCAAATACAAGGAAGTTGGCCAAGTGTCCTGTTTTACACATTTCCCCAAAAGTGAGCCCCTACTTTAGTCTGGTACTGAATTTCTCTGCCCGATATTATCTCCTCTTCCTAGGAAAGATATTGGGTTGGCCAAAATTTTGTTTGGGTTTTTCCGTAACATTTTATGGAAAAACCCAAATGACCATATTGGTCAACCCAATATCACTCTTGAATCTGTGATGTTCCCAAAAAGCCAAATGGAATGTGATTCTTATTTTTCTTAATCTAGCTCTGTTCTCTTGAAGACACCTGTACAGTTGGAGAGCACTCCCTTAGTACAAGGAGGTTCCACAAGGGAAAGCCCTGCTTTTAATATACTCCAATTTACTTCTGGATGATGACTGCACATCAGTTCCCAAGTCCAGCCCAAAAAAACTATAGGAGCTGCTGTGTCAGCACATGCAACTCCCCTGAGCTCTGACGTTGTGCCAAACAGCTCTCCTCCCAAAGCAATCCAACCATCCCTTTGCCAGTGATGAAAACGACTGCCTTTGTTGTCTCATCAGCTCTGTGCTAGAGCATTTCCAATAAAGAAAATGACTCTGCAAAAATCCTTCCTTGGTAGAGAGGCAATGTGGCAGAGTGGGCTCAAGTGTTTGCTCTAAAATGCACAGGAATCACCTGGCATTTAGTTCAAATGGAGATGCTGGTCAAGTAGGTCACAGGTGGGGCCTGAGATTCAGCATTTAAAAAAAAAATTCTAAGTGGTGCTGATGCCACTGGTCCATAGGCCACACTTTCGGTGGCAAACGTCTAAGGTCCATGTTTTGGACAAATAGGCCTGTGACCCAGTGGCTCACAGCTTCAGATTTCTCATCTGCTAGTTGGATTGGTATAAGATTTATGTGAGACTGTGCATGTAAGAAACTAAACACAACCCCTAGCACACAGGACAGGTGGAGGATATAGAGTTATTGTGTTATGCAGATATGTAGAGTTACCCAGTAGTTACTATACAGTCTCTCTCCCCAGAAATGGATCTTTATTCTTATTAGGATTTCCATGGGCCCAGTGCCAGGCAGCTTTCGATGTTTTCTGAGTCCCATGTTCTTGTCCTGGCAGCCTTGGAAGCAGTCCTAAAGAAGAGGTAAAATACAAGTTGTGGAATTTAGGTATTGCTGAGGGAGTCTTATTTAGGATGAGAAAGGTTAATAGTAGGGGGTCATAGAGAGGTTATGGTGAATCAGGGTCCCTTGATTTGAAATCTATGCTGTTGAACCTTTTCCATGATTCCCATTCCCATAGCCCCAAAACTATGCAGATTTTATTCCTATGCATTTACCCGTAGTTTATAAGGTTAAGTTGAAAGAAGAATGAATCAGCCCCATGCAGAAATACTCAGCTGTTTTCCAAACCCACTTTCCCAGACAAATCAAATAATAAGACAGCAGAAAGAATCAGGTTTTATGAGACTTTTCCATTAGATATGTTCATTAAACCCTTGCTACTCATAGTATGGTCCAGGGACCAAAAGCATTGACATCATCTGGGAGTTTATTATAAATGCAGAATCTCAGGTGCCCCACCAGACCTACTCAATCAACTCTCTGGTTGGGGCCCAGGGTTCTGTGTTTTAACAAGCTCTCCAGGTGATTTTGAGGCATGTTACAGTTTGAGAAGCATGACTTTAGGGCCTCAGACCAACAGTATCAATTTGGTCCCTTCTCTTTAAAGAAATGTAGGATCCCAGGCCGTAACCAACAACTTACCAAACTAGAATCTGTATTTTAACAAGATTCTCAGGACATTAGTATGCTCATTATAGTTTTAAAAATAATGCTCAAGGGTAGAACATACTTTGGGCCCAGTCTACCCTCTAAGGTACTGACTAGATGGATTATAGACCTAGGAAAAACACACAAATTATTGGAATAAGAGAAAAATTCAGATAGAGCTGCCCTTACATTGCACTGATGCAAATAAGAAGGAATGAAAGCTTTAGGCATTGCTATTCTGCCATTTACATGGCTGCTTAACCAAAGTTTGGGATGAGCTGGGCTTAAGTAAAATGAGTTACAGGTAGTGTTTTTGCTGGAAGACCATTAGAAACAATTCCCATCTTGACAGGACAGTGGGGAAAAAGAGTTATGGTTTCTTTGTTCCCTCCCTGTTCAATTTGGGTCAGACACCAACAGAAAGGGGGAGGAGGCTTTGTTCTCTGGGTGTGGGTGAGGCATTCTTTCCCAAAGTTTTACTCAGGGCCCTGGATTTAAAACTGACTGCTTCTGCCAGTTCTGATTTCCTTGAGGGTCTAGGTATAGAAAGAGACTTCTGTGATTGGAAAAAAGCCTTCTGGACAAGATGCTTCAGTGGACACATCAACCACTACCTTATCTTGCCCACTACTTGTACTGCACGAGGCTGACCTGTTCATCCAGGTCAGCAGCTGTGCTTTGGCTCATCTTGGATTTTTTTTATGATCTGGGGATAAAAATGGGGAAAGTAGACCCTTGTTAGTATCTGACCAAAATCTGGTATTGGAATCATTATCAGAGAATGTAATCATTTTAAAATTTATTTTTAGTTTCAAAGTTATACACATACATGTACCTATAGCAGCTTCTGACTTAAGCATATAAAACTTATCTGACTCCTTGTCCAGGTACTCCAAGGGGCAGATATCAAGATGTGATTAACCATGCAAGGGTATTATTAGGGGAAATGCCTTGTGAGAAAATAGGGGGGGAGCCAAGGAAGGCTGGGTGAGCTGTGAGACCATGGTGAGGTCTGACACTTGTGAAGGAGAGAATGCAGGAAGGAAGGCTATGGAGTGTGGACGGGGAGCATCTGAGATCACTGTGCAGCCTGAGGGAGGTTCAGCAGGGTTGTCGGAGAGTTCCTGAGCCAAAGTGGGCTGCCAGAGTGTCCCCCAGAAATGGGCCTGCTTTAGTATTCCTACATTCTGAGTCACTGACTAGGAGTACCAAGTCAGTGGCGATGGATGTCTGTAGTAATCAAGATCCTCTGTCAACATCTCTTCCTATAGTTGGAAGAGTGCAAGACACATTCTCAAAACCATAACTTTCCTCCTCCTCCTCCCCATCAAAAACATTCAGTGGTAGCTAGTATTTAAAGAGCCATGTATCAGTCTATTTGGCATCTCATGGAGCGTTTCATGAATATGAAATACATCCAATCTGCATACTCACCTTAGACCTTCCACTGCTATCTGAGCAATTTGTCAACTGTGTATTTGCAGGAAGGGTCTACAAGTTCTCTTTGGAGAAATGGCAATAAGAACTTGGGTGTTGTCATGTACAATTTGGAGAATGGAGTCTTGATTCTTAACTAAAGCATTGACTTTTGTTGATCACCTTTGAGAAAGCAGGAGACCAGTGTGATGTAGAGAGTATGAAGTGATATGTATCCTGCCTTGAAATACCAACAGACAGTTGGCAGTGAGGATTTTTTGAGCAGTTTTCTGAGGTTCTCTTTAAACTCTCCTCCAATATATTCCCTGAGGAAATTGTACATTTTTCAATAAGAAGGATTGCAACATAGACATATTGTTTGTCGCATACTAAAGACATTCAATACTAATTTAAGAAACCCAAAAGATTCTAGGACTGGGAAGCAGGAGAACTGGGTTTAAATTTTGTGACCTTGCTGTATGACCTTGAGCAAATCACTAAGCTCCCTTCAAAGCTGTAGGTTTTTTCCCTTGTGAGGTGGAGATAATAGTACTTGATTGCAATTCACTCAATAGATTAGTTTCCCTTGTTGAATGACATCACATTGGAAATTTTGAAATGTCATATGAAAGAAAGGTGACTGTGTGAGTTGGACTCATGTCCAGTTAAGCAAAATAAGGTTTATTATAAGGACACAAATGGATTAGAACTGGAAACAGAAGGCCCCAAGGAAACAGAGTAGAACCAGGGTTGGCTATTATCTCTCCTTTAGGTTTACCTCTCAGTTTCTTCAGACTGGAAGATTCCTTTCTCCCCCATATTTCAGAGTTTAAACCTTGGCCCATTGTGCAGCTAAAGAGAAGGGCTCTGAATCTGAGATCACCCCACATGGAAGATCCCTCTGCCAAGAGGAGCCCAGGGCCATTTCCTCAGGAAGCAGCTTTGGACCAGGGTATTTCAGTAAGAAGGGGGAAATTGGGCATGACTGGCACCTATATATATATCCAACATGTGCAGATTATAAATTGGCAAGGTGACATCATCCATAGAAATCAGACTGTTGAAGAAAAATCTAGAAGTATGACCTAGCCATTCTCCTTCCAGTCCACATGACTTGGGACAAATCACATAACTGCTTTAAGCCTCAGTTTTCTTGCTGGGGATAAAAATGGGTTATTGGGAAATTCAAATCAGATAATTTGCATGAAAATATGTTGTAAACTCTGAGATGCAAAGAATGGCTACCAAAGCTTAAGAAAGAATAGAAGCAAGCAGGCTGAGTTACTAACTTGCCAGGGAAGTGAATACACACCAGTGAAGAAATTCACTCAATCGTGAGTAGAAAACATACTACTACTTTTTTTTTATTATAGTATGCACCATTTTTGACAAGTTACAAACAGACATAATGGTTGATTAAGTAAGCAGTGCCATGGTGATGGTAAAGGCTATCCGTTCATCTTTTCATAAAAAGTAAATGTCAAAGTTGGGATTTCTTTTAACAAAGAATTGAGAGGGCCTTTAGAAATCAAAGAATCAGATTGTAGAGTCGGAAGCACCATTCTCTCTAAATGTAATCTCCTTTTTAAAAGCTGTGTTTCCGAAGGCTTGCTGGTTGGCAGACAAGAAAAACTGAGAGCATATTCATGAAAGAACAGACTGAGGACTTACAAAGGCCTTGGAGACAGGAGACCTGTGTCCTGTGCTTCTCCTAACTGGCTGTCTGATCCAAGGTTATTTATTTTCTAGGCCTCCATTTCCTCAGCTGTAAAACTTTGTCTATAGGCGAGGACTAATGCTAATGTCCCTTCCAGCTCTGATAGATTCTGATTCCAAGGAACTTCATCTGATCATGACCTCATAAACTATTTTTTCCATCAGAAATGTTAAATGCCATTTAAAATGTCAAATATGATAATGTTGGTATAGCCACAATATTATAACAAATTACCCCCCAAATTTTGTTACTTAAAACAACCACCATTTATTTTTTTTACAAGTATAAGTGGACGGGGTCACTTGGCTGATACACCCTGGGCTTGGTTGATCCTGACTGGGCTCACTCACGTATCTGTAGTCAACTGGTGTGTAGTTGTGGGTGGCTGGTCTGTGTTGGCCTAGGCTGGAACAGATAAAATGGCCCAGGGCCTCTCTCCAGTGGATGGGGTCTCTCATCTTCCAGCAGGCTAGTCCAGGCTTATTCACATGCCAGTGGAAGTTTCCATGAAAGAGAATGGAAGGATATAAGAACAGGCACGTTGTCACTTCCATTGCAGTTTACTGACCAGAGTAAATTGTAAGGTCAGCCCAGATTATAAGTGATGAAGTAGACTTCACCTCATGATAGGAGGAGCTACCAAATCATACTGCAGAAGTGCATGGAAATAGGCAGCAATGAAGAACCGGTGACATTCTGGCCACTGATCAACCAAGTGGTAGCTAGATAGATCTATATGATTCTTCCTGAAACACTTTACAATGTTTTTTTAAGTCAGACAGTTTAAATCTTCACTCCCTCATGGCAAGGAGAATCACAAGTAGTAGCGAACTGTTTATCTCTTTCTAGAAAAATCCTCAAAACAAACCCAAGAACAGGGGCATGGCATTTGCCTAAGGAACAGCAGGTTAATGGCTTGCTTATACCCTTTCAAAAGGATGGTTAGCTTCCCAGATGACCCTAAAGGCTCTTAGCTCTTTTTCCCAGTTCATAAGTACAGTCTAGAGATCTTTTTTTCCAGGGCAGTCTTCCCGAAGACTGCAACAGATACAACTTACTTTATCAGAACATGAGCTGAGAAACTGCAGCTGTGCTAGCTATCCAAACAAAAGCCCTGAGGCTCCTCTTTCCTGTTGAAGTTGAGTGGTGAGTATGCCCTAGAGGTGGAGACCTCACTTTCCCCCAGTTGCCTTCCTCCGCTCCCCAGTAGCAGCAAGCCCATTTCAAGTGCTTGGTAGGCACACGTGACCACTGGACAGTGTAGATACAGAGCACCTTTGCCATTGCAGAAAGTTCTGATGGAAGAGGTGATTTGGGAAATATCTAAGCTATCCGGAGAGGGCAGACCCAGGAGGGGCCTTGGCCAACCCTGGGATATTCACGAAGGAATCAGATACCTGGAAGAAATGCAGGTAATTATCCAGATTGGACATCGTGACTCATGTAGATTGGCCCTAGGTCTTTTAACTACAGCTTCACTCAGTGACCTTGGGCAATGCATCTTATTTCTTTGAGTGTTAGTTTATTCTTCAGGAAAATAAGAGATTAGGGTAAATCAGGGCTTCTCAAATTTGTGTGTCCACATGAATTATCTGGAGATGTTGTAAAAATGTGAATTCAAATTCAGAGGCAGTAGGTGGTTGAGGCCTGACATGCTTTATTTGAAATCAGCTCTCAGGTGGTGCCAGTGATGCTGAGGCTCTTGGTCCATGGACCACTCTTTGAGTAGCAAAGTATTAGGTCGTAGAGCCATTGAATATTGCCTCAGAAAGGATCCTTATAGATTCCCTATTCCAATCCTGTCTCTAAGGTCCTGTCCCGACCTAGAGTCCCTGAGGTCTGAGAATAGGCCCTTTCATATCCTGAAGGGGCCCTGGTACCCATGGCTCTGTAAGAATCTGATGGTCATTTGACTTGTTTAATAAAGCAACAAAAATGACTTTGGAGTAACTCCATAGTTTCCTTGTAACTATGTAAGTAAGGAAAGACTTGATTTGTGGCTTCTGTGAAGTGAAGAGCTCTTATAGCTCATATATTCCACTTACTAGAGACTGGGTAATCTTTACATTTGCTTTAAATGACCTCCTCAAGGCCACTCTCCTCAAGTGTTAATTGTATACAGTAAAATACGGCCATTCCTAATAGCATACCTGTTCTTACTTAAAATTGGCAAGTGAAACAGCAGAGAACAAGCGCATAATCATGCAGCAAGTGAGATTACCCCAGAGGCAGTGGTTGAAAACCTCCAGATTTCTCCATGTGGATAAGTATGGTGACTGGTAGAAAAATAAACTATACCCTACATATGCTATACACATATACTATACTCTAATATACTACTATACAGTTCACTTCCATTGAACCCCACAGTGTGCTCTTGAGCTCCTAAATCATTAGGCTTGAATTCAAGACCTGCTGTTTTCTCGTGAACTGAGCAATGGGTGCTTTTAGCAAGCAGCACCACCAGATGATGTGCTGTGGCCTCTTTAATGTAATCCATTCAGTTTGTCCTAAATAGATGGGCAAGTTTTCTGCATTTGCAGCTTGGATTCCAAGGCTGGGAGTAGTAATGCTGAGGAAGCCAGAGTACAAAAGGAAAGAATAAAAGGGAAAAGGACTAAAACCAACAGGGAAATGCAATTACAAGGTGTATTAATGTACACTGTGCAGAGGGAAGGATTTATTACACTTTCAGGGTTTTTTGGTTTTGTTTTCGGGATTTTTTTTTTTTTTTCATGAATGGTAGGGGGAAAGAACTGATATTTGTCAGTCTGAATTGGATAAGTGCAGTTGCAGAGCATAAAGGGACCTTTTAGAAAGCGGGCAGCTGCGGCAAAGCCTGAAGCCATGGTACTTGATACTGCAGTGTACGCTCTTAGTGATCCTGGGCAGCTTTTGAGAACAGCAAGCAAGGCATTCAGGGTGGAAAACAATGGCAAATGTCAAGAAGGAAAGAAAGAATCTCGAGTTTAAAAGACTGTTGATTGACAGGTAGGACAGATCAAAGAAAAAAATTCATATCAAGTACATATAATTATAATGCTAATAGGGATCAATAATCATAAAAAGAAACTATAGCAAAAAAAAAAAGGTTAAAAAATAGCTTTCAATCTTAAAACAAACAAATAAAAACAAAAGAAGAAACTAGCCGAAGACTCAAATATTCACCATTTCATGCATTCGGATTTTTTCGCTATATATTTTGTTACTCAGCTAATCAATGAAAAGAAAGTTTCATTAAGTGTGTTTAAGTTTCTCTGCCTTAAAAATTATCCAGTGGAAATATTTTTGGAGAAGCACAAGATGGGGTTCACGTATAACCCACTGCAAAGCAAGCCTCAGAGACCATATCCAAGCATGAGTTTTTGTGATTCACAGGAAATGTTTTGAGAGAAGCAAGATTCTACAAATACATCACCTGAGCCCAGTGGGCTTGTTTTCACTTCTTTCTCCCTGCCACTCTGTACTCCACACAGGTGTGGATGTGTAAAGCTTCCTCACGGCAGATTGGGAGGTCAGACTTGAAGGAAAAACCCTGTTTTGGAAACTTGCTCAGGCTTGCTTGGGACTAGGGTGGTTTAGAAGCCCAGGGAGAAATGTTGAAATCAGTCATTGCAAAATCGTTTTTGCAATAAGTAATGAATAAAAACCGAAGGAAAATATCTTTCCTCCCCAAAGTAAAAATCTACCACAGGACTTGTCTAAACAGCTCTTCAATAATAGAACTTTAAAGGCAACATAAATTAAAAATGCTTCTCAGAGCCAAGGCCAGAACCTCTGGCCATCATTGATTGATTTATTCATTCAGTAAATATCTGCCAGGACATGACAGGTAGCAAGCAGAGCCCAGGACAGCACTGAAGAAGAGGAGCCTGGTGACTCATCTCATGACTCTGAGACACCAACTCACATGTCACCTCCTGAGACAGTCACTGTCTGACACTTTGTCTCACCTGACTCTACCTCAGTCGTTCTTTATCTAAACTTTGGCCCTTCCATCATAGCTCTTGGTACACCTGAATTCTGTTATTTTTAAAAATGGGACTCTATGTCCACCCACTGCAATATCACTGTGAAGATCCATCTGAATTTTTCAGTGTTGTGTGCCCAGCATGTAAAACAGTGCCCATATATGGTAGGATCTCAAAAAATGTTTATTAAGGAAATGAATGAAAATGGTGCAAGCCATCAAACAACCTTCCTGTTCAGATGCAATATTATACACAAAGAGAAAACTATAAAGCAGTAACTGAAAGATCCCTAAGAGAAATCAATTTCTATAGAAGTTACACTTTAAAAAGTTCATTGCTGAAGAAGACTATCAGAGAAGACTCTCCCCAGACCTTAATGAACTTTCATCTTTTGTGGATTCAAATCAGTGCAGAAAAAAATTCAAATCATTGTGAAAGGAATAACTAACTCTTTTTGCAAAATGACATTCTGGCAATAATATGTTTCAATCAATGTTTTTCATAATTCTAGAAATTGTGCAAAATGCAGATGGATATTGAAAATGTATCAAAGGAGACATTTGAAATCAGTAAAAAAGTGTCAGATTACTTAATAAGAAGTTCTGTGAAAACTGGTTTGTCTTTCTTAAAATAAAGGTTGGATCTGTCTTTCTCTTTATCCCAACACAAATTGCATCTTAAATTACTATGTAATGAAATTAAAACTAAATTCCAGAAGAGAACATTGGTAACAAGTAATATAATTTGTAGTAGGAAATTTATATAATTTTCAAGTCAAGATTTCAGTATCTAAAGAACAAAGGCAAAAGAGAGATAATAAGCAGGGAAAATATTTGCAATGCATATTACAGGATCTAATGCTCTCAATATGTAAGGAGGTTTTATTAACCAACAAGAAAACTATCAGATGAATAGAAAAGGTGAAGCAGGAAAAAAATGAGGATTTACAATAAATGAAATGATGTTCACTTTTACACATAATTGAAAAATGCAAAATAAACAACGAGATATGATTTCCTACCTTAAAAATGGCAAAACAACTTTTAAGGTTTTCACTATACAATGTTGGTGAGGCTATGGGAAAAATACACATTCAAACATTAAGTGTAAAAGTGAATTGCTATGATCTCTTCGGAAAGTAACTTAACAATATCCATGAGAATTAAAACAGATGTCCTTGGTCCCACCAAACTGCTCTAAATTTTTTCTTAGGTATACTTCCATATATACAAGAGCATGATAATGATGAGAGACAGAGAGAGAGAGAAGAAAAAAGAGGAGGAGGAGATGGAGGAGAGGGAGGGGGAGGGGGGAGCTGGGACTATGAAGCATGCTGGTCCTTTGCCATTTGACTCCCTGTTTAATTCTGTTGAGAGATCACTGATCATGGGTATCTTTGGGAAATAATACTGGAGCCTGAGGTGGAAGGGAAATGCTTCCTTCAAAATATAAGTCATATCAGTGGAAGTTCAGAAAGCTGGAAACCTAGTAATTCTCCAGTGGAAACTCCAAACGGGTGTGTGTGTGCAACACCAGTATTTCTACCTCCTGGACCTGGTAAATATCCATGACATCCTCTTTTTAGGACTATTCTTCAACTTTCCCCAGATTTAATATCAGCACAGGCATACCAGCTAGACAAAGTGATAAATAGGCTGGACTAGTAGAAGAACAAACTTCCAATTTAATAGATGAATTAATTTGAGAAGGCCAATAAAACATTTTCTAGCCATTAGAAGACAAATGATAGGTAGTATGGCAATGTTTTTCAAATATTTCTGACCCACAAGGGAAAATGTGTATTTTGCATTATGAACTACTAACACACAGACACACAAAGTGAAACAAAAGTTTCATCCAATGATACCTTAATGTAACTACATATAATTCATGTTGATATTTTCTATCCTTTTCTATTCCATTCCATTCTATGTCATTAGAAAGAAAATGCTAGTCTTGACCAATCAACTTTATTTCACAATCTAATAGTTGTATGAAACTACAATGTGAACAGACACTGGCATAAAAGAATCCATAAAGGCTTCTAATTAGACTGACCTGGGTACTAAATCCAGGCTGATGACTTATAATTGTTATAGTAGTTACTTAATTTCTCTAAACTTTGCCTCACCTGTAAAATGGGCCTTTTAATACCTAACATAGAGATGGCTGGAGAATGAAATTGTGTATTGTATGTAGAGTGTGTGATGTGGTTGTCCCCTGTTGGCACCAGTGATCCACTTTTCCATTCACTGAACAAAGAGTCCTTGAAGAAAACAGATGTGGTTCCTGTCCTCATGTAGCTTGGCTTCTCACTGTGCAGTCAGTAAGCTGAAAGCTGCTGACATTAGCCCATAGTGAAAGGTAAGTTCACAATAGATTTTTTACAATTTTTTAAAGAAATTGAAGACTCAGCACGAAGCCAGTAGAGAGGAAGCTGTATAAACAGGAGAACCCGTTTGTCATGAATCCTGATTCTCAAGCAGGGGCGATTTTGTCCTTCTGGGGATATTTTTGGTTGTCACAACTGAGGGACCACTACTGGCATGTAGGCCTAGAGGCTGAGGATGCTGCTAAACATCCTACTATACTCAGTACAGGCCCCCACAATCAAGAAGTATCTAGCCCCAAGTGTCAATAGTACCCAGGTTGAGAAAACCTGTGTTACGGGAACTGAACCACTATGATTATCGTGATTGGAAATGTCTTTAGAGTCTTGGTGTAGGAGTCATTCTCACCGGCTTGGGCAAGTCTCCAAAGCCCTCAGTTTCAATTTCCTCATCTGCAAAATGGGTATAATAATATCTGTCCACCTCCATAATAGGTTGAGATGTGCAAATCAATCCAAAGATGAAAAGCTTTAAGAATGAGACTGGACACCAGAAATACAGCTACACGTGGAACAACTCCTACAGAACACCTACTGAATGCTGGCAGAAGACCCCAGACCTCCCAAAAGGCAAGAAACTCCCCACATACCTGGGTAGGGCAAAGCGGAGAGATTCTCGCACAGAGGATTGGTGCTGAGCAGCACTCACCAGCCCGAGAGGCTTGTCTGCTCGCCCGCCGTGGCGGGCGGCGCTGGAAGCTGAGGCTCGGGCTTTGGTCAGAGCGCAGGGAGAGGACTGGGGCTGGCGGCGAGAACTCAGCCTGAAGGGGGCTAATGTGCCACAGCTAGCCGGCAGGGAGTCCGGGAAAACTCTAGAGCTGCCGAAGAGGCAAGAGACTTTTTCTTCCCTCTTGGTTTCCTGGTGCGCGAGGAGAGGGGATTAAGAGCGCTGCTTAAAGGGGCTCCACAGACGGGCGCGAGTCACGACTGAAAGCGCGGAGCCCAGAGACGGGCATGGGGCGCTGGGGCTGCTGCTACCGCCGCCAAGAAGCCTGTGTGCGAGCACAGGTCACTGCCCAAACCGCCCTTCCGGGAGCCTGTGCAGCCCGCCACTGCCGGGGTCCCGGGATCCAGGGGCGGCTTCCCTGGGAGAACGCACGGTGCGCCTCGTGCTGGTGCAACGTCACGCCGACCTCTGCCGCTGCAGGCTCGCCCCGCACTCCGTGCCCCTCCCTCCCTCCTGGCCTGAGTGAGCCAGAGTCCCCGAAGAGGCTGCTCCTTTAACCCTGTCCTGTCTGAGCGAAGAACAGACGCCCTCCGGCGACCTACACGCAGAGGCAGGGCCAAATCCAAAGCTGAGACCCAGGAGCTGTGAGAACAAAGAAGAGAAAGGGAAACCTCTCCCAGCAGCCTCAGAAGCAGCGGATTAAAGCTGCACAATCAACTTGATGTACCCTGCATCTGTGGAATACACGAATAGACAACAAATCATCCCAAATTGAGGAGCCAGGAGCCAGTGCTGTGCCTCTGAGGTGGGAGAGCCAACTTCAGGACACTGGTCCACAAGAGACCACCCAGCTCCACATAATATCAAGCAGCGAAAATCTTCCAGAGATCTCCATCTCAACACCAGCACCCAGCTTCACTCAACGACCAGCAAGCTACAGTGCTGGACACCCTATGCCAAACAACTAGCAAGACAGGAACACAACGCCACCCATTAGCAGAGAGGTGGCCTAAAATCATAAAAAGTCTGCAGACACCCCAAAACACGCCACCAGACGTGGACCTGCCCACCAGAAAGACAAGATCCAGCCTCATCCACCAGAACACAGGCACTAGTCCCCTCCACCAGGAAGCCTACACAACCCACTAAACCAACCTTAGCCACTGCGGACAGACACCAAAAACTACGGGAACTACGAACCTGCAGCCTGCAAAAAGGAGACCCCAAACACAGTAACATAAGCAAAATGAGAAGACAGAAAAACACACAGCAGGAGAAGGAGCAAGATAAAAACCCACCAGACCTAACAAATGAAGAGGTAATAGGCAGTCTACCTGAAAAAGAATTCAGAATAATGATGGTAAAGATGATCCAAGATTCTATTTCCCAGATCCAAAATCTTGGAAATAGAATAGACAAAATGCAAGAAACAGTTAACAAGGACCTAGAAGAACTAAAGATGAATCAAGCATCGATTAAAAACACAATACATGAAATAAAAAATACTCTAGACGGGATCAATAGCAGAATAACTGAGGCAGAAGAACGGATAAGTGAGGTGGAAGATAAAATAGTGGAAATAACTGCTGCAGAGCAAAATAAAGAAAAAAGAATGAAAAGAACAGAGGACAGTCTCAGAGACCTCTGGGACAACATTAAACGCACCAACATTCGAATTATAGGGGTTCCAGAAGAAGAAGAGGAAAAGAAAGGGACTGAGAAAATATTTGAAGAGATTATAGTTGAAAACTTCCCTAATATGGGAAAGGAAATAGTTAATCAAGTCCAGGAGGCACAGAGAGTCCCATACAGAATAAATCCAAGGAGAAATACGCCAAGACACATATTAATCAAACTGTCAAAAATTAAACACAAAGAAGTCATATTAAAAGCAGCAAGGCAAAAACAACAAATAACACACAAGGGAATCCCCATCAGGATAACAGCTGATCTCTCAGCAGAAACTCTACAAGCCAGAAGGGAGTGGCAGGACATAATTAAAGTGATGAAAGAGAAAAACCTGCAACCAAGATTACTCTACCCAGCAAGGATCTCATTCAGATTTGATGGAGAAATTAAAACGTTTACAGACAAGCAAAAGCTGAGAGAGTTCAGCATCACCAAACCAGCTTTACAACAAATGCTAAAGGAACTTCTCTAGGCAAGAAACACAACAGAAGGAAAAGACCTACAATAACGAACCCAAAACAGTTAAGAAAATGGGAATAGGAACATACATATCGATAATTACCTTAAATGTAAATGGACTAAATGCTCCCACCAAAAGACACAGATTGGCTGAATGGATACAAAAACAAGACCCATATATATGCTGTCTACAAGAGACCCACTTCAGACCTAGAGACACATACAGACTGAAAGTAAGGGGATGGAAAAAGATATTCCATGCAAATGGAAACCAAAAGAAAGCTGGAGTAGCAATTCTTATATCAGACAAAATAGACTTTAAAATAAAGACTACTAGAAGAGACAAAGAAGGACACTACCTAATGATCAAGGGATCAATCCAAGAAGAAGATATAACAATTGTAAATATTTATGCACCCAACATAGGAGCACCTCAATACATAAGGCAAATACTAACAGCCATAAAAGGAGAAATCGACAGTAACACACTCATAGTAGGGGACTTTAACACCCCACTTTCACCAATGGACAGATCATCCAAAATGAAAATAAATAAGGAAACACAAGCTTTAAATGATACATTAAACAAGATGGACTTAATTGATATTTATAGGACATTCCATCCAAAAACAACAGAATACACATTCTTCTCAAGTGCTCATGGAACATTCTCCAGGATAGATCATATCTTGGGTCACAAATCAAGCCTTGGTAAATTTAAGAAAATTGAAATTGTATCAAGTATCTTTTCTGACCACAATGCTATGAGACTAGATATCAATTACAGGAAAAGAGCTGTAAAAAATACAAACACATGGAGGCTAAACAATACACTACTCAATAACGAAGTGATCACTGAAGAAATCAAAGAGGAAATTAAAAAATACCTAGAAACAAATGACAATGGAGACACGACGACCCAAAACCTATGGGATGCAGCAAAAGCAGTTCTAAGAGGGAAGTTTATAGCAATACAATCCCACCTTAAGAAACAGGAAACATCTCGAATAAACAACGTAACCTTGCACCTAAAGCAATTAGAGAAAGAAGAACAAAAACATCCCAAAGTTAGCAGAAGGAAAGAAATCATAAAAATCAGATCAGAAATAAATGAAAAAGAAATGAAGGAAACGATAGCAAAGATCAATAAAACTAAAAGCTGGTTCTTTGAGAAGATAAACAAAATTGATAAACCATTAGCCAGACTCATCAAGAAAAAAAGGGAGAAGACTCAAATCAATAGAATTAGAAATGAAAAAGGAGAAGTAACAACTGACACTGCAGAAATACAAAAGATCATGAGAGATTACTATAAGCAACTCTATGCCAATAAAATGGACAACCTGGAAGAAATGGACAAATTCTTAGAAATGCACAACCTGCCGAGACTGAACCAGGAAGAAATAGAAAATATGAACAGACCAATCACAAGCACTGAAATTGAAACTGTGATAAAAAATCTTCCAACAAACAAAAGCCCAGGACCAGATGGCTTCACAGGTGAATTCTATCAAGCATTTAGAGAAGAGCGAACACCTATCCTTCTCAAACTCTTCCAAAATATAGCAGAGGGAGGAACACTCCCAAACTCATTCTACCAGGCCACCATCACCTTGATACCAAAACCAGACAAGGATGTCACAAAGAAAGAAAACTACAGGCCAATATCACTGATGAACATAGATGCAAAAATCCTCAACAAAATACTAGCAAACAGAATCCAACAGCACATTAAAAAGATCATACACCATGATCAAGTGGGGTTTATTCCAGGAATCCAAGGATTCTTCAATATACGCAAATCAATCAACGTGATACACCATATTAACAAATTGAAGGAGAAAAACCATATGATCATCTCAATAGATGCAGAGAAAGCTTTCAACAAAATTCAACACCCATTTATGATAAAAACCCTGCAGAAAGTAGGCATAGAGGGAACTTTCCTCAACATAATAAAGGCCATATATGACAAACCCACAGCCAACATCGTCCTCAATGCTGAAAAACTGAAACCATTTCCACTAAGATCAGGAACAAGACAAGGTTGCCCACTCTCACCACTCTTATTCAACCTAGTTTTGGAAGTTTTAGCCACAGCAATCAGAGAAGAAAAGGAAATAAAAGGAATCCAAATTGGAAAAGAAGAAGTAAAGCTGTCACTGTTTGCAGATGACATGATACTATACATAGAGAATCCTAAAGATGCTACCAGAAAACTACTAGAGTTAATCAATGAATTTGGTAAAGTTGCAGGATACAAAATTAATGCACAGAAATCTCTGGCATTCCTATATACTAATGATGAAAAATCTGAAAGTGAAATCAAGGAAACACTCCCATTTACCATTGCAACAAAAAGAATAAAATATCTAGGAATAAACCTACCTAAGGAGACAAAAGACCTGTATGCAGAAAATTATAAGACACTGATGAAAGAAATTAAAGATGATACAAATAGATGGAGAGATATACCATGTTCTTGGATTGGAAGAATCAACATTGTGAAAATGACTCTACTACCCAAAGCAATCTACAGATTCAATGCAATCCCTATCAAACTACCACTGGCATTTTTCACAGAACTAGAGCAAAAAATTTCACAATTTGTATGGAAACACAAAAGACCCAGAATAGCCAAAGCAATCTTGAGAACGAAAAATGGAGCTGGAGGAATCAGGCTCCCTGACTTCAGACTATACTACAAAGCTACAGTAATCAAGACAGTATGGTACTGGCACAAAAACAGAAAGATAGATCAATGGAACAGGATAGAAAGCCCAGAGATAAACCCACGGACATATGGTCACCTTATCTTTGATAAAGGAGGCAGGAATGTACAGTGGAGAAAGGACAGTCTTTTCAATAAGTGGTGCTGGGAAAACTGGATAGGGACATGTAAAAGTATGAGATTAGATCACTCCCTAACACCATACACAAAAATATGCTCAAAATGGATTAAAGACCTAAATGTAAGGCCAGAAACTATCAAACTCTTAGAGGAAAACATAGGCAGAACACTCTATGACATAAATCACAGCAAGATCCTTTTTGACCCACTTCCTAGAGAAATGGAAATAAAGACAAAAATAAACACATGGGACCTAATGAAACTTAAAATCTTTTGCACAGCAAAGGAAACCATGAACAAGACCAAAAGACAACTCTCAGAATGGGAGAAAATATTTGCAAATGAAGCAACTGACAAAGGATTAATCTCCAAAATTTATAAGCAGCTCATGCAGCTCAATAACAAAAAAACAAACAACCCAATCCAAAAATGGGCAGAAGACCTAAATAGACATTTCTCCACAGAAGATATACAGACTGCCAACAAACACATGAAAGGATGCTCAACATCTTTACTCATTAGAGAAATGCAAATCAAAACTACAATGAGATATCATCTCACACCAGTCAGAATGGCCATCATCAAAAAATCTAGAAACAATAAATGCTGGAGAGGGTGTGGAAAAAAGGGAACACTCTTGCACTGCTGGTGGGAATGTGAATTGGTACAGCCGCTATGGAGAACGGTATGGAGGTTCCTTAAAAAACTACAAATAGAACTACCATATGACCCAGCAATCCCACTACTGGGCATATACCCTGAGAAAACCATAATTCAAAAAGAGACATGTACCAAAATGTTCATAGCAGCCCTATTTACAATAGCCCGGAGCTGGAAACAACCTAAGTGTCCATCATCGGATGAATGGATAAAGAAGATGTGGCACATATATACAATGGAATATTACTCAGCCATAAAAAGAAATGAAATTGAGCTATTTGTAATGAGGTGGATGGACCTAGAGTCTGTCATACAGAGTGAAGTAAGTCAGAAAGAGAAAGACAAATACTGTATGCTGACACATATATATGGAATTTAAGAAAAAAAAATGTCATGAAGAACATAGGGGTAAGACAGGAATAAAGACACAGACCTACTAGAGAATGGACTTGAGGATATGGGGAGGGGGAAGGGTAAGCTGTGACAAAGTGAAAGAGCGGCATGGACATATATACACTACCAAACGTAAGGTAGATAGCTAGTGGGAAGCAGCCGCATAGCACAGGGAGATCAACTCGGTGCTTTGTGACCGCCTGGAGGGGTGGGGAGGGAGACGCAAAAGGGAGGGGATATGGGAACATATCTATATGTATAACTGATTTAATTTGTTATAAAGCAAAAAAAAAAAAAAAAGAATGAGACTGGGTGGCCAATTTCAGATAGGTACCGTTTTATTATTATTATTGGCCTTTTCATAAAATAAGAAATTGCCAGAAAACTTCAAAGATTTTGTTAATTAAAAGAGATGTATCAAAAACACAACATTAGGTTAATTATGGCACCAGCACCCAATTTTCAGCAGTAGGAATATGGCTCGTTTGGGGGGTTTGCATTATAACATCATGGGTTCAAAAGGGAATCAAAATTAAATTAGTTTTTTAATAGTGCCAACATTCCAAACATCTGATGTAAAAATAAACAGAGAATATATTATGGTTACACATTATTCATTCTGTTTGTAGATACTTCCCTTCCCAATACCATCCCAGACCCAGGGAGCCAATAACACAAAATGTGCCAGGAATTACAAATCACGTCTTGCTCGGTACCTGATTATCTTTCCAAAGTTATCAAGGTTCACTTAAAAACCAACTTGCCACTAGCTGTTACGGAACATGAGAAGATGAGTCAGTAATTTCTTTTTCCCTTGCACGCTCACACCTCGGTATCGGTGCCTCTCTTATTGAACCATTTATTTTGCTGGTCTGTCCCTCTCCTTCTTAATCCTGGCACACAGTCTGATTGTGAGTCCAGAGATGGGAAGATCTTGCCTTATCATGTTATAGTTTGTAAAGAGTAGGTGTGCAATGTAATCAAGTGAATTGAGTTCCGCAAATATTTCTCAGAAGAGTTCTTATTACTTTAAGTCTCTCTTTGTTCTCCTGCATCTCTGCAGAGATTCTTGGTGTAAACTTACAGAAGGAAACAAATATGGACACTGTTTTCATGTAGGTTATATTCTCACTTTGCCAGCAGTAAATTAAAAACTGCTGGATTATGCCATTGGGCCATAATCATAGTCAAACCCACCAGAACTCTGTACAATTTTTTTCGATGAGGACCCCATTAGTGTTTTTGGTGGAATATCACAGGATCAGCACAAACCCCACAGTGCAGAATAAATTGGAGTGATTTCCTAAATCCTTCTGCTGTGGGAGGAACAGGACTACGTGCTAGGGGTGCCTGGAGCTTGAACAATCACATGGGCTGAGATGGTGGTAGGGAGGAATTAAGATAAGAGCTGAAAGATTGGTGACTTTTAAGTTACTTAAGCCAAAGGACAGTATACTTAATAGAGTTAAGCCATTCTTTGAGACTCTTTCCAAAACTCTGATTAAAATAAACAATGACTGTCTTGATCAATAGAACCAAGCTTTCCTTCAGTGCTTATTCAGTACTAAATCCTGCAATCTAGTGGATTCTAGTATTACAGAGATGAAGAACACTTGGATAACTCTGTGGTATCTTCCAGCTCTCTCCACAGTGACCCTGGAGGGTAACATGTTTTAAGTGGCATTGCCACAAGGTGTAAACAAATGGTCTGAAACCCTGCATCACTGCTTGGAAAAATGATTCCTAGGAATGCTGCTAGATTAACAGTGAACTTTGTATGAGTAAGAGATCAACTTTCATGTTAAGCCTCTGAGATAAGGGGGTTTGTTTGTTACTGTACCTTAGCAAGACTCTCTGACTAATACACAATCATTTCATAAAAAATATACTTGCAAACTTTAAAACTGGAAAGAAAATAATCCCAGAATATGTATAGTTCTGAGAATTCAGTAAGTTAAATATAATAAAGATGTCCCTACAGCTCATATTTTCCTCATTTGACTATGGATTCAAAAAACTAATTTAAGACAACATTATTCACTAAAATTAAAATAGAATATAGATAATTTTGCTAAAAGGGGGGCACCAAAGGGCTTGAAGTGGGAGATGGTTGTACCATGATTAGATTTATATTGAGAAAGACCAATCTACAGCCCATTGGAGGTGAGCAGCAGATACCAATGGGAAAAGATGATGCCGAAGATGAGATGTCTCAGAAAAGCCATGGAGGAGATGAATGTTGTGTGTAGAAAGAGAAAATGTGGCTTACTGCCAGGAAGGATCAGCTCTAAATCTGTCAGTGCTGGCGTCTTGGGAATAATTTTAAAAGTATTATTTCCAGAAGGTGCTGGATTTTTTAAAATTGCTAGTTGGTGTGCTACGTACCACATGCTCCGCTGGTCACCTTCTTGAGTCACTGCATTCATCAGGCCCTCTGTCATCATAAGCTCCAACCCTCTCAAAGAGCTACCTAATTGGCTATACATTATGGATCATTCTGACCCAAAAGCTTAATATGAAAGTTCTGTAAGAGGAATATACCCAGAGTCTATGTTTTATCAGTGGTTTATAAATTCTGGCTCTTTTATGTAGGCAATCTATTTTTTTTTTTAATATTTTGAAAGTACACACATAAATATTTAGAGTTCTAATTGCAGAGGTTTTTTTAGTAAATTAAAATTAGTATTCTCCACGTACTAAAGAACTTAGTTTAATGTCTTAGGAGGGTAGCACTTTCTAATTGTTATCAAATAGCAAAGGGCTTATTGGATCTAGACTCTAGATTTTTAAACTCTAGATTTTGGAGCATACTGGGGCTTAAGTGAAAAAAGGTGTGAGTACCAGAGGGCATTGGGGATCCGTATTTAAGTGGACATAACCAGATTGCCTTCCTTACTGATAGTATTTTACCTTTCCAGAGGAGTTCAGAGAAAAGCAAAATGTCTTCCAGTGAACTGGACAGTTTCCCTTGCCATCTCGACAGCCAGAATTTCATACAGGAATGGAGGAATGGATGGGAAATCCTGACTGCCTTATCAGTTCTAGCTTTATTACTTCATTTTAAGCAGGAACAACCAGCATTTTGCCAGTACTGCGATGAGGAAATCTGTAATTCTTAATCTCATTGTGAAAGTTGTTAGAGCAATTTCACCAGTTGGAAATGTGGTTTTAATGCATTCTTGTCTTCTAATTTCTCTTACATACTTTTATATACACTTTGCTCCTGCTAAACTGTTATTCTCTCAGCATGGATGGTCTTCTCCACCTGTACCTCTTTATTTGTGTGTGGGCGTGCCCCCCCCACAATCACACACACAAACACACACACTGTGTATGGCATTCCCCCTCATCACCTTTGCCATTTCATGCTCACTGGCTCATCTTCCAACTGTTAGTACTTGCCTCTCTTTGCCCGAGGGCTTTTCTCTGGCCATGAAGCCTGTTCTGACTTTGCACAGGCAGGCAGAAAGTGCCAGAGAATTAATACCTCCTCTTTCAAGAGCAACCTCAACCTATGGGTGTCAGGAATGATGTACAAAACCACAGCTTCCTCATACTTTGGAGAGAATTAGTCTTAGGTGCTTGTTCAACACTGCTTCCCAGGGCTTCCCATTGGGATGTAGGCTGCCCACGGTGCCAACTGTCTTATTATCTACGCTTTGTTGACTACCCTCCCTTCCTGCCTCACTTCTCTACCTCTCTACTGGTCTCCTCCACCTTACAAATAAACTACTTGCACTTGACCCATATATATCAGGGGCTACTTTTGGGGAACCTCAAACTAGTACACACATGCAGCCTAATTACAACCTCTGCAAGGAAACTTCCTCTGATGGCTCAGGCAGAAAAAACTCTCTTCACAATATTAATTCCCAAAGCCTAGGATTTGTACTGTTCTCTCTGATATTTCATGCACTTTTGCCCATACCAACTTCTCTGCAAGACTGCAAATTACTAAAGGGCATTATCTACACTACTTCCAATGTGTATGCTCTGTAACACCAGCTTCCTTTGGCAAAGAAAAATTAGATAATAACTTGATTTTGAAATATAAATTCTACCCATGCTGCCATGGAAATGCAGTCGACAAAGAATGAGTCATTTCAAATGAATTTTTTATTTTTAGGGGATTCTTTCTAAGACAGTGCATCTTGATTTCTTAAACGGCATTTGACAAGATTGCACAGGGCACACTTATGGGAGATTTAGTTAAATCTGGGAAGGTGGGCTTTCAGTTGTTTGAACATAGAGTGAGTTGAAGAGTATACTGGTATACGGCTCAATGCCAACCCTGAATAAAATTCCTAAGATGTTTCTGATCTCTGACATTGACCTATCAGATATTTTTGTGGGAAAAAATATTTATTTTTCTCACTAGCTAATCTATAGGTTGATTGGGATTTCCTGATATTGGCTGGGCTTGACTAAATGTGGCTCTAAACTGAGGCCTCTTACAGTTTATATCAATAAATAATATAAAGATTTAGTAAGTACATTTATCAGATTTGTAAATTATGAAGACTGGGAGAGAGAGTTAAGCTATTGGTAGAATTATGAGTCAAAATGTCCTCTATAGATTAGAATAAATAACTGAAACCAGCTAGATGTGTTTACGAGAGGCCAAAGTAAAGGTCTGTGTCTGGGATCAAATAATCAAATAATCATTTGTATTGGGGTAGAACAGCCATGCATGACTGACTGTTATTATTACAATAATTACCATTATGCATCCCAGGATTATGCCTCATATACACAGAAGACTCTGTGTTGACCTAAAAAAAATATACACATCTAAGGATACTTACCTGTAAGATGGCGCCTGTACCAACTGCCCAGGAGTCTTTGCTGGCAGATGTTTAGACCATGTATGATATTTTACAGTAGTCAAAGCCAATACCACAGAAACAATGTGCAGTTCTACTTAAGCCACTGGAATCTACAGTTTATTATGCTTCCCAGAACAATCTTTATTTACCGTGTGAGGACAACAAGATGGAAAAGAACTCTAGCTATCCTCACTAAGTAGAATTTAATTTATTCCTGAAGTTTAGTGACCAAAGTAACTGAAAAACTAGAATAGTAAATTTGTGAAGCAATATTAAGTATAAAAGTATTTTTGAATAAATAATTTTAAAAACCTATAGTAATTTTATTAAAATTGTATTTCTTAGAGAAAATTACTCATATTATTATTATTATTATTACGGAGATGACCATCACTCTGTTTTCTCTTTTGGTCCATACAGACTCTACCATATTGTCTCTGGAGCCATTTAAGAAGCCATGATAAGGAAGTGAGGGTCCATAAGAGGGAAACCTTGCAATATGTGTCCAAGCTGAGGGATCTGCGCATTTTCTCAAATAGTCCTAATTAGATGGACTATTTTTATATAAGTAAGTGAACTTGGATGGACTCTTTGTAGCTGCAGTTGGTAGATTCTGGATGGATGTGTAGAAATCACACAAAAAATTACTAACAGTTTAATTTGTCTCAAAACACAGCAAACTACTTTACAAATTAAAGCCCTTTAGACTTCAAAGGGACCTTCCAGTTGATGCTTTTTTTTTTTTTTTTTGCAGATCAGGATACAAATCCAGGCAGGTTAAGAGATATCCAGTTCCTCTTAGGAAATATCAGAGGCAGAGCTAAGAACACAGTTCTTGATTCATTGTCTAATACTTTTCTCCCCACAGTCTAAGCTGACTCCTTTGCCCAGTAGTGGTCCATCTGGCAAGGGTATGAAGTCACCTGTAGCAGGGCTTCTTAAGTTCTGTGGTGAAGGACCATTTTCTCCCTCATACCCCTCATGGACTTTGAAAATATTTTTGGTCTAATTATTTTTACTTTAAATATATTTGTTCCAATATTTTTGTTCTATATCCAGTTAATGAGTACAGTGATCATGCATTTGGACGTCAAGCAGTATCAAATTTCTTAAGGCTTGCTTTCAATTCCTGTACTTCTCTCATGCAGACCAGTAGCACTGGTGTGTGTGTGTGTCTGTGTGTCTGTGTGTTTGTGTGTGTTTAAGTCTTTGCATGTTTGTAAGTTGGATATCATTCTGATACAAGCACAGTGTGTTCTACAGTGGTTGTCTTCTTTAAATTTCTATAGGTATATCTGATGGATTGAGTTTGGGGATAGTCCAAAGAATTTCCCTTTGAAAATGTTTTTAATCCCCTATATGGTAGGTGGTACCTAATATAGTCCCCGATGACCCTCACATCCTGGCATTCAAGCCCTGTTCAGATCCCCAATGCTAGAGTGTGAGCTGGACTTATTAACTCACTTCTAAGGAATAGAATACAACAGAAGTGATGGGATGTCATTTACAAGACTAGATTATAAAAAGGCTCTCTCTCTCTCTCCTATCTTTTTCTCTCCCTCCTCCTCCCTGTCTCCCTCAGATCTTTTTTTTGTGTGTTTGTTTTGTGTGTGTGTGTGTGTGTGGTAAGCGGGCCTCTCACTGCTGTGGCCTCTCCCATTGCGGAGCACAGGCTCCGGATGCTCAGGCTCAGCAGCCATGGCTCACAGGCCCAGCCACTCCGTGACATGTGGTATCTTCCCGGACCAGGGCACGAACCCATGTCCCCTGCATCAGCAGGCAGACTCTCAACCACTGTGCCACCAGGGAAGCCCAGTCCCTCAGATCTTTGCTCTTGGGACAGAAAGATGCCAAGTTGCCAGTAGTCCTAGATATAGACCCACATGAGAAGCAGCTGATGCATCCAGCTAACAGTCAGTGAGGACCTTTTACCAGCACCTGTGTGAGTGAGCTTGGAAGCAGACCTGTGTCAATCAAGCCTTGAGATGACAGCACACCCTGCCAACACCTTAACTGTAGCCTTACGAGAGACCCTGAGTCAGAGGCACCCAGATTAAGTCATGCTCAGATTTCTGACTCAGGGAAACTGTGAGATGATACATATTTGTTGTTTTACGCCACTAGGTGTTCGGGTAATTCATTGTATAGATAACTAATAGACCTTGCTATGAGCATAACCAGGTAAAGCTGTAATCAACATCAACAATTAGCGTAAATAAGTGTATGTTCTCTTTAGCTCCACAGGTGAAATGTAGTAGAGCAAATGTAACGCCCCATCCACTCTGAATGGGCACAGTGGCTACTCTTCAGGAGCGATGTATCCATCCCCTAGGTGCTGGTAGCAATAGATACTGATAGTCATAGCTTTCCTCCTCATTGGAACTTCCTTCAGCTCTAGGGAATTGTGTCTCCTAATATCATACATGATTAATGCAGGGACACAAGGGTCTGGCCTACTTGCCTCAACTGGGACAACTTAGAAGACAGTCCCAGCCCCAGAGCTACCCACAGGGTCAGCGGAGGCCTCTGTTATAACTGCACCATGGGTCGGATTTTCTCTGTGCCCAATCCCCCTTCCTCACAGACCTACCTCCCATCATATTTCTGGTTGAATTCACTGTCCAGGGCATTGCATAATGAAATCTTCCTAAGTAAGTCGATATATTTCTCTCAAAAAGCTCTATGGGTTTATTATCTTTCTAGGATAAAACCCAGTTCCACCTTCCTTATCACTATCCACATGACCCTCACCCCCACCCACGTGCTTGTCACTCAAGCTTATCACGTGTACTGGTTAACTTCACAGAGCTGGGGAAATAAAGTGGACTGGTGGATTTGGTGGCTTCCTGGTTTGCAAGAATCCCTGAGCCACTGGCTGGCTGCAGTTTCATTCTCCAGAGCTGTTCTTATAGTGCTAGTCATATCTGGGCTAGGAGGTCAAGTCGTAACTGAGTCCATGTTTGTACTTCCTGGGCCAAAGAATCCACCACCAAATTGAACATCACAGGCAGGACTGTGTTGGGCTGAGAAAAAGAAAAGCTGTGGACAAGTTGTTCTTTACTCCCTGAGCCTCCTGCTGTTTCCACCAGTTCGTTTCTGCCTGCAACTTAAGCAAAGAGCTTTGTTTTGTTTTCTCAAATAGACTGTGTGAGAGACAATGTGAGATCATCTCTCACTTTTTCAACTGAGAATGAGCATAAAATGGAGGTCGGAAGGGATAAATATCTGTTGAACCATAACCCACTGAATGCTTACAATAGCCTGAGGACTCCTGAAAATTATCTCCATTCAACAAATGAGGAAATGAACGTTGAGAAAATGAGTAACTTGGCTAAGGTCCAATGAACTAGGCACCTCTAAGAAAAATTGCCCAAACCTTGGAGATAATACAAAAGATCACTGCATATTCTTTCAAAATCCTGCAGGAACATTGTCTGATAGGCCCACTCAGGATGATTTAATTCTCTAAGGCAGGGGTTGGCAAACTCTGCTCTACCAGCCAAACCTGACCCATAACATGTTTGTGTAAATAAAGTTTTATTGGAACACAACCCTTTTCATTTGTTTATGTATTGTTTATGACTGTTTTCATGCTACGATGGTGGAGTTGAGTAGTTGCCACAGATAGCCATTTGGCCCACAAGTCTCAAATATTTACTATCTGGCACTTTACAGAAAAAGTTTTTGACCTCTATTTGCATTACTATTCACTAGTAATTAGGGACCACACTTGAAGTTACTTGTTAATCTCAGAGAGCTTTGTGTGATAGAGATGTAAATGATTTGTGTGTTAAAACAAACAAACAAACAAAAACACAACCCAAAACAAACAAACAAAAAACTCCAGATTTTAGTCTTTTTACCTGTGGGACACTAGCTAGTTTTGCATCTAACCTAACAATTTTATTTCAGCATTCTTTCAGTGTCTGTATATATACTCAATCTCTCAAATTCTCTCTGAACCAGCTTTACTACCTTGCTGGTTCCCTCATTAGTAAGTTAAATAAATTTTTGACTCATGCTCTCTATATATTTTATCAACTTAGTATTCTTAAGTTTGTGAAAGTTATACTTCGACATAGGCAGACCTGTGATTTGAAAAAAAAAATTGTCTGATTTTAAAATCCGTTTTCATTCTGCTGCCTCCTCATCTACAGAAATTAAAAATTAGATGTGCTAATAAAAGCTTTCACTGTGATGGTTAAGATGATAGAGCCACAGATCATAAAGATTGTTTCCCATTCACTCAAGTTTGATTCTTTGGCCAAGAGCTCTTATGTAAGTCTAATAAACACATCTTAACAAATAGCTTCATTCAATGGTGATGAAAAAAAAAAAAAAGCAAGTTGCCTTTCAAGCCTCAGCAAGCAAAAATCGATTTGGAAGACAAATTGAATGGCTCAGCTCTTTTTGTTGTTGTTCAATTTTCCTTTCTCAGAACATTACCAGTATCTGCAGTCCTTCCAGTCTCCAGGGTTCACCTGGATGAGATTACATAAAGCCTTTGGGGAAAAACTTCTTGCCAGAAGTTGGCTCTTGTAGGAGTTGCTTGTCATTGAACGATGTAAAGAGTTTGGGAAGCAGCAGGTCAGGTGAGCTTTCTCATAGCCTAGTCTCTACCTTTGACTGGCATCAAGTGAGATTTAATTGTCCTCTTCTGTAAAATCAGGCTTACAACCCTTATGTTGCACACTTGTGAGAAATTGAACAATCTATTCAAATTGCCCAGTGTTTAGTAGATGCTCAGTAGGTGTAACTATCATAGATTCTTCCCTCCCATTTAATTGGGCCCCATCTTGTGTATAAGCTTGCACCATCTTGGTTTATTCCAGAAGACTGTGAGAGCAGATAGATGTTTAGTAGAGGTCTAAAATATTCTTGAACAGAGGACTTGTGTGCAGTCAGTAGTTTTGCCTATTCTGCCAGGAAGGTCTCTTAGGCTGTAGTATTCTCATTCTGTTGATTCTAAGATATCATCCTTGCCTTTGTGTATTGATGCCTAAAATGATCATTTCTATATCTGTGTTCCTGGTGGAGTGAAGTATTATGACAGATCATGAAAACTCTCCCATTCTTGCCTTCCATCCATGGAGTGAATTCTTATGTTCTCTATTGGCAAACACACATCCATGAGATTTGTCATTCCTGACACACAGAATAAAAATGCTTCCAGATCACCTGCAAATCTCAGCACATGCTCACTTATGTTTTCTTCTGACATGGGAAAGTCTCTTAGAAAACCTCTTCTCTCCTTCCTGTGCCATTTTCTTGTATAGTTTATTGACTTTTCAGTTACTGCAAGGACTTCTTTTGTCTACTTTCTGTGGCTCAGAAACCTGACAGCCAACATCATAGGCAGCTATTTATATATGTTTGCTGTCGTCCACTTCAACTTTTCTGTCAAATGTATCATGTAGTGTATAGCCCATTCTGGGGCATGGTCTCTGCACCACTCAACAGGAGACCAACTGTCTCAGAGATTTCTTCCTAGGGTGTGCCTTGAACGCCCTATGAGAGGTGAAACTAGAACGCCCAAAATGCATATTTCTGTTGGGTAGTTGGTTTTACCCTGCAAAGGCTCTCAACCTTTGTTTCCCTAAGGTTTGTAAAATCCATATTCCAAGAAGAATACTTGTGAATTCCTTCTTGAAATTGCTCCTCAATTGAGAAGGGAGTTACATTTTTTTTTGGATTATGTGCCAGTTGTTTAACATGTTATCTCATTTTATCCCTATACAACCTTGTAAGTTATTATTATTGCCACTTTGTGGGTGAAGAAACAGAAACTCAGAGGGGTTAAGGAACTTACCCTGGATTCTGGATCATAGGAGGCAGAGCTGGTGTTCAAATCTAGGCCAAAGTCCATAGCCCATGTTTTAACTTCATTGTAGAGTGTTGCTTTGCAAATTTAAGTGAGCATAAAAAATCACTTGGAGAGCTTGTTAGAATATATATTCCTGCATCCCAATCTGAGAATTCCTGATTCAATATGGCTAGAGTGAACCCTGAGAATTTGTTCCCTAGTATGTTGATGCTATTGGTCTGTGGACCACACTTTGAGAAGCACTGAGCTAAACCATGTTGTTTTAGCAATATTTTCAACAATCTGATAGCTGACCTCCAGGTCTCCTCAGAACTGAACCCTTAAACTTCCATAATGTTAGTCACATTTGATTATAAACTCAGTAGGGTAAATACCTATTATATAACTGTTGTCCAGTCACTTGACATAATGTTAACAGTATTTTAGAGCTTTAAAGGACCTTGGAGATTGTCTTATTCAACCTCTTCATGTTACAGAAGAGCAAGCATAGATTGCTTAAATTTATTGGAGAAATAAAATTTCTGGTTCACTAAAGTTGTCAGGAACACAGTTGATGGTTATTCAGCTCATCCATTTCTGGCCACCTGAATTATGTCATGTCAAAACCAAAGCAGTTTGGGCCAGTTTGTGATTAGAGCCCGCCTTCCTATAGTTTCAGTGAATAGATGTTAGTGACTCCAGCCTTTTCATTCATATACCAAGCAGAGAAGGTATGTGGCCTGGGATGGCAGTTCTTTCAGAAACTGGTCATGGAATCTCTTTGATTGCTGTATGTGGGAAGAGGTAGGTGCATCCATACAAGCTATGGGGAGTTTTATTGTATTTTTCCTGAACCTGGTCCAGAGATCCTGACTCAGCCAGAATTTCCCATCACTGGTTTCTTTAAAGTAACCCTGCCCTAGTGTTTCACTTGCCCCTAGTTCCTCTGTACTTTCTCTTACCTAGAACTTCTAAATTATATAAAAGCAGGTCAAGAAAACCTTATTCATATCCCTTCATTTCTAAATACAGAATAAGAAACTTTTTTTCATGGATGAGCTCATTTTAATGGGGTTTGCTCTTGTTAGTTATGCATCCTAGTGTCAAAAGTTTTCTTCTGGGTGTTTGGGGATTGGAAGCTATACATTAAACTGACATTAAACTGGGAGTAGAAGGAGAGTGAGTCTAGTTAAAGGGTTAATGAGGCTCATTAACAAATGTCAAAACTGGGGAGATCCCTCGCAAGGGAGTATGGATGAGATTTTGTTTTTTGATTGCAGTGATACTCATGGATGAGAAGGACGTTGTACAGAGAAAAGAAACATAATTTTACAGTGGAATGGAAACTTTTCATCCACAGTCAAATTATGATTGTGAGATGATCACTAAGAAATTTTAACAGTGGAAACCTTCAAACAGAACTAAGGGACAAGGGCTTTGGGGTGATAAGGACATATTTTTACTGTATAACTTTTGGGAACTATTTGTATTTTTTATTATATAAATGCATTACTTTTCCCAATGAAAGAAAACCAAACGTTTATTTTCACAATAGTGTAACCACAGTGGCAATAGTGTGTGACAAGGGACTGAACAGTTATCCCCAAAGAGAGATTGTTGGTCACAAATGGAAAGTAAAGTGCCCAGTAGTGATATTCATAGCCCTAAAATCCTTCATAGCATCTTAAATTTTGCCTTATGGGAGCACATTGCTTCCAGGGATATCAGCTACTATGACTGAACTCCAAACATGCACGAGGCTCCAGTTTTAGAAAACATAACACATTCTCATACAAAAAGGTGGTTGAGATAATATCCAGAAATACATGATACTTGCACAGGTCAGAGAAGAGGGGGCTCAAATCTAAGAGGGAGCCTCATAATGATTGTGGAAGCAACATGAAGGAGACAGAGTTTAACAATTTCCCAAAGACTCCGTGGGGTGTCAGAACATGTGGGTGGAGGGAAGTGAGCCCTTGAGGGCGTTGACCCCCACTCAGGATGTGCAAGAATAAGATGATGGCATGGATTCCCCTTTGGCTACATTGGCAAACACCAATTGATAGATTTCTTGGGGCTAAATTTAGAGTTTGTGGGAGGGACTTGAATGTCAGTGAGGAAATTTGCAAGGAACTATGCATATAGTTTGGGTCCGGGGAATGCCACGACCATGGTAATATTTTTATATTGATTATATTTTCTCCTGTTCGAAGAAGAGCTTGGAGGAAAAGCAAGTGGCAACTGGAAGGGGAATTCCTGTCTCCATAGTGGTGATTAGCACATTTACTTGGGGGGTCATCTGGAGAAGATGAAAGGAAAGGGGGGGGTGTTCAAGGCTCCTAGATCCTGACTTAGTAACAGCAGCAATGCTTCGACTTGCCTAGTGTACTGGACTTCTATTTGACACGTCATTTGAGGAAAGCATTGTTCCCCTAAAGGAGGTTTTAAATTCATTGTTTGAGTGTGAGCCCACCAGGGTCTGACCTCGGCTGGAAATAGGGAGCTGGACAGAGAGATGGGTGTGGAGGGCATGGAGGAAACATGAGCACTTGGAAGGAATTTGTGAGTGACTGGACATGCCTACAGGAGAAAGAGCTATAAAATGACTCCAAGGATTTGTGCCATGGTCATTTGGTGACTGTTTTATCTGTGTAGAATTTCTTCAACATTAGAACATCCAGCATAAATGACTTCCAGGAATTTTAGAACCTGAAATGAAGCCTGGAAGAAGCAAGTGGGTGAAAGATGTAATTTGGAAATCTTGAGCAGGGAAGATTGTGAAGACATGGGAAATGGTTTTCAGATGTGTTTTTCAGAGACTGTGAATGAGAAGCTAACAATAATTACAGTAGTTGCAATACATTGAGCACATATGCTCTGCATTATAAATGGTTTATTTTATTTGATCATCAGCACTTTAGGATGTGCATATTACTATCTTGATTTTATAGCTAAGAAACTGTGACACAGAAACATACAAAATAATGTCCAGAACTACAGAGCCATTGATCAGAGGCCTAGGATTCAGACCCACTAGTCTGTCTCCAGAGCATGTATTCTCTCAGAGGGTGGGTGCAAGATTTTAATATGACATGATAAAGTGGCCTAAAAAGATCAAGAACTTGGGCAATGAAGCAGAAGGCAATCAAGGCATTTGGAAACTTTCATAGCAGGGCCATTTGCTATAGCAAGAAATTGGACACAACCTAAGTGTTTATCAGTTAAAGACTGGCAAAATGAAATATGGCTCATACATTCAATGGAGTATTATGCAGTAATAATAAAAAGATGAGGTATGTCTGTATTATTGAACTAGATAGATGTGCTTGGCATATTGATGAGTGAAATAGCAAGTGACAAAACATTTCCTTTTGTATAATACCACTTATGCAAATTATATAGACATTGTCTGTTTAAGCCTAGAAGGGTATCTAGGAAGATGATCTTAAAATATTGAAAATGGTTAACTAGTTAATAGAGTGATGATGAGAGGAATTTGAATGCTTTTTACTTTCTTTTTATTTCTTCCTGTACTGCACGAATTTTCTAAAATCACTACAAATTAGCTGAGTAATAAAAGATAAACAATAGTCTATTTTTGCTTTAAAGCAGAAATAAGAATTGTCACATGCATAAATATTTTAAGGAACATAAAGACTGAAGGGGAAAATGAAATTTGGTTTCACTTCAAATATTGTTTATTCTTCTCCAGTGAGATGGGACCAATCAGCCACTCATTTCCTCTATTCTCCACTTCTTTTTTCTATGAAAAATAACAATAAAATTTAAAACACAGTCTTTGGATAGGATGACCAGAATACAAATGATCTTGGTACCTGTTAAAGGACACTTGTGATGGAATTCATGAGTCAGAGACTACAACCTCCCCCATTCAGAAAATTAAGTGTTCCCATTCAGATCATTCAACTTTCCATGCTGAAACTTCTGTGTGTGTGTGTGTGTATGTATGTGTGTGTGTGTGTGTGTGTGTGTGAATTTGTTCTGCTTTTGGTCACAGGTCATATAAAGACAGGATCGCCCATCACCTTATTATTATCAAATATGTCTTCCTGCCTCAAAAGCGACTTTGCCAGCTCTGTTTATGAAAATAAACCCGCGTACACAGAGCTTTCACACAGTTCACTTCTGAGCCAAATGCTATTTTGTGCTTGCATTCCTATTTAAGTTAGAGCTTAGATGTCTATAGAGCTCATGGATCAATACCATCAGAGAAAATCTTAAAAATCTCCTTCAACTGTGGTGTAAGTCAGAGGATTTATACAAAAATCATATGATATCGTTTATATGTGGAATCTAAAAAAAGGGTACAAATCTGCTTATTTATAAAGCAGAAATAGAGTCACAGATGTAGAAAACAAACTTATGGTTACTGGGGGATAAGGGGGAGGGGGAGGGATAAACTGGGAGTTTGGGATTGGCATATATACAATAATATATATAAAATAGATAACTAATAAGGACCTACTGTATAGCACAGGGAACTCTATTCAATACTCTGTAATGGCCTTTGTGGGAAAAGAACCTCAAAAAGAAAGGATATACGTACATATATAACTGATTCACTTTGCTGTACAGTGAAACTAATGCAACATTGTAAATCAACTATACTCCAGTAAAATATTTTTAAAATTCCAATGTCAACCAAATTGAAAAAAAAAAATAAAGTGTAAGCACCTTTTGCTACATATGCCTTCAAACCCATATACTACCACTGCAAAAAAAAAAAATTGATAACAATTGCAGAACATTAGATGAAAGCCCTTAACGTCTCAAGGAAGTGTCATCATTACAAGGTAAGACCAAACAGCATATTAACAGCACAGATAAAAATCACTTTTAGACTAATGAATCCCCCTTGATTTTACTTTTCTTATTACTGTGTTTTAATCTTAAAAGCTATTATTATCAGTTTGACCGGATTAAATTATTTCATAAGTAACTTTCATGTAAACAGGTTCAAAGGAAGCTAACTTAGTAACCAGCTTTCCAGTTTTAGGAGAAAGGGAGGTCACACCATAGCTGAGGGAGGTAATTTGTCTCAGGAGGGAAAACATTTGAATATTTGAGCCTGATGTTTTTTTAGGCCAAAAAAGTAGAAGGATTTTCAGCAGACCCTAGAGCCATCACTTGTTTTGAACTATGGGGAAGAAGTTCATCTATCAGGTCTGTTATCCTACTTGTCAACTTTCTATATATTTACTGCATATTTCACATGGTATAACTTTACCACTGTTCATAAATAGACCGTGTTGTAGCTCCCTGGAGAGCACACTGTCTTTTTCTTTTACATAACCTCATTCCTGGTGTCTTTTCTCTTCTATTAGGCTTGATGAGCTTTTAGGACATATGAATAGAACTTGTAGGAATGGCAGGGAGGCTGACACGCTTGACTAAGTCATTCAATAATTTCGCTAGCATCACTGACACTGTGAAGTAAGGTCCCTGTTTATACTCACACATTGACCTTTGCTTTCATATTTTTGGTACTCACTTTTACTTAAAGTTGGCTATTCTTGAGCATATTTGGAATACCACTGAAAAAGAGCATGGTATACCTTATGTCTAACTCTTGGTTAATAAAGGACTTTCATGGAATTTGGCATTGAGATTGAACTTACAGAACCAAGTGGCCATAATGAACATAATGTCTCCATGAGGTTACCTGACTAACCTGTGGCCTGTGTTGCTGGATGTGATGTTTCAGGGAAATGGCCTCATGTTCCAAGACTCCCTAGTCTAACACTGGACTTTCTTGGCTTTGGTAATCACAGCTCTTTCTTGGGTGTGGTGATGGTGGTCAGAGACTACTCACCTTCTCAGCCATAGGCTGTGCCACTGTGTCCTCCATATTCTGCTCAATTGCTGGATAGTCTTGAGCATTTCTGTGACTTTCCTGACACCCAGAACGAGTCAATGAGAACTTTCCTATTTCTCTCATGTTATCTACCCTTTTTGTTCCATTCTACTCTGAATGGACAAACACACACTCACATACGTACATTTATAGGCACATGTCCGTTTAATAGATGATGAATTATTTTATCACATTCTGATGTTTGACATTTGCTAATTTTAGGGCCAACATTTTAAGCCACTTCAAATACTTTCTGAGTTATTGTCTAGCAACAACATTAAAGAGAACATTATCGTTTTTGGAGAGATACTGTGAGTCAGGCCTGGAGATATATACTTCGTATACACTATCTTAATTCTTTTTTTTTTTTTGATCTGTGACTTTATTTTTATTTATTTATCATTTATTTTTGGCTGTGCTGGGTCTTACTCGTGGCACATGGGATCTTTGTTGTGGCATGCAGGATATTTAGTTGCAGCATGCAGACTCTTAGTTGCAGCATGCTCTTAGTTGTGGCATGCGGGCTTCTTAGTTGTGGCATGCATGAGGGATCTAGTTCCCCAATCAGAGATGGAACCCAGGCCCCCTGAATTGGGAGCACGGAGCCTTACCCACTGGACCACCAGGGAAGTCCCGTATCTTACTTAATTCTTACATAGGCATTGAACATTAGATGTCAGCGGCTCTATTTTATACAGGTAGTTCAGAAAGGACTTTGTCCCAGAGTACATAGCTAAAGACTGATGGAACCAGGACTGTCTGCCTCCAAAGCCTTGATCATTTGCACCTGACAACAATATAGCCTATCTCCACATTGTTTTTTAAACTTTGAAATTTGAATTCTTGAAAGGATTAGAAGTTGTCAAGAAGGAATGAAGAACTGGTAACCTCTACCATACTCTCTATCATTTGACCCATCATGCTCTCAGACCTTCCTCCATCAGCCTGTACTTTCCTATCTCCAAATCTTCCTCCTTTCTGTCCTCCTTCCCTGCAAAACATCTTTCCCTTCCTCCATCAAGCACCTTCCTTCCATCACTCCCTTCTTTTCTCTTTCCCTCCCTTCCATCTCCTCTCCTTCCTAGCCTCCTCCACTGCTCCCTCCTCCCTCCAGTGCTCCATCTCACCAATTCTTCATCTGACACACATTTAATTTACAGAGGACTTAAAATGTGCCAGGAAGTGTGCTTTATTTATTACATGGATAAACTTATTTAACTATCACAACAACTTTTGCTCTAATACGTGTTTGGAAATTGACCCTCAAAGAGATTAGGTAACAAGCCCAAAACCATACAGTGAGTGAGTGTTAAAGCCAGAATTTGAATCTCAGCAATTTGACTCTTGATCCCTCAATCTGAACACTATGTCTACTTTAAAAAAGGTTTCATTTTACTAGGTAGAAGTAAAGTAAATGCAAATTAAAACAATCAGGTATTGTTTAAACTATGATATTTGACACTGGCAATTGTGCAATGATTCAGAAATCCTTACATTATGGGGAATGCAGCTTGCACAGTATTTCTGGAAAAAAATTTATATCAAGAACATGTTAAAACTCCATATGGCTTGGCCCAGTCTTTCTTCTAGGAATTTATTCTGACAAACCAGTAAAAACATATCCATAAAGATTTGTCTGTAGAAACACTGTTTTGAGCAAGAGAAACAAGAGAAGGCAATGTAAATGTTTAGCAATGAGGTAAATCATTAAATAAAATATAGTAAGTCCAAATCTTGAAATGCATTGTAGTCATTAAAATAATACAGTTTTTAACCTTTTGGCTGTGATATATATATAGCATACTTACCAAAAAGTCCACCAAAACATACAATTTAATAAATTATTGTAAAGAAAATACCTATGTATATTTCATTATGCAGATTATGAAATGGCCAACAATGTGGAAGTCTCTCACTTTCCTGATCACTGCTTCTTCTGACCTTATTATCATCATCCTCTTGCTATCTAAGGATTCAACCCTATGCAAGGTAGCTTAATTGTTCTTGTTATTGAGCCCTAATAAATGGGATCCAGTCTGTAGGTATTCTATTGTGTCTGGCTTCTTTCAGTCACTCTGTTTATCCATTCTACCGATGATGCAATTTGGATTATTTCCAAGTTTCAGGCTATTAAAAACAAAACAAAGCTATATGAATATTCATGAACTTCTGTCCCTGTGTACATAAGTACACAATTTTGTATATGTATTGCTCCCTATACCAATGGCATTACTTGGTCATAGGGCCTATATATCTTCAACTAGAACTCATGCCAACAATGTATTTTCCAAAGTGACTGCAACAATTTATTCTCTTACCAGCAGCGTTTGAAAGTTTCTATTGCTCCATTCTCTCACAAATCTGCATACTGTTATTGAGGATCGATTTAAATCTTTTGGCTCTTAGGTTGTCTTTCTTTTCCTTATTAGTTTATACATGCTCTTTATCTATCCTCAAGACAAGTCATTTTGGCTGTATGTGTTGAAACATCTCCCACATGTTATTTGCCTTTCTACTCTCTTAATGGTGATTTTGGATTAACCACAGTTGTTCATGTACAATTTATCAATCTTTTTTTTTCTTATCTTAAAATTTTTTCCCTTCCTCATTCCTCATTGTCAGGAAAATAATTTCTTGTTTTCTAAAATCTCTATTTTGTTTTTGTTTTTGTTTTGTTTTTTCATTTAGGACTACACTCCAATTTAATATGATTTTTAAGAATAATGTGAAGTAGGGGTTCCAAGTCATTTTTCCCCTGTAATACTCACTTGTCCCATGACCACCATTCTAAAGATACTTCCTTACTACTCTACAGTGCCACCTTTTATAAATCAAGTGTGTTTTCAGTTTTGCATCATTGGCCTATTTACCTATCTCAGTCTTAAACCAAATACTACCCTTAACTCTACTACAAACCCAACCCTAAGACAAACATTAAACCTAGTCCTAACTTTGACTCTAACCCAAATCCCAACACTAATCCTCACCATAAACCTAATATTAGTTCTGGTCCCAACTCTGACACTAAAACTAATGCTAACCCTAATCTTAAATCTAACACTAATCCAATTTAAACCTAATCCAAATAGTAACCCTACATCTAAAAGCTAACCCTTAACTTAAAGATAAGCATAGAGCTATTCCTAACTTCTGGCCTAAACCTAACACTTACCTGAACCCTAAATCTAACCACAAACTTAACTCCAATATTCTGAAATTTTCTTTGTAGTCCTGTATAAGGTCAATTTTTATAAATGCCCCATGTAGATTGAAAGGAATATGTACTTGGCAGTTTTTGGGTGCTGTGTTCCACACATGGCTATTAGGTCAAGTTCATTAAGCAAATTGTTCAAATCTTCCATTTTAATTTTATTAATGTTTGCCTGCTTTTTCTATTGGAGAAAGATGTGTTAAAATGGCCTATGTATGACTTTTATCCCTGCAGTGTTCATTTGTCCTATTTCTGGTAAAAATTTGCTCACTCAACTTTCTATAATTTTCAGCCACTGTGTGTGGGTGTCTGTATGTGTGTGTATGTATGTATGTTTGGAGGTAGGGAAGTGAAGCAGAGGAAGGAAGAGTTTCTCACTCTCTTGAAATCATCACCCACCATGTTAATAAGCTTGGACTAGCCAAATGAATGATGAAATCACATGGAACAAAGCTGAGGTTATCCATCCTAAATGTCCATCAACAGACGAATGGATAAAGAAGGTGTGGTATATATATATACATATATATATATATATATATATATATATATACACACACACACACACACACACACACACATACACACAATGGAATATTACTCAGCCACAAAAAAGAATGAGGTAATGTCATTTGCAGCAACATGGATGGACCCAGAGATTATCATACTAAGCGAAGTAAGTCAGAAAGAGAAAGACAAATACTATATGATATCACTTATATGTGGAATCTAAAATACGACACAAATGAACATATCTATGAAACAGAAACAGACTCACAGACATAGAGAACAGACTGTGGTTGCCAAGGGGGAGGGGGTGGGGGAATGAAAGATTGGGAGTTTGGGATTAGCAGATGCAAATTAGTATATATAGGATTGATAAACAGCAAGGTCCTACTGTATAGCACAAGGAACTATACTCAATATCCTGTGATAAACTGTAATGGAAAAGAATATGAAAAAGAATATATATATGTATAATTGAGTCACTTTGCTATATAGCAAAACTTAACACAACATTGTAAATCCAATATACTTCAATAAAAAAAAAGAGCTGAGGTTATCCATGACTGCCCAGCCACAAAACAATCACCAAACAGTAAGAGAGCCCCACCGTTATTAGCCAGCTTGTTTTCTTGGCCCATATCTGAGTGCACATGCATGAGGAAGCCCAGGTGAGGTCAGCCCAAACTGACAATCAACCCAATCATGAGCAATGATAAATGCTTATTGTTTTTAGTCACAGAATTTTGGGATGGTTTGTGATGCAGCATTGCTAACTCCTGTATCATTCATACCCCAACATAAAATACCACATTCCTGGTATTTTAAATAGAATTCACACATTTCATGGATGGGTGGGTTCCTCACAAATGTATTTACATTTTCAAATCTTCCTGCCTAACAGTGTCCATCAATGGGTGGGCTTTCTTCAATTTCACTGTGAAAATTTAAAGTTATTTGGTCACCCACTTCAGAAAACAACCACCCAATCTAAGTCACTGTTACCATACTCGAACTTCTATTCAAAGTCCTAACTTTGAAAAATTCTATCTCATGGTGGAGGGGTTGAAGGCTATTTCCTACAGATCTCAAAATTCTTAAAGAACACAATTTCACATCTCAGCTTTCACTTGTATCACATTCTGATATTACATATGTTTTCTGGAGATAAATCTCTCCTTTTAAGCTCACGCAATACCCCCACAAATCAGGAGCCATGTGCTTTATTGTGTGGTAGTAATATTTTAAAATATGTATTCATAAAAAATACTAAGAAAAAGAAGAAAAGGAAACTCAGTTAAATATTTAATGTCACTTCTAACAGTTGTTTCCATTTCTTGGAAAAACTCCTAGTATAATAAATGAAGCAAACATTTCCATCATAAGTACACTTATTATTTCCACATGGTGTATGTATAACTAGTATGTGCAATTAGGTTTGCTTTCAAATTAGAAATGCTCTAAATCTCACACAGAGTCATTTCTCTTTCATCAGGGGGCCCTGCCAGCCAGGATTTTCTCACGGAAACTGGGGAGACCCAAAGCAACTCTACAACTGTGCTCCATGGAGAATAAAGGTCAGGTCTTTGGTACTTTAATAGCTTCTTTTATTTTTTTTAAAACCATGAAGGAATGTGTGTGTTTCAGATTCACTGGGTTTCTATATCCTTGCCCGTCCATCTTTCTTTCTAAGTTGTCTTAGTCCTTGATGGGTACCTCTCTTGTCCCTGTAGTGTTTACCCACCTAGAACCTATTTGTGCAAGTTGCCATGGGTAGACTGTCACACGATAAATGGCATTGTTTCATGTCCCTGCTCCCCAGTGAGCAAGCAGATCTAACGATCATCACTCTGTAGCCACACTCTGGAGGTCAGGAACACTAGCTTCAAATTACACAAGCAGTCCTTTGAACACTTGCTTTGTGACCATGGAGTTACTCAACTTAATTTGTTTTAATCTGCAAAGGAGGTAATAATGCCTGCGTGACAAAATCGTTCTGAAAATAAAAAATAATATTTTTAAACTACTGGTAGAACCTAGTAAAAAGTCATTGCTTTTATTAGCAATAGTAGTGTTAGCATAGGAAAACCATATTTTTACAGTAAAATATCAAAAAGATATAAATTGCCTAGGCCACCCTTTGAAATCTGTTACTTTACTAAGTTGGCTAACTCTGCAGCCAGGGAAAGAAAGTGCAATGTAGAGGTAACAATACACCCGAGGTTCTGGGATAAATTTACCATGGTAGAAACTCTCTCTTTTAACAACTTTGCCAAACTTCTCACTAGAGATGCCCATCCTCCTCATCATTTCTTTTCACCTTCTATTTATTCTGGAGACACATGCTTCCATTGCTCCACTTAACCTGCAGACATTATAAACTGTCACCCAAATTGCCAAGCACAATAGATGTGTTCTATTTTTTACCTAAACTCTCCATATTTGACAGCTGACCACTACTAATTTTTCACTACTTTAACCATCTTTAAGTGTACAGTTTAGTGACATTAAGTACATTTACATTGTTGTGCAATCATCACCACTATTTATCTCTGGAACTTTTTTCATCTCACAAAACTGAAACTGTACCTAAATAATAAACCCTCTTTTGCCCCTCTATCAAGTCACTGACAACTACCATTCTAATTTCTGTCTCTGTGAATTTGACTACTCTTGGTACCTCACATAACTAGAATCATGTAGTATCTGTCCTTTTGTGATTAGCTAATTTAACTTAGCCTAATGTCTTCAAGTTTCATTCATGTTGTAGCATGTGTCAGAATCTCATTCCTCTTTAAGACTAAATAGTATTCCACTGTATGTATATACCACATTTGATTTTTCCACTTATCTGTTGAGGATGCTTGAGTTCTTTCTACCTTTTGGCTATTATGAACAAGGCTACTATGAACATGGGTCTACTAATGTCTGTTTAACTTCCTGCTTATAATTCTTTTGAGTACATACTTAGTAGTGGAACTGCAGGATCATGTGATAATTCTATTTTCAATGTTTTTGAGAAACTGTTATACAGTTTTCAGTAGCAGCTGCAGCATCTTACACTCCCACTGGAAGTACACAAGTATTCAAATTTATCTACATCCTTGCCAACACTTATTATGTTTGTTAATGACAGTCATTCTAAGGGGTGTGAAGTACTATCTCATTGTGGTTTTTATTTTCATTTCCTTAGTGATTAGAGATGTTAAGCATATTTTCATGCAACTGTCTGCCATTAGTATGTCTTCTTTGGAGAAATGTCTATTCAAGTTCTCCTCTTTTTAAATTATTAGTTTTTTTGTTGTTGTTGTTGAGCTGTAGGAATTTTTTATGTATTCTGAGTGTTAAACCCCTATAAGGTATATGATCTGTAAATATTTTCTCCCATTCTGTGGGTTGCCCTTTTACTCTGTTGATAGTTTCTTTTGATGCACAAAACTTTAATTTCGATACAGTCTAATTAGTTAATTAATTAATTAATTTATTTTTGCTGCCTGTGCTTTTGGTGTCATATCCAAGAAATCATTGTCAAATCCAATGTCATCAAAACTTCCCCCTATGTTTCCTTCAAAGAGTCTTACAGTTTTAGTCCTTACTTAGACTTTAGTCCTTATTTAGATCTTTGATCCTTTTCGAGTTGTTTTCTGTATATGGTGTAAGGTAAGGATCCAACTTCATTTTTTGAATGTTTTGTTGAAAAGACTGTCCTAACTCATTGAATGGTCTTGACATTTTTGTTGAAGATCTTTTGACCATATATGTAAGGGTTTATTTCTGTCTTGCTATATCCATTTTTGAAGGTGGGATATTGAAGTCTTCTGTTATTATTTTACAGCTGTCTATTTCTCCCTTCAATTCTATCAATGTTAGCTTCATGTATTTTGGAACAATGATGTTTGCTGCATATATATTTTCAATCTTCTTAAATTTGTTAAGGCTTCTTTTGTACCCTAACATATTATCTACCCTGGAGAATGTTCCATATGTATTTGAGAAGAAGTTGTATTCTGCTACTGTTGAATGGAATGCTCTGTATATGTCTGTTAGGTCAATTTGTTCTAAAGTATAATTCAATTTCAATGTTTCTTTAATGATTTTCTGTCTGGATTACCTATCCATTGTTGAAACTGGGATATTAAAGTCCCCTACTGTTATTGTATTATTGTCTATTTCTTCCTTCAGATATGCTAGTATTTGCTTAATATATTTAGGTGCTCTCACCCTGGGTACTGTTGTTACATACTCTTGATGAATTATCATTATATAATGACCTACTTTGTCTCTTGTTACAGTTTTTGACTTAAAGTCTATTTTGTCTGATATAACTATAACACCCCTGCTCCCTTTGGCTTGTATGAAATATCTTTTTCAATACCTTCACTTTTAACCTATGTGAATTCTTAAAGCTGAGTGAATCTCTTGTAGGTAACACATAATTGGATCTTGTTGTTTTACCTATTTAGCCATTTTATGCCTCTTGTTTGGAGAATTTAATCCCTTCACATTTAAAGTAATTATGGGACGTAAGGACTTGCTAATGTCATCTTGTTTTCTGGCTATTTTGTAGTTCTTTTGTTACTTTCTTCTTCTCTCACTGTCTTCCTTTGTGAACTGCTGACTTTCTGTAGTGGTATGCTTTGATTCACTTCTCTTTATCTTCTGTGTATATTTTGTAAGTTTTTGCTTTATGGTTACCATGAGGCTTACATAAAACATATTTATAACAGTGTATTTTTAGCTGATAACAACTTAACTTCAAACAAATACCAAAACTTTAACCTTATACTGCCCCTCCCCACATTTTATGTTTTTGATGCCAAAATTTATACCTTTTTATATTATATATCCATTAATAAATTACTGTTACTATAGTTAGGCTTTATACTTCTGTCTTTTAGCCTTTATACTACAGTTAAGTAACTAACACACCACCATATCACAATATTAGAGTATTATGAATTTGACTATCTACTCATCTTTACCAGTGCATTTTATATGTTCATATGGTTTTATGTTACCAATTAGTATCCTTTTATTTCAGCTTGAATAACTCCTTTCAGCATTTCTTGTAAGGCAAGACAAGTGGTAATGAACTTTTGTTCACCTGGGAAAGTCTTTATCTCACCTTCATTTCTGAAGGACAAATTTGCTGAATAAAGTATTCTTGGTTGGCTCTTTTATTCTATGAGTACTTTGAACATGTAATCCCACTCTCTCCTGGACTGGACTGCAAGATTTCTGCTGATAAATCCACTGATAGCCTATGGGAGTTTCCTTTTATGTAAGCAATTTTTTTTCTCTTGCTGTTCTTAAGATTTTCTCTTTGTCTCTGATTTTAGACAGTTTCATTATAATGTATGCTGTAGAAGATCCTTTTCGGTTGAATCTTTTGGGGGACTTATGAGCCTTATGAACTTGGATTTGCAAATCTTTCCCCAGATTTAGGAAGTTCTCAGCCATCATTTCTTGAAATAAGCTTTCTGCCCCTTTCTCCTTCTCTTCTGTTCTGAGACTCCAATAATTGTAGATTGTTTCTCTTTTTTTTTTTTTTTTTTTTTTTTTTGCGGTACGTGGGCCCTTCACTGCTGTGGTATCTCCCGCTGTGGAGCACAGGCTCCGGACGTGCAGGCCCAGCATCCATGGCTCACGGGCACAACCGCCCCGTGGCATATGGGATCCTCCCAGACCGGGGCACAAACCCGTGTCCCCTGCATCTGCAGGCGGACTCTCAAACACTGTGCCACCAGGGAAGCCCCTGTTTCTCTTTATGTTAGCTCATAATTCACAGAGGCTTTCTTCACTCTGTTTCATTATTTTTTTTCCTGGACTAGGAAATGACAGGTCAAATAAAAATAGCTTAATATGACAAATATCCATCTATTCAATGATTAGCTTCATTATATTGATGGATATTGCTCAAGTCTGAAATCCTGGAGTCACTCTTTACCCCTGTCTTTCCCATACTTGAAATCTAATCCAGCAAAGACCCTTATTGGCTTTACATAAAAAATAGATTCAAAATGTAGTCAATTTTGTCCACTACCATTTCTACCACTCTGATCCAAGCCACAGTCATCTCTCGTCTAGATTATTCAAACAGTGTCTTAGGTGATTGACTTGCTTTCATTCTTGTCTATTCTCAACACAGTGGCCAGAGTGGATTTTTTAAAACATTAGCCAGATGATGTCACTCTCTGTTCAAAACCCTCCAATGGATTCATGTTTTACTTGGAGCAAAAGTGAAAGGCCTTAACTTGTTCTGACCACTCTCCTCCTATAATTATCCCTCTGAACACACCTCTTACCACCCTCCCTCTTACTCTTCCCACCCCTATCACATTGGCCTCCTTTTTGTTCTTGGGAAAAAACAGAAACATCTCCTGCCTTAGGGCCTTGGTACTGACTGTTCATTCAGCAAACAATGCTTTTCTGCAGATATCTTTACAACTAACTCTCTCCCTTTCTTCATGCTTCTGCCCCAAATTTGCTGCTCAATGAGACCTACTATTTAAAATTGCAATCTGTGCCTTCCCAGACCTCCTTCCCATCACACCCTTAGTCATGGTTTTCCTTTTATTCATAACACCCTATTCTAACATCCTATGTCAAAACTACCCAATGTGTGGTCCTCGGACTAGCAATGTCAGCATCATCTGGGAACTTGTTAGAAATGCAAATTCTCAGGGTCCACTCTAGACCTGCTGAATCAGAATTACCAGGGTGGAGCACAGGGATCTATGTTTTCATAAGCCATCTAGATTCTTATGTATGGTAAAGTCTGAGAAGTATTGTTTTATGTTCCTAGCTTACTTATCACATTTATTATTCACTGCCTCTCCTGATAGAATGTAAGCTCCATAAAGGCAGTGTTTCCTGGGTATTTCATTCACTACGTTTTTGTGCATTTAGAACAGATCTGACACATAAGAGGTACTCAATAAATAGTTGTCAAAGGAACAAAATCTGTAGTACTTAATTTGAGAGAAAATACTTTACTGTTAATTTTTTTTTTTTTTTTTTTTTTTGTGGTGCACGGGCCTCTCACTGTTGTGGCCTCTCCCATTGCGGAGCACAGGCTCCGGACACACAGGCTCAGCAGCCATGGATCATGGGCCCAGCCGCTCCGTGGCATGTGGGATCTTCCCGGACCGGGTCACGAACTCGTGTCCCCTGCATCGGCAGGTGGACTCTTAACCACTGCGCCACCAGGGAAGCCCTACTGTTAATATTTTTAAAGTCAGGTTTTGAGTATAATTTACATAGAGTAAAATTCATTCTTTTTAGGGAGCAATTCTGAGTTTGACAAATGCTTATATTTGTATAACCACCACAATTAAGACATGGAACAGTCCATCACCCCCAAATATTCCCTTATGCCCCCTTGTAATCAAATAGTACTCACCCCCCACACACAGCTCCTGGGAATTACTGATTTTTTTGGTTTCTACAATTTTCCCTTTTTTGAAATGTCATATAGATAAAATCACATAGTACGTAGCTTTGTGGCTCTAGCTTTTCTCACTTATCACCTGGCATCTGTGATTCTCCATGTTGTTGTGTGTATTAATAATTTCTTCCTTTTTATTGTTGTGTAGTCTTCCATTATAGGGATATAATACAATTTGATTAAATATTCACAAATTGAATAACATTTGAGTTGTTCCAGTTTTTAGTGATTGTGAATAAAGGCACTATAAACATTTATATAGATGTGTTTGTGTGAACATACAGTTATATTTCTCTTCAGTAAAGGCCTAGAGGTTGGATTGTTTGTCATGATAAATATATGTTTAACTTTGTAAAAAAACACCCAACTGCCTTCCACTTTGCATTCCCACCAGCAATGTGTGAGAATCTCAATTGCTGTGGATTCTTCCCAGCATCTGGCATTGTCAGTTTGATGACAATAATGATGATAACATTAGCTATTCTAACAAGTATTTAGTAGTATCTTTTTGTGGCTTTAATTTGCATTTCTCTAGTGGCTAATGATGCTGAGCACGTTTTTGTGGTTTAAGAGACATCTATTTACTAAGATGTGTGCTGAGATCTTTTGCCCATTTTTAAAAATTAGGTGGTTTTTGTTTTTTAATTTTTAACTTTGGAGATTTTGCTGTTATTGTTTCTGGCTATAAGTATCTTATCAGGTATGTGGTATGCAAATATTTTATCCTAGTCTGTGGCCTATTTTTTCCATTTCCTTAAGAGTATCTTTTTCTTGTTGTTATTGGTTGCTCTGGGTCTTAGTTGCGGCAGGCATGCTCCTTAGTTGTGACATGTGTGCTCCTTTGTTGTGGCTGGCGGGCTCCTTAGTTGTGGCTCACTGTCTCCTTGGTTGCAGCACATGAGCTCCTTTGTTGAGGCTCACCAGCTCTTTAGTTGTGGCATGCAAACTCTTAGTTGTGGCATGCATGTGGGATCTAGTTCCATGACCAGGGACCGAACATGGGGCCCCTGCATTGGGAGTGCAGAGTCTTAACCACTGTGCAACCAGGGAAGTCCCCTTAAGAGTGTCTTTTGAAGAGCAGAAGTTTTTAATTTGAATTAAATCCAATTTATTATTTACTCTTTTCTGGATTGTGCTTTTGTGTAACATCTAAGAAATCTTCTAACTCAAAGTCAGAGAAAGTCTTTTTCTATGCTTTCTTCTAGAATTTCATAGTTTTAGGTTCTAAACTTAGATCAAGATCTATTTTAGGTTAATTTCATAATATGATGTTTGTTTTTGCACATAGATGGATATTCAATTATTCCCTAATAATTTCCTGAAAATACTGTTAATATTTTGAAACTCAGATGTTATATGTGATTTCTAAAGGTTTAAATAGACTTAACAGTCCTATAAAACAAAATTGTTTATTTGATTGGCATACTAATAAAATATAGCATGACTCTATGTCCCAGTGTTAAATGAGGACCTGATAAAACTTCGAGAGATGAGTAGGAGACTTTTAAGAAAAGATCAAATTCAGGGGAACAATTCATGAAGAATTACAAAATTGAAATTCTCAGAAGTTAAACCTGAGAATTTTAGAAAGAAAGCATTTTAGTAGTAAAGGCATTTGGTGACAAGTAAAAGAATATGACTCTTTTTAACTCAAGTAGGAAAAATATATACTGTAATGTCTTCTCAGGAAAGACAGGAACCCCAGAAAGTAAACTTATTAAGGGGAGCAAGTCTAGCCAAAGCCCACCTCCAGGAAAGGCCACTTATACCATCACTGCTTTGTACCATCACCTCTGGATAGCACCTCTGCACTACTGCCCCAATGCCCCAGTCACTACTGCCCTATATACTTGCCCCTCTGCTGCTAAGCCCCCCAACCTCAGATGCTTCCTGCAACATCACTAGACTTCTCACATCACACCCTCTCTGCCATGCTGTCATAATGGCTTTCTGAGCCTGTACCTTTCCACCACACCCTCAAGATCCCCACTAGGAGTCAGTCTCCACTGACCACCCTTCAGTCCCCAAACACAGTCTCCAGCAGACATAGGTGATGGAAAGGAATATCCATATACCATTGTCATTCATAGACATGGCATTCCTCCTGAACATAAAAGATGTGTGGGTGATGCAAAACCAAAGCCAGAAATGTCCACCATGATCATTTTGGCAAATGGCTTAATTTTACAAGTAGGGAAATTGTGTTAAAAAATCCCTTTGTGATGCTACAAAAAGACAAATCTTACCTGAAATAACGTTAAATAGCTAAAGTGTAGCCATTGGGCCCGATTCCCATCAAGTATAACTTTGGCGAGAGGCTGGTCTGGTGCTTTAACCGAAGTATTTCCAGTTGATCAAACTGGCATCCAGACAGATCTGTTTTGCCTGGCAACCGGTGAGGTACTGGGAGGGACTAGAGACCAACTTTTTGAGAAGAGCTCTATGAAAACACCCCCTGAGATGTAATACTCTTGCTGTGTCTATAAAAAATTGTTCTGGGTTTGGTTAGCTAGAAGCATGCACACATGTCTACTGGTGAGCAAAACCACCCTACTTCCTGGGTAATTGTGGTCTTTGGCCAAAGTCTGAGGAAAAAATAAAATCCCCCAATAGAGCACTTTCTTGCCAATTGCATATAGCTATGAAAGGGGAATACAAAACTGTGTCTGGGGTTATAGCAGCTATTGTATGATTTAGTTTTTCCATAGGACTTTAACTCTGGGCTGTGTGTCTCATTAATTCTAATTTTTTTCCATTTTTGGATGTGGCAGTTGATGCTGAAAGCTTCTCTGTTTCTGCAGACAAGATTAGGCATTGCAATGTCTTAGATATTGACCTTGCTATGCTAAAGACTAGATATCTTTGCCTCGAGGTGATTTTTTTTCTTGGGAGGGATCTTAAACTATAGAAGCATTCAGCTTCAAATATCAAGGAAGAAATGCATTTCAAGAGAGCCAGAATTCTACCTTCAGGAAAGCAGATTTTATTCACATTTTGAATATGAGGTAGCTGAGGTCCAGAAAAGTTAAATATCTTGGCCAATATCCCCACTAAGGTAAGTGACGGAAGATGGTTCTTTAAACCTGGTACAATACATGTATACAATACAACATGGCTTATATCAGTCAGAATATGCTAGGTTATACTGCAGTAACAAATAGCCTCAAATCTCAGTGGTTTACATAAATGAAGATTTTCTATTTCTTGCCCATGCTATCTTACTCAGTCAGTAGACTGTAGATTTGTTCTATGTATCTGTATTCCCAGACCCAGGCAGATTGAGACACACCTGTCTAGATCATTGCTAGTTGTATTGAAGAAGGAAAATAAATCACAGAAAGACAAATATTGCCTCTTCGTGCCTCTACTGGGAAAAAACACACATCACTTCTGCCCATTTCATGGCTAAACTGACATACATAGTCAAGCTTGACATCAATGAGGTGGGAAGCATATAAATCCATCCCAGAGATGAGCAACACATTTTGGAAAATAGTATAATCTGCCAACTTGGTTTTTGAAGTGCGGTCTATAGACAACAAATCAACATCACCCAGGACCTTATGTGAAATGCATTTTGCCATACCTTGACCCAAACCTGCCTATCAGAATCTGCATTTTAACAAGATCCTCAGGTGATTCATATGCCATTAGAGAAGCACTGGTCTAAACCAATGCTCAGATGCTACTGTTACACATCCAAAAACATTTGTACTTCTTGTTTTGCTAATTTCTTACCCTACTTCCTTCTCTAATATTTTTCATGAATTGATAGGAAGACTGGGATGCAGAAGAGGATGCAGCTTCATCTATAAACTTACTTTAAGCACTTTATTTAAAGTTTGGGATGGACTATGCATGCTCCTTTTCTTAGGATAACCAAAAGATAAAAGATCCAAGGCATCTGGGTGGCTACACAGATCTATCACCTGAGTGGTAAACCCCAAGCTCTACAAACTCTATGGAGTATGCCCAGTGTGGGTTTTGCTAGAGAAATTTGTCTAGGTCTCTGTTTATTTCAGCAAAAATGTACCAACTTCAAAGTGACTGCTCTAACACCAATGATATGCAAAGAAAAAATAAGAGGACATTCACAGATCTCCAAGCTTTGTGTTCTATTCTTTTGCTACACCTAAATCACTGGTAAAAGCAAAGGCCAGATTTACAGCTTTGGGGAATTCTCTGAAAATATGCATATGACTACTGGCAAGGATTGTTGAATGAACAACAGTTCTTTTTGAGCAAAAGGTCCTGGAGAGCAGCAGGAATTATTGTAAACACTCGGTTCTAAAATTTAGTCTCTCACTAAGGAGCCCGCAGAAGACCAGTAGTAAACTGGTCACTTAGGAGGCCCATCACCCCTTCATTTTATTCTGTTGATGGTGGAGGGGCCCCAAGAAAAGATGAAAGAGTATGGTTTTGGTATCCAGAAAACAGGAATTCTGGCCTTGACTCTACCGTTGGCTAGCCACATGACCTTGAGCAAATGACTCACTTTTTTGGGCCCAGGACTGCAAGAACCTACATGTTCCTAAAGGCTCTGTTACTGGCACATACCTACTGAATTTCAAGAATTCTTCATTTTCTCTCAGTTTTATCAATTTGGCTTCTGTTTAAGATCTCCTTCGAACAAAATATTCTGCAGCTCATCAAAAACAAGTTATCCATGGTACCTTCTCATTTTAGCAGTGTAAAACTCCATGATTTCCCATCAGCATGAAGGATGTTGCAGTGATGGTTAAGATGAGGAAGTTTTCATCTGCTATACTTAATGGGAGACAATGTAAGTCAGCTTAACAATCAATAGTATTGTTTAATTCCAAAGTGTGAAGACTTACTTTTTGCAGATATTTAGCTTCTATAGAAAGTGAGACCAGCATGAGAATCAAGCAACTATGTAAATAACATAAATGATATTTAAAGTATGGGCTTTAGGCTGAGTCTTAGCTTTGATGTTCACTAAATAGTGACCCTGGCTAATCCCATTATGTCTTTATTCCCAATTTCATATCATATATGATGTAAATATAATAGTGCCTAAATTGTAAGGCATACTAACTGAACTGTATGTATTAATTATCAGCTTTCTATGTAAAAGGACCTTGATATTTTCAGTCAAAAGATCTCAGTTTTGTACTTGATTGCTCAAATTCACTGGTTGTGAGAACTTGGCCAAGTATGTTAACTCTAGTAAGTTCTATTGTTATACATTCACACACATGCACTGACACACACACACATATATATAATGTACATATATATATATATATATATATATATGAAGGATGATAATGACATTTTCCAACAAAAGAAGGTATATGAAAGTGCTTTGAAAAACACAAAATTTTATAAAGATGAAAGTATTTATATAATTATCAATATCTAGTTTGCATTAGTCACCCATGGATAACTTGTATAGAAGAAGAAGGAAGAAGAAATAGATAAATTTAGATTCTGAAACAATCCAACTAAGCCTTGAAATGATTATGGATTTCATGCCTCTGGTAGGTTGTTACAGTAATAACCCCGATGAATCATGCCTGCCTGGGTCCATGCCCTTGTGTAGTCCCTTCTCATTTTAACTCTGGGATTGACTGTGTGACTTGTTTTGACCAATGGGGCTGCAGTGAACATGATGCAGGGGTAACTTTGCATTTGAGGCTTGCAGTCTTAGGATTCTACCGCCATGTAAAGAAGCCCAGATTGGCTACTAGAGACATATAGCCCAGCCAGCAGCCAGCATCGACCACCCACCAGACCTGTGAGTCGGGCCCACTTAGACTGCAGCCCTTAGACTACCAGGCAACTGCAGCTGCAAGACTGACTCCAGATGAGACCAGCAGAAGAACTGCCCAGCAGAGCTCAGCCCTAATTGCCAACCTACAAAATCTTGAATAAACTTGTGGTTGTTTTAAGTCACTAAGTTTTGGTATGATCTATTATGCAGCAATTGATAAATGATACACAGGCAGAAAAAAATAAAAGAAATTCAAAAAATTTCGCCTACATAGTCTTCAACCTTCTGAGCATGGTTAAGTTTACGACTGAGTGACTAGGGGTTTTCACCTGTTTTCAATGGATAAGAACCTAAGCCAAGTTGAAGCAGCTCTACATCTAGAGTAGCACAAAGTGGGCATCAATACAAAATTCAGTGATTCTCATTCCTCTTTCCTTATTCTTGTAATGGGTTTCATGTTTGTAAAATATTTACATGCACTGTTCTATTTGATACCCACAATATCTCTATAAAGTCAACTCTCTAATTTCCTCCCTTACAATGAAAACAAAATGAAGCCATGGAGAACTCTTGTGGCTTGCACAAGATAGCAGGGTTGATAAAGTTGAGAAAAATTTAAAATTATGTTCCCCAATACATTATTCATTTCATGCCTACTCAGTTAACCTATTTGGTGAGTCTTTACTGAGGTTGAAAAAGGAAGAAAATAGAAATAAATTGATCTACTGGTGGGTCACAGGTATGAAGGCCAACCCCAAAACCATAACAAGAAGACCATGAGTCATATTATATACTTTATTCAACTTTCAATCATATGAATCCATATTTCCTGAGGGGTATCTACAAATAGCTTCATTTATTTTCTCCATATCTTAAAATCACAGCATGTGGATAATTTGTTGAAAATTGGAATTCATATTATTTACATTACTACATCGTCTGTTACATGAAGATCTCAACTTTGAAATCCACTTTTCTAGACAAGAGAGAATGGTTGGAAAATAAGTTGAGGTCTTTGCTTTCAGAGAGTCTGGAAGTCCTTTTCAGGAGCTCTAAAATATGAGCAGCTTTAAACACTGAGTGAACAAACTGGTGTTTAAGTATCTCTGAAACATGTGTATACCAAATGTTTTCACCATTTGCAGCATAAAAAATATTAAAGTGGGTGTCAGAAGACTTGGAGTAACCCTGATTGTGACCCTTACTCATCACTTACCCTCTTTGAGCCTCAGTTGCTCCATGTATAAAGTGAATATTGACTACCATGTGTCATGGAGTAATGTATGTGTAATGTATCCAGCAGAGGACCTGTCTCATAAAAGGCTCCCAATAGACAGCAACTACTTGTATTATTACTACCCACCTTGTAAGGTAGGCACAACAGATATTAAATTTCTCACCTGTCCAGAATGGGCAATAATGTTGAACAGAGTTAAGGGTTCTTTTTATTTTTGCACAGGAAATTAGTGTCCTAAGTCAAGGCTGGAGTCCTATTCTCTCGTCATCTATCTCTAACCATACCCTTGCCAAATCACTTGGTAGCAGTCATGTTATGGTAAAAGGCAGAAATAAGACACAATTAATACAATATTTACATATTTAATATTTATGGAGCACTTACTCTGTGCAAAGCATTGTGCTGGGAGGTGTGGAGGCTATACAGATAACTTAGACAGTATTGCACAGTGGGCAAGCACATGGCCTTTAGACTGGGCTTCCAATCTCTCCCTCTCACCAGATATCTGAATTTGAAAAAATGAATTAATTCTCAAGCCTTGATTTCCTCATATTTAAAAAGGGGTAATTGTATATGTTCTCATCACAACTCTCTGAGGTAGAATATGACAAAGTGTGTAAAATCATAGCAAGACTCACAAATCACACTGGTTAATATTATCTTTTATGCTTTCTATTTATTCTGATCTCAAAGAGCTTATAGTCTGGTAGGGGATATAAGACATTAACATTAAATATATAAAGAAAAAAGAAATGAATGTCCACGGACAAAACAGGTGAAATATTATGGAGCTTGAGTGGGAGGACTTCTAGCTATGGGTATCTAACAAGATTGTCTGGAGGGAATATCATTTGAGCTGGGCCCTATAATACAGATGGATTTGATGGATTAAGCACATATGGTGACTTTAATAGACTTTTTTTGGTAAAGAATTATGTTTCATATCGGGCCTCAGTTAGGTCTTCAAGAGTTCTATACAGTAATATTTGTAAATAAGGAGATGCTTTGTAATTGAGTGAATGGATATATTAGGAAGCCAATAAATTGTTCACGGTTTTGTAAAAAAAAAAAAAAAGTATAAAAATTGGAAAACAAATCTCAGTTGTCCTCTTGTGTTCTGTTTTCCGACCCAATTTTTCACTGAGTGTTGACTCCAAAGAAGTATCTGTTAGCACAAAGAGTAATAGGTTCTATTTTTGCTTATAAGAATATTGCAGGATCTTAAGAGATCATAAAATCTTCATGAAGACACATGCTTGGAATTAGGCTCTGCCCTCTATCACTGTGGAACCAAACATGCTATAAGTAAAGGGTGAGATTTTCCTGACTTTGCCCAATATAATTCCTTTGGTTCCAGGAACCAACAGGGTAGGGCTTGGATTGCCGTTCACTCTCCAGCAAAGCCCCTGCTAACAAGTGAAACGAAATTGCTTTTCTCCTCTCCATGCATCTGGGTCCCTCTGTGCAGGCCAAATAGATTAGCTTCTAATATCGCAAAACAGATGTTTGCTGTTGGAATTGTTGTGCATGTGCAACATGTTCCACAAGTTGGTGGGAATATTCTGGGCTCCAGGGTGTGTAGAGACATCATTCTGGGTGGGGTGTTCCAAACAGTCAGTGTGGGTGAGAGAGGGATGCTGGCAAGGATTTGCTCTCCATAGCGCTTCCCTCAGTAGGAGAGCTCCATGGAGGAAAGTGTGCCAGGTGGCTCCATGAGTCGAGATCTGGTCAGGAAAAACCAAAGCCACGCCAGCTATTTTAACACAAAGTATTTAATGTAGGAAATTGAGTGGGTGGGAAAAGGCAAAACAGGAAAACACGCGTGACAGAGTAACTGCTGGGAGAGTTTTCACCCTAGGGCTGGGGGAAGGAAGACAAGAAACTGGCCATATTAAAATGTAGAAAGCTTGCAAAAAAAATGTCCATCAAAGCTGCGACCCAGACCCCTGAGATGGGAGTGCTTCCTGACTGAAGCTGACACGTCAGAAACACAAACAAGTGACCCAGTAGAGCTGGTTCAGAACAGCAGCTGGCTGATGTGAGCTGGTACTCTGAGTGCATGGAAAATGGAAACTGGAACCAACTGACTGTCTTGAATTTGCATGCCTGGCCATACTCCAGACCCACTGACTCAAAATCTTAGAGTGGGCAGCCCACGCATGTGTATGTGTGTGTGTGTATATATATATATATATATATATATATATATATATATATATATATATATATATATATATATATATTTATAAATATATATATATATAACATCTTTATTGGAGTATAATTGCTTTACAATAGTGTGTTAGTTTCTGCTTTATAACAAAGTGAATCAGCTATACATATACATATATCCCCTCCCTCCCACCTTCCCTATCCCACCCCTCTAGGCGGTCACAAAGCACCGAACTGATCTCCCTGTGCTATGTGGCTGCTTCCCACTAGCTATCTATTTTACGTTTGGTAGTGTATATAAGTCCATGCCACTCTCTCACTTTGTCACAGCTTACCCTTCCCCATCCCCGTGTCCTCAAGTCCATTCTCTACATCCGTGTCTTTATTCCTGTCCTGACCCTAGGTTCTTCAGAACCATTTTTTTTTTAGATTCCATATATATGTGTTAGCATATGGTATTTATTTTTCTCTTTCTGACATACTTCACTCTGTATGACAGTCTTTAGCTGTTTTGACCTTTCCAGTAATGAGTGGTGTAGATATTTGAGCTGTCACTAGCCATAACTTTTCTCAGTAGATATCAGTCAATTGCTAGTTCTGTCTGGATGACGTTTCCAACACGTTATTTCCAGTGCTTGCATCAACCTGGTGAATTAGCCAGCGGGTAACTAATTATTCATCCATGCAATGCCTATTATATGCCAAAAAATATACTAGGAGAAAACATCCAACTTAGATAAAAACCAACATAGACTTGGCCCCTATGTAGTTTTCATCTATTAGGAATTAGCTATTTACAAATAAACACATTCATCAATATGTAAATCTAGGTACATCTTATGAAGAAGAATAGTATGTTATAAAAGAGTATTATGTGGATTGGCTGCAAAAATAGCTCTAATTATTCTACTCATTGTAAGCACACAACTTGCAACATGACTTTGGAGCTCCTGTCAATAAAAATGAAGTCAGCTCAGTCCTCCAGGTGTTGGTGCTCTGTGGGGTTGGAACCTTGTTGCTTATTGGCCTGTGTGCGGATATGGCCTCAAACAACTATATCCAACAAGCAACCCAGAGCTATGGGGCCTACCCCACCTGGCCTGGGCAGGGCTATTCCCAGCAGAGCCACCAACCCTGTGGTCAGCAGAGTTACAGTGGTTACAGCCAGTCAACAGTCACTGCAGGCTATGGCCAGAGCAGCTATGGTGGGTCTTATGGACAGACTCAGAACACAGGCAGTTCCCCAGGGATATGGCTCCACTGGTGGCTGTGGCAGTAGCCAAAGTTCTCAATCATCTCATGGGCAAGAGTTCTCATACCCTGGCTATCTCCAGCAACTGGCTCCTAGCAGCACCTTAGGAAGTTATGGTAGCAGTTCTTGGAGCAGTGGTTATGGGTGGTCCCAGAGCAGGGGATGTGGCCAGCCATCTAGCTATGGTGGACAGCAGCAAAGCTGTAATCCCCCTCAGGGCTGTGGACAGCAGAACCAGTGCAACAGTGGCAGTGCAGGGGGTGGTGGTGGCAACTATAGCCAAGACCGGTCCTCTGTGAGTGGTAGTACTGGTAGCGGTGGTTATGGCAATCAGGACCAGAGTGGTGGTGGCAGCTACAAAATTAAAAATAAATAAATAAATAATAGTAGGGCTTCCCTGGTGGCGCAGTGGTTGAGAGTCCACCTGCCGATGCAGGGGACACGGGTTCATGCCCCGCTCCGGGAGGATCCCACATGCCGTGGAGCGGCCAGGCCCGTGAGCCATGGCCGCTGAGCCTGCGCGTCCGGAGCCTGTGCTCCGTAGCGGGAGAGGCCACAGCAGTGAGAGGCCAGTGTACTGCAAAAAAAAAAAAAAAAAACATAGATGAAGACAATTTCCTGACCCGTTTGAATCTGAGCTAACCTCTGTGACTTTCTTTAGCCCACAGAATGCTGTAGGAGTGGCACTGCATACATTCTAAGTATAGGTCTCACTCCTGGAAATACCTATTACCACGTGAACAGCTCAGGCTATTGTGCTGGAGGAGAAGTGAGCATGTGAGCTGGGATGGTTTGTCTTTTGTGGGTGAGAGATTTCATGGGGCAGAGATGGACTGTCTTGGCTGAAGCCATTCCAAGTCAGACCCCTGAGCAGCAGATCGCAAAATGTACCCAACCATCCATAGAACTGCCAATGGAATCCAAATGCCAATCTGATGCATCGTGAGCTAGAAAAGTGTATTGTTTTTAAGTCATTGGGTTTTAGATTGGTTTGTTACATGATAAAAGGAATTGATAAAAGTGATATATGTAGGGAAAGATCTGTGCTTCAAAATTAAGTATCCTGGGCTTCCCTGGTGGCGCAGTGGTTGAGAATCTGCCTGCTAATGCAGGGGACACGGGTTCGAGCCCTGGTCTGGGAAGATCCCACATGCCGCGGAGCAACTAGCCCCGTGAGCCACAATTACTGAGCCTGCGCGTCTGGAGCCTGTGCTCCGCAATGAGAGGCCGCGATAGTGAGAGGCCCACGCACCGCGATGAGGAGTGACCCCCACTTGCCGCAACTAGAGAAAGCCCTCACACAGAAACGAAGAGCCAACACAGCAATAAATCAATAAATAAAATTTAAAAAAAAAAAGATCTTGAAGCAAAGGGCCAAAGGAAATTTAAAAAAAAAAAAATTAAGTATCCTTCTGAATTATCTGATTCTGATTCTATGTGGAAGGGGTGCCTCTAGGCCTTTCATTGTTTTGAATTATTTCACAACTCTATATACTGTACAGAACTGATGGCAATGAAAATGATTTTTATCTATAAACTTGCAGATAAATTGTATATGTGTAGAATTCATATATAGGGAATCACGCAGTATATGTTTCCTTCATTTATCATAACATTTTTGAGATTCATCCATGTTGTAGCATGTATCAATACTTCAGTACTTTTTTATGGCTAAATAATATTCTATTGTATTGATAATACCACATTTTGTTTATCCATTTATCAATTAATAGATTTGGGTTTTTTCCACTTTTTGGCTATTATGAATAATGCTGTTATCAACACGAGTGTATAAAATTTTGTGTGGACATATGTTTTAATTTATCTTGGGCATATACTTAGGAGTGGAAATGCTAGATCAGAGGGTAAATGTATGTCTGGCATTTAAAGGAACTACCAAACTATTTTCCTGTGTACCTGCACCATTTGACATTCCCACAGTAATATATGGGTGTTCCAATTTTCCACATCCATGCCAACACTTGTGATTGTCTATTTTTTTATTATAGGCAATTCGATGGGTATGAAGAACTATCTTGCTGTGGTTTTGATTTGCTTCTTACTAACGACTACAGTCAGCTCTCTGTATCTGGGGGTACTGTCTGCTTCCATGGATTCACTCAATTTTGGATTAAAAAAATTTTTTTTAATGCAAAACTTGAATTTGTCTCATGCCAGCAACTATTTATATAGTGTTTACATTGATATTTACAGCTATTTACACAGCATTTGTCAGTACGTTGTATTGAGTTTTATAAGTAATTTGGAGATGATTTAAAGTTTATGGAAGGATGTTCATAGAATATATGTAAATAATATAAGGGACTTGAACATCTTCAGATTTTGGTATCTGCGGGGGGTCCTGGAACCAATCACCTCTGGATACCTAGGGACAACTGTAATGATACTGAGCATCCTTTGATGTACTTATTTGTATAGCTTTATAGACGAAGTGTCTATTCAAATCCTTTGTCTGTTTTATAATTGGATTGTTTGTCTTTTTATTATTTAGTTGTAAGTATTTATATATTCTGGATACAAGTCCCAAATCAGTTACATGATTTCAAATATGTTCTTTCAGACTATAGATCATCTTTTCATTTTCTTGATTGTGTAGTTGGAAGGACGAAGACTTTAATTTTGATGAAATCATATTTATCTTATTTTTGTCAATTGTGCTTTTAGTGTCATATATAAGAAGCCATTGCCTAACCTGAGCTTACCAAGATGTGTTATCCTAACAGTTTTATAGTTTTAGCTCAGTTAACTGTATGACCCACTTGAGATATTTTTGTGTATGATGTGAGCTAAGGGTTCAAATGCCTTCTTTTATATGTAGATATCCAGTTACCCAACACCATTTGTTGAGAAGACTATTATTAATTGACTAGAAATGTTAGAGTTTATCTCAGGATTCTCAAGTCTACTTCATTGATCCGTATGTCTACCCTTATGCTAGTACCACAATATTTTGATTACTGTAAGTCTGTAGTAAGATTTGAAGTTGGAACGTGTCTTCCAACTTTCTTTTTTCTTTTTCAAGATTGTTTTGTCTATTCTGGGTCCCTTGCATTTTCATATGAATTTTAGGATTTGTTTGTCAATTTTAGCAAAAAAAGCCAACTGAAATATTGATAGTGATTGTGTTAAATCTGTCAATAGATATGAGGATTGAACCAAGTTCTGAGTTCTACCTGTTTTTATCATCAGAAATGAGTTAAGTAAGGCCTTTAACATGTACTCATTTAAAATGTTTATACAAGTTATAATCTTGTGTCTTCTTGAAAATAATTTTTAACAACAGACATGAAATTTGGACCATTACAGGGCTCAGTCCTAGCCTCTCAGCATTCCTTACTCTGCACTTTTTCCTAAGCAATGTCATTCATACCTACGGCTTCAATTAGCCTCAATCTATACATCAGTGCCTTCCAGATTATTTTTTCTCTGTCTAAAACCTCATTGTCTAAGCTCCAGACGAAGTCCTAATTTTACCTGCCTACTCAACTTCTCTACTTACATGTCTCAAAGGCACTTCTAGCTCAACAGGATTGAGCTTGAATCCATTCCTTCAGCTCCCTGGCCTAGGTCCTGTTCTACCATTGATCTCTATGTCATTAAAAGAGAACATCTTTTATTAGGTTGCACAAGCCAGATACCTAGAAATCACAGTTTACCTCCCCTCCTCTCTGCTTCCTCTCCTACCAAATTCACCTTAGAAATCAGTCTAGCTACTGATATGCCTTCCCAATATAAGCTACCATTATGTCTTTCCTAAAGCAGGCGATAGTCTTCTAACTGGTTTTCTTATGTCCACTGTGGCCACTTTTGTTCTGTTCTCCTCATTATAGGCATATTTCAAAAATCAAGTCTGATCATGTCAGATGCATCAAAGTGCAGTAGCACAGCTTATGGAGTACCATGTGCTTATTAGTTAGTTTCAGCTTTAACTCTAGTGATAGTCAATCAGCTTCATTAAAAATGCACAATCCAAGGAAAATCAGTTGGCATTAATCAGAGAGTGCTACACTGCAGGGGCAGCTGCCATAAGCCCATTTCTCACCACTATCTTAATCATAGCTTTTCTAATTAGTATCCTGAATGTATACTGAATTAGTATACTGAATGTGAGAAATATTGGTGAAAATGAGCAGTTTGTTGACAAGCATCAGGAATTCTGGAAATGGACAGAATTAAAGGCTACACATATTTTAGAGACATTCTAAATCCTGCATAAATAGGGAATTAGAATCCAGTAAGTGAAAATGCCTTGTACCCATAGAGGGTTCTGTTCCTAGGTGATGCTATGACCAGCTATTGGTTTTGGAGGATAATTGGTTACCTGAGCCCAAAAACAAAAGGACAGAATCTCTGGAATATAGTGCTGACCTTAAGTGAACTGCCAAGCAAAGATTGGCCAGGGCACCCAGAAAGATGGAGCTGTAACATTGTCAAATTTATAGAAAGGTTATATGAAGTGTTTTTGCTAAATTAATGTCCATATGTGTGGTGGACTTTGGTTTGAGATTTGATTTTATTATTACTTGGCAGTGAATTTGTGGGTAAGTAACTAACTCTCACTTACCTCAAACTCTTTTTAGTGGCTGCCATGATCTACCCAAAGAACCTAAAGTAGGGCATATTTAATTTAGTTTGGTTAATAACCTTTGGTTTCTTTTAAAGAAATTCACAGTTATCTTTACCAGATTGCATTAGACATTCCTGTCTTAGAATATTAATTCAATAGTGTAGGGGGTCCAGACATGATAATTATTAGGATGATAATTATAATTTGGTAAGCAATTGACATTTGTACAAAGCTATGTACGTCACAAAGCACTTAGTTCCCATACATGTTATCCCACACAAGAAAGAGAGCTGAAATCATTAATAATGGACATGTTTATTCTCCCCACAGTACACAGGGTTCTAGTGTTGAAAAGGCAGGACATGGATGTCAGGTAGCAGAGGTGCAAGGATGAGCAAGGCCAAGTGTACAGTGCTTTTCAAACCTCTGCTGGTGTCATATTTGCTAACATCTCATTGGCCAAAGCAAGTCTCATAGTTGAGTCAAGAGTCAGAGTGAGAGGGAGCTAGAAAGTCCTATCTGCTGGCTGGGGGATTCCAGGGTAACCTCACAGCCGTAGGAAGGTATGGTCCCAAGATGGAAACCAGGGGGAGGAGAAATACTGGGAGTGGCACCCAAACCAGATCATGAAGTGGGCAAGAAGTAACCTCTTACTATACTAAGTCTCTGAGATCTCATTTTTTATTATTGTGGTTGTTTGTGGTTTATTTGTTTGTAAACCCAGTCTAGCCAAGCCTATTTTGACATGTACAGAAATCATAACATTCCTCTCTTGTATTTTTCTTCTAGGTTGCTTCATGGTATATTTTTTGGTCTCTAATTGTGTGTGTTTGCTTAGAGTTATACTTTTGTGCAGTAAATCCATATCTTGTAGTAAAAAAATCTTAAGATTCACAATCAGAAAACGTGTGCTTGAATCGTAGGCCTACTACTTAATAAGCTATATGATGTAAGTTATTGAGTTTTTCTAAGAAATTTCTTCTAGAAAGTTGAGGCAATAACACAGATTTCGTGTGGTTATTATGAGGCCTTGAAAAGCATATGTGGTAACAGCTATGAATTTTCTCTTAGATTATAAAGTATGCAGATACTAATTGTTATTAGTATTCATTTGGAGCTTGTAAAATCAAATGAGAGATAAACACTGAGTTGTTATAATTCTGGAGACACATCCCTTGTATTTTCCCAGTTCAAGCTCACTGGACTTGAACAGCAATTTTGTATCCAGGATTGTGGGTTCTTTGGGTTCACAGACAGAGGGGAAATCCCTGCATTAAGTGCTCATCCCCTACAAGCAAAGTCCAAAGGTCTCCTTCATGAAGTTTACAGGTTCTTTCATACTGAGGCTCCTTTTCTACATTAACCCAGCCACCCCATCACCAGCTTGTCTGTATCTCTGCCATATGGAAGCTCCAGGCCTGTGTCTCTGCACAACTTCCCCAAGGACTGGAATCTTCCCACTTCTTTGCCAGGCACCTCCTTATGCCAGGAAGGCCAACTTCTCCTTAACATCAAAGTCTGGCTTCCAACCTTGCTTTGTTGAGGAAGCCTCTGCTGTCTCTTCTCCCACAGGGTTAGTCATTCTCTTCCTGGGCTGGAATAGGGCCTTATACATTCTTCTTACAATACTTCATTTATTTTGTTTACATGTCTGTTTCCCCAGCAAGATGCTGAGCTCTTCGGAACATGTCTGTGTTATTCATCTCCACCCTTAGCACCTAGTCTGGTGCCTGGAACGTTAACAAAGGCATTTGGGTCAACAGAGAAATTTTTCTGAGCTTTCTATCCTGTATTCGGAGAACTAGTAGATTAGATTTACTGAAAATAACCTCTCTCTTCTTTGAGGGGTTTGATGAACATTTGAAATTATAGGTTAACTATAATATTAAAAACTACATCTCCCTCAGTATATCTTCCCCCTCTGGATTGGTGGAGAGTCTGAGCAGTAAGCCAGTGGTCCTATTCAGGCATCTAAACCACCTGGGAGAACTTGATAAAAACACAGAGCTGAAATCCCTACCTTAGACCTTAAGAATTACAATCTTTGGAGGAGAAGCCCAGGTATCCGTATTTCCAGAAACTTCCGCCAGTGATTCTGATGCATGTCAATTTTGAGAACAATTGCGTTAGGCCAATCTGACTTATAAATTGCTGGTCCCAGTTGCTTCAAATGTTCCTTGTTGTCAAAAGGAGCAGAAACAAAAGTGCCCATTCAGAGCCGGGCGTCCTCTCCCCACCTGGCCACAGGTGCCCCGGCTCTCCCTGGAGAGTTACTGTCGCCTTTCTTATCGTTCGGCGGCCTTTGATCAGGAGCTTCTTCATTGTGGCTCATTCTCCACTTCAAAGCTGGGAAACCTGATCAGTTCCTCTCTCCTCCCTGCACCCAGAGCCCAGCCGTCCCCACAGGTGGGCTGGTCACTCAGAAAGTCTGGGCAGAGAGCCTCAGCATTCGACTGCAGGCCAGAGGCCAGGCTTTTGTGTGGCACTCCTGTCTGATCCTCCCCCTACACAATTGGTGCCAAAGAGAAACCAGCAGAGGAAATGCAAACTCGTTCTAAGCTCCCCGTGGGTGTGAAATAACCACATTTAGGGTGTAGTTTTAGGAACAGTTTTGCAGCATTCCATCTTCTAATCCCTGAGGCAAGTCTACCTGAGTTAAACAGCAAAGGTTCTTGGTGCTTCCAGAATAAATTGCCTTTTACCTGAGCCACTAAAATTAGCTCCCAAGTGAAACTTTACATAAGGGAAGATTATAGATGATCTGGCCCTGGAAATACAGGAGCAGTGTTCAGTATCTTTAGTAAATTACTTAATATCTGAAGAGTGGCAGGTGCTAGTGTAAGATGCTGCTTTAAAGGCAGATTATCAAGTCACTGCCCCCAACCCCCTCCCAAAATAATCAAGGGATGAACCAAACCTCACTTTTAAATGAATACAAATAAATCATAAGGCTATTAGAGAAAGAGCTTTATTAAGATATAACTCAAGACTTCCGGGTAAGATGGCGGAAGAGTAAGACGCGGAGATCACCTTCCTCCCCACGGATACACCAGAAATACAGCTACACGTGGAACAACTCCTACAGAACACCTACTGAACGCTGGCAGAAGACCCCAGACCTCCCAAAAGGCAAGAAACTCCCCACATACCTGGGTAGGGCAAAGCGGAGAGATTCCCGCACAGAGGATCGGTGCCGAGCGGCACTCACCAGCCCGAGAGGCTTGTCTGCTCGCCCGCCGGGGCACGCAGTGCTGGAAGCTGAGGCTTGGGCTTCGGTCAGAGCGCAGGGAGAGGACTGGGGCTGGTGGCGAGAACTCAGCCTGAAGGGGGCTAATGTGCCACAGCTAGCCGGGAGGGAGTCCGGGAAAACTCTAGAGGTGCCGAAGAGGCAAGAGACTTTTTCTTCCCTCTTGGTTTCCTGGTGCGCGAGGAGAGGGGATTAAGAGCGCTGCTTAAAGGGGCTCCACGGACGGGCGCGAGTCGCGACTGAAAGCGCGGAGCCCAGTGACAGGCGTGGGACGCTGGGGCTGCTGCTGCCGCCGCCAAGAAGCCTGTGTGCGAGCGCAGGTCACTGCCCACACCGCCCTTCCGGGAGCCTGTGCAGCCCGCCACTGCCGGAGTCCCGGGATCCAGGGGCGGCTTCCCTGGGAGAACGCACGGTGCGCCTCGGGCTGGTGCAACGTCACGCCGACCTCTGCCGCTGCAGGCTCGCCCCGCACTCCGTGCCCCTCCCTCCCTCCTGGCCTGAGTGAGCCAGAGTCCCCGAAGAGGCTGCTCCTTTAACCCTGTCCTATCTGAGCGAAGAACAGACGCCCTCCGGCGACCTACACGCAGAGGCGGGGCCAAATCCAAAGCTGAGACCTAGGAGCTGTGAGAACAAAGAAGAGAAAGGGAAACCTCTCCCAGCAGCCTCAGAAGCAGCGGATTAAAGCTCCACAATCAACTTGATGTACCCTGCATCTGTGGAATACATGAATAGACAACACATCATCCCAAATTGAGGAGCCAGGAGTCAGTGCTGTGCCTCTGAGGTGGGAGAGCCAACTTCAGGACACTGGTCCACAAGAGACCTCCCAGCTCCACATAATATCAAACGGCGAAAATCTTCCAGAGATCTCCATCTCAACACCAGCACCCAGCTTCACTCAACGACCAGCAGGCTACAGTGCTGGACACCCTAAGCCAAACAACTAGCAAGACAGGAACACAACGCCACCCATTAGCAGAGAGGTGGCCTAAAATCATAAAAAGGCCACAGACACCCCAAAACACACCACCAGACGTGGACCTGCCCACCAGAAAGACAAGATCCAGCCTCATCCACCAGAACACAGGCACTAGTCCCCTCCACCAGGAAGCCTACACAACCCACTAAACCAACCTTAGCCACTGGGGACAGACACCAAAAACAACAGGAACTACGAACCTGCAGCCTGCAAAAAGGAGACCCCAAACACAGTAACATAAGCAAAATGAGAAGACAGAAAAACACACAGCAGGAGAAGGAGCAAGATAAAAACCCACCAGACCTAACAAATGAAGAGGTAATAGGCACTCTACCTGAAAAAGAATTCAGAATAATGATGGTAAAGATGATCCAAGATTCTATTTCCCAGATCCAAAATCTCGGAAATAGAATAGACAAAATGCAAGAAACAGTTAACAAGGACCTAGAAGAACTAAAGATGAATCAAGCATCGATTAAAAACACAATACATGAAATAAAAAATACTCTAGATGGGATCAATAGCAGAATAACTGAGGCAGAAGAACGGATAAGTGAGGTGGAAGATAAAATAGTGGAAATAACTGCTGCAGAGCAAAATAAAGAAAAAAGAATGAAAAGAACAGAGGACAGTCTCAGAGACCTCTGGGACAACATTAAACGCACCAACATTCGAATTATAGGGGTTCCAGAAGAAGAAGAGGAAAAGAAAGGGACTGAGAAAATATTTGAAGAGATTATAGTTGAAAACTTCCCTAATATGGGAAAGGAAATAGTTAATCAAGTTCAGGAGGCACAGAGAGTCCCATACAGAATAAATCCAAGGAGAAATACGCCAAGACACATATTAATCAAACTGTCAAAAATTAAACACAAAGAAATCATATTAAAAGCAGCAAGGCAAAAACAACAAATAACACACAAGGGAATCCCCATCAGGATAACAGCTGATCTCTCAGCAGAAACTCTACAAGCCAGAAGGGAGTGGCAGGACATACTTAAAGTGATGAAGGAGAAAAACCTGCAACCAAGATTACTCTACCCAGCAAGGATCTCATTCAGATTTGATGGAGAAATTAAAACGTTTACAGACAAGCAAAAGCTGAGAGAGTTCAGCACCACCAAACCAGCTTTACAACAAATGCTAAAGGAACTTCTCTAGGCAAGAAACACAACAGAAGGAAAAGACCTACAATAATGAACCCAAAACAATTAAGAAAATGGGAATAGGAACATACATATCGATAATTACCTTAAATGTAAATGGACTAAATGCTCCCACCAAAAGACACAGAGTGGCTGAATGGATACAAAAACAAGACCCATCTATATGCTGTCTACAAGAGACCCACTTCAGACCTAGAGACACATACAGACTGAAAGTAAGGGGATGGAAAAAGATATTCCATGCAAATGGAAACCAAAAGAAAGCTGGAGTAGCAATTCTCATATCAGACAAAATAGACTTTAAAATAAGGACTACTAGAAGAGACAAAGAAGGACACTACATAATGATCAAGGGATCGATCCAAGAAGAAGATATAACAATTGTAAATATTTATGCACCCAACATAGGAGCACCTCAATACATAAGGCAAATACTAACAGCCATAAAAGGAGAAATCGACAGTAACACACTCATAGTAGGGGACTTTAACACCCCACTTTCACCAATGGACAGATCATCCAAAATGAAAATAAATAAGGAAACACAAGCTTTAAATGATACATTAAACAAGATGGACTTAATTGATATTTATAGGACATTCCATCCAAAAACAACAGAATACACATTTTTCTCAAGTGCTCATGGAACATTCTCCAGGATAGATCATATCTTGGGTCACAAATCAAGCCTTGGTAAATTTAAGAAAATTGAAATTGTATCAAGTATCTTTTCCGACCACAATGCTATGAGACTAGATATCAATTACAGGAAAAGAGCTGTAAAAAATACAAACACATGGAGGCTAAACAATACACTACTTAATAACGAAGTGATCACTGAAGAAATCAAAGAGGAAATTAAAAAATACCTAGAAACAAATGACAATGGAGACACGACGACCCAAAACCTATGGGATGCAGCAAAAGCAGTTCTAAGAGGGAAGTTTATAGCAATACAATCCCACCTTAAGAAACAGGAAACATCTCGAATAAACAACGTAACCTTGCACCTAAAGCAATTAGAGAAAGAAGAACAAAAACATCCCAAAGTTAGCAGAAGGAAAGAAATCATAAAAATCAGATCAGAAATAAATGAAAAAGAAATGAAGGAAACGATAGCAAAGATCAATAAAACTAAAAGCTGGTTCTTTGAGAAGATAAACAAAATTGATAAACCATTAGCCAGACTCATCAAGAAAAAAAGGGAGAAGACTCAAATCAATAGAATTAGAAATGAAAAAGGAGAAGTAACAACTGACACTACAGAAATAAAAAAGATCATGAGAGATTACTATAAGCAACTCTATGCCAATAAAATGGACAACCTGGAAGAAATGGACAAATTCTTAGAAATGCACAACCTGCCGAGACTGAATCAGGAAGAAATAGAAAATATGAACAGACCAATCACAAGCACTGAAATTGAAACTGTGATAAAAAATCTTCCAACAAACAAAAGCCCAGGACCAGATGGCTTCACAGGCGAATTCTATCAAGCATTTAGAGAAGAGCTAACACCTGTCCTTCTGAAACTCTTCCAAAATATAGCAGAGGGAGGAACACTCCCAAACTCATTCTACGAGGCCACCATCACCTTGATACCAAAACCAGGCAAGGATGTCACAAAGAAAGAAAACTACAGGCCAATATCACTGATGAACATAGATGCAAAAATCCTCAACAAAATCCTAGCAAACAGAATCCAACAGCACATTAAAAGGATCATACACCATGATCAAGTGGGGTTTATTCCAGGAATGCAAGGATTCTTCAATATACGCAAATCAATCAACGTGATACACCATATTAACAAACTGAAGGAGAAAAACCATATGATCATCTCAATCGATGCAGAGAAAGCTTTCGACAAAATTCAACACCCATTTATGATAAAAACCCTGCAGAAAGTAGGCATAGAGGGAACTTTCCTCAACATAATAAAGGCCATATATGACAAACCCACAGCCAGCATCGTCCTCAATGGTGAAAAACTGCAACCATTTCCACTAAGATCAGGAACAAGACAAGGCTGCCCACTCTCACCACTCTTATTCAACCTAGTTTTGGAAGTTTTAGCCACAGCAATCAGAGAAGAAAAGGAAATAAAAGGAATCCAAATCGGAAAAGAAGAAGTAAAGCTGTCACTGTTTGCAGATGACATGATATTATACATAGAGAATCCTAAAGATGCTACCAGAAAACTACTAGAGTTAATCAATGAATTTGGTAAAGTTGCAGGATACAAAATTAATGCACAGAAATCTCTGGCATTCCTATATACTGATGATGAAAAATCTGAAAGAGAAATCAAGGAAACACTCCCATTTACCATTGCAACAAAAAGAATAAAATATCTAGGAATAAACCTACCTAAGGAGACAAAAGACCTGTATGCAGAAAATTATAAGACACTGATGAAAGAAATTAAAGATGATACAAATAGATGGAGAGATGTACCATGTTCTTGGATTGGAAGAATCAACATTGTGAAAATGACTCTACTACCCAAAGCAATCTACAGGTTCAATGCAATCCCTATCAAACTACCACTGGCATTTTTCACAGAACTAGAACAAAAAATTTCACAATTTGTATGGAAACACAAAAGACCCCGAATAGCCAAAGCAATCTTGAGAACGAAAAATGGAGCTGGAGGAATCAGGCTCCCTGACTTCAGACTATACTACAAAGCTACAGTAATCAAGACAGTATGGTACTGGCACAAAAACAGAAAGATAGATCAATGGAACAGGATAGAAAGCCCAGAGTTAAACCCACGGACATATGGTCACCTTATCTTTGATAAAGGAGGCAGGAATGTACAGTGGAGAAAGGACAGTCTCTTCAATAAGTGGTGCTGGGAAAACTGGATAGGGATATGTAAAAGTATGAGATTAGATCATTCCCTAACACCATACACAAAAATAAGCTCAAAATGGATTAAAGACCTAAATGTAAGGCCAGACACTATCAAACTCTTAGAGGAAAACATAGGCAGAACCCTCTATGACATAAATCACAGCAAGATCCTTTTTGACCCACCTCCTAGAGAAATGGAAATAAAGACAAAAATAAACACATGGGACCTAATGAAACTTAAAAGCTTTTGCACAGCAAAGGAAACCATAAACAAGACCAAAAGACAACCCTCAGAATGGGAGAAAATATTTGCAAATGAAGCAACTGACAAAGGATTAATCTCCAAAATTTATAAGCAGCTCATGCAGCTCAATAACAAAAAAACAAACAACCCAATCCAAAAATGGGCAGAAGACCTAAATAGACATTTCTCCACAGAAGATATACAGACTGCCAACAAACACATGAAAGGATGCTCAACATCTTTACTCATTAGAGAAATGCAAATCAAAACTACAATGAGATATCATCTCACACCAGTCAGAATGGCCATCATCAAAAAATCTAGAAACAATAAATGCTGGAGAGGGTGTGGAAAAAAGGGAACACTCTTGCACTGCTGGTGGGAATGTGAATTGGTACAGCCGCTATGGAGAACGGTATGGAGGTTCCTTAAAAAACTACAAATAGAACTACCATATGACCCAGCAATCCCACTACTGGGCATATACCCTGAGAAAACCATAATTCAAAAAGAGACATGTACCAAAATGTTCATAGCAGCCCTATTTACAATAGCCCGGAGATGGAAACAACCTAAGTGTCCATCATCGGATGAATGGATAAAGAAGATGTGGCACATATATACAATGGAATATTACTCAGCCATAAAAAGAAATGAAATTGAGCTATTTGTAATGAGGTGGATAGACCTAGAGTCTGTCATACAGAGTGAAGTAAGTCAGAAAGAGAAAGACAAATACTGTATGCTAACACATATATATGGAATTTAAGAAAAAAAAATGTCATGAAGAACATAGGGGTAAGACAGGAATAAAGACACAGACCTACTAGAGAATGGACTTGAGGATATGGGGAGGGGGAAGGGTAAGCTGTGACAAAGTGAAAGAGCGGCATGGACATATATACACTACCAAACGTGAGGTAAATAGCTAGTGGGAAGCAGCCGCATAGCACAGGGAGATCAGCTTGGTACTTTGTGACCGCCTGGAGGGGTGGGATAGGGAGGGTGGGAGGGAGACGCAAAAGGGAGGGGATATGGAAACATATGTATATGTATAACTGATTAAATTTGTTATAAAGCAAAAAAATAAAATAAAATAATATTAAAAAAAAAAAAAAAAAAAAAAGATATAACTCACATTTCATAAAATTTACCCAGTTAAAGCATACACACCAATGATTTTTAGTATAATCACAGAGTTATGCAATGATTACCACAATCTAAATTCAGAATATTCTCATCACCCAAAAGGAAATCCTATACCCATCGGTAGTCATTCTTCATCTTCCTCCCCCTGCACAGCTGTGGACAACTCTAATATACTTACTGTCTCTAGAGATTTGCCTATTTTGGACAATATAAGTGGAATTCTTTATATAAGTGGAATTATACAATATGTGGTCTACTGTGAATGACATTTTTCACTTAGGATGTTTTCAAGGTTCATCTTTGTTGTAACATTTATCAATACTTACATTTCTTTGAGTAATAGTTGAGTATTATTCCATTGTATGGATATGCCACATTCATTTACCCATTCATTCATTGATGGACATTTACACTGTTTCTAGTTTTTGGCTATCATGAATAATGGTACTCTGAATATTCATATACAAATTTTTGTCTGTACATATGTTTTAATTTCATTTCTAGGAATGGAATTTCTGGGTCATATAGTAACTCTATAATTAATGTTTTAAGGAACTGGCCAACTGTTTTCCAAAGTGGCTGCACCATTTTATATTTTCATCAGCAATATGTGATTTCCCTCTATCTACAATCAACCTCATAATTGTTGATCTTTTTAAATTGTAGACATTCTAGTGGGTGTATGTTTGTATCTTGTGGTAGTTTTGATTTGTATTTCTCTAATAACTAATGAAGTTGATCATCTTTTCATTTTCTTATTGTCTATTTATATATGGCCATTTTTAAATTGGATTCTTTGTCTTATTATCAAATTGTAGGAGTTCTTTATACATTTTGTATACAAGTCTCTTATCAAATGTATCAAACATTTCTCCAAGACTAAAGATTGTTGTTTCACTTTCCTGATGAAAGAATTTGAAGCACATAGTGGGAAGCAGCTGCATAGCACAGGGAGATCAGCTCGGTGCTTTGTGATCGCCTGGAGGGGTGGGATAGGGAGGGTGGGAGGGAGACGCAAAAGGGAGGGGATATGGAAACATATGTATATGTATAACTGATTAAATTTGTTATAAAGCAAAAAATTTAAAAAAAAAACTGGAAAAAAAAAGAACATAAAACATGAAAAAAAAAAAGAATTTGAAGCACAAAATTTTTCATTTTGATAGAGTTCATAAAATAGAGTTATATATTTTTTTCTGTTGTACTTTTGGTATTGTATTTAAGAAAACATTGCCTAATCCAAGGTCACAAAAGTTTACTTCTATGTTTTCTCCTAAAAGTTTATAAATTTTAAACTCTTACAGTTAAATCTGTGACCTACTTTATTTATTATTTTTTTAGTATTATATAAGGTAGAAGTCCAAATTCATTATCTTTCATGTTGTCCCAACTGGATTTATTTGAAAACCTGTTCTTTCCTTACTGAATTTCCTAGACACTCTTTTCGAAAATAAATTGACCATACATTTTAGAGTTCATTTTTGGACTCTTAATTCTATTTATTTATCTATATATCTTTACTTACATTAGTACTATTTGATCTTTATCACTGCAGCTGTGTAATAAGATTTGAAATTGGGATGTGTGAGTCTTCCAACCTTGTTCTTTTACTTTCACAATTGTTTTTCCTATTCTAGATACTTTGCATTTTCATATGAATTTTAGGTTCAGCTTGTCAAAACCTTTTTCTTTAAAAAAAACCCAGCTGGGATTCTTATAGATTTGCATAGGATCTATATAGATCAATTTGGGGAGCATTGCCATCTTAACATTATTAAATCTTCCAATCCTTGACTGTGGAATATCATTCATTTTATTTAGAAATTATTTAATGTCTTTTAACAATATTTTGTCATTTTCAGTGTTGGATCTCTCACTTCTTTTGTTAGATTAATTCCTAAGTAACTTTATGCCATTTTAAATGGAGTTGCTTATTTTTATAATTTAATTTTCGAATTGTTCATTGATTACATAGAGTTATAATTAATTTTTTGTACTAATCTTATATCATGCAGCCTTGCTGAACTTATTTATTAGCTATAATAATTTGTTGGTGGATTCCTTAAGATTTTCCACATATAAGATCATGTTGTATGAAAATGAGATAATTTTACTTGTTTTCCTATCTGGTTGTCTTTTATTTCTTTTTCTTGCCTAATTACTCTAGCTAGATATTCAGCAAATTTCCTCCTTTGAATCACCACCTTCAGATTTAAAATTTTTCCCATTGTCTGGGACTTCTGTTGGCCTAAACTTACTCATAATAATGTATCTTAGATTTTGTCACTTACCAAAACCAATTGCATTACACCACGGCTCTCTGTTCACAGCGCTTCACACTCTCTATTTAGGTCTCTACTTAGGAGTTGCTCTCCACATCTGCATCCGTATCCTCCAGCAGTGTCGCTGTCTGATCTTGGGGCTCTCTCTCCTCACTGTGACTCAACAAGTGAAGTCAGGTTTCACTCTAATATAGTCGAACTGGATCTAGATTATTGGGTTCAGTTCTGAGTGCCACCTTTTACAAGAGACATTCAGTGGAGTAAATGTGATTGGGTTATCCTAGAACTAGAAACTATGTAATTTGAGAAGTTGGTTTCATGAGAAAGCATCATCTCTTTCAAGGAATTCATACAGTAGATACTGTAGGCTCCCCGCACCAATCTCTTTACCAGAAATCTTTATTTGTCTTCATTCATCTCTGTATTGCTGTGTTGGTTGTTAATGATTGGCCACTGCTCCCTATACAGGGAATTGCCATCTGCTGAGAGGAGCCAGCCACTTCTCCCAGAAAGTTTTATTACCCCTGAGGACAGCCTACAGCAAATGACTACCAGCTCCTTTGCCTCAAAGTGAGAAATTTCCGGTTGATATTCATGGTGCAGACTTCCCAACAGGATCAGGCTGAAGCTCAACCACAGCGGAGGCCACATTCTTGCACAGATCCTTCCTCTATTCCATCCTGCTTCCTTCACTCTCTTTCTCCTGAGAGCCTTCCCTCAATAAACCACCTGCACCAGAATCTCTGTCTCAGGCTCTGCTTCTAGAGAACCCAACATAGGACAACCTAAGACTTCCTACTCAAAGAAATCAGAATTTAGTTATCTGTGATCACTGTTTTCTAGAAAGCAATGCTAGAGTCTTTGGACCCTTTCATGTTAATAATCCACATATGTAAAACATCTATTAATTAGCTGCTAAAATTTCCTCTTTGTTTAGAAATCAATTTTGTTGGCTTGTAAAATTTCCATGATAGAAGACAGGAAAACCTATCCCTCAGTGCACCAAATTAATGAAGTTCTGACTGGATATCTCCATGAGCCCACAAAATAACAGAGTTTAATCAGATGTCACCATGAGCCTATAATTTATTCATGATAAAAGTAATAAAGGGGATTAGAAGAGCTCATCCACTTTTCATCTGGTGCCCAGTTGTTCTCAATGGCTCAGGGATACCTCTCATGGACGAGGATTTTGTTGGCGAGCCCTACCGCTGTGTGAGCCTCACCAACCTGAATCCAGATCTGCTCAGATAATTGTGAAATGCCACTTTTAGGCAGAAGGCAGGGTCAGTGAGGGTCATACCTGAACATTGCCCAGCACTGCATTTTCTATGGATAGCTCTGTCTTTGAAGTCTTGTAATTTTCATCTTACTGAGATGAGAAAGAATCGAAGTATGGTCTTGACCAAGAAGGGGAAGCATTCCTAATTCTGGGAGTCCTTAGATAGCTGGGATCCTGGAGAAGAAATGAGCAAGGGCAGTCAAGGAACTACTTACAAATATCTGAAGGTTAGCTGTATCAAAGATGTAAATAATTTCAGTGGTGTTTTCGGGATGATAGAATTAAAATAATGGTTGGAAGAAGTAGAGTTATGCCATGGTTACCCTGGGAGAACTACACAAAATGGGAGTATTTAAATCAACAGGAGAATCAGGAGTAGAAGGGGATGTGGCACAGGCTGAGTGTTGAAGGATGAGTTGAAGGACTTCACAAAAGGAATAAGAGGATGATGGCATGCCAGGCAGAGACCTGTGTGAAGGCACCAAGGCCAGACAGCACATGTCACACGATGGAAACTTCTATCCAGTGAGAAGTTCGGTCAGTGTGGCTGCACACAGGTTACATGGTGGGATGGAGTAGGAGACGAAGCCTGGAAAGGAGGCAGAGGCAGAGTGTTCAGGGCCATTTATGTTGAACTAGAATTTGAATTTCACCCAGAAAGTATGTGAGAATCCATTGAAGGATGTTAATAAAAGGGACTAAAATAATTTGGTGTTTATTTTCACTCGCTCAAGTACCAGTAAAGAGGGTAGACAGATGAAGTGACAAGTGGGTAAGGGGGTCAGGTGTGAGAAGGCAGCCCAGTGAGGAAACTGGTAAAAAAAAAAAAAATCCAGGTTAGAGATAAGGAGGACCTGAATGAAGGTACTGGAGGTGAGTGTGGGGCAAGAGACATGAGATGAAATCTCTGAGATTTGAGCACTGATTGGGTGAAAGAATGAATGAGAAAAGGGAGCCTGGGGTGATACACAGTTATTGAGAAATAAATATAACTGAATATAATATGTATGTGTGTGTGTGTGTATGTGTGTGTGTGTGTGTGTGTGTGTGTGTGTATGGGGGGAGAGAGAGAAAGGGAGGCAAGAGAATAGAGGCAAAGATGGACAGAAAGAAAGAAAGAGGTATGGGGAGAAAAGGAAAAGAATAAAGAGCAAGAAAAGAGATACATTTTTCGAAGACTGTTTCTACAGTATTTAGAGACCTGACTCTATGGATAATCCAGCTGTCGTGGAATTAAGGGCTGCAAGGCCACACCTTAGACCTGTATTGTCCAGTAGATATATAATATGAGACATACATATGTATATATAAATTTTAAAGTTTTCAGTAGCTGCATTTTTAAAGTGTAAAAAGAAAGAGATAAAATGAATTTTAGTAATATTTTATACTTAACTCTATATCCAAAATATTACTTTAATAAATAATCAAGATAAAATATTAACCACATAGTTCATTCTGTTTTTGTACTGCCTTCCAAATCTGGTATATTTTTTACAATAATACCTTATCTCAATTTGGACATTAAATTTTTATCAGAACTACTTGACCTGTGTTTAGATTTCATAAAATGTATGGCTGAAAAGATAGATTCACATATCCAAATTGTTTTATATGTCAAAGTTTTTCAATAACTGAATTGAGTATTATTTTTTAACTTGAATTAAAATGGAACAGAATTAAAAATGTAATTCCTCCATCTCACTAGCTACATTTCATGTCATATGTGGAGTAGTGGCGGCCATATGGAACAGTGTAGTTCTAAAATCTAGTTACTTTAAATGTGACCTGAGTGCCACAGTATTAGCATCTCCTGGTAGCATGTTAATAAATTCAGACTCTCAGACCCAGCCCCATACTTACTGAATCAGAATCTGCATTTTAACAAGATCCCTGGGTGATCCATGTGCATGTGAAATTTCAAGAAAAACCATCCTAGAAGGCAGTAAAGTTCATATGGATTATGGATTATTTCATTCTTTTTCTATGGATGAGTAATATTACATTGTGTGTGTGTCTGTGTGTGTGTGTGTGTGTGTGTCTGTGTATCACATCTTCTTTATCCATTCATCTGTTGATGGACATTTCAGTTGTTTCCATGTCTTGGTTACTGTAAATAGTGCTGCTATGAAATAATGCCATTTACAGCAACATAGATGGAACTAGAGATTATCATACTGAATGAAGTAAGTCAGGAAGAGAATGACAAATACCATATGATATCACTTATATGTGGAATCTAAAAAGTGGTACAAATAAACTTATTTATGAAACAGAAATAGGCTCACAGACATAGAAAACAAAGTTATGGTTACCAAAGGGGAAGGTGGGGAGGGATAAATTAGAAGTTTGGGATTAACAGATATACACTACTATATATAAAACAGATAATCAACAAGGACCTACTGTAAAGCACAGGAAACTATATTCGATATCTTGTAATAACCTATAATGGAAAAGAATCTGAAGAAGAACATATATATATATGTACACACATATATACATACACATATATATGTATACATATGTGAGTGTGTATAACTGAATCATTTTGCTGTACACCTGAAATATTGTAAATCAACTCTACTTCAATAGAAAAAAAATAAAAATTTGTAAAAGATCACGTGGACACTCTGGGGACACTGAGGAATGATGCAATCAGGCAACTTAGCCAATATCTCAGAGTGAGGGAACTGGAGGAATATACGGAGAATCTAGAAATTTAGAGTTTGTTTCTTATCTGACCAGTTATATGGTATTGGTTCATGTAGTCCAACTTATTTTTTCATCTTGGCCTTCCCATTCATAAATCCACCATCACACAGGAGAACTCATTAGCATATGGATATACAGCATTCATACAGGCATTCTAGGGAAAATATAGTAAAGGATCCCTCATTAGACTATTTCAGAACCCCATTTAGTGAAAACCACAATTGGTTCTGTGGGACAAGACCAGAGTTTATGATGGAGCCTCTAACACACAGAGGATTTCATTACTCCTATGATGACCCTGGTTTAATTTACCTTGTTCTCTAAATCCTCTGTCTTCTAATTGCTGGTCAGGACAAAGAGGCATCTTTTCCACCATGAGGAGAGATAAAATGAGCTGGACAATAATGCAAAGTGGCTTTTGTGTTGAGCTTGCTTGTGCCTGTGAAACACAATGAGTGACAGATGCAATTTCATGCTGAAAACAGGGTTGAGCATGCCAAGCTCAGTTACCTGTGTGAATACCTATAATTATAAAACTTTAGGTACTTAATGTTATCGAGGGAGGTGATAAGTTTACAAAAATTAATATGAGCACATTTTAAAGATAGTTTAATTGTTTCAAGAAATGGTTTCAAAATTATTCAGAAGAATTCACAATTTCATAATAGATTCCTAATTTTTCAATTTAAATAACAAAATATCTTGAAATTTGGAATTCCCAGAGATCCAAAAAGGCTGGGAGGCAGTGCTCTTTGCATCAGACTAAGTTTTTGCCACCCCCAATATCCAAGTTATAGCTGCTCAGTAAATTCAAACATTACAAAATTTTCTAACACATCATTTTTATTTTAACATAACCAGAAACTTCCAAAGTTTAATTAAATTTGATTCAAAGACTGTTTTCTGGCAGTTTGGCTGTTACAATAAACAAATTTATTTGTATAACCACTATAGTCACAAAATTGCAGAAATATCGTGAGATTGAAAGATGTGACATACATAGTTTTGAAGCTCTAGGGAGTAGTCAAGGTAGAATTATAGAGTGAATCACTGGAAGGTTAAATTGGGTATAACTCCACATAACCTCTGACATTCAATAACCTAATTCCAAGTTCTGAGCCCAGAGACTCCCAGCACCGTCTGATGAAATTTAACTAAGCTACATTTCAGCTAAAGATGCTTTGGTGAAGGTATCTCTGCCACTCTCTCCTTTCTGAAATCAAAATAATAATAATAGCAGTAATAATAATAATAATAATAATAGTGATGATAATGATAGAACACTGTATTTACAAAGAATATAGAAGGCCACGTATCCATATACCAGACCACAGTCTATGACAGAAGGGTTGAAAATGCAATGAAAAGGAAACCTAGTTGAAGGAGAAAGCCAAGAATTGACAAATAGCTCTGACAAACATGGTTCCCCAAAAGTAGTACCTACAAACCAAAAGGTCACACCAGAGACCCCACTATTGTAAGGAACAGCAAGGTTTGGGGGCATCCAAGCTACATCTATGAGTGTGAAGTTGCAGAGAAGGTACGTAGGAGTGAAGAGACACACCGTACAAAGCAGCCAACCACCATCAATAATAAAAGCCATTTGCATGGCAAGATGAAAGAGGAAAAGCAGGTGACCAAGAGCTCTGAAAATGATACTGAAAAAATATTTTCTAAGGCACATGATGCCACACATACACATACACACATGAAGAACTGTAATTTAAAGTGTTTATGAATACTCAATGTCCCCCACACCGGGCCCTGAAGGAGTAAATACAAATATTTCCTCAGAGAAATTCCCAATACTTATTAGCTCACTTGCACTCTCTTTCTCTCTGTTTCTCACTCACACACACAACACACATCATAAAGCACCCACAGAAACAAGACCTGTGAGAAAGAGATATCAAACACAAATGCTGAATTAGACCCACAAAGAAGGCAGATATCAGATTTACCAAAGGTAAAATACAGAACACAAAATCTTTGTATTTAAAGAAATAAAAAAGCAAATTTAAAACATGCGTAAAGAATAAGAGCCTGTTTAAAATGATCTGATAAATTTGGAAATAAAGCAAATAGAACATCAAGAACTGTCTAGAGTCTTCAAAGTACACCTGTAGAATAAAAGTAAAAAAGATATTTTAGAGTTCTGCTTAAATCCCAGGCCTCAAACAGAGGGAATCTTTCTCTGCTTATAGCCTGGCTTTTATGACTCTGTTTCTCTCATGGACTTTTCATAGTCATATAATTACTAAGATAACCACTTGGAGAATGAAAAATAAATAACAAACCAAAATGAGGAGGTCAAGAGGAGAAAAATAAATTGGGAGGAAGTATAAGTATATAAAATTTCCATCTTTCACAGTGGGAAACTGTAAAAGAATGTAGGAACAAATACAGCAATCCTAAAAATACATATTCATAAATTTAATGCAGCAAGATATAATAATAGCTCGCAGAAACAAATAGGAATGCAAAGAGGTTTTAATGTTAGGAATCTACTGATGTAATTTAACATGTTATTAATGATTGCAGAAAAGAAGTCTTCTCAGTAACTGCTAAAAAAGAGATTTAATAAGTTTTAGTATCCATTTTTTTAATAAAAACAGTAAACTAGGAACTAGAATGGTTCTTCTACAGCTTAATTAAAAATGTAAATCTAAATTGTAGAGCCCACTCAATGTATAATGGTGAAATACCAGAGGCCTTCTCATTAAAATTGGGAACATCAGCAGGGGTGTTGCGGTGTAAGGGGTGGCTGCTCTTGGCATGATTGTTATCTATTTTTCTAGCTATTACTGTTCTTGGTCAAAGTCTCCTCCATAAGCCCTGAAACTCCTTGAAGCTCAGCATATATTTATTTCCCCTTTCATCCTCTATTTTGGATACTTAGGAGAGTAGAACATTTCTTCTGTTAAATGTTATTTGCAAGTAAGTTACACCAAGAAGCATGTGCACCTTTGTCAGAAAGATACAATTCACATTAGGAATGAAATGTAGAATGTTTAGAAGCTCTTATGAGAAATGTTGGTCCAAGAATTGTGCTATCCTGCAGTTACTGTTGTTTCAAAGAGAGAGGAAGGGAGGTAAAGGGGGTGAGAGACAGAGGGAACTTGTCCAGCAAGCCTAAGATAAAAATCAGATTTTGCCCTGTGTATAGGCAAATCCATTAACCTGCCACAGTTTCACAGATCTGACAGAGGATTGTAGGTAACTGGGTCAGAGATGAAGGACAATTTTTCTGCTCATAGCAATAACAGTAGCCATAGTATTACTGTTTTTGCACGGTTTTCCTGAACCCTGAGTCCCACAGAGAGATGCAAAGAAAGCCAGATGATGTCTGCGCCAACAATGCATTGCATTATGGAAGAGGAATCCTGTGTTTAAAGAACCTGAATCTTTTATAATGGACAATGACCTGCTTGCCTTTATATTTAGTTACTGTACTGAACAGTAGGTATGACTGCACTATGCTCTGGAGGGAGACACTATCTCTATCCTCCAAAGCTGTTCTTTATACAAATGACCTTGGAGAAATAGTTCAGAAAAAAGGACATCAGTGCCTTTGTTCACAAGACACGTAGAAACATCAGAAACTCATGGAGAAGTGCCTCCCCACAATAATTATCTCCCCATTGTAATTATATAGTTATAAGCCTGGCATTTTATTTATTGTCAAGCTCCTACATTAGACACATTTCCACGAGAGTATGGATGCTGTTTATTTTCCCATTACTGCATGCATGATGCGTGACTCAGCAACGAGCAGAAAAAATGTAACTGCAAGTCAAAGTTTTCACAAAATGAAAGTATCAGTCATTTAAATTATGTCCATACTTCCCGTATATGCCTTTATGTGTGTGTGTAGGCATGTGGGTGTGGGTATTTTGTATAAGCCCAACTAAAATACTCTGTACATTTGATCCAAATCCAGGAAGTGAGAAGTGCAACATGAATTTTGGTTGTTGGTTGTGAATTGGTTGTTTGTTTGGTTATGAATATACATAAACTCGATTCAGTTTCATCTAAAGGCATGAGTCTAGTAAATGCAAAGACAGTCTTCACAGCCTAATATCAAACATAGTTGTGGAACCAATCTTCTGTGTCTAATTCTGTTCAACCTTTATAATATAAAGCTAGAGCAACTCTTCCTTACACAGTCCATACGTCCAGAAATGCTGCCAAGTTGTCCTTGACTCTTGACCATGGCAATGGTAATTATATAACACTCATTCTGCCCCCTACTTGCCAGGGACACAATGAATCAATAGCATTAGTCTTTCCTGCCATTTCCATATCTAGCTTCAGAATCCTTCTGAACATTGGGTTCCAGATAGCTACTGCCAATTGATTGGAAGTAAAGTGAAAATTGAACATACTTGCTATCTTGGTCAAAGTGTCACTTGGAATTCACACTAATTTAGTTCCTAGAGATGTCTTCGGTCCTAATGTCACTCCCAAAGTAGATGAGTCTGCAATATTAGTTCACTGGTTACTAGCAATACTAGGTAAAATGTGTTGACCTTTTATTGTCTACCAAGGTGTTCAAAATGTCAATATCCCCATAACATTATGAATAGGTACTTTATCATTCCCGTTTCACCGATGAAGAAACCAAGACACCATGATGTTAATTTGTCTGCCAAAGACCACACTGCTACAAAATGAATGAAGAAAAATTCTGACACTGAATCAAAAATTATACTCTTAACTATTATGAAATGTAGAAATTACTGAAATGCTCCTAAAGCTGTTTGCAGATGAACTAATGTAGCTTCCCCATTTTCCATAGAAATCTTTCATCTGGCAGCCAAGCTCCATAATGACATTTTACAAAGGTAATACCATAGTATCAGAGAAGCAGCAGGAGACTCCAGGAGCCCTGGTCCCATTAATTCATTCATTGGGTTGCTGGCCAGATGGTGGTTAGGGTGACCCACTGTCTTACTTTGCCTGGAAATGAGGGGTTTCCAGACAAAGGCTTTTCAGTGCTAAAATGTTGACAGTGTGGAGGAAAATAGAACAATTGATCACCCTAGAGTAACTCTACTCTTCAACATGCGATGCATGAAGTGAGAGGTTCCACAGGGATTACTGTGGTCACCAGTTCATCGGGATTCATCTAATTTGCCAAGAATCATCTTCTTTGCCTTTCCTAAATTGCCACTAATCACTTTCAGAAGGCAGATCCCTGGCTTTTCTGTGTTTTTTAAAGTGTGCTCCTCAAACTTTAGTGTGTATCAGAATCATCTGGAAGACTTGTTAAAACAGACTCTGGGGACCCCCTCCCAGAGATTCTGAATCAGTAGATTGGAGGTGGGGCCCAAGACTTTGCATATCTGACAAGCTCTGGTCATGCTGATGCTGGTGACTCAAGGAGCTATTATTTTTGGAATATTTATTGATGATCATACAAGACAATAAACTAACAGGAAGGGGAAGGGAAAAAAGACAGGGTCACTTATCAGTGTGGTTCTGTTTCAAACACTGACTTGTACCCTCTGATTCATCCCTAGTAAAATTATTTATATAACATTCATTCTGCTAATTTGGAAACTGGTAATTTCTGCCAGATGATTCATTACAATGATCATATTCACTAGGACTTCTAAAATCTTGGTTTCTCAGCTCTGAAAGAAAAACAACTCCATCAATAACAAATTCTGCCATTACATTCTAACACAGTGAGTAGGACTATTTCATTGGTGATAAACATTCATTCAGGGCTTCCCTGGTGGCACAGTGGTTGAGAGTCCGCCTGCCAATGCAGGGGACGCGGGTTCGTGCCCCAGTCCGGGAAGATCCCACATGCCAAGGAGCCACTGGGCCCGTGAGCCATGGCCACTGAGCCTGCGCATCCAGAGCCTGTGCTCCGCAACGGGAGAGGCCACAACAGTGAGAGGCCCTCATACCGCAAAAAGGACCAAAACAAACAAAAAAAATTCATTCAGTCGGCTCCATCCTAGTGCTAATCCCATAGCAATGTCTTTTCTGATGAATGTAAGAAACACACTTGCCTTTTCTTATCTAAGTGAAATGAGATTGAAACTCCTGGCTCAGGGTTAATTCAGTGCAGTCTTGCTATTTTACAGAATTCCAATTATGCTGAGCAGAATCGCTCACAGACAGCAGCTGCGGTCATGGTTCTGAGAGTATACAGAGTGTTATCTGCACTCCATCATCGTTTGGGGCTAACTTTAACAGTGCAGCTGATCCCCAGCCATCCTCTGTAAACACCATGCACTTACTAAAAAGTGCTGTTAAGGGCTAGCTTGCACCTCTAAGATGGTCCTTTCTTTCCAGGCACCTTGAGTCTACTCTCAAGAGTGTGCTACCTCATTCTCTTGAACACCAAGTGACTTATATGTGGAAGTGACACACTGTCCTAGGAGTGAATCTAACAACTGCTGTGGCAATAGTGTAAATATGAACATTTCATAATATTGGCCATTATATTCTGATTTTTACATTTACCTTTGAGGAAGATCTTCTATATGTTCAATATTGGCAAATTCTCTTTTCCCTGTGAGGCCCTTGCTCTCCATAAAACCATTCCATATGTCCACCAACCAGTGGGGTCCACCTGCATTCCTTTGACTATAGTAAGTCAGCCCCAGGCAGCTGCATAATATTTCCATCCTCTCAACTTCCATAGCACTTTCCACTTTCTGCCTTATAATAATAAATTAATAAACAACAAATAAATAATAATGGCTAAACACTTATCAAATGCTTAACGTATGCTGAGCACTATTTGAAGGCACCATGCATCTTTGCTTTTTACATAGAACTTGGATAGAATAGAGATGTATGACTATTTTGAATGAAGGCATTAACGAAACCCAAGAGAAACAATGGACAAATATCAGGATATAAATTAACATACAAAATTCAATACCTTTCATATGCACAAATAAGAACTAGTTACAGGATAACAGCATAGAAGACCTCATTCTCAATAGCAACAAAAATCTTGACATAATCATAAATGAATAAAAAATATGGAAAATATATGTGAGCAAAGTGAAAAGACTGTCTTTTTCCTTGATAGGAACATTCAACGTCATATAGAAGTCACTTAAGTAAATTTATAAAATTAACATAAAAAACATAGCAATGACTCTTTTGAGGGGTAGACAAAATGAAGATAAAGTTTATATTGAAATATAAGCAAACAAAAATGAGCAGAAAAATGCTAAACAAAGGTACAATGTAGTGGGCTTAGACATGGACAGTGTCTAATTAACAGTGTGGTAAAAAGACTAAAGGAACATTCAGAAATAGACCCAAGTACAAATGAGATAAAAATATGAAAAAGATTGTGATGCAAATCTGCAGGGAAAAGGTTAACATTAAAAAAACATAGTATTGAGAAAACTGTCAAGCCACTAAAAAAAGACAAAATTCAATTCATGTGTCAAACCACAACCCACAGTAAATTCCATGCGATTCAGAGATCTAAGCATAAAAATGAAATCCATTATAATCTGACAGTGGGAAAATCTTTCTAGATATAATAAAATCCAGAAACAATATAAAGAAGATGATACATTTAACTATAGTTCAAAAAACATATTTAAAATATTGACTATGATGCAAGAAAAAAACACCTTATGAAAAGTAAAATGAAAATGATGCTTTGGGGAAAAATGCAGCTTATATCATGACAAAGAACTAATGTATCTTCAGCCTACAAAAGTACTGTCTATTGGAAACATCTATTAGAGAAGACACACAAATAACAATGTGCATATCTTGTGCCCAGATCATTCAATACTGAAAAAATAGGGCTCCTTAGAGAAATGGCTGATTCCAGGATTAAGGCAAGAAATACACAAAATAATGCTGGGTTGTGATGTGTCAGAAAATAAAGAAGAGATTAGAAACTAATTGTGGCATGTCAAAAACATAGATGTCAATAAGAAGATGCCTAACAATGGGACGATTAGAGCAACAAAATGAATAATTATTTCAACTTATTAAAACACATTAGATATATATGTATATATTTATTTTTTGTTTTTTTTAATAATTAACTTTTACAAAAATTTATTTTTATTTATTTATTTATTTATTTGGCTGCACCAGGTCTTGGTTGAGGCACGCGGGATCTTCCTTGCCACGTGTGGGATCTTTAGTTGTGCCATGTGAACTGTTATGCGGTATCTAGTTCCCTGACCAGGGATTGAAACTTGGCCTCCTGAATTGGGAGTGCAGAGTCTTAGCCACTGGATCACCAGGGAAGTCCCTATTTATTTATTTTTTAAATACTCAAAAAAGAGAAAAAGAAAGCCATCTTTTTCATGTCCACACTCCTCCCCTCTCCCCTTTCTCCCTGCAAAAGCAGGCAACTTATTATCACTATGTAATATACAATATATATACATATATATAAAATATGTAAAGCAGGCCATTCGGTCACTAAATCTTTACTCAGAAAATAGCAATTAGAAAAGCATTTACCCTGATTTTTCTGTTTAAGCTGTATTCATGGTATCCAAATATTCCTAGTTGATAAAGAAATATTAGAATTCCAGGTATTAAAATATGGAAAGAAAGACAAAATTAGAAAAATCAACATTTTCCATTCCTATTGAAATAATTGACCAGGAATGACCATCTCTGTTAGAGGAAAGGTTAATGGAAATGTTTTGAAGGAGGAATCAGGTCATGAATCCCCTGAACCTAATATTATTGTTCCCATTTAGCATCACTAAATATGGGACAACTAATACGTGTGCCTTCTGATGTGCTTCATACTGATAAAGTACACTGCACAGCAAAGAAGGATATTTTGAAAACAAACAAAATCTAATCAAACCTCTAGAGCTATATATTCATAGGAAATAAAAGTTAGAGAACCCATAAGTAAGCAGACAATTCCAGAATGTGGTAAAATCTACAGGGCAGTGGCCTGATGTCTGTAGCCAATGGTATAAAAATAATGAAAACAAAATAGAAGGTACTGCTCTACATTAAGAGAGAATAACAACCAAACATAATGTATGGACACTGTTTGCATCCTGATTTAATCACACAGACTGAAAAATGACATTTTTGAGATTATGAGGGAGAAGTGATTACGGCTTCAGTATTAGATAATACCCCCCCAAAAACAGTGTTAATTTTGTTAGATTTGGTTATTGCAAGTGGTGATATTTAAAGAAAAAAATTATGATTTTTAGAGAAATATGATGAAATTTGTGGGCGAGGAATGCAAAATAGATAAAAATTGATTTAAAATATGTTTCATTGTAAATGGAAGAAATGAACCAAATTTTTAATGATTTTTGAATACAGATAACAGATATGTAAGACTTCATTGTACTATCATCTCTAATTTTGTAGATGTTTGCAATATTTTTAAAACTTCAAAGGGAATCAAGACCATTGATAAAATTAAAGGCTGTGCTGATGGCTGATGGGACACCACCTTCAGAATGGCTTGTGACATACCTTCCAGGAGGAATATTTTGAAAGCTGTTCCCAGCCAGCTGTCCCGCTCCTCACTGTTTCCACACTTGGGGGAAAGCGTGTGATCTCTCGCCTCAGCAGAGCCCCCTCATTTGACTCTTTGCATTTGGAGTTGGGAACAAACACTTATCACCTACGAAGTATGTGACAGTTGAGGGAAGGTGACATTCTGTCACACCAGAGGGGTGTTTATCTGAGTCAAAGGCTGGTGTGTTTGAGGGGCATCCCAGAAAGAAAGCACAGCATGAGACTGATCCAGGTCCTGAATAAGAGGTAATCAAAAAACAAAAGCAAAAATTTTTTTTTAAATGAAGGTTGTCATTGTGTGATAGATCAAAGCCACAAGTGGAAAGCACTCAATTACAATCTGATAGAAATGTGTCCTCAGAATAGCACCAATATCTTCATGCATAAAAGAAAATGTGCTATTTAGGATCAGGATAGGGAGAGTCAGAAGATGCTCAGTAGTAGTCCCTGGCCCAGAAATAGACGATGTTCTGACATGGTGGTAAATGCAATCGATATATCAAAAGTGGAAAGAGCCCATGGGATGTAACTGTAAAGTGATATGACTGTGTTTTTTATAATCAAGCATAGCAGAGTTGATGCAGGCACATGTAGGCTGTCCTTCAAAACAGGTTTTCCTGGAGCCTCTGCTCCCATTACAAAAAAGTAATTGCTGTGTAAGACATTTCTGGAATTTATGACTCCTCTTTACTGCTACGAAGGAAATCTGGGAATACTTTAAGGTTACTTTTATTATTATTATCATTATAATTTTTGTTTGAAATAAAGTTTATTGAGGGTAATCAACATACAACAAAATGTACAGATTTGAAGTTTGATGATAAAGGTAGACACCTCCTCAATAAAGATACAAAACACTTTCATGACTCCAAAAGGTTTCCTCCTGCCCTTTTCCAGTCAGTTCTCCTTACCCCAGTAACCACTGACCTGTTTTTCATCATCACAGATCATAGGTGAATAACCACTTGCCTATTCTAGAACTTCATTTAAATGGACTCATTTGGCACATGTTCTTATGTGTGGCTTCTTTCACTCACCATATTTTGTATCAATTTTTTTATTGAAGTATAGTTGATTTACAATGTTCTGTTAATTTCCACTGTACAGCAAAGTGATTCAGTTATACGTATATATATTGATACATTCTTTTTAAATTTCTTTTCCTTTATGGTTTATCATAGGATATTAAATATAGTTCCTTGTGCTATACAGTAGGACCTTGTTGTTTATCTGTTCTATATATACATGCTTACATCTGCTAAGCCCAACCTCTCACTCCATCCCTCCCCCAATCCTCTCCCCCTTGCAACCACAGTTTGTTCTCTATGTCTGTGAGTTTGTTTCTGTTTCATAGATGTGTTCATTTGTGTCATATTTTAAATCCTACATGTAAATGATATCATATGGTATTTGTCTTTCTCTTTCTGATGTACTTCACTCAATATGATAATCTTTAGGTTCATCCATCTTGCTGCAAATGGCATTATCTCAGTCTTTTTTTATGGCTAAGTAATATTCAATTGTATACGTATATACGTACCACATCTTCTTTATCCATTCCTCTGTTGATTGTCATTTAGGCTGTTTCCACGTCTTAGCTATTGTAAATAGTGCTGCTATGAACATAGGGGTACATGTATCTTTTCAAATTATATTTTTGTCTGGGTATATGCCCAGGAGTGGCATTGCTGGATCATTCTCATTCCCTTATTTTATACCAGACATGTAGATACAAATATCCCATCTCTCTTCAACCTGTGTAATACTTCCACCCCATCTTCATATATGGCAACATTAATGTAGTGAAAGGTCTTTACTCACCATTTCCTAGTGTTCAATTTAATTCTACATCAGTAAGACATACAAATATAAACAACCCTGTAGGTGTAGTAATAAGGGACATGGCGACATGGGTGTTTCTCTGTGTACATATATGTAGTCTGCTAAGCATAGACATTCTCCAAGGTTTTGTCCAGTTACTTCTCAAGTGCATGACTAAGTTCACAAAGGCAGTCAGAGAAACCCCATTGAGGGACTATTAAGAGTTGACATTTCTGAACCAGTTTGAGCACCAGCCAGGTATCTGCTGAGACTGTAGAGGTGAGTACCTGCTGCTCCACCCCCACTCTCCATGCCACACCCTTTCACAGATGCTTACATCTTCCTCTACCCTTCAAGGCTGCTCTTCCTGTTCACATTACCTCCTTTTACTTGAATAATGGGACAAGGGGCAACGATCAGTGTTATCTGTCTTCTGCTTTAAGTTATTTCCAAGAAAACCCAGAAGTAAGAATTTGGCCTGGATTTCTATTTGGTTGAGCAACATACCGGATTCTTTAAAAAACCAATTATTTCATTTTGGGCTTTAAAATCTTAAAAGGCAGTCACCTAAGCATCCTTAGCCATTTGATTGTGGCTTTTAGGTAATATTTACTCTCCAAAGCTCAGGTCAGTAGGCATCTACCATACAAACATGAAAATGCTTTTCTCAGCAATTCATTATTGGTATCATTTTTTGAAATTACCTTTCATAGTCCCTAATTACCTTTTTCTCTTTACACATGCACTTTTTTTTTTATTATGAGAGGAGTAATTTTATTACCCTCAATTCATCTGATGGTTGATAGAGAACCACCCACACCAGTTTTATTCAGGCTAAACACAGTCAAATAAAAGTAAAATCACATTTGTTATTCTGCAGAAAGTGAAAAATATCTTTCTTTTTCTCTTTTTTTTTAGTTTTATTTATATATAATTGAGAAATAAAATTGTAAGATATTGAAAGTGTACTTCATGGTGATTTTATATACATATACATTGTGAAAAGATTTCCACCATCTAGTTAATTAACTCATCCATCACCTCATATATTAATCTTTTTTTGGTGAGAATTTTTTAAAATTGAAGTATAGTTGATTTACAATGTTATAATAGTTTCAGGGGTACAATATAGTGATTCACTATATTTATGGATTATACTCCATTTAAAGATATTATAAAATATGGTTATATTTCCTGTGCTGTACATTACATACTTGTATCTTATTTATTTTGTACCAAGTAGTTTGTACCTCTTAATTCCCTTCCCCTGTTTTGCCCTTCCCCCAATCCCTATCCTCACTGATTTGTTCTCTGTATCTGTGAGTCTGTTTCTGTTTTGTTATATTCATTTGCCTGTTTTGTTTTTTAGATTCCACGTATAAAATGAAAACATAGAGTATTTGTCTTTCTCTTTCTGACTTACTTCACTAAGCATAATACCCTCCTGGTCCATCCATGTCATTGAAAATGGCAAAATTTCATTCTTTTTTATGGCTGAGTAAAATTCCATTGTGTATATATTCCATTTCTTCTTTATCCATTCATCTGTTGACGGACACTTAGGTTGCTTCCATATCTTGGCTGTGGTAAATAATGCTGCTATGGACATTAAGGTGCATATAACTTTTCGAATTAGTGTTTTCATTTTTTTTGGATATATACCCAGGAGTGGAATTGCTAGATCATGAAAAATATTTTTCTTCTAAGGCATTAAGTTGAAAAATGTTCAGTGGAAGCAAATATTCTAGCAATTCTATTAAATAAGCTGATTCTGAGCTCCAGAATGCTTCCTATTCAATAGGATGGTTTAGAAAGATGTAATAGTCGTGTGAGCGGTGCATAGGAAATGTATTAGTAATCCACATTCCCTCAGAGCAAGAATGTATTTTTTTTAAAAAAGATAAAGTCATTCAGAGTAACACCAATAAACATCATATGCCATGTGCGTGGTATAAAAGTAAAGACTCTAAACCCTCAGAATAATTTGAGGTTTGAGATGATCATTCAGTCTGTGACTAACTCACTTCTGTATTGTGGTATCTTAGCAATTTTCTAATTTCAGAGTTAATCCACAGATTTCTTTGCCCTTCAAAAGAATGGTCATATCAGGTGATAAGAAACCAAAGAGAGGGCTTCCCTGGTGGCACAGTGGTTGAGAGTCCGCCTGCCGCTGCAGGGGACACGGCTTCATGCCCCAGTCCAGGAAGATCCCACATGCTGCAGAGCGGCTGGGCCCGTGAGCCATGGCCACTGAGCCTGCACATCCGGAGCCTGTGCTCCACAACGGGAGAGGCCACAACAGTGAGAGGCCCACGTACCGCCAAAAAAAAAAAAAAAAAAAAAAAAAAAAAAAAGAATCCAAAGAGAAATTATTAACAAAACATTCATTGTATGACTAAATAATTTTAAATCTATTTTACTTTAATTATTAAAACCTATTCAGAATTTTTCCAAATACATATCTTTGTTGATAGAGGCAGGTACATTTTTATTCCTATGTAACTCTTAACTGTTTAGGAACATTTTTAGCAATGTACAGACAAATTTTTTTTTTTTTTTTTTTTTTTTTTGCAGTACACGGGCCTCTCATTGTTGTGGTCTCTCCTGTTGCGGAGCACAGGCTCCGGATGTGCAGGCTCAGCGGCCATGGCTCACGGGCCTAGCCGCTCCGCGGCATGTGGGATCTTCCCGGACCGGGGCACGAACCCGTGTCCCCTGCATTGGCAGGTGGATTCTCAACCACTGCGCCACCAGGGAAGCCCCAGACAAATTTTATATATATGTATGTACTTTATATATATGTACTTTATATTATTTATATTTATATATTATATACAAACATTATACATACATATACAAAATATATATTAAAACATATAAATATGTTTATATATATAAACAAAGATATGTATTTGGAAAAAATTCTAAAATGTTTTTATAATTAAAATAATAAAATATATGTAAAAATTAAGTATATGATGAATGGTTTAGTAGTGATTTCTCTGTTTTTTAGTATATATCAAAACATTAGATTTAAATGATTTTAGTTCCCCCAAATCCCAATGAACTAGAAATTATACCATAACCTAGCTTTAGTTTTTCCCTTTGTAAGGAGTTCTTAGTATTGCAGACACAACTCCAATGGAAAGAAAGCCCTGGTGAGCAGGAAAGGACCTCTCCCTGTTTCCTTATGTTCTTGTAAAAGAGATCTAGCTTCTGAAATTCTACCTAATTTATTCACCTATTTCATGCGTTAGCGGACTTATATATCATCTCGTACTTTTTTATTTCACACCATTTTCTTTCTTGATTCTGCCCAGTACAGTTGAGCCCCAAGATTCAGATGGGTTCAAGGGAAACACCTAAAGCCTAAAACACCTTGGCTCTTCTAAAAGCCACTGAAAGATAAAATAATCAACAGAAAGCAAAATATCAGATTGCTCTGTTCTTTTCAAATGGAATATCATGACATGCACAACCTGGTCTATATATACACCTCAGACGCAAATGGAAGCATGCATTTCAAGGAGGGATGTACTTGTGTCACAACAAAGGCCTGATTGCAATCTTTTCTTCCCCCGGCCTCCTAACAGGGAAGGGTATCATCAAGTATTTAAATAAAGGCTTCAAATTCTCTCCCCACAGATCATGGCATCCATCCATGGCTTAAGTGAGACCCTAAGTCCCATTCTGAAGAGTAGATGCTTGCCATTTTAGGCGTGGAAACTTACAAAGTTTAGGAGTGACACAATTTGTTCAGCAGCTTTTTAAAACCGGAAAGAGTATTAAAAGTGCATGGGTAATTTGAGGTTTATCATGTTTATTGAATTAAAGACACAAGAAATATTATAATGCTCTTTAAATGTTTTTGTGTGAAAGAGCTTTGGTTGTCATATCTAAGATACAAATGATACTAAAGAAAAATATTCACATTTTGAAAAAAAAAATCAATCAGAATGTCAAAGAAGCCAATTCAAGATGGCGCCCCTGTCTGCCCTTGCGTTTGTCACTTGTCATTGGCTTGGTGTGGCTCTCCACCAAGTTCAGGATCAATCTTGCTTGTGGGCAATTTAACAGAGGCTGGTACCTCAACTTGCGTAATTTGGGTAGAGCTATTTTAAGCTTCTAAATATACCCTCTCTGGTACTAGTTACATTAATTTAAACTACTGTTGTTGTCATAGAGGTATCCCTAGTTCATAGCCAAGCAGCAGAAAATTCTCATGCCTAGATTCAATGACGGCCTGGGACCCAAGTCAGCAAGCCTTTCTCCCATCTTTCTGCTAGAAAGTTTATCACTCTGTAGTAGTTTTAGTTATTTACTGATCTATCTCTAGAATAAACAATATGCTTTTGAGAGCAATAATTCAATCTTATTCCATCTGTTGTGTTGAAAGTGTTCAATTAATATGCTTGTACAAACAAATGGAAGAAATAGAGTGATGTGTTAAACCAAGAGTTGTATACTGTTTTGAAGTTTTCAAATATATATCCTCATTTAAAACTTGAAGCAACCCTTAGAAAAAGATATCTTTATCCTGCTTTGCTGATGAAGAAACTAAGACTTAAGGAATTCAAGTTATACATTAAAAGTAAAGAGGCATGATAGAAAAATGGTTAAGAGCATGGACCATGAAATCACACTGTCTAGGTTTGAATCCTAACAATTCTAACTACTAGTTATGCACTATAGGTAAGTTACTTAACTTCTCCGTACTTTAGTTTCCTCATCTATAAAATGGGTATGGTAACAGTAACTTCCTCATTGTATTGCACTTAATGGATTAAATTATAATCTATTGTATCATTAAATTAATCGATTTAATATAGATTAAATAATATCTGCAAACCTTAAAACAGAATCTGGCAAAATTAGTGCACATTCAGAACTTCAAAGGAAAAGACAGTTGTAAACCAAAACAAGCGAGGAAAAAAAATCTTCAAAAAAAAATCTAAATCTGGACAATAGCAGTTAGCACTAGAATCTACATTGCAAGCATGTAAATGAATGTTTATAGCCAACAGAAACATTTGCTTCTATCATAAGCATCCACACAATATGCCAACTTTAAATAACCTAATATAAATATTAATATCCCACTTCATCACAAAATAATTAGCTGATTATTATCTCTGTAAAAGTTGACTACAGGATTTACTATGGGGAGCCATTAAATAGCAGGGTCCTTTGCTATATCAATGATTATTCACTTTACAAGCATTTAATTCATAATCAGCAATTCAGAGGAACGGAGAATACCTTTTTCAGGCCCCAGCCATGCTGTATCACTAGTATATTTTTTTTATCACTAGTATTTAAAAAAATATAACTGTAAGCCTGATTCACTTAAAAAGTGTATTTGCTTAATAGAGCTTATTTTCCCACAGGGGCAAGAAAAGAGAGTCCCACACAGAGAAATGAGAATAACAAGAAAGAGAGAAAGAGAGAGAGACAGAGAGAGAGACAGAGAGAGAGAGAGAGAGAGGAAGGGAAGAAGGGAGGAAGAGAAGAAGGAAGGAAGGAAGGGGAAAGAAAGAAAGAAAGGAAAGGGAGAGAGAAAGAGAGAAGAAAGAGAGGAAGGAAGGAAGGGAGGGAGGGAAGGAGGAACGAAGGAAAGAAAGAAAAGAAACTAGCTATTTCCCTCAGCCATTTGGTAATTCACTTGAGAAGAATTCTGGCAAGTACACAATTATTTTTTTTAAATGTTGTAGTAAAAAGTGGACAGTCTGGTTCATGATATTGACTTTTATGGACCCAGTCCCAGGCAACTTTTATGACTTTAAATTATCTTTACAAAGTTTGAACCCATTCCATGTCTCCAGTGGAATTTTCTCTTTTTCACTGGCATGTGTAGACTGGAGTATAATTGTATAAAAATCATCTGGGTGTTTGTTGAAAATTCAGACCCCAGGGCCCCAGTGGAGGTCCCGGGTAGCTGTAAAGTGACAAGGCCTCCAGGGGAATGGGATGGTGGGATGCACCATCATTGCCTCCTGTAAGGTCAGGTGCCTGGGACTTATAGACGCTGGTCCTGATCGAGACAGAATTTACCAGCAATGGTGTGGCTGAGGGAAGGCAGTAGACAGCTCTGGTTTCACTTTCTAATAGTTCTACCAGGACAAGACCTCAAGTCCTTGTTTCCTTCTTATACAGAGAACGTTGTGGATACATATAATATTGTATATACATATATTATATATATAATTTTGCTTGAACTCCTAAAATCAGGCAAAATAAAATAGGAAATATTTTATTGTGGATTACCCCAGTTAATCTAGAATGAGTTTCACCTAGATTAAGATTAATTTGAAATTTAGTTAAATCTTCATCTTGCCTGTGTCACTTGTTTATATATACTAAACGTTTGAATATGAATATCAGATAACATGTTCTATTCACCATAATGGTATCTTGGAAGATACCAATCATCCTTCAGAACATTCCACACTAACTCTGCATCTGCAGCATGAACACCAGTTTTCACTGAGTGGTCCGACAGGAAGAAGTGTGTTTTAAATGCCTGTTTGTATTCTGATGCCTTCTTTTTATTACCTCTCTGAATGTATTTGGTGCAGAAACTGGTGTATCTGTTTTGTAACACACACCACTGTGCACAAATCTGTGGTGACCAAGTGCACAAATCTGTGGTGACCAGGACAGGGTCATTTTTGTGGGGACACTCAGGTGAGGAAAGTGTCCCTGGGGCTGGTTTTACTTTCTTTGTCACTAGATGTCACTGCATACACAAGTGTGCTGCTGTGACCGAGGGTAACGGGGCAGCCTGAGAGCCGGGAAAGAGGCATAATAGATTCTGGAAGCCTTTCCTCTGATCCTACTTGGAAGATATCTGCACTTTGCCTCTCTCAGAGGCATTCTCACAATCTCGTTTAATTAGGCTAATCCCCTTTAATACTCTGTCATTTGACAGATTGTGTGAAATCTAATTTAAATGTGTGCAAATCTTTTGCCATTCATGGGAACATTTTGGAGGGTCATATGTGGTAAATGTATCTTATTCAAAGTTTCTTTTTGACTTGGGATTATGGACAGGATGCAGATTGGCTACTTATGTGCTACTTTTTTTTTTTTTTTAACTGAGGTATAGTTGATTTACAGTGTTGTGTTAGTTTCTGGTGTACGGCAAAGTGATTCAGGATACATATATATTCTTTTTTATATTCTTTTCCATTATGGTTTATTACAAGATATTGAACATAGTTCCCTGTGCTATACAGTAGGACCTTGTTGTTTATCTATTTTATTATATGCTGCTTCTGATTCAGGCTTATATTCCTGCTGAAACACCAATTTGTTCTCAATCAGAATGAAACATTGAATAGGTATTCAAAATTGGCTCCAAAAGTAGCCTGTTTGCTAGCTAGTAACATTATATATTTGCTTCAAACTAAGAAACTTTAATTAAAATTTACAATCCCTCTATCCATCCTTCCAAATTCCAGGCTTATATTTGCATCCTTTGGTGCCAAAGGTATGATTTGTGAGGCCTGTGTTCATATCTCCTCACCAGGTTTTCTGTATTTGCAATATGTGCTTGAGAGATTAATTCAAGTTGATACTACAGTCTTCTAGGGGGACAGTAATTTACATTTCCCCCTTCTTATTCCTAGCCGCCAAAGGGATTTGTGACAGTCTTATTGGAAAGATCCTGTAGGGTCACAAGTGAAATTACATCTTCATATTTTTATTCACCAAGATCTCATGGCAAGCAGGAATTTTACCCAAAGCTGCTAGCCTTTAGACTTCTTTCTGTCTTCTCCTTAACTGCTGAACCAGATGTGAACAGATATCTTACTGAAATTTGGATAAGCAAGTCCCTAAGTTAAGGTCCTCTTCCCCTGCCTGTGATCTGCTCTAATGAAATAAGAACAAATAAGATACAAAGACCAAGGTTAGGATCCTGAATCTTTTGTGTGGCAATGAAACATCCGGGCCTCGGTTTCCTCAACTGTTAAGGGGGAACTAATAAAATCTACCTTTATCTATCTCGTAATGTTGTTAGGGGAATCAAAAAGATAATAGAGTTGGAAAAAAAGTCAAAAGTGTTATAAAGATTCACAACCTTACCTTCATCTCCCTCATAATTTAATTGCAACATGTGTACTTTTAAATAAGTTTAAAACAGAGATGGATTCATATCACTTTCAAAAGTTATTTATGACCTCTTTCTTAAAGTTTATGTGATAGTGTAGCCAATAACCAAAGTTGATTAGCACCTTTGTGACCAGATATGCATTTTCCTGCACTCAGCCAGCAGGCAGTTTGTGACAAATTAAAATAGAAGGTGACATCACAGAACATGGTGGTGGTGGCTCTTCCTGGGTACCCTCACAGGTTAAATTCTGGAGACAGGACACAGATCATCTTTATTGCAGTGCAGACCTGGAGATGCCTGGGATGGGGTCGGGGAGAGTGGAAAGATGAGAAAAACACAACTGCACAGCTGAAGCCATGTCAGGTCTCAGAAGAGGCAAACCTGTTAATTTAGGACCCAAACATCAGTTTTTATTTCTTAGAAATACAGCCCAAGAGAAAGTTATGTAAATCTTGTTGGATATGGAATCGTTCTTACAAAACAGCGTTTTGATGAATCTAAAGTAAACAAATCAGACCCGCACAGACTAAATTTCCATTAAAGTGCACAGGATTTTAAGAATGGGTTAGTGGGGGAAAGCTGAGAAAACTAAGGCAAGTTTAATTAAACCTTAAATGCGGTCTGGTTTTGCCCCCAAAACTTCCCTTCAGATAGCCTTCTGACTTTCTTTTTAAAACATCAAGTCCCCACAAAATGAGCGAATTATGCTGATGACGGCACATTTGGTCAGTGGGCTACAGACCTCAGAGGGCTCCTCTCTGCCTTAGTTCAGATTTCGACGGGCACCACAGGGCTGAAAGGGATCCTCTAATTATGGGCGGGATTAGCGCTGAGCAGCCCATGTGTTGTTCTTCGTGGCTTTCAGCCCTCGTGGTTTCTCGGTTCCTTATGGTCACTGTGGCCACCTAGAAATTCTTTTCAGGAGCATAATAACCAGATCAGCTGCTGCAGGCTGGAGCCGGGCGGAACAAAGGCGGGCGGAGGGCCCTCCCGCAGCCCTGGGCCTGTTCACAGATCCCAGCGGGCACCCTGGGGTCACATTAGACAGAACCGCGCTCCAGCCCCATTTGCTAAGGCTCCGTCCCGCACGACCCACTGCACCCACTTAAGGCCTGGGGGGTATGCTCCAACAGTGTGTACTCTTTGCCAACAGAAATACTAGCAGTGGAAAAAGCTCCCCACCCAGGCCCTGCAACAGCGGGGAGACTCCTCTGGTTAACTTCCCTTTCAGATATTTCTCCTTGGAAAGCCTGAACGTCGATATGGGGACTTGATTTCTCAGAGTCTGTTTTTAATACTTATCTTTTGATGGGGTCATTTTAACCTAGGAATAACCACAAATGGGGGGAAAGAGGCGGTAGGCATTTATTTTATTCTAAGACAAGTCAGGGCAGCTCCTCCTTCCTTGCTTTGTTCGTCCGTCGCCCGATGCTGCAGCATGAACAGGTTTCCTAAGGAGCATCTGGTCCCTCTCGGAGGAGGATTCCACAGGCGTTTTGTCCCTTTCAGGTTTTCAATAGTGGCCTCTGGGGCGGGAGACCATCTGGCGGGGCGTCACCTGGCCAGTTGGGCCTGCCTGACCACACGCTGCTCTACATTCCCCTGCACTGCATCCCTCACTCCCACCCCCCGGTTCAGGGGGACCTGGCCAAGGGCTGGACAATGGGCTTAGCACTGAGCCAGAAACCCAGCATCAATAACACTTGTTATTAAAAACAAGGCTGGATCACATAGTTTTGAGAACGTGGGCTTGTCATCAGCAAAACTGACCTTCCATCTTGCTTCGTTTACATCCTAGCCCTCAGAGCACTGGACAACTTACCTGTCAGGTTCTTACACCTGCAAAAGCAGAAACGTGCTAACGATTGAGTTTCTGTGAAGGATTAGTGAGAGAGGACTCCAGATCTAAAAGTATATTTTATATCAGATAACAAAAGGTATGTTTTACTGGGTTAGTGGAGAACTGTTTAATAAGGGGGCTTTTATACAGTTGCAAGCATGATTTTGGAAAAGCAAGAAGGGGTCTGTGACATCCCGAAGCGGTTACCTTGGTAGGACTGAGGGGCAAAGTGAGGGAGCAGGTTCTGGAAACCTGACACAAGCTGCGGACTTTAGCAGGGGGCGCAGCCAAAGCAGGCGGAGGAAGGGGTGTGGTGGGGGGAAAGGGTGAACACTCAGAGCACAACCCTTGAACCTCACTCCCCTCCCACTGTCTGAATCTCCTGCTGCTGCCACCCGTTACCCAAGCTAAGTAGCAGCCCTGACCATATCCCGCTGGCACCCGAGTATATGTGGAAGGCTTTCTGCTCCTAAGACATTTGGCCTGAGGGCATCTTGGCAGGGGCGCACGCATGGCCCACATGCATGGCAAACGTACTGGAAAGTGGATGTTCCCCAAAGCAGCCCTAAACTGCAGGAGGGCTGGCAGGAGTCAGTGAATAAATACCCCGTTTCTTCACTCTGCACCATCTCCCAGAGCCCCCCCAGGACCCAGTGCCAGTTGCCTGCAATGAAAACTTCCTTGATAACATGCCCACCATTAGGTTCATTCCCTTCCCTGTCTCTCTTCCCCACATCCTGGGATCACCACCCAAATCAATTATTTGCACTACGATCCCTATCTCGGTGTCTGCTTCTGGGAAAGCCCAAATGAAGACAAAACCCACTCGCATAGTCCATGTGGGTCAGCCTCCTGTGGTACAGAGCAGGCGAAGAAAGGTGGAGAGTGGATTTGGGGAGGCGAGGGGAGCCACCTGCAGGGTGGCTGGTTTACCTTCCAGCACTTTCACTGTCTGTATCAGCCTGCCAGCTGCAGCAACAATGGTACAATGTTTCCTCATCCTGTTCCTCTATCACAGCACCCCTCAGTCACTTACTCTATTCCCTAGGTTCCCTGCCTGTACTTGACATTTGACTCAGTAGGAGTGTTTACTGGGTGCTAGCTCAGCATTTTATATATTATATTGTGTAAGAGATGGACATGAGCCATTCGGGGTGGGACCAGGGGTAGGTGGGGGGTGGGAGATAGTGGTAGGGTTATAAAAAAGATTAAGTATAAATAAAAACTAGATGATATGCCTAATAAAGATCAAAGCCTTAAAACTTGAATGAACATATTCGTATTTCATGCCATCAATTAGCAATTAAAAGAGGGGTGGGTACATGGGGACAGCAGCAATAGGAAGCCTACCAAGTATTCTTTAACTTGAAGTATGCAGACACTAAATCCTACTTTTGGCACTAGAGTCCAGGTCTGCTGTAAAAGGAGAACCAAGTATCCATTATGAAGTGCAATAAAACCAGTTTATTATAGCACATCTGAATATTTCAGTTTCCAATCAAATCTCAACATACTGCATTAGAGTTAAAATGATTAGGTAAAAAATGAGAAGGACTTCAACCAAATCATTTACCGGAGCATAATTAACCCTAGGGCCTATAACGGAGACTGGCATGTAGGTGGTACTTAGTAAATAATTGATGGGTGGATGGAAAGATGGATGATTGGATGGGTTAGCCTAGTAGTATCAAACTAAAGGAATCCAACAGGAATCAAAGTACTAATATTCATCCACAGTCTTCCTTGTCCAAAATGATTTTAATACTTTTCTCATAAATTGTGTGCATGTGTGTATATATGGTGTGCCTCCTCGCTCTGTGCTCTGAATGCTTCTGGGTTCCAACCTACCCCCTCAGGGGTCTTCATTTCTTGAGAGGCAGGATGGATTTCATCTTGATGGAGATTTGAGTCCCTGCCCGAATCCCTTGGAGTGTTTGAATGATGTGAGTTTCTAGGAACCACTCCAGATCCCCTAAAACAAAATTTCTGTGGGAAGAGCCTCAACATCTATATTTTAATTAAGCATATGCAAGTGAGGGACTAGTTATGTGTGTTTCATGGGTTTCCATTTCAACATGACAATAAGGCCCTAGGCTGAGGTAGACCCCCAGTGCTCTCATCTATCTGATCACTTGGTTTTGTTAACTGATGTAAGTGGCAATTAATGGAGAGTGTATTTGCCAAACCACTGTAATCCCCATAGCTCTTCCGTATGGAGGAAACCATGGTTTTATACATTTTGAGGGGGGGTTGGGGGAAGATGCTGTTTTGTATGAACAAATTCACATTTCAATCGTACTTATGACCTCTGTGGCATATTGAATAAGACTTGGGGCAAAATGTTTGTTGTTTTGAATTAACTTGAATTTTTTTACTGAATTAAAAATATTTGATTCCCTCAAATCACACGGAGTGCAGGACCCCTCATTTAAACTTCCAGTATGTTATTTAGTTAAAGACTCTGAGCAAGGGAATCCGAGGAAATGGACTGATGTCACCCTCCAGTATGACCCTGGAGTCCCCAGAATTTCCCTTGGCAATTTCAAGGGCTGCCCCAGCTGTGAATAGAAGTGAGTTGGAAGTTTTGTTCCACATTTGACCTGGAATGAATTGCTCCAGACATACTAATTGGATAGGGTGTTAATGTATACAAACATAAGCAAAAACAAGAACAAGGAAAACATTACAGCCTCTACTGAGGACGACTTTATTTACAGTGGTTCTTTTTTTTTTTTTTTTCAGGTGTGTTGGGTGTGTTTTATTTATTTATTTATTTATTATTTTTTAACATCTTTATTGGAGTATAATTGCTTTACAATGGTGTATTATTGTCTGCTTTATAAACAAGTCAATCAGCTATACATGTACATATATCCCCATATCTCCTCCCTCCTGCATCTCCCTCCCACCCTCCCTATCCCACCCCTCTAGGCGGTCACAAAGCACTGAGCTGATCTCCCTGTACAGTGGTTCTTGGAAGTTAAACACTATAAAGAACCTCTCTTCTGATATGAAGCTTTCATTTCTTCCTTATGAGATACAATTAACCTTTATACAAAAATTAAGGATAGCATATTTTGTGAGAAAGAACCTACATGTACATAATCTCCAAGTCAGAAAAGCAAATACTATGTATTTATTTTTAATGCAGTTGTATGAGTTTCAACTAGAAAATTATTTTAAACTACTAATCAGATGGATTCTACTTTATTATTGAAACATATAGGATAAAATGTATTAAAGGTTCAGCATCAAACATAAAGTGAATCATATTACATAAATGCCACTGAGTGAAAAATCACAGTAGTTAAGAATCGTATTTATTTTTAAATACTCTTTACCCAATGTTGTTTAAATATGGGAGCTTTACTCTTGGAGCACTTTGTGGTGATAGAGCCCAAGACCCAAACAACTCACATATACATAGGAGATAGGGGACCACATAATTTATCATCCAAACTTGGGCCACTTTTGACAGAAATGGGATGCTATTTATAATTAAAGTAGAATGATAGGTATGATCTGGGACCGTTTTTGGAAAATTGGATGTATGGTCACCCTACCTGCATACTTTATTCCTAAAAGTGTAAATTCCTTATATATTTTGTGTAGCTTTTTAGTGTGCAAGCTGTTTTGTAACTTAAGAGAAATTAGGCCTCTTTCAAAAGAAAAAAAATCAACTTTCAGGAGATAAAGTAAGTAAAAATAAATTTCAAGAGGGAAGTAACTGCACTGCCAAACAAATGTTTGTTGGATGAATGAATAATGATAAACATTTATTTGAGTGCTTCCTATATGCCAAGTACTGCACTGAGTGTTTTCCTCATTTCAACCTTTTTTATGCAGGTGAAAAACTGTGTTCTAGAGAAAGAAAGATATCCATGTAACATAATAAATAAGTGCTGAAGTCAAGAATTGAACTCAAGTAATTGGACTTAATAGTGGAGTTCTTAACTCCTCAACTGCCACAGTGGAGAAGGAGAGTAATTGATTCATATCTGACTTCTAGCATTTTGAGCCTTAATGATATAATACTGACAGATATAAGGAAATTGGGAGTAAAAGTCATTGAAGAGTGGGAAGTGGAGATGATGAATTAAGTTTTGATGTAAAACCAAAGCAATAGAGTTAGAAGGAGTATTAGTTAGAAACCAGCTGTCCCCAAAGCCCTCTGTTAAAGGAACATCTAAGTCCCCCCAAAATTAGTTATTAAATGCATCAGTGGTGGGTTGGAGACTAGACCTCTCCTTTCCCCACCTGGCACTTCTTCCATGAATAGCACTGGGTGACCAACAAGGAGGGCCCAGGAGGCAATTGGAGAAACGGGATGGAAACTCGAGAGGGAGATGACAGATAGGGAAGCGCATGTGAGTGTCCTCCTTGAAGAAAGTTTAGCATGGAAACCATGAAGGTGAGGGTGCTCTCTCAAAATGGAGTGGAAAAAAGAGATGTAGTGAAGTACATCATGGGAGGTCTGTACAGAGTAAGGGCTGAAGGGAGGACACAGAAGCAGCAAGACAGACAGGCTACAAGTGGCCTGAAGGTAGGAAAAACACATGACCAGGCAGAGTTTTAGAGACTGAGGAGGAGAGGACCCAAGAAGGATACATGTCTAGGTGATATGGGAGAGACTCAGGATTTGGTTTCCATCAGGTGCTAGTTCCGTAGTTATGAATTCTGCATATATTAGCTTATTTGCTTTCATAATAGTTCTAGGAGGCAGGCATTATGGCTCCTATTTTACAAATGCCACACAAGGGACAGAAAGGCCACCAAACAGAGGAACATCAGGAAACTATCACCTGAGAGCTGGGATATTTCCCAGAGTCCAGGACCTAGAATATCCAACAGAAGCAAGATCCATGCTAGACTCATGTCCAGTGGACCTGGGGCCATGGAGGAGATGTGGCTGATAACAGAGACACCATAGGAAGCAAAGAGAGGGAGACGTATCCCGGCTTCCCTTTCCCTCCCTCCTAAACTTCCATTTTCAGCTGGTTTCTTCCATTGGCTGAACCTATCAAGAGTCCAAAAGGCAAGGCAGCTTGGGAAAATGAGTCCTGTAATATACAGTGGAAGATGAGAAGGGCAGGAGATACCTCTGAGAGTAAACAGGAAGTTCACTGGCATATCCACACATAGGAGACTTGTTGTACATTACTTCTGCATACATCCAACCGGCAAAAATTCAGTCACATATCCTCACTTTAGCTGCAAGGGAGGCTGTGTGCCCAAGAAGGAGAGGGTAACATGGAAAACGGTGACCATGGTAGTTTCTATCCCAAGTACCTACAATATGCAATGCACCATAGTGGCCACTGTAAGAAATGCAAGAGTGACTAAGCTATAACTGCAGCTCACACCACAATCAACATAATCATAACCTAGAAAGATTGTAAAAGGTACAATAGTAGAGGTGTCATGCAATGCCAGATTTCTTGGAAGAGATTCAATCTGATTGGAGTATGAAACTGGAAGAATTTTTGGAGGTTATAGGATTTGAAAGGATTTTGACAAGCAAGGCTGTGGGCAAAGCCATCCCAGACATAGGGGAGAGCTGAATAAGATTTACAGAGATAGAACTGTGTGTGTGTGTGTGTGTGTGTGTGTGTGTGTGTGTTTAGGGAACTGAAAGTAGACTAAGGGGGCAAATATGTGTCAGTCATGGTGGTTTGAATAACTAGAAATAAAGATAGCAAATAATCATGCATGGATATTGGATTAAGATAATGGAAAAATTGGGAATTCCCTGGTGGTCCAGTGGTTAGGACTCAGCACTCTCACTGCCAAGGGCCTGGGTTTGATCCCTGGTCGAGGAACTAAGATCCTACAGGCCATGTGGAGCAGCCAAAAAAAAAAAAAAAAAAAAAAAAGATAATGGAGGAATTGGAAAGGTCAGTGTGGGGAACAATGAATCTTTATTCCATCCTTACATACAATTCAGAACCATAGAAAGATTTTGAGCAAGGTAGTCATATAATCAGAGCTGTGTTTTAGGAATTGAACAACAGGCAGCATGTGAATGAGTCTTCTGACTGAATTGTGTCCCTCCAACTTCATCTGTATAAGTCCTTATCCCCAGGATCTCAGAATGGGACTGCATTTGGAGATATGGTCTTTAAAGAGGTAATGAAGTTAAAATGAGGTCACTCAGGTGGGCCCTGATCCATTATGACTGGTCTTTATAAGAAGAGGAAATCAGGACACGGATACACACACAGGGAAGACCACGTGAGGACTAAGAGGAGGGGTTTCGGAAGAAATCAACCCTGCTGACACCTTGGTCTTGAATTTTCAGCCTCCAGAATTGTGAGAATATGACTTTCTGCTGTTTAAGCCACCCAGGTTGTGATACTTTGTATTTTACAGCTCTAGCAAAGTAATACAGTGGGTCTGGCACTTATTGCATCTTGGTTTGATAACCTATGCACAGAAGAATAGAGGTAAATTTTCTTCTTAATAAATTCATATGACATGCTTTAAGAGCTTAACTTTCTCCAACTTTGGAGGGACTTTAGCAACAATATTTTGATCACTGAGAGGACTCAAGATTCAGAAGTATGGTCTCCTGAAATACATAGGGCATGAGTTCTTTTAATCTAAAAATGTCAGTGCATAGAGTTAAAACACACAACGGTAGCATTTCAGTTATCTACTGCCAAAGTAACAAACTACCACAAATCTTAGTGGCTTAATACAGCAATTTTGTTTTTTGTTTTTGCTTTTCTCATGAAGCTACAGGTAAGCTGAGCAGTTCTGTTAACCTGGACCATAGTTGGTTCATTTCAGCTGGGCTCACTCGTTTGTCTGTAGCCAACTGGCAGGTGGCCTAGGATCTGGCTGGTCTAGGATAGCATTGGCCTAAATGACTTGGCTCTACTGCATATGATCATCATCTTCCAGCAGGTTACCCTGGGCTTGTTATCACAGAAAAGCAGTGGAGTAAAAGAGACGACCAGAGAATTTATGGGCTCTTGAGGCCTAGATCCTAAATTGGCACATTATCACTTCTGCAGCTTTCTATTGGACCAAGTAAGTCACATGTCCAAACCCAAATTCAAGAAGTGGGTAAAAGAGACTCCACTCTTTAATGGAAGTAGCTTTAAATTCCCATTACCAAGGACAAGGATGCTGGGAGCAGTAAAAAAAAAAAAGTAGGCCATTTGCACAATCAGTCAAAGGTAGATGATTGCCAATGGTCAAAGCTTGAACCACAGTATCACTGAGTTACCTTAAAAGGGAACACCCAGCCAGATCCCTCATCCAATGAAGGAATTTCCCTAAATTAAACACACAAAGACAAAACAAAAACTCTCAAAGAAGATTCCCACCACCTGACCATTTGACCTAACTTTTCTCATTAGGCGAAAAAAGGAAAAACACGGCAGCTCTCCCACACTGCTGTTCCACGCTCAGTTTATCTGGCTTCTGCTATGAGTCACAGCTGACTGACGGGTGGGGATGGGTCATGAGTCATGGCCTAAAACAAAGATAGAATTTGATGGGGGTGGACCAGAAGGCGGGACAGAAGACACTGCAAGTTCAGGCATTAACTCAGTACTTAGGGTGATTTCTTCTTTCCTGCAGCTGGGAAAATTGGGCAGCGTGCCCTCTTCTGAAATCCAAAGGAGGATATCCCACATGGGCCCTGTACAGCTGGCTTGAGGGGACTCAGACCTTTGTGTCTCCTAGGGAGTCCACTTGTTGATTTCAGAAGTGTTTATATCACTGCCCTCAAGGTGCTACAGCTACCCTTCATCCCCATGTGCCTGGTCAACAGACCGTTTCACCCTACCATCCCCAGGAGCAAGTTACCTGGTTGGTTTGAGAAGTTAATATTTAGAAAGACTAATGGTTGCCTATGGTTTTCTGCAAGAAAGAAAAAATAAGCCAACATTATCTTTTGACCCACTCCCACATATATTTGCAGATGACAACTTAAAAAAAAATCCTTGGCTCAATGACAGTGTAGCTTCACTATGGTAGGATTTTTTTTTTTTAAGCTAGTACTCTCTATATTCATGTGGCTGCACAGTACCCTGCCTAGAGGACAGAAATATTTGTGCATCTGGCCTCAAGCAATTAACATGTCTCCTACCCTGGGGTAAAAATTAAATGAAAATTCTGTCACCCCCAAATAAATCTGGAAACAGAGTTCCTGAGTGTTTGCCAAATAAGGTGACTCCCAGCCTTAAGATGCTGAACTTTGGAACAACGGTCATAGAAACAAAGGCAAGGCACCGTTGGCTCCCATTCAACCTGGTCAACAACATCCTTCATTACAGGACGTGGCATCATTTTGATTCACAGCAGAATAAAAGGAATCTATTTGTATATTTGGAAGTTTGAGTGAGGATTTCCTGAGTTCCTGATGAAGTCATTCCTGCCTTACAACAGCCTTGCTTGTCCCACTAGAGTTAGAACCGGGTCACCATTTCCATGCAAGTGTGTGAGCCCACTTTGGGCTCCTGTGCGTACGCACACACACACATGCACACATACACACACACCCACTCATTTCATTTCAGCATCTAACTAAAACTCAGTCATACATAATCTTCTCCCAGATAATGCTGGCCTCAAATCAAAATTTCAGCTCAAAAGGAAAATGCTTTAAGCTAATCTTATATTTGCATTGCCTGCCAATGAGAGAGTGCCTTTTGTTAAATCACTTAGAACACATGTGCCCTAGACATAGTATTTAATGGGGACAGAAATAGAGAAAAATGTTGGCTCCTGGTATCCAGGAAAGATGCCACTGGCCTCATAAGTTTCTTCCCACAGATATAGTCACAAACAAAAGATAACCTAACTTTGAACTCTAAAAGTCTTGCTTTCCTATGATCCAGTTCTTCAAAGAAAGTCTTAGGGTGTTATCACTGATCTGTGATGGGCTTGCCTTAAGTTCTCATGGCCATTAATACTATGTGCTCTGCAGAGACTGTGAATTCTACCAAAGGAATTGTCTGCAGGATTAGGCTCTGAGGAGCACATACTCCTCCTGTGCTGTCCGTGTCACAGAATCTGGGATTGGAGAGGCCAGAAGCGATGAGAGGCTGATTGCAAAACCCCAGGGAGCACATATGCAGCCTACATGAATAACAGTAGTCCTGAGGGGTGGTTGCAGCAGATTCTGAGGGAACCCTATCCATACCCCTTACCCCTACTCCTTCAGGGCACAGCAGCCCAACTTTCTCTTTGCCTAAGGGCTTTCTCTGGCCCCCATATCCAGCCACATGATGGGCAAGAAGTGAAAGGGAATTAACATCCACTGGAAGTAACTTTCAATGAATGTCAGATAGTAATCGGTGTATACATACCCCAGTTCCCTTGTTTCACACCATTTCCCGGCAGTCCCCAGCAGAACTAAGTTCCAGTTGCTCACAGCAGTATCTGATTCAGCAAAAAACCCTTTATGGGCTACCTTCCTTTCCCTGTCTCACTTTTCCTCTCCCACATCTGTATTTCTTTTACTTTCCTCCTAAACTATTTACCATTGAATTGATGTCACAGGGACTGCTTTGGGGAAATCCAATCTAGGAGAGGAGCAAACTTAGTTAAGACCTCTTCTTTTATGTAACTTTGGAGAACAAGTAAAGCATCCTTACTTTCCATCCTGAACAGGAATCTATCCCATGACATCTTTGGATCCTGCCTTTGAGGAGATGGAACTCACCACAACACAGTTCCTGACTGTCCTGTTTGCTCCTCTGGACACATGCCAGCTTACCCATCATACAGGAAGCTCCCAGGATGAGGGCAAAGTTCTATAAGGTCTGATCTTTACAAGGCAGAGGAGATTCAACTTAGCTCTTTTTTCTTGTGGTCCATTGCTGATTCCCAAATTGAGTCTAGTCCCAGATTTCCCTCTGGTTTTCATATAGCCTGCATCCTTTTGTTTTTACTTATATTCTCAGATCAGATCATGTCACTCAATGGAGAAGTGATCATGTCAGTTCAACCTGACAGAGGCTCTCTTGCCCTAAAATGACAGCTGTTGAGTCCTCACCATGGTCTGCAAGGCTCTCTGATGACTTGATTCCTGGAGACCAATCTAAAATCATTTCCTAGACCTTTCTTCTTCACTCCTTGCTTTTCTTCAAACATGCCCACATTTTCCAGTTGTGGGATTTTGCATCAGCTGGTCCCTCTGTCTGGGGCACTCTGATGTGCATGAGTCTCCTCCTCACTTTACTCAAGTCTTTGTGCAAATGTCAGCACCTCAAACAGGTCTTTTTTGACCAACCCAGCACCCCTTTAATTCTTTATCCCTTACCCTACTGGTTTCTCTTTAGAGTTGTCAGTACCCATTGGCATTATATGTCCTTGTTTAGATGCTTTGTGCTGGTCTTTCACTGCAACATGAGAGCCACCATTATATTACTGCCACCATGTGCCCAGCACACAGAAGATGGTCAATTAATATTTGTTTGGCTGACTGAATTAATATATGGTATTAACTTAGTAAAGTGATCTATCAAATATTTTTTACCAGAATAATAATTAACATGTAGTCCAGATTTTTTTATATTGTATATTTCTCCTCATAGATTAATTTCATTTTAAATGACTGATTCTTTACTTTTCAAAGATACATTTTGACAGTTTTCCAATTTGTTTGGTTTGGTTTGTCATGGTTATTTAATCCCAAGTTAGAAGGATGTATAAAGATAGAGATGTACTGATTGATAAATTAAGTAACAAAGCACAGACAGCATACCTCAAACTGGACTACTAGCATCTATTCCCATCCCTCCATTCAACAGGTATTCATTGAACATCTACCATATTCCAGGCACTGTGATAAATGCCAGGGGTGTATCAGAGAATACAATAGTCAAATATCCCTGACCTCATAGAACTTATATTCTGAAAGAGGAGATCCACAAGGAAATGTAAACATAATGAATAAGTAAGCTATTTAGTATGTTTGACGGATACACCTGGGTGGTCGGGGAGACCTCAGTGGGAAGTTGACTTCTGGGTGAAACTTGAATTAGTGAGAGTGAAGCCATGCTCATGTACATGGGAGGAGAGTTCCAGGCAGAGAGAACAGCCAGAGCAGAGGCTGAAGTGGGAGCAGCGTGCCAGGCGTGTACAGAGAGAGCAAGCCAGAGGCCACTGACTGAGGAGGATGAGTTGGGGGAGGTGATGCATAGAAGAAACAAAAAGCAGGTCCCCCAGGTCCCTGGAGGCATTAAAAGTACTTTGATTTTCACATATGCCGATAATTTGTAAAAGGCAATCAATAGTAGCTGTTGCCTACCTAGTCAACTAAATAATGCTTCCTCGTTGATCCACATAAAAAGCTATTCCATTTAAACAAAGCATGTTGTCATCGTTGTTGATGTTATTATACTATTGTTTCTTAGTAAGATGATTGCTACTATATTTTTTCTTAATTACTCAGGAACAAGATATTTTATTGATGGTAAATACATAATGGAAAAGATAATTTGTGAAATAAAAATAAGAGGTTTGGTAGACTGGCTCTTCTTTAATTTTTATTGTAATAGATTTGTTGAGATATAGTTCACATACCATTCATTTTGTCCCATTTGGGCAACCATCATCATGGTCAATTTTAGAACCTTTCCATCACCCCCAAAAGAAATCCCATACCCCTTAAAGAATAAGTCCTCATTCTCTTCAACCCATCTCTCCAACCCCTAGGCAACCACTAATCTACTTTCTGTCTCTATGACTTTGTTTAATCTGGACTTCATATAAATGGAATAGGTGTCCTTTGAGTCTGGCTTCTTTGCCTGTATAGTATTTCCAAGGTTCACCCATGCTGTAACATGGATAAGTAACTCATTCCTTTTTATGGCTGAATAATGTTCCATTGTATGGATAGAGCCCATTTTAGTTATCTGTGTGTCAGTTGATAGACACCTGGGAGTTTTCCACCCTTTGGCTATCATGAATAGTGCTGCCATGAACATTTATATGCAAGTTTTTGTGTTTTCATTTCTCTTCATTCCACTTCTACGAATGCAATGCATTGGCTCTTAAAATCCATGGTAAGGGACTATTAATACTGCTAAGATTAACTGATAACAATTTTTAAATCTGAGTTGATGAATCAGTTTAAAAAGAACTATTAAAACAAATTCAAGAATGATTTAGGGGAAAAAAACAGTCTTAGATTAGGAGAGACCCTCAAAATTGATCCACATGTCAAAGCCAATAGGTTAGGTAATGAAGCCTTTGAGAACTAGATGGGTTTGTGCAAAACTGTTCAAAAGGTTGAAAAAAAATCATATGTTAAAAGAAAAGAAAGATAGAAATATAGAATGAAAGTAAATATAGAGAAAGAGTTATCTTGGCCACTGAAGCATTTCATTGTGTCAAGTGAGTTCACAGAAGAGCAGATTTCATCAGTGGTGGGGGACTGAGCCGTCATATTGCCAGACAGGTGATGTCCATCCCTGTGGCGTCACAAGTTGGAGCAGCAGAGCCCCATAGGGAAACATTTATCAAATCATAAATACCCACCAGTGCTCCTTTGTGACTGGTACTGGAAGAAGTATGAACCAAAGAGGCCTCAGTGACTTACAGTCTAGTTGGAGACAAAATTACAAGCGGTCAAAGCCCAGAGATGTCAGGAATTGTTCGCAAAGTATGAAACAATTTTCATCTGAGGGTGTGGTGCCAGCTTGTTCTTAAAAGCATAATTCATTTGCCCTAAACTGCTTCTTTCTCCAGAAATCCTCCCAGGGCTCTGGGGTTTCCCACCACGAGAAGCGCTCATAGGATGGGTGGATGGACACCCAGAGGGTTTGGGAACCAAGGAGGTGAGAGGATCTTGGCCACAAAATCTGATGGTCCTGCTTTTGCGGGCTTGAGTCAGACTCCAGTGAGAATGTGGTAAGGAATCTGTGGTCTAATAGGTCATCCCCTCCTGCTTGTCTGACTCAGGGCGATGAGTGTCCCCTACTATGCTCAGCGGTGGTGGGAGCCCAGCCCAGCCAAGTAGAGGCAGAGGTGGCTGCTGGCCTCAGAGCAGGGAGGTGGGGCAGTGGAAGAGGCCAGTGACTAGCTGGGGAGAGCGGCACTGACCAGTTCCGAAGGAGCTGCTTAACCAGCAGGATCCAGGACCCCAATTGCGTATCTCTGCCCCTCCTTCCTCCTGCTGGCATGTATTTCCAGAGACCCACAACCTCTAAAAGTGGACAAAGCTGTTTTTCTGGTCATCTCCCTCCGTGCAGCTTTTGTACTTTTTAAAAATCATCCTGGGACGTGAAGGGCTGAAGTTTGCTCTTCACATAACCTGTAACAAAATCAGAAGCAGTGAGGCACGGGTGACAATCTTCCTATGAAAAATCTTTCTCATTACATTAAATTCCCTCCTTTGAAAGACGTGACTCAGCTGGTCACATGGCTCTAAAATGGACCTTGTCACCAAAGATTCATAAGGAGATTGGAGGAGAGGAAATGGAGAGTCTTTCAGAGATGCTCCTTTTTATTTCCCCCGTATGACCTGAATATCAGGAAATCTGAGAGCTAAATAAGATCTCATACATTATCCACCACAATGCCCTCATTTTCTGGAGGAGTACACCTGAGGCCCCAGAAGAGTGAAAGTGACAGGAATAAGGCCACAGAGGGAGCAGCAGCTGAACAGGGCTTGGAACACTCATCTCCTGCCTTTCAAGCTCCTACTCCTTCCACACACCACAGTCAGCCAAGAAATCAGATTAATGAAAGAATCCTCAGAAAATATTTGCCCCGGGTTTCCAAGGTTGCCTCATGTTGGCTATGCTTTTCTCACTCTACTCCTTGCCAGACCATGAGGTAGCTAAGAATGGCAAGGACCACATTCTGAAGTTAATTCTGATGGCTTTTTCTAAAGTTTGTTTGACTTATCAGTATATTAGTGAAGAAGAAAACTTTTCCTTGCAAGAATAATGACAGCTATAGGCAACTTCCTAATATCATATCATGGCAAAAGTAGGCAGGGGAAAATATCCTTTTAAACAAGTGCAAAACCAACAATGTCTGCTTAGGTCAGCCGACCACCCAGTGGTGTGCTGGTATGCGGTGGTCAACTGACTTGCCAAGACAAAACCCTGGTCTGTAGAATTTGCTGATTCTCAGCTGTATATACTGCCACCATGGGCAGTTTCAATGGATCAATGTGGTGTCACTAACTCAGAGTTGGGAAAAGATGTATCATACCATACCACTGTATAATATTTCTACCACCCAGATGGAATTGATATATTGATAAATAACCTGAAGAGCATAGACAGTAGTAAAATGTGGTAAAATAACTAGGAAGTGATGAGTTTTGAGTATTTGCTACCTTTGTTTTTAATGTAACTTATTTCACTGTGAATTTATTAATTTAATTTTTAATAACAAGTAAATAGAACATCCAGCTAAAGAAAAATCCTGAAAATTCAACAGTTGACTCACCAACAGGTACAGGCTGGCTTCAGCAGAACACTAGAATCAGCTACTCCAAACTTTGTTGACTTAGTAAAGTAACCTGAAATGCTGCCCTCCTGGGAATATGTAAACATTAGCCATAAACAAACTAAGGAGTCTTGACCCCTTTGCTTTTATTCATAAAGTTACTAGTTCTCATAAAACGATTCTTCCCTGAGAAAGATGCAACAAACAATAGGCAGAAATAAAAACTGTGGTTGTAAACGTGGTTCATCTCATCCCTTCCATCCAATTTGATGACTTACGTGCAGTACTTCATCTCCAAGTGTGATAACAATAAGAACTAAATATAATCTTTTCTCTTGTGGCTAAGACTTACCAATGAGGGAAAGCAAAGGCACTATGCTAAAAGCTTCACATATCTCATTTAGTTCTCACAACAGTTTATTCCCATTTTACAAAAGAGGAGTTTGAAGCTTGACAAGTATAATCTTCCTAAGATTATAGTTGTTAAAAAGCAAAGCCAGAACTTAAACCAAATACTGCTTGATTCTAGAGTCTGGCTTTAGTGAAGGCTAAAGCATGGTTAAAAGAACTCAATGTGAATGAGGGCCTAAATCAATTCTTATAGGGACTAAAGAAAAAGGCATTGTGAAAATGATTATTCATGAGAGTTAGACCTAAAGCCATTATGCAGTCAAAGCTGTCAATAAAGTAGAATAATAGCCTTATGAAGTGATCATTTAATGTACCTGGAGAAGAATGAGAGACTGTATCAGTTACCTATTGTTGCAGTAGCACTGTAATAAACAACCACAAAACCTCAGTAGTGTACAAAAATAACTATTCATGTTCACACATCTTGAATCAACTGCAGGCAGGTTAATCTGTAGTGATCTTGCCAGGGATTGCTCTCATGTGTGGGGTTCAGCCAGTATTGCCTAACGTATGATGACTTTGGCTGGAGTGACTTGGCTCTGCTTTAGATATTTCTTATCTTCCAGTAGGTTAACCAGGACATGTTCTCATGGCAATAGAGGCACAAGAGCATAAGCAGACACATAAGGCCTCTTGAGCCTCAGCTTGGAACAGGTATAGTATCACTTGTGCCTCTTTCTATTGGTTAAATCAAATCACAAGAATAGCCTACCTTTAAGCAGTGGTAAAACAGACTCCATCTCTTTAGTGAAAGGAACTGCAAAGTCACATAGTGAAGGGCATGGGTATAGAGAAGAGTAAAGAATTGGCACCATTTATGCGATGAATCTACCAAGAGGTGAGAAGGGTGGTCAGTGGAGAATGTGGAGTGATCACCTGATGCTCATACACTGTCATACTTCATGAACTCTACTCCCTGCTACTTACTTTTAACCAGGCTATGACTAGTCCTGGGCCAGCAGTCTGATACCTTGGAAGAAGTCATGAACTTGGGTCCTGGCCCACATCAACCCCTTACTGAGTGCATAGATCACTGATCCAGTGTTGAAGCTTGGAATTCTTCCCATCTACAACATGCATCAGCATGTGTTTATTCTTCACTGAAAACTTTGTTGTGAATGTGTGGAAGGGGGTGTGAGTAGGATTACATGCCTAAATTCTCCATTCTGTCAATTAATAACCCTCTTTTTCCTTCTTTCCCATTCCTTATGTCATGTATCAGCCCTCCCATATCTGCTCTTCCCCTTCATAACTTAGCTCTCTGCTCACAGAAGCTAATATATATGGACCACATCAGAAGGCTTCAATGCCCAGTGCCTTCCAACTGAGATTACTAAAGAGGAAGGCCCAGGAGAGCTAGGAGGAGGAGGAGAATGAGATCAGGGTATTTATGCCCCTGATTCTCTTCCTGTGAGGTCACCTTGGCTTTCTGACCTAAATGGCTCACTCTTGCTCTTTTTCCAGGTCCTAGAAGCCATTCACTCACATTTTTCTGGGCCCACGTATGACAATGGCCCCAGGTTTCTATACCACCCCTCAATGTCCCCTCAACACTCTACCTACATCTTTATAACTAAACTCTACATCAATAAGCCTCTTTCAACTTATTCTAATTTGAGAGTGCCTCTGTTTCCTATAGGAATTCCACCTGGTACACTCTCATACATAGAGAACACTCAATGGTTCCCCAAGAGAAATGATCTAAGATTTCATCTTATCATTTAATCCTGCTCAAAATGCAGAATATCCACATGATACTCAACAATTATACAACTGTGTCTAAGTATGGCTCTTCTCACTCAAGAAATGTATGAACTAAACATGTTTTCTGCTCACTCCTCATTATATAATGGTGGAAGGGAAATAAGATTAACAGCAATAAACAGGGACAATGGAAGACACAGAGCATTCATTTGTCTACTCTGCCTGGGAAGACTTCTAAGGACCTGGGGATGCAAAATGTTACTTGATTAGACATGGATTCTGTCCTCTGGGGGAGACTCCTTGCCCATTGTTCTCCAAGGTCCTTGGATCCCTTTCCAGGATATTCTTATTTGTCCATTATATCCCTTGACGACATTTAATGGGCCTTGGGGAATATGCTGCCCTTTAAGACTGTACTACTTTTCAGCCTGCTTCTTGGTTGAGGAGTCATTTTAAACCTCAATAGTTACAGATGTTTTTAGACAGGATTTATAGCTTCTTTGGCAGTAAAAAGTTCTCGAAAGCTTAGTAAGCCTCTAGTTCACTTGATTCTAGTAAGTTCTATGTATCAGTAATCACACAGTTCTTTTCAGTATACTCTAAAATGCTTATTTTCTCACCTTCTCAGCATTTGCATCTAGCTTTTAATTTATTGAGACTGTAGGCTCTAGTGAGATCATATTAAAAAAAAAAAGAAGAAGAAGAAGAAACCCTTTGCTCTGAAAGATCTTACTGGTAAAATTGGCCTTAAAAGCCCTTTTAAGTCCCAATACCTATGGTTTGGGGGTCTCAAAGCCAGCTTTCCCCATATTTCTGTACTATTTTTACTCCCTTTTAGTTCTGGATATGCACCAGCCAATTCTCTCTGAAATCACCCTTCTCAAATCTTTGACCCCTTGTCAAATCTAGCTACAAAAAAAGCAACAGCCAAACTAAGGTTCTGTTTTTCAGTGTCTTTCCTGAGAGTTTCTGGCTTACAATTCATGTCATCTGGTATCAAGTAAACTTCCCCAGGTGACAGTTTTAGCAAATATTTTGTTCCTGCAAAACATGATCATCATGTTTTTAGCCTCCAACGTGTTTCATCACTGCATACCACCAGTCACTAATCCAAAACTACATATTTTAGGATTTTGATGTGTGTCTTAGTCCAAGCTGCTGTTACAAAGTTTTATAGATTGGGTGGCTTGGAAACAACAGAATTTTTTTTCTCACAGTGTTGGAGGATGGAAGTCCAAGATTAGAGTGCCAGCGCAGTCACTTCTCCCTAGTGAGTCCCCTCGAAGCTGCAGACTTCTGACTTACTGTGTCCTCACATGGAAGAGAAGGAAACAAACACTCTCATAACGTTTATAAGGGCACTAATCCCATTCATGAGGGCTCCAGCCTCATGGCCTCATCTAATCCTAATTATATCCCAAAGGTCTCACCTCCTAAAACTGTTACATTGGAAGGTAGAGTTTTAAAATGTGAATTTTGGAGGGGAACACAAACATTTAGTCCATAACAATGTATGACACTCTAATTCTGGTAACAATTCTGACACTAGTCAGGGTAATGCTAGCCTATGCTGTGGTTACAGATTAACCCTGAAAACACAGTTTATTAGCATAACAAAGCTTTCTACATTCTATCATTTTTCTCTATCATTCATTTGACACATCCACCAAAGGTGTCTGACACACACCTCTCCATGGCAGCATAGCCAAGGGAGAAAATCCGTGGAAAACACATACAAGCTCTTATTGTAACATGTGACTAGAAGTGAGCTCATCACTTCCACTCACATCATCAGTCAGAACAAATCATCATGGGCTGCAAAAGGTGGGGACTATATGGAGATTCCATTAGTACCTCCCCTTGCATCACATGTGTATAAGACACATCCACATCTTTCAGATGACATGTGGCACAGCTTAGACACTTCTAGAGCCATCAGCTGTATTTTTTTGTCAGTAAAAATTGCTTATCCACTATCAATTAAATGATATTGAAAATTTTACACAAGAAGATCACTGATAATAAGGAGAACAAAAAATGTAGCATTTTTCCACATGCCACACTTTAGTCTCCCCACCTTGCCCTTATACAAGCTGTGCCTCTGCCTGGAATTTTGTTCTTTATATGGAGAAACAACCACTTTGGTCACCTTTCAAGTCCAAGTTCTAATACGATTTTTTTGGGGAGGATTCACAAATGCCTCGTCCCAACTCTTAGTTTTCTCCTCCTGTGTTTTCCAGAGTGCTACATCCACATTCTATTATATAATCATTATAATCTATCTATCTATCTATCTATAATCAATATTATATATTGATTATATATTGATATATACTGACTTATATAATCAATATAATCTATTGTATAATCATTATACCATGTTACCATTCATAATAATTACATTTTGTCACCCTCACTGGGCTTTGAGCTCCTCAAAAAATAACAATAACGATAGCCTATATTTATCGAGTATGTGTTATGTACCAAGTACTCTTCTAAACGCTTTATATGCATTAATAAATTTAGTCCTGAATAGAATTCTATTGCTATCTCCATCTTGCAGATGAGGAAACTAAACTACAGGGCAGTAAATTTACTTGTTCAAGGTTTATTTTGTCATCCCAAGCACCCAGCACAGCCTTGCACATATGAGGCTGTTGAATAAAGGGGTGGATTCCTCCTGCCTTCCCAATTCTGCTGTCTTTTTCCCCATTTATTGTGTGAACCCTCTACATTCCATTATCATGTCTCCTTCTCTAAGACCACTCCTAACAACTGTGACCCACCCAGATCTTCCCACCTAAGGAAACTCTTGTTACAAGTTACATCCCTATTATTCAATTTAAGTTTCAATTATTCTTGGTTTCAACCTTGTTATCTGGCTTTCCCAGTGAAACTCTTTATACCATGTTTTCTGTATATTTGGAAGATTGCTTAGCACAGACCTCACTAGAAACCAGGGGTCCCACACAGTGCTTGTTAATTGAGCAACTAGTAAGGAGACATTGGAACTTTTGCCATCTTTGTTTTGGGTAGCACCAGTATTGAATATAGTATCTGATTCTTGCTCAGAACTCATGGTCACAGTGGAATTTTGTATAAACTGGAAAACATAAGGTAATAGGCTTTGTGCCTCCTTGTACTTCCCCCTATCTCAGTGAAAGTAATATTGGGGGTGGGTCCCTGAACCTCCCACAGAGGGGCAGCAGATATACTCCCGTAACAACTGTTTGATACACTTTCAGGAAAACCTATAATAATTTGAATTTCAAAATGGAATGCTGAGGGAATTCCCTGGCAGTCCAGTGGTTAGGACCCCGTGCTTTCACTGCTGAGGGCCTGGATTCAATCCCTGGTCAGGGAACTAAGATCTCACAAGACTCGCAGGGCGGCCAAAAAAAAAAAACCCAGAAAAACCCAAACAAACCATACAAACAAAAAATGGAATGCTGAGTGTGGATATATAAATTAAGATTGGATGTAATCTGGAAGAAAAACCTAATAACAGTGGCTTAAAAAATAGAAGTATAGGGACTTCCCTGGTGGTCCAGTGGTAGAGAATCCACCTTACAATTCAGGGGACATGGGTTCGATCCCTGGCCAGGGAACTAAGATCCCACATGCCATGGGGCAACTGAGCTCGCGCGACACACTACTGAGCTGGCGCGCCTCAACTAGAGAGCCCACGTGCCACAAACTACAGAACTCATGCGCCCTGGAGCCCACATGCCACAACTAGAGAAGAGAAAACCAGCACGCCAACTAGAGAGAAGCCTACACGCCACGACGAAAATATCCCGCATGCCTCAACGAAGATCCCGCTTGCCACAACTAAGACCCGATGCAGCCAAAAATAACAAATAAAAAATAAATCTTAAAAAAAAATAGAAGTACATATTTATTTTCCTTGACATTTACACATTTTGAGCATAAATCAGTCCTAAATTTATAGTATGATGCTCCATGGTGTCATGGACACAAGATTCTTCTGTTTCATTTTGTTGTGTATGGATGCCATCCACAAGGTCAAAGATGGCTATGGGAACTATGGGAGCTCCCATTTTTCCTATCACATTCCAGCTAGCAGGAAAGAAGACAAGTCAGAAGCCACTCTGGGCATGGACACACTTCTTCCAATTACAAGGGCAGAATTTAGTTACATGATCACCTAGTCACCAGGGATGCTGGGAACTGTAGTCTTTATCCAGGAAGTCATTTCTAGCTAAATCAGAGATTCTATTACTGAAGAAGAAGGTGAAAACAGATAGTAGGGGGAAACCGGTAGGGTTTTGATACAGCAGGAAAAGCATCTCTTTTTGCTCAAGGCTAATTATTTCATTTGCCATCTGAAGAAGTTGACGTCTCATCCAAATGTGATTAAAATGGAACAGAGCTGTAGCTCAGGCTTCCTCCTTGTAAGCTTTGCCACTCACGCTATCTTAAATATTTTGTGGATCTTTGCTTCACTTCATAACGAGACACATTGGAAAATATGCTGTTTAAGTGAACAGCTAAAAAAAAATCAAATTTCTAACTAGATTAGTGATTTATTGAATATTTGATAAAGAAATAAACTTGAATTAACACCCTAGTTTTTTAACCATTAGAATGTATTCTGCTATGCCATACTCTTCAATGACTTGAGTTGTCATTTATTTTATTTATGTTACTGGAACCAGTAAATGTATATGCTCTCTTGGGTTCCACAGTGAGACTGGTTTTATTATGCTGAACTGTGAGGATTATTATTTATTTACCATATGTTACAGCCCCAATCTGTGTTTTTAATGTCTCCAATGCAAATCTTCCTCTCTTCCAAAGCAAAAATTAGCACTTAAATGCCACTACATATGTCCTCTGAAATACCTATAGGGAGAGCGCATTCAGACTGAGGCAGACCGCAATCAATGACTTGCAAGGAACACGTGCATAAAATTTTATCAATCACTTCTCCATCCCAGCCGAACAGATGGCTTTTACCACCATTCTCCCTATGGCCCTTGAAGCAGTGCTGGGGGGCGGGTCCCTGGGTTTCATACAGAGGAGAGGCAAATATGTTCTCACAATGGAAACTCATCAGCTGGTCTCATCCTAAGCTACCAGGAAGATTTAGACTACACTCACACACTATCAGAGGCATGAGAATCCATCACAAAAACAAATTCCAGAAGATTTCACAAGCATCTTTATTAAGCTCATACTCTTGCAGAAACCCTCCCTTGTTTGTCAGGCACCATGCTAAATGGCTAACATACATTATCCTATTAATTACAAAATCTTAAAAGAGAGGCATTGTTACCTATCTTTTATAGAGGAAGAAAGGATGACTCAGAAAGGCTAAGCACACTTCCTAAATTACAGAGATAAGAATGGAGTCAAGATTTGGAAGCCTTGCTTTTCATTCTGTTTGCTATCCTACACATATCCTATGGATTTTTTGCATCCAGAAAATATAAACGAGAAAAGCATTCGACTTTTCCAACTTAACTGATTATATCACTGAGTATTTTTCTGTTGTAATAATTCTCAACTTCTTTTGCACACAGACCTGTCACTACACGTGAAATTAGTATTGCTCTTCTTTCATGGGACTTGTTAGCTATTTATTACTAATTATGTAACTAGGACTTCTTAGAGTCATTATACGTACTATTTAGTATTTGTTCTTTAAAAACTAGATATGTCAGTGGAAAGAAATATGTGGCCCTGAAACTTATAGTAAAAACATAGCATTAAAGTAGTTGAAAAAGAGACATACCTAAAAACACATTACTAATGATCAAGTGATGAAGTAGAGATGGTGAGAAGTAAAATACAGTTTTCTAATTTCCATATGTTCTATGATGAGCACATATGAATTACTAGTTGGAGAAAATAAAATGCATCATTTAAAAAAGACAAGGACCTAGAATTAAATTTATTACAGACATCCAAGCATTTACAAAAGCTTTTGGCATTTCATGGTGTCACAAAATAAGAAAGTTGGAGGGGCTCTTAGCCATTATCTAGCAGACTCTTTGCCCATCAGCTTCATAGTTTTTCTGACCATTTTGTTGACTTCTAGTAGACCCGAGGTCTTTCCCATCCCACTGGACAGAGCATAGAGAGGGAGAATAGGGAAGTCGAAGAATCTAGGATTTGGGGCTATGTCTAAATAGCCACCTAACCAGGAAACCTGGCAGAAAGGAGATGAAATAAGAATCACCTGCTTCATTATGAGAGAATTAGGGAGAACGAATCCTGTATTCAAGAATCAGGGGGGAAGGAGTCAGGGGTCTAGGAATTGAAGATGATCCTTGTAAGTGACCTAGGGCATCTCGAATGAAATGGATTGGGAGCCTTTGCCTAGAGAAGCAGAAATAGAGTCGAATGCACCAGAAGTATGTTTTGCTGAGAACTCATGTAGCCAGTCTGTGTTCCCTTCTAGACCTCTGTGTGAGGTTAGTGGGGTTAGTTCACAGACTTGTGTGACTTTGGATGAATCACTTTACCTTCTGGGCCTCTTCCCTTTATTTTGAAAATTATCACCCAGATCCAGCGGTAAGATCCTTTCTAAACATATTAATTCAACCACTGTTTCATCTCCAAAAGTTTCTCTCCCACCTACCTCATTGAGGAATGTTTTCTACAATGGAAAAGCACTCTTCCCTGGAGAAACCTTCTGTGTAACATCCCTCATTCTGACCAAGCTAAATATCCTCTGGGTTCAGTTTAAAAATGTAAGCCCCATCAACTGAAATCATAGATGTTTGAGTCCACACCTTCCAAATACCGGATTTCTGAAGAATGTTGAATTCTTGAATTTCTGTAACTTCCCTAAGCACCATCCATACCTCGATGGTGGACTCAGTGGAACCTCTCTGTCTGGTGACGGGGTTGGAGTGTTTCTGACAGAAGGTGGCTGGGTTCTACAATGCCAGAGAGAGTATCTGAACAGCCACTGGGGGGGTGGAGGGGCCCAATGCTCCTGGGACAATGCTTCAGGGCTTTCCTCAGTGGCTTGAACAGTGAAAGGAAACCTCTAGCATTTCATAGGATAAGACTGGGAAGATAATTGCGGTGACTGAAATAGCACAAGGCTGAGCTGACGATTTGGAAGATGGTGCCCATTCAAAGTGAAAGGGAAGTAAAAGACACTAGCGAGAAAGAGAAAAGGGAGGGAGGCAGTTTCCTTGAAAGACCTGAAAATGAGCAGGAGGGAAGATAAAAGGCTAGGGGCGTGCACAATAGCATCCGAGCCACCTAATTCTCTGCTCTGTATTCATCGCAGTCAACCCTGCAGAGCCCTCAATGAGGCTTTATGTTGAGCCTCATTATCTGCTCCGAGATGGAGGGCAGGCCATGCAAATGAAGCTGGGCCCACAGATAGGCTGTGAAAAAACTGCAATTTGTCAGCATTGAGATAAACAAATGAACGGCAGACTGCGTGTGGGAGGCGGACCCCCGGGAGCTTTCAGGGTATTTTGACACTTGTTGTGAGAAATATCTTCAGAGTCCGCACACTGGCTCCCTCCTTATCATTTGACGAGAGGAAAAAGGGTCGCTAATTTACTTAGGACTGAGACAGCTGGGGGGCTGTGGAGGATCTCTGCTTTCATCCATTGGTACTTAGGTCCTGGATTAATGTCCTTCTCATTAGGCTCAGCTTTCTTTTCTGTCTGCTGCTTGCACAACCTCTAGGAGGAGGGAATTTTTAAGCCTCTAAGAGTGGTTTGGGGGAGAAAACACACACAAGCACACACACAGCAAACAACCTTTCAGTAAAGTGATGCTTCTGGCCAACCATAGGAACATGGCATCATGCTCACACCAAGAAGATGGTGAAGGGAAGAACTCCTGTTTTCCAGAGAGCTTTGCTTTGATTCTCCCAGTAACATTGTCTTCTTGATTAAAGAAAAATAAAATGGTCCCGTGTTAATGGTTGGGAACTTACAGGCTGTGCCTCTTCCATCAGCTGGAAGGGACAGCCTGTCAAAGCCCAGCATAGAGTGGGAACAAAGCTGCCTTTGGTGATCTAGTCTATTCTCCAGTTTCTTAAAGGACTTTTAATGATGCTCTGGTGACAGCACCTTAGAAATCAGATCGAATCAATTGTAGCACATTTTCAAAAGCAAGATTACGCAACAATGGGGTTGCCATCCCCTCTCTGAGCACGCCCGGCCACGAGGCCGCCTGCTGAAGCTTATCCACAGCTGTCGCCCAGCCTAAAGCTGTCAGGGTGCATCCCCACCGGCCCCACCGGGAGCCGAACCTTGGTGGCGTGAGCGCCCCATCCATCTCAATCCCTCCCACAAAACGAGAGTCACTAAAACCTCATTTGTGCCTCTTTGCCACTGGGGCCTCTACACAGATCTTTGTGTTCTTTGGAGGAGAATGATGTGGACTTAATTAAGTGTCGTAACTTATGTGTAGGGCTGTATTGATGGCGGAAATGCGGTACAGATGTGGTGTGAAATGATGGTTAATTACTCCGGTGAAGAATACAAATCAGGGTGAGCGCCCATTATCTGAGGCCACAAGGAGTTCCTAGGCACTCAATTACTGCCTTCTTTGTGACCGCAGCACACCAGATGGTTCCGACAGCGAAGACTTTTCTATTATCATAACATTTTTCTAGAGTGTCTTTTCTTCTTCTCCAATTCACCATAAGATGATTACCTTCTTATGGGGAGTTGATTGTTGGGAAGGGTGCCGGGGGGTCAAGCCCTGATTCCGTGGGGAGGATCAGAAAAGGGGGGCGGCGGGCGGTGTCTGCAGCACAAGCGCCTGTAGCTGGACGGCTGTGATTCGGGCCACCCCATGATAGCTCACGTGAAATGACTGCTTGGTCCCCTCCTCCCACTGAACCCACCACTTCCCTTCTGCCCCCAAATCCAGAAGACACAGTGTTCTGTGTGACCGGCTGCTCTGCCTTCTGTCAAAGCATTTCCAGCCAAGTGAGCAGTTTTTCTTTTAAGGGACTGAGTGGCCCTCGATACAATTCATTCCCACTCATTGGCACCACTGAGGCGTCAGGTGAGGACAAAAGTAAATGAGCTTGTGAATGTAGGGCTAGTCATTAACTCAGGGCACCCAACTCTATCATCTGCCTGTCCCTCCCCAGCTCCTGAGAAGGGGGTGAAAACAACTCCGTGGTAAATAAATAAATAAAACTCCACACCGTGAAAATCTCTGAAGCAGCAAGCCTGGACTTGAGACTCACAGAACCTGAGATGATTGGAATGATCCCAGGCCCTGAAGAATTTTCCTAATGAAAGAAAGACAAAATGGGGCAGGTTGAAACCACAGGCTGCTCTTTTGTTCATAGTGGAGTCACCCCTGGGAAACAAGGAATTTCCAGGGAATTCCAGGTGATGTTTCTAGACACAGATTCCAGATGTGATGACTGCAGAACTCACAGGGGGACAGGAGACCAGCTGAGCACTTCTTCCCCCACCAGCCTACGTCCTGAGTTCCCGCTGTCTCTCTTTCACTCCTTGAAAAATGCCCCTTCTCTCTGCAGAGTTATAATCTGGAGAGGTCTCATATTTTATGCTGAAAGGGCAAAGCCCTCCAGACCTCTCTCTGGAGTGAACTGTTGTTATGGTTGCATCTGTTTGCTAAACATAATGATGGTGTTATGAGGAGTAATGCCTTTATGACTTTCCTTCCTTAAGACAAAAGCACAGCCCAAGTGGTGTCTGCTTGAAACCCGATCATGTGGTTTTCAAGGCTGGCACCCACATCCTACTTTGGGGTTAGCCAAAGAAAACTGTATTTTGGTTTGGTGTTGCTAGCACTGAGGAAGTGATCTCTGGTTCAGAGTTTATGTTTATTTAAACTGCGGCCACCATGAGACACACGTCCATTTTCCATGACTGAACAAAAGCCTCCCCTTTCTCCCCCCTCCCTGACTACATCAAAAGGGAACATTTGCCCCTCTCATCCTCATAAGTGTCCTCCTATATAAAACTAATGATGGCTCCATGATGGCGTTGGCTCATCAAAAGAGAAATCAAAATGATGTCAAGTTATAGCCTAGAAAGTCAACACTGAACACCGAAGGCTAGTCATTATTCACAAACACATAAAGCCACTGACATGCATTGTATAGATCCAGTTTCAACCTTGTCTTTCCTTTAAAAATGAAACAAGCTGTACAGCAAACGAATAATCAAGTGGTGATAATGTCTGGTTTTCTAAGCAAGCAGCAGAAAGATTCATTTTTCTGTAACAACCACCACCATCAAAAAGAACTCATCAGAAATCCCTAAACCTGATTTTGGCTGCAACTAGAAAAGAATGCATATGTATGATCTTAGGCCCAATTACCACACTTTCATAATCAAGTGCTTCTTTCACTTAATTTCAAAGAGGAGTCTAAACAGCTTTGACTATCTTTTGTGCGACATATAGCCAATCACTGAGCGTAACCTACAAAAGAATGGGAGAAGTTAACCCAAAAGAGATAAAAATAAAAGAGAATTCAAGATTGCACTGACCGCTATTGTGAGATGAATTCTTGAGATCTCAGTCTGAGATACATGCACTTCCATTCTCTAGTGTCGCTATAATCTTTACTGTATATAGAAGTAAGAGATTTGCAAAACTCACAGTGAGAAAAGAATGCTCTGAACCCCAGGACAAGCCTATGATTTCCACTTTTGAATAGGTAGTTCTTATCTCGGATATAATCCCTCTTCACTTTCTAAATTCAGTAACAGGTGGAGCAAGAGAACTGTTTGCTGCTAACACAGGCTTAGAGCAGAGATCCTGGAACCTAGAGATGTGACAAAGACGTGATACAGCAATAGGTCAGTGAAAACTTCAGCAGGGGCTGTGTGCTGAAAAGACCACAAAAACTACTGTGAACTTAACTGAGAATTCTCAAACATACTGCCTACATCTTACATTTTGGAACTGATTATCATTCAAGGAAAAAGGTATCTCCATACCTTCTGTGATAGATTAGATTATTTTTCTGGAATATTCACTCCTTTTCTCTCACTTCCATGGGAGTGATATAGTTCCTTGCTCCATTGATGTTGGTTTTGCCATGTGCTAAATTTACTTTGTGATTTACTTTCGGCCATGATGTTAACACATGATGCAACAAAGGCTTGAAATGTACATACCTGTTTCCCCTAGTTTACTGATGCCTCTGCCAACATCAGGAGAAGCACATGCCCAGGCTTCCTTGCTAGACCCTAGAAGAGAAGAGATGCATGAAACAGAGCTGAGTTGCACCAGCCATTTCCAGCCTCCATCAGCCAGCTCCCAGCCCACGCCAGTGTGTGAAAAAGCCAAACCAATATCTGTAGAGCTGCCCTGCTGATCTCAGCCAACCTGCAGACATATGAGCAATAAATGCTGATTTTTGTAGGTCACTAAGATTTTGTGGTTATTTGTTACACAGATTATGCTAGCAGTAGGTAACAGATACATCTTCTTGGAAGTGATCTTATTATTAGACTGAATAATTTAGTGCTGTAATTCTCAATCTTAACAGAGATTCTGATTTCATTAAGTTGATCGATCTAATCTGGGCCCAGACATCAGTATTTTCTTTTTTTTTTTTTAAAGGAGATGTTGGGGTTAGGAGTTTATTAATTAATTAATTAATTTTTGCTGTGTTGGGTCTTCATATCTGTGCGAGGGCTATCTCTAGTTGTGGCAAGCAGGGGCCACTCTTCATCGCGGTGTGCGGGACTCTCACTGTCGCGGCCTCTCTTATTGCAGAGCACAGGCTCCAGACGCGCAGGCTCAGTAGTTGTGGCTCACGGGCCTAGCCGCTCTGCGGCATGTGGGATCCTCCCAGACCGGGGCTCGAACCCGTGTCCCCTGCATTGGCAGGCAGATTCTCAACCACTGCGCCACCTGGGAAGCCCCAGACATCAGTATTTTAAAACGTCCTCAAGTGATTCTAATGCAGAGCCAGACTTTAGAATCATTGACACATATAAAGAAGTGATTTTATATATATATATATATATATATATATATATATATATATATATACACATACAAGGGGACATCACTGGCAGTGGTATGATCCTGAGAACAAAGGCAGAACCTGGGACTCTGACAGATTTATGGGAAGGAGGAGGTAATCCACATTAGTTGTCCAGTGGATTTCAACCTTGGCTGTACCTTGGGATAACGTGGAGAACTTAAAAAATACAGAATTCTGGGGCCTTCCTGCAGAGATTCTTATTTAACTAGTCTACATTGAAACTTCACTGTGACATCACATTTTTAAAAAATTCCTCAAGTGATTGTAATGTGTACCCAGGGGTGAGAACTGTTGGTGGAACAAATTGTTTTCAGGGTCATTAAGTAGTGGAGACCCACTCACAAGGGCTGGGATTTCAAGGCAAGGCTCTGGTCCTAGAGCAAGAAAAACCCAAAGAAATGTCCACAGTCAAAAAGAAGTGACGTTCCTGGTGGTGAATAGGGCTAGACAACTCATTTTTTGGACTTGAGGCATGAATTGAGATGCAATAGCAAGAAAACATAGCACTTAACATGAGTGGAAGCAAAAAGTCAGGATCAGAAAAGAAACAAAATGTACTTGAGGCCCTGAGTTACTGACCTGAGGCATTTTAAGGTAACTTTGCTGAAAATAGTACTGCTCTAAGAGTTTGAGTCTGGGTTGAAATGATTTAGGCAAGGGTTTAGGCAAGAATGGGTAACTCACCTGCCTACAGTGGCCAATTTGGTGGTACACATGAGTCAGTGGAGGGAAGGTGACTTGGCAGGGACTGCAGCTCCCTGGGGACACATACCTAGTAAAATCTACAACCCAAGCCTAGACAATTCTGTCATTAGGACAGTCTTTTTTTTAAAGGCTGAGACTAGAATTTTGTGTACAATCTCTTGGTTTTTAAATACTGGCAACAAGAAAAAAGATCTTTATGAATATTGCACAAGTTAAATAAAGATGATCTTGAAATAAATTTGGACTACCAACTCCCTGTTTATGATCTCAAGGTTACATGTTTCCAACTGTTCAGTGTAATTTTTATTTCAACCATGCCCTCTCATCCCAGTGGCCCAAGCAGGTCAGAAGCAAAAACACTAAGTGAAGGGGCATTGACAGAGGCCAGTGTTAAGGCTTGAATAAGTCTTGTGTCCTGCCAGTATCCGTGCAATATCAGGGAGGACTTCTGGGAAAAGCTTTCAAGATGTGTGGCTCTAAAGGAGAGAAAGGTTGTATTCTGAGTTTAGTCCTGGCACAGAGCTTCACTGCCTCCCTACATTTGAAAAATGTCTTCGTTGTACTGACACACTCCTACTTAACACATTGGGCTGCCTTTATTCTTTTTTCCCCAAAATGAACAGCTTTTCATTGAAGTATATTGATTTACAATGTTGTGTTAGTTTCAGGTGTAAAGGAAGGTGATTCAGTTTATATATATATATATATATATATATATATATATATATATATATATACATATATTTGTTCTTTTTCAGATTATTCTCCATTATAGATTATTACAAAATATTGAATATAGTTCCCTGCGTTATGCAGTAAGTCCTTGTTGTTTATCTATTTTATATATAGTAGTGTGTATCTGTTAATCCCAAACTCCTAACTTATCCCTGCCCCCCTTTCCCCTTTGGTAACCATAAGTTTGTTTTTTATGTCTATTTCTGTTTTGTAAATGAGTTCATTTGTATTATTTTTTTAGATTCCACATATAAGTGATATCATATGATATTTGTCTTTCTCTGTCTGACTTACTTCACTTAGGTCCATCCATGTTGCTACAAATGGCATTATCTCATTCTTTTTTTATGGCTGAGTAATATTCCATTGTATATATGTACCACATCTTCTTTATCCATTCATCTGTCGATGGACATTTAGGTTGCTTCCATGCAATGAACACTGGGGTGCATGTATCTTTTCGAGTTAGAGTTTTTGTCTTCTCCAGATATATGCACAGGGGTGGGATTGCTGGATCATATGGTAGTTCTATTTTTAGTTTTCTGAGGAACCTCCATACTGTTTTCCACAGTGGCTGCACCAACTTACATTCCTACCAACAGTGTAGGAGGGTTCCTTTTTCTCCGCACCCTCTCCAGCATTCATTATTTGTAGACATTTTGATGATGGTCATTCTGACTGGAGTGAGGTGATACCTCATTGTAATTTTGATTTGCATTTCTCTAATATTTAGTGATATTGAACATCCTTTCATATACACATTGAGCTGCTTTTAATTTGTTATGATTAAAAATACCAGGACTTGGCACTTCCCTGGTGGTCCAGTAGTTCATGCTTCCAATGCAGGGGCCGTGGGTTTGGTCCTTGGATGGGGAACTACGATCCCACATGCTGCATGGTGTGGCCAAAGGAAAAAAAAAAAAAGAATACCAGGGCTGTTTTTTATCTAAAACTTGAAAATATAGTGTGCATACAACGACTTTATATTTCTTGCCCCAAATCAGAACACATGGTCCACCAGTTTCTTATACCATTTCTGAATGTGAGAAATACTCCTGGAGAGCTCATCTGAAGGCCAAAAATTTGGGATTTACGTGCCGGTTTTATAGGAATGGCAGAGATTATTTAAAACCCAGGATTATCGCAGCCATTTGTACGTATATGTACTCATAGGGAATTTATATATTAGGTACTAATATTTCGTAGAAATTATTTTCTACATTTTCCTTTGTGAAATGCTTTTTCCCTCCAGTTTTCAGGTGTAGGGATCAATTTTCCTTACTAAGTTCAGGCTCCTTCCTCTTTCTGTATCCTTTGTTTTTTTCCATCCATACCACCAACCTGTATGTTTCCTGCTTTACGATTATAATTATTGCTCTTAGAGGAACCTTTTGTAAGAGGACATGTCTTACCAAGCAGATGAAGGGTTAGTTGTTACTGATAAAGTAAAGGGTGGAAAGAGTTGGGTAAATCTTTCTTCAGTTCCCATACCTGCTGATACTTTATTCCTTTTATATTCAGACTCTACTGACTTGAGCTCCAGAGCATCTTCAAATTTGGAGATTAGAGCCAGGCTGCAGCCATTGCCTAGGATTTTATTTTCTTTTAAGGACTCGAAGGTAGGCACACATCCCAAATCTGACCTTTGACAAGAAGTTCAAAGGTAAATACCACTTTGCAATTCCTTTTATTCCTTCACTCAACAAATATTAGCGATATGCCTGTTACATGGCAGGCACTGTGCCAGGTAGTAAACATATAATGGTGGGCAAACTAGGTATAGTTCCTGTCTTCATGGAACATGCAGCCTATGAAGACAGCAGACATTAAGAAATAATAAATGAGAAACAATACTGAAAAATTAATAAATAACTTGAATAAATAAAAAATTGCATTTGAATCAAGTGCTAAAAGGAGAGGTGCTAGGAGATTCGATCTGGTTGGGCAAGTGAGGGAAAGTTTTATTGAGGATGTAGCCATTGAACTGAGATCTGAGGGGTAAGTAAGATTTAACTAGGTGAGGAGGAGAAAGCACTTCCAGGAGGATAGAATACCACGTGGAGGACCCTGCAATGAGAAGAAGCACTAGGGAACAGGCCCAAAGATCTGTTGGGGTGGCTGACCCATATGAAGGGAGAATTCGTGATGATTACGAGGCCTAAGTGATGGGTGGAGACCAGGCAGAGAAGGTCTCTGTGGACAGTTGATGTGTGCTATTTGCCCCAAAACAGAGTATGAAGCCAGTGGTGATGGGTCTATTCTGTACTACCCTGAGGCGGGTAGAGAGGGGTGGATTAGAATTGACGTGGGTAGACTCATTTGGAGGAGTTCTCAGTTTTCCAGAGAAAATAAAATGATAGCTTAGAGTACTGGTCATAGTTTTGAAAAGAAATGAACAAGTTGAACTTTGTTAGCAAATAAAATTGGGGTTGGTTTGGAGAGGGGATAAAGGAGAGAGAGGGCTCAAGGGTGATTTGCATAATGGGATGAATGTTGGTGTCTTGATCTGAGATGTAAAGCCCAGAGGAAGATGAGATTATGGGATCATGAGCTTAGCTTTGGACTGGGGATTTAGAATGTTTTTGAGACATTTAATAGAAGTTGACAAGTGGGTAGTTGTCTTAAAGTTTAAAGGTGCAGACTGGAGATTAGACTCTAGCTCAAATAATGGGTAATTGAAGGGAAGCCTGTAGCTGAGACCCTCTAAAACTGTTATGGAATAAGAGGACTGCCTTTTGGAACAACCAACATTTAATGAATGGGTAAAATAAGAGATTCCCACACCAAAGGTACAGAAAGGATTCCATGAAGGTGGAAGGAAAACTACAATATTGCATCATGGGACACTTAGGGAGGTTGTGTGCCAAGAAGGAAGGGAGTCACTAGTGTCAAATGTTGCTGAAAAGACATGAAAGATGATTTGGGAATAGCATTGAGTTCAGTGAGAAGGCCTTTGGGTCACACTAATAAGAGCTATTTCAGAGGCATACTGGGGCCAAACACATACTGGAATGAATTGGCAGTTATCTCTGTATATTTCCCAGTCCCTCTTCTTCTCACGCAAACACAGGAAACTAGATATATTAAAGCAAATATATCTAGTTTGGTTTTTTAGTAAATGGAGATTGGAACTAAAGATCAATATTATTTGACATAGAGTGGCCATGAGCCAGCCTTTAAATGTTTGCTGAAATTCCAACTAGACTCTGATTCCCCTCTCCTATCACCACCTCTCTGCACTGTGTTAGAATGCAATATTCACTTAAACAATTATTTCTGTGTGGGAAATAAAGTGAAGGTTAATATACTTGATTTTCTTTTCTCATAGCCTAATTGTCTTAAAGTAACATTGAAACTTGGAATGCCAGCTTTAGCAAGTGCCTACAGACAAGTATTTCTTCTTGGTTTGTTCATGTGCTTTTAAAAATATCTCAGTTGTCAACTAGAAAGAGAAATAACTTGAATTTGTGTTGAAGGCAGTCCAGGGAGTGGGTAGAATAAATGATACAAAAATGTGAAATGTCAGTTATTAGAAACTGGTGAGTTGTACAGATAGGAAGCTGATCCAATGCCCACAGCTATTATTTTCCAAATAAAAACCAAAGCCTACAAATTTCTCCCTTTTCTTTTAGATCTATTTATCTATGAAAGGAAATGTTATTCAATCCATGTACACTTAAACCATCAAAGTAATTTAAGGAAGGTCTTTTGATGTCCCAAGTATATTTTGAGCAATTTAAGAGAAAAATATTTTGTCTTTCTTTTTATATATGGGAAGCATCATTTTGCAAAAAGCAGTTGAATCAGAATGCCAAAATTAGATTTCTTTAAAAAGATATATTTACAAGATTTTCAGTGGAATACAGATTTGGGGAAGAGCATGTGCTCATCATTGACATCTAATGTGATGCCAGAGCAAAGGATGCTTGGAGAGACCCAGCCAGGGTCTATTCAGCTCGAAGAACATCTCGCCTTAGTGTATAAGTCATAAGTCATTTATTAAATTCAATCAGTACATATTTTGAGCATCCACATAGTTCCACACACTGTTCTAGGCATTAGACAACAGTATTCAAACTATGGACAAACCCCTGTCCTCAATGAGTTTATATTCTAGTGGAGAAGACTAATAGTAAATAAATGTATAGCGTTAATGAAAGATAGAGAGAAGTTTTACAAAGAAAACTAGAGTCAATGGGAGAAAGAAGAGAATGGTGATTGCTCTTGCAGATAAATTGGTAAAGGGAGCTCTCTGTATGGAAGTTATGCAGAGATCTGAAAAACTCGAAGGAACAAAGTTTTATAATTACAAGAGAAAAGAGCATTTTACGTATAAAGTACAAAGGCCCTGGAGCAACCATGGTGTGTGCCCCACAAAGCAGAGCCCTGCCAGCTCCACATTCTCCCAGACCTTGAGGACACAGAGAATGGGTTTATTCCAGTGCCTTCCTGAAGATGCTCTCATTAGCCATAACATCCAAATAAGAAAAATCTGCTTTCTGTTAATGTCTCCCCTTGGTGAGGTTAGTTTGCAAATTTTCTGTGGTTTCATTAAACTGAACCAGAAGGAGTCTCTGAATAGATCTATTGCTTTGGGAAACTACATTAAAAGCCAGCTCGCAAGTCTGGCTCCTTGGGGTACAGCCAACCTCCCCAGCTCACCTCTGGTGAGACTGACGCTATTTGCTTCCCTTACTGAAGGTGAACCTATGAACCTACCATTTCCCGAGGCACACTGGGGTGGCTCAACCCCGGGTGCACCTGGTAGTCCAGTTGGTCAGACTAAGGTGCATGTATTATCTCATCAAACCCAAAGACTTTGATTAAGTCATTATGTGCAAGGGCAAGACAAGATTTCTGGCTTTTGGGCATCTGCACCTCGGGGATGGTTTGCCTGTTCCTCCACAGATTCATTGAGACTGGTGATAAAGCTATGGGAGGAGGGGGTAGTCTTCTTTGGATTTTAATCTTTGGAGGAGGTACCTTATGGGTCACATTTGAGTAAACTGCCTGCCTCCTCATTGAAGTGGAAGATGAAGAGGCATCCTCTCAATACAACTTTATATCCCTTGTTCTAGACACCCAGCTGACTGCCCCAGAGCCACACCCTGCCCAATGTCATGTTGTGTGTGGTCCACACATTACTTAAAAGGGAAAAAAAATAAATTACTCCTCATGATTGCAAAATTGAGGGAATTCACATCAACTCTGGATTTCTGCACGCTCTTGAAAAAGCTCTGAGAGTAATAGAACCACAATCCCTTATGGCAACAATTGGCTGGAACTTAAGGGCTGATTTCCTTACGTGGGGCATGTGCCCTCTACTGCCCCTAATTCTCACCCAGGCCCTATTAATCTCACCTGCTCACATCATTTAGTTTCATTTCCTGCTTGGCCTCTGTAGTCATTGATTCTTATAAGTCCTCCTTTAATCCATTATCTTATTCTTGTCATCCAGCTCCTTTCCCCCCAACATTGAGAACAGCAAAGGGGATGACATCATGGTGGATACATCCAGTGGCCACTACAGTCTGCTACCTTAAATTGAAAGTGAGGCAAAGACTTCCCTCTTTCTTCATCCTAACTTTGCAGTAATTTGATGGAATGATGGTATCATAAAAATAAAATGATGATTGCATAAAAGCAGTCTGTCATGAGAGAAAATGTAAGATTGTGTGGGTCTTTGATGAGGAAACAAACTGTTCTGGAAAAGAGCACAGGTGGGGCTTTCTCAATATTTGAGAGTCTAAAAGACAGAGCCGGGTTTCCTATCTGCTCTGGATAGTGGATTTTCAAGCTATTTTGCTAAAGAAAGTTTCAGACAAAGGTTTCAGCCACCTGTGACCTCCATAGACTGTAAGCTCTTGAGGGCAACAGCCAGGTGTCTTTTGTTTGCCAGTGTTTGCCGCGGTAAGTCCATGGCCCATGGGAGACCCTCAGTAGACATGTTTGTGGAAGAATGAAAGTCCCAGTGACATCATGTGTAAGCTCTCCCAGCAGTGTCTGTCCCCACTCAGGGCAGCTTCGAGAACACCCAAACAACTGAGTCACAGCCACCCCTTACAACTTCCTGAGCGGTTATAGAAATTCTGTTGGATTGAAGTTGTTCAAAATGGTTACAGCACACAGGGGAAGAAAGATTTTACAAAGGAGGCCAACAATTCATGCATCAAAACACCATTCCCGCCTTGTTTGGCCTTGAAACATCTTCCTTTAATTAGTTACTCCTGCATTTGTTTCCTAAGACTGATGAACAGCTGGCTTGTACTTGAAGTTACACAAAGAGCTGGGCTTAGGAGTACATTTTAGTATCCGCTACTTCATCTAATAGCTCTGGGGCATATTTCAAGCATCTTGTTAAGGTCCTGTCTATATTATTACCGGCTGTGACCTTCCCTTTGGGAGCTGCCAGCACTGATTGGAACTCATCTGCTTCTTTCTGAGCAGGATTACAGCAGGGAGGAAGCTGGGGAGATGTGAAAAAGATCTAGATCCGGGGCACACTTTGAAGAATACCCCAAGCTTCTTTGAAAATGGAAGCCATGGCAGGGAAATTTGAAATAGAAAGTTTTCTTTCTATATTCCTTCCTTCCCACAGTTGAAGCAGGTAACTACACTATATAGTTAGTTGTCTTGAAAGTTTTTGGCAGGCTGAAAGCAGAAGCTACAGGAAGGTCATGGTTCTTCCTGTCCTTGAGCTTGGTGTCCTGGGTGGAGGGGGAAGCAGGGGATTCAGGACTGTGAAGGTGACAGGGTTCAGAACTGGCAGGACATCACTTCCACTGCATTCTCTTTGCTAAAATGAATCACAAAGCCAGTCCAGATTCAACAGGTATTGAAATCGACCCTGCCTCTTAATGGGGGCAGCTACAAAGCCACATTGTAAATGGCATGCTTACCAGTGGTGGTTTGGAAGATTGAGCCATTTTTGTAATCAGTCTATTACATTGAGTCTCTGCAATTTTGTTGAGGCCACAACTCCTCTATCAGACTGACCACAGGTGCTCCTTGCTTTGAACTACTTCCTAATGCATCATTACTAATAAGAGTACTGTACCTCCAAGTTAAATGCCAACACCTGGAGGATGAGATTTTTTTTTTTTTAATTCCCGCACCATTTGCAGAACTTAACATCATACTAATCATTTTCTTATAATTCTTTTTTTTTTGGTTAGAGGTGGAAAACTGACACCCACAAACCTAGAACATTAAGTATACAGAGACACTATTTATCTAGAATTACCTTCATTATTTTTAAATTAAAAACATTTTTTTTAACTGCCTCGTACTTGGGCTTAAGAAGTATTCTGCCTGGGTCCTTGGACTTAAGAAACCATGAAATTAGGGAGACATTTTGGAGGGTAAAACTCAGCAATATGCTTCTTTATAATTTTTAAAACAATCTCAATTCCTGTATCCCTACCCTGCTGAGTTGTTGAAATTCATTCACAGTCGTTATTGGGGTTCTGATACCCTCCTGTGGGAATTCAAATATCAGTGGAAATTAGAGGAAAGGTCTCTGGGCTCTATTTTGTCACCATTCAAGTCCATGTGGTCCCTTGGAGTTGGACAGAGCTCGGCTGCTGATATGGGGAGTGGATATCTTCAGGAGGTCCTGTCCACCTGTGCTCCTGCTCTTGGAACTGTACCACCACCACGAGAACACGCCCGGGCTAGCCTGGTGGAGGATGAGCGCACATGGAGCAGAGGTGAGCCTTCTCTACTGGGCCATCCCAGACCAGCCGGCACCCCGTCCACTGCCTGCTGCCCGGATTCTCTTGTGGGAGCCCTACTGTATCATCAGAGCCATGGCCCAAATCAACAGAACTTCCCAGGCCACCATAGGCTTGGGGAAAATAGAAATGGTGTTTTTTGTAAAGCACTACGTTCTGTGGCAATTTGTTACACAGGATGACTGTATCAATACATAACTGATACACTGGAATAGATGACATAGCAGGTTCCTGAGGTAGGCGGGTCTTCAAAGATTTAGTCAAGAAGGGAAGAGGGGGTGGTCATGCCAGTCAGAGGAAAGAGCTTTTCCTGACTTGGTTTCAGCCCTTCCAATGTATCAATACTAATCGGAATCTCAGTTCTCTTAGACATGTCTCTCCTTCCTCTTAGGCTCCCTTTCTCGCTTTGCCCAACCTCCTGTGAACCAAGGAGGTCAGAGCAGCTGTAAGGACGGGTGGGGTCCCAGCCTCCACAAAAACCTAGTCCTCCCATTTGATCTCTGCTCCAGCCCCGCTGGGCCAACCTGGGGAGCTTTCTTTCCCTTCATCTAAACTCTGGGGATCAGAACACTTGGACACTTTTGGCAGATTTATACAGAGCACATCAGGCCCAGGAATCTCCTTGAGTGCCCAATAAAACAAGGTATTTTTGCTGTTATTTTATTCCCAGGCCCCAGACTTTCATTACAGAATAAAATTTAGAAATAAAAATAAAGCTCTCCCTCACTCCTGGGGCTTCCATTCTCTTTGTCGAGGAGCTGCCCTGCCCTCCTGGTTCTCAGGCTCTTGGGCTGTAACTCAGGATTTCTAACTTCCTGCCTCTTTCCAAAACCCGTGCCACTTTCCCAGGCACTGGGAGTCAAGTTTGAAAGGGTCAGTCCCTGGAATGCCTTGTGGTAACAGTGGGGAGACACCGCTCCTGTCTGTTAATTGGCACAGGAAATGAGCAAAGTTGAATGTGGTTCTCCTGTGATTAGAAACCTTTTAAAACAACAAGCATGGCTGAATCTTTTCTTAAAAGAGGGATGGGAGTGGGTCCAGAAACCAAAGAGCTCTCTAGGTGATTTAATGAAAAAAAAAAAAAAATTAGATTGGAGTCTATTCATTTTGTAGAAGAAAAATTTAAACAAAACAAGGGTAAAACGTTCCTAAATGTTGGAACCTCGTGGGTCTCCCTCAATTTTTTCTCTGGTGTTGCTAAAAGAAATGCTACAGAATAGCTCCCATTCCATTTCCTTTCCCATTCTTCTTCCCCCACGCCCCTCCCCCATGTCTTCAGAGCAGTCCTTTTAAGGATCTGAGAGTCTTTTAAAGTCCCGCCTCCACTCGTTTTCACTCTGACAAATGTTGATTTTTAATAATTCCTCCTTCTTAGGTTTCAAAACCATCAGGGTGTTTGTTTCTAAAACTAAACATTGAAACAATGAATCTGGAATACAACCTTTTTTGGGTTTTTTTTGTTTGTTTGGTAGTTTTGTTTTCTTTAAGAGGGAGCTAGATAGGAGTCAAGAAGACCTGCCTGCAGTGTTTTTAAGATCAGAAGAAATAATATATGCAGAGAGGCAGGCTCCCCACTTTTGCCCTCCTTCCACAGAATCCACTTGCACTTTTGCTCAGACATGAACTTATATTTTCTTTTTGTTCCCCCAAGTGCTTAACTCAGTCCTGAGCACAGAGTAAGCACTTAATACATATTTGCTGATGTGAATTGAAGGCTTGGGGTATTTCCTACAGATTAAGCAATTTTGACACCATAATCCCTAAATAATTCCCAGGAAGTGCCTTGCACAATGGTTTCTAGTGCAGACACATTAGAGCCCTTGATTCCTGTCTTTTGCTGTTTGTTTCTGGTTCATGTGTCAAGCCATTCACTCACTGCTCTTGGTTGGTTCTTTAGACAGCCAGGGGAGACAAGTGATAACGCCAGGGCCGGGCGTTTGTATTCTCCATGTCTTAGAAACTAGACTCCAAAGCAGAGAAATGATTTTTCTACGTTGCTGAATAATATAATGATTATGACCTGCAAATATTTGGAGAGGGGTGGTCAAAGGTAGCCAAGAGAGGTGAAGATGCTCTCAAAAGAAATGAAACAGCTCCAGTTCTGAGGCCTGCTCTGAGCATGGGGAAATGCGGGTGAAATATTATAGCAGCAACAGGAATGGTTATTGAACTGTGAAAAGCATTTGCTACATAAAGAGGGCCTTAATTCCTCTGATGTTATCAGGGAGGGATGTATTAGGTTCTGCAAAGCAAGTGGCAGTGATCAGCAAATGCATTTTTAAAATGTTCTTCCCCTTTAATATCAGATGACTATAACTTAATCTCCAGTTTGTGGGGTATTCTTCTTACCCCTCCCCCCCAAAAAAGAGGGTGTGGTCAGGGCAATTAAGGAGACCGATTAAGAGGGCCATTTTAATTTCTGGAATGAGTCACCTCCTCACTCCCATTTTTCTGTTGCTTTTGTATTTATCAAAAACATAAATTAAGACCTTGGGATCCCTGAGCTAACAAAAATTAGGTATAAATTACTACTCTATTAATTGAAATAGAAGACTATGATAAGCCCTGAAATATTTGATAATCATATACAAAAATGTCCATGTTAATTTGTATTAACTTTCTAAACAGCTCTATAGAACCAAGTTAGAAATCTTTTAAGAAATTGTTTTATTTAATAAAGACATGGACAATCACCCCCATTTGATTTTTGAAACAGCAAAAACATTTTTTTGTTTTGTTTTGTTTTTTTTGTTTTTTTGTTTTTTTGTTTTTTTGTTTTTTGTTTTTTGTTTTTGCGGTACGCGGGCCTCTCACTGTTGTGGCCTCTCTCGTTGCGGAGCACAGGCTCCGGACGCGCAGGCTCAGCAGCCATGGCTCACGGGCCTAGCCGCTCCGCGGCATGTGGGATCTTCCCAGACCGGGGCACGAACCCGTGTCCCCTGCATCGGCAGGCGGACTCTCAATCGCTGCGCCATCAGGGAAGCCCCAAAAACATTTTTTAAGTAAAACTTATTCCACTTTTTGCACTTTAATTTGGGATAAAGAGTCAATGAAAAAAAAATCGAACATCTTATTTCTTCACTTGGTTTCAGTTGGTAGAATTCAAAATGGTGCTTAGTGTGGAAGCTAAAATGGAAATAGATTGAATAGGTTAAGATTTTAAATTGGACTGAGAACTTGCAACATGAGCAATCTAGAAGGATCATGGCACTGTCAAGGTAGCTCGTTTCAGACCATAGGTTTGTTCTCAAAAAGAGCATCTGACTCCTACTTACACCTTGGTAGGTGGGCACTGGAGAGATGCCAGGAACGTGCTATGCTGGAATGCTAAGATACACATCTAAGGAGGGGATTTAGAGAAGAAAGTGATTTCTATTTCTGTTCCTTTCTTTTGCAACTGTTTAGAAATAACATGGAGCTGTGACGTTTGTGTATCCTACTAATGTGGCTAATAGCACAGTCTATTCATAAATCCCCACCCCCAGAAGCCTTGTCGTTTAAGTCAGAGCCTTATTCTTGGCCAGTCTATCACTGCTGCTCATTGGTAATTGACCCGGAAAATATTCCAGATATAGGCATTTTTCTGGAATCTCCTTGACACATAAACTGTATCTGCTTATACTCTTTCTTAGCATCATCCCCTGTCGGTTTCCGCTGGAAGTTTCAGCACTCCCCTGATTCTGATCCACCCATGCTAACGCATGATCCCCCTTCCCCAAAGCCTGGGAGAATGAGGAAAGACTTGCATTTGATTAAAAGCCCATTACCATTTGGGAGAGGGGGAAAGAGGGAGAGAACAGAGCTGGAGCCACCCCATACCACGACCAGCAGTTGTTGGGTTTAAAATTTCACGTTGGCCTCTTTTTTAGTAGACAGCCTAAGCTGGCATCAAGAGGCTATCGACTGTCAAAACAGCAGCCAGAGAAACAATCGACAAAGCCATCCCTTGAGAACGTTGAGTAAACTGGCGAAAATACCGTCAAAGGAGTTAATGTGCGAGCTGGCACCCAATGCCAGACCCAGCGTGAGAACCACTTACGTGGTAATTGTCCCTCCCAGGGTCCGTACTCTGTCAAACACTGCCCCAGGCTTGCCTTTCAGCACAGGAACTGATCTCTTTTTGACAAACTGAAATACACACCCACCCCAAAGCCCTACCAGCTGAGGGTGGGGAATTCAGGTGGGAAAGCAGGCAGTTCTCTAGTAGCCTCAGGCCGGTTCAGTTTCACCAGACTCCCCCAGGGTCGGGCTGGCTGGGCAGACTGATTCTTGGGAACCTGGATGATATTTATGCGCGGCCCTGACCTCTAGGGGAGATAAAGCCAGACACCAGGTTGCGTCTCACAAACCCCTTCCAGCCAATCCAACTGCAGAGGGGCTCCTCAGTCCCAAAGTCCCACACTCTCCTTTGTGACCTTGAGATTAAGCATCCATAAAAGGAGAGATGGTGGTTAGACCAAGCACAAGTGCAAGTTCAGTTCGGTAACACGAGGTGCACGCGCATCGCGGCATCGCAGGGCTTTCTGACACAGTGTGAAAACCTCTCCCAAAGTAATAGCTAAAAAAGACACTGTCTCTATAATTGCACAGGTCGGAAACATGCAATTTGAAATAATAGGATTGAATAGGAAAATAGTAACTCCAAAGGAGGTTTTTGTATTGACATCAAGAAACACCTGTTGCACGTTGGCGCTGAAGGCTAGCCTGCAGGATCTCTTAATTTTCTGGAAGTCACACCAGTTCGCTATTCTGCCAAATTCTCCAGTCACTCAAAAGAATGAGCACTCAGGGTGTATACCTATAAATAAATAAAACAATTGTGAACAAAAGCCTGGGAATAATTTTTAATAGATAGCATAAGAATAAAAATAAGAAGCGTAGGGCTTCCCTGATGGTGTAGTGGTTAAGAATCCACCTGCCAATGCAGGGGACACAGGTTTGAGCCCTGGTCCGGGAAGATCCCACATAATGCAGAGCAACTAAGCCCATGCACCACAACTACTGAGCCCGCATGCCACAACTACTGAAGCCCACGTGCCTAGAGCCCGTGCTCCACAACAAGAGAAGCCATCGCAATGAGAAGCCCGCACACCGCAATGAAGAGTAGCCCTCGCTCACTGCAACTAGAGAAAGCCCGCACACAGCAACAAAGACCCAATGCAGACAAAAATAAATAAATAAAATAATTAAAAAATAATAAAAATAAAAAAATAAGTAAATAAATAAAATAAAAAGCGTAACTAAGACACCTAAAACAAAAATAAGTACAGGTTATAAATAGGTCAATCAAAAAGGCAAAAAATTATATCAATGTCTAATAATTGTGGAGAATTAATTAAATTCATTACTAATTAAAACAACAGTAAATAAAATGAACAATGTCATATTTGTTAGCCCTAATCGGTAAATTTAAAGAATGATAATACTAACAGCAATTCATAAAATATGATGAATGGAAATGATATTGCTGCAGACCACCTGGGAAACAATTTGACAGTAGGAATCAAAAGCGTTAAAAAAATATTTGTATACTTTCACCCAGTAATTCTGCTGTGAAGAAGGCTTTCACCTTCAGCCACTGTGCCCACTGCTGTTGGGCAAGTTGGAGCCAAGTGTCCAGGAAGGCCCTCTGCAGATAGACCACAGAGAACCTTGGCCTTCCATCTTCTAGTCCAGAGGCACCCATATGTAATTCAGGAGCCTCTCACTTGCTTCTATAGAAATCTAGACTTGTGGGGCTGTACAGGGAGGGGCACCTACTGGTGTCTTTTATCCTCCCTAGATTTTGCCCAAGTATCATTCTACTGGCTGATTTTTTTTAAATTTAAGTATAGTTAACTTACAATATTATACTAGTTTCTGGTGTACAGCATAGTGATTCTGTATTTTTATAATTATGAACCATACAAAGTTATTATAACTCTATTGACTATATTTCCTGTGCTGTATATTACATCCCTTTGACTTACTTATTTTATAAGTGCTAGTTTCTACCTCTTAGTTCCTTTTACCTATTTGAACCTCCAGCCACCCCTTGCCCTTCGGGCAACCACTAGATTGTTCTCTTGCATCTGTGAGTCTGTTTCTGTTTTGTTATATTTATTTGTTTGTTTCGCTTTTTAGGTTCCACATATAAGTGAAAACAAAGTTTTTTTGTTTGTTTGTTTGTTTTTTCCTCATTTTGGGCTCTTAAGAACTCCTGATATCATTGGCAATGCAGATACCTTTTTTCATATGTTCCTTTTCTTTTTTGTTTTTTTGGTTATAACCAATGAGCGATTAGAGAAGAAATGCCTTTATTCTATCAAAAATGTTTTCACATTGTTGTTCATGTCTATATTTTCTAAATTTTCAACACAGATTATTATTTTTGCCATTAGGAAAAAATGCAATTTTATTTCATAATATGGATATGTTTACAATTTATATTTAGGGAAAAAATTAAGGTAGTAGTTATATACATTTTTAAAGTCTTTCCCAAATAACAGTCACAAAAGATACTAATTTTAACAAGACATGGGCTATATCTATCAACTGCTCTGATAATTAAAATTATTTTAAAAGTTCAGTAAACAACACTTTTCGTTGGAGCTTAAGATTGGTGGGCTCACATTGCTGTTTTCCTATTAATGTATGAGGGTTCTAAAGAAAGCCTATCTTAAAAAAAAATGATGCCTCATAGATAAGAAAAATCAACTTGAACTGATTTTCAGTAGATTGTCTCCTATAAAACACAGCCTCATGCAGTGTTTCCATCCAGAAATGTTTTTCACCTCCTGTGAGGGTATGAAATTCCTTGGTGGCCTTAGGGTAGTTTTGCTAGAAATGAAATCACCACGACATTGTTAGTTTTTGCTTTAATACAACATAACAATGATAATCTCCAGTATGTATTAAGAGAGACATTCCTGGTTTAAAGACTGAAAGTCTCGCACCCCAGGGAACCCCTCAGTCCTGTCACCCTGTGTCCTGAGTGCCTGCCATGTGCAAATTGTTCTTAACTACTTCAAAGCTGAGTGGTTCAAAACAATAACCATCTTATTATATCTGATGACTCCATAGTCAAGCATTCAAGCAGGGTTCCTCGGGCTAATTTTCCTGCTCCATGTGATGTTGCCTGGGGTCACTCTTGGTATTTAGCAGGTGGTTGGGCTGCTCCGGAGGGTCCAGGGTGCCTTCACCCCCACGCATGGCAGAGAATGTCTCCAAGGCTGATCTGGACTGGCCCCTCTGCCTCTCTGTGTTGTCTCTCTGCCTCTACAGGTGTTATCTTCAGTCGGGCAGTCAGACTCCTTACTTAGTAGCTCAGGGCTCTGAGAGTGAGAGTTCCAACAGACAGGAAGTGAAAGCCAATGGACAGGAAGTGGGAATTGCTAGTCTCTTGACATCTGGGCCTGAAAACTGGTACAACTTCACTCCCAATGTATTCTGTTGGTCAAAGCAGTCACAGACTTTGGGCAGAATTGAGAGGGAAAGGGATATAGACTACACTTCTCAAAGGGAGGAGTGTAAAAAACTCTAGATTAACCTTATACCACCATACAAATACTACTGTTTCACGTAGTAACCCCAAGTTGCAGTTGAATTTGAAATATATATATATATATAAATTCCTATTTTGCAGTTGAAAAAAGTGAAGCTTGGAGCAGTTGAATAGTTTTCTCAGATCACACAACTAATAATATCAGAGCCCAGGTAAAGCCTAAAGTGGTCTGATTCTGAAAATTATGCCATTTTCTTTCTGCCACATTGGCCACAGAGACACGTTTCATGGTACGTTCACAGATGGGAAGCATCTATGTATTGAACACATGGATATGTTACATGTGGGAAAGGACGGCAATGGGTAGAAACTCCCTCTCTCATGCTTGTGACAGAAAGATGGCAGACTTTTCTAGCAAAGATTTTAATTCCCATGTATCAAGCCACATGGGGTGCAACAAACAGAGTTAGACTGTTTGGGTTGGACTATCTGGATCTCATGAGGTGTCAGGTTACATTTGAAGCCTGCCTAAGAGGATGCAGAGGGTTACAGCCCTCAGTTCTATGTCATTTAGGTTCTGTTGTATAAGAAATCACCCCAAAACTTAGTTGCCTGGACAATTCTTCCAGTCTCAGCAGTCTAGGCTGATGTTGGCTGTGTTCCCTCACATGTCTGTATTGAGCTGTTGGTTTGACTGGTCTGGGATGGTCTCACTCATGTGTCTTGTGGCCGGCAGGCCACTTGCCAGGGCCTGGCTGACTATTGGCTGATAAGCCTTGTTTCTCCTCCACATGATTTCTTATCCTCCAGCAAGTGAAACAGGGTTTGTTCACATGGAAGCTGCAGCATTCCAAGAGCAATTGTGAGCAACGTTTCTTGGGGTCTGGGCTCAGAACTCACACATCATGTGTTCCAATGCATTCTATTGGCCAAAGCAAGTCACAAGGCCAGCTCAGACTCAAGGAGTGGGGAAATGGACTCTGCCTCTCCTGATAAGCTGAATTGTAAAATCACATTGAAAGAGTGAATACAGAGAGAAGAATAATTACAGACAAGTTTGCATTCTAAAACAAGACCAATTGGTTGATATCTTCTACACCATTCAGAACACAACCAGATGTGGCCACCCACAACTCTGATAAATTGACTTAAATGAAAATCTGATCTTTGTGAGTTCAACCAGAAACCCTATTCAGATAATTAATCTATATCAAAATTAATAAATCCAAAGGACATTCTGAAGTACTTTTCATCACTATAATCCAGAGATAGTTTTTTTTCTTTTTTAACTTACTGTGGTCCATTTTAATGTCTACATATGTAAAGACTGCTTTCTGCTCCGAGGCTCTTTAAAGCTGCCCCCCCCCACTCCCCGGAAATCAAGTATCATCAATATTCTGCAATAAACCCAGTAGATTAAAGAAAGAAGCCACATGAACTAAAACTGTACAGCAAGAATTCAATGACAACTTAGATTCCCTGAAAGGTCAAAGAATGTTCTCTACATTTTAATAGCTACTACAGAATTCATATTTCAACTTAAACAGTGAAGAATATCTATTGAGTGTGTTCTAGATGCAAATACTGTACTGGGCACTTGATATTTCATATAGTTTAATCCTCCCTACAAGTTTATGATTCAGAAATGAACACTAGCATCTCCATTATTCATATAAGGAGACTGAAACTTAAAATGTATGGTACGTTGCTCAAGATTCCTCCCTGTCCATTAAGAGGTAGAGTCTATTTCATCATCCCTTAAATCTTGGCTCCACCGTGTGACTTGCTTTGGTCCAGGGACATTAGTAAATGTGATGCAGGCAGAGAATTGAAACACACTTCACATTAGGGCTTGCTTTCCAGCTACACTTGAGATCCTAGGACTGCCATATGAATGAGTCCAAGCTGCCTTGCTGGAAGATGGGAGGCTACATGGCAGAGATCCAAGGAGGACCAGCTGAGAGTCAACCAGCCCTTGGCCAATCACCTGTCAACTTCCAGACATCTAAGTGAGATCATCCTAGATCATGCGTCCTCCAGCCAACCCTCCAGCTGTCCCAAGCTAGTGGAAGCAGAGCTGGGAGCCAAGCCCATGTTATCACATTCCAAAGCTTATGTCTTTAATAGTAACACTGTACTGACTTCTCTAAAATGTGTACTGTTCCGAAGAACGTTGATGAGACTAACAGCTGTTAAAGAATCTATGAAGACTGTTTGGCATACAGAGAAGTAGAGGCAGAAATTTGCCTTGTTTATGAACTCCAAGTGCCTTTACACATACCAAGGACAATGGAATAACCCTCAGGACAATAGAAACCCAGGGAGATTATGATCAAAGGCTTGGAGTTTTAAACAAAGCCTTGGAAAGATAAAATTGCAAGTAGCAAGGATATAGATTGAAGAAAGGGAAAGTATAGAGGCAGAGAAACCAGAGGCAGCAATCTAGGGGTGAATTAATCTAGGGGTGAAGTTGTGAGTCAAGATAGCAATGAGGAGATTGAGCGGAGGTGAGGAGATGCATGGGAGGCATTAGGAGGGGCATCTATAGCACACAGTTCTTTAATCCTATGTCCATCTCTGTGGGCTGTCACTTCACTCAAGTACTCTTCACTTGAACTCCTATGGTGACCCTGACTTACATAGATGCTAAGATACAAGTTGGGGAGAGAGAAAAACAGAGACCAAAAGAGATTGAAATATGGGGTCCACGTGGTCTCATTGGAAAATCCTTGGTCTGAACTCAGGAAATAGGAGTTTTGATCCTTCTCTGACATCATTTACTCTGGAGCTTGTATAAGTAACGTTACTGCGCTCAGTCACTCAGTCTTCATCTCTGTCCAAAAGGAACCCTTTGAAGGATGGTTCTTGTAAAGGTTAAAAGCATTAATAAATTTGCTGTATTACTGATTTGTAAAATAGTTTTCTCTATGAACACTTCCCATGCCAAGATACTTACAAGTTCAGAAAATGTTAAATGGAAATTACCAGAATCCTTTTCATTAATTCCCCACTAATGCCAACTCTTAGATTAATTAGAAAGCCAGATTGTCTCTAATGTCTTTGGGGAACTTAGTCTGAAGGCTCAATAGGCTGACCTTAAGGGAACTGACATCCAGGAGAAATTTCTCTGGCCTCATTCTATATTTACTGAGAGATTTAGAAGTGAATGATTCCCTTGTTGTCTCATGCCCATTGAATCAAGACATGAGTTCTTGGTTTCAAATCCTAGGCTCTTCTCTTAATAGCTGCATAATCGTGGGCAAGCTACTTAAATAGTCTGTGTCCCAGTTTCCTTCTCTATAAAATCTGTAATTATAATACCTATTTTATAAGGTTGCTGTGAAAGTTAAATGAGTTCCTTCTAGGTCTGGTGCTTAGAAAGGTGTCTGAGACATTGAAGTGCTATAGAAAAAGGCTACCAGTTAGGATTATTGCTTGTTAGCATGACCTGAAGCCTCTTCCTTCCCCTACAAGCTTATAAAATCAAGAAAGATCTTTTCTCACCGTTGACCTCAGTTTCTGGTCCTCGATCATCCCTGGGCTTGCTCCTCCTGCTGCTATCTTACCAACAATATACCAAGGGATATGGCTCAGCCTGATTATTACAGTAAAGGGATCTCCAATGACCCAGAAGTCATGTGACCAAGGTTAATTTCAGTCAAAACAGTGGAACAACTTGGACCACATAAGGGTTTGTCATGGATACTCAAGATCTGTGGTTTTCAGTTATTTTTCTTTTCCAAACTGCAGAATCTGTTTGTCAAACATAACATATATCCTAGATGGAGGGAATCCTGGGTTCCTTCATTACATTAGTCCAATACCCTCATCTATAGATGAGGTCCAAATAGATCAAATGACTCAGGTGGCCATACAGCTGTTCAGTGGCAAAACCATGAAGGTGTTCAGATACTGGGCAGTTAGAAGCCAAACCAGCATGTGTAGAGTTTCAAAGGAAATGGCTCTGAGAGCCCGTTCCCCAAGCCAGGGACCACTCAGCTAGATGAGGGACTTGAGGAGAATCCAACCGTGGAAAGGAGGTAATGGGAGAAGAGAATTCTGTGTGGAGAGCTGTTGGTCTCTGAGTCCCCAGCCCCACCTCTGATGGCTGCATGTGACATGCCTTCCTCTGCAGGTGAACTTCTCCTTCTCAGACCCTATCCTCAGTGAAAGTGCATTGTTCACTCTGGTCTTGGACAGTCCACTGTGTTTGCTCAGATTCATACTGCATTCCGGGTTCCCTTTTGACTTGTGGGTAAACAAATGCAATGTCTTCCACTATCTTGTTTCTCTTCCCTTCTGTAGTGAGTGCACTTTCTCTCCACAAAGTCTGACTGACAGTTTCTTCCGAATTTACTAACTTCAGGGTTTTTTTTAACCCCTACCAAGGAATTATGATCCCTTTTCTTTGATCCAACACAATGAGAGCCGACTCTAAATTTCCTTTCTGATCAATACTTACCAGTCAGTCCTTTCCACATACAAAATCTCTTCCATAACAGCCTCTCCTGTAGGTCTTGAATGTCACATACTTTTGAGTATTGTTTCTTTTAAAATGCAAATCCCTGTCAGACTGTGGCTGCAGACACTCTTCGCAGAATGAGAGACTCAGATCCTTTCTAAGTAACTGCTGAATGGTGGGTCTTATTGGGGACATTGTGGGAATGTCTGGGTGTGTGTCAGAATGGTAAGGATGATGGATGAGAAAAAAAAAATGGGGCCACTATTTGGTGAGTGACCTGGGAATTTTACCCGAGGTAGAAAGCTCAGGATCCAGGAGGAAGGTGAGTATCTTAGATTTCCAGAGCAGGGCAGAGAGAGAGGAGGGACCTTAAACAAGGATCCCTGAGAGGTGAAATAAATTCTTGAATAAAGACCAACACTTACATCCTGACCATGCCCGGGATTTCAAAGTCTCTCCATGCATTGCCTGCTGAGCTACCACTGACTCTTCCTCCCATTGCTGACTATGGGTGCAGCCAAGGACACTTTTCTTCCAGTATGGGGCTTAAAAAGTATTGTGGAAGAGAATAGAAAAAATAAAAAAATAAACAGGGAAGAAAGCCAATGTGGGTTTCCTTGAAAGTTAAATCTGTTTCCCAGGAGTAAAGAGGCTAGGATTGATGGAGGGCTGGGGTTTGATTGTATTTTAGATTAACTGGATCCCAGTAAAGATGGAAACCTTGGAGCCAGGTATCTCCAAATTCAGGTGCACCTAGAAGGTTCGTTCTCTTTGGATGTTACCACGGTGCTGCACGTTCTGACTGGAAATCACCATCTCCATCAATATTTAATCTGACTGGCTCAGACAGATAGCAATCTAGGGAATGAAATAAATTAGTCACTGGGTTTTATAGGAGATCATCTTTCTCAAATCTGAGGTTTAATGTGATGCATGTGAGAAGTTACATGAGGCAGCTACCTAAGGAGGTGAGTTTTAAAAGAGCAGATTTTTAGGAAACATGGCCTCCCTAAGCCCCTCTCTCTCTCTATCTTTAAGGAAGTCTCCTGTGTGCCCATCATCCTGGGACATGATCTTCTTCTCTTTTCATTTTGAAATTAACCTTTTAACATCTTTCCATTGAAGGAAGGAAACAAAGTCCAAACTGTAATACGGAGAGCATGGCTTAGAAACAACCTTTATGGCTGCCATGGCATATTCATAGCTACTGTTTAAAGGCTAATTCTCCTTTATGTTCCCTGTTTACACACATCTTTTGAGCTCTGCTGCTGCCTTGCTGGCTGTCGTGCCTCTCTCTTGCTAAGAGTGCTCTGGTTGGGTTCAGGGTCATGCAATTCTTATTACGTACAACATTGCCTGTGAAATTATCAAGCAGGAACATCAAAAAGGTCTGTGTTCCCATAGCACCAAAGATGTGTCAACCAGCTATCCACTCACAATTCTCAGAGTGATAGTGGACCTAATAACTGCAGCACAAACTCGGGGTCAGAAGCCATCCATCCTAACAGCGGACCCCTTCATGTGTTCTGTTACCCAGAGGCTACCATCTTTTTCAATCATGCTTAAGGATGTTGAGGGTTGAATGATAATAGGGTGCACGCAGAGCAATAAGCACAGAGCCACTCAATAACAACAGTAGTGATCGCTTTCTCTGTGCCAGATTCTTTACTTATCACTTGTCATGGATCATAGTAATATTCACAACTACACAGAGGTAAGGTGCCATCATTATCCCTATTATATAGATGAAGAATTGAGGCTTAGTGTGGTCAAATGATTTGCCCTTGTCTACATAGCTAGAAAGTGGTAGATTTCAATGCCGGCATCAAAATGCCAGGGCCCCGCTTGCATAATATTTTGCCCTTCAAGATCCACTCACCTAGGCCCACACACTGGTTTCTGCTTTGCCCTCTCACCTTGGACTTCAGTGATTTCAGACCAAGTGGTCTTTGCCTTTTATGATGTTCCTTTCTTCCTCAAGCTTTCCCTCCTCCTCCTCCTCTACACTCCCACATCCTCTTGGGAAGGGTGACTGTCAAATATTCAATAAGAGATCACGCTCAGGAAAAGACCAGTTAGGCTTGATGCATCAGCTTGGTCCTGAAGGAGCCCTGCAGCTCCAGTGAGGAAGCCTTTACCAGCTGGTTTTTGGGGCAGCTCCACAGAAGGGACTGGGTGGGTAGGTACGGAACGCTGGGGTGAGGAGTGGAGCCATGCCTGTTACTAACTGGTATGGACAGGTAGATATGGTAGAAATTGGCTCTGAATTTCAGCCCTGACTCCTGTAAGTCCCTGATCTGAGTTTCTATTCAAGTATCACTTGACGAATTCACACACTCTGCAGTTAGTCTTCACTCTACTTTGCTCTCTTCTTGTTCTCATCTCACTGCCTTGTAGTTATGTGTCCATGTCCATCTTTTATACCAGACCCTTCACTATATTAAGTAAAGGTATTAGATTCCAAGTAGAATCCACCTTTGCATCCTCCTCACCTCACACACTGTTGAGTGAATAAATGAATCTGTGAATCTGGTAGTATTACCTTTTTCTGCATGTTTTCTTCTGGATTTATAGAGCCTTGAATCTCAGAGCAAGAGTTCACTTCTCCTCTTCTGGGCACCCACAGGTCTCTAACACAGGCTACACACTCAGTATCGAGAAGCCATAATAATAAACCAATGCTAACTTTTCATGTTATTGGGCACCTTCTCTGTGCCACACCACACAGGAGTTGACATTCGGATATCATATATATGAACATATACTACACACATTTATACATATTATTATATCCTATGTATGCTGATTGTATGTACACACACACACTCACACACTTAATTTTTAAAAAGCAAAACTCTGAGGGCAGGCATTTTTATCTCCACTATGTAGAAAAACTTGGAACCAAAGAGCAGGGATTTACATTTTTAAATTCATTTCAACAACTATATGCAAACCGCTCATTGTCACCGACACTGGGTGGTGGGTATCCGGGGCGACCAATTCAGAGTGTTTCATGTCCTTTTGGAGCTTTCAGTATGTGGCAGAGAGATGCTTACAAGTTGTGATAATGCTGTGAAGGGAAAAGGGCTATATGAGGGAATATACCAAGGGAGCTATAATTTAAATTTAGAGGGGTTGAGGAAACACTTGTATGAAAGGACACCCTATCTAGTAAGGAGCTGGGCTACAATTGGGGTCTAAATCTGTTAGGCTGATGGTGGATAAAATGACATCTGTGTGCTTCATTTTGTAAAAGAGATGTGCTCTTAACATTTAAAAAAATCTATTTTAATTCTGTTTTAATTTTTCTACTATTCACAAAATATATTAGAGTAGGGAAAAAACTCAAGGGTTCCCCATGTAGGGACCACTTGGTTAGCAGTCATTACATCTATTATCCAAAAATTACTTGAATGCCTTCAGTGGTCAGGAGCTCACTACCTTCAAATATAGCCTGTTCTGCTCTCAGTAACACACATGACTTATTACATTCTCATCGTGTGCTCAAAGCTGCTTCCTCATTATTTCCATCTGGTCAACCTAGAAAAATACTAGAGAAAGAACTGACTTCCTCATGATGTTTCCCATGGTACTCTGCTGATTTGCCCACCTGATGATTTCAGGGATCCCTTCCTCATCTTTTCCCTGGCAAAGTATCACCAGGAACCATCATCTTATATTCCCTGAGTGTCCCTCTTAAAACAGCACAACCAGAACCGAACAAAGTGGCATCTGACCAGCCCACAAAGTGTCAGCATTTTTCTTACTGTGATCTGGCCACTTCCCTTTCTCCACAGCCATAGTCTGGTAACAAATGGACCACAACACCATTTCTTGGCTCTGTCACAGTGTTTCAGATTTCTATTATTTGTTCATGTGTTCTGCTTTTCACTCATTCCATCAGAAACTCCTTGAGGGAAGCTTCTACCATAGGGTTTTGCACATAACAATCAGACCCTAAATGTTCTTCGAAAGAAATTTTGGAAATGGAGAAAACCCCTCTGTTTCTATCAGAAGATCTGTCTGAATTCACTCCTTAAAAATCAGACATGAAAATCAGAAGATTCCATCATGTCTGTCCAAATTATCTGATGCTGCTATGAGGATTGGGACCATTCAGAACATTTGCCCAACTGGTGTTTCCTGCTAAGGGTATCTTTGTGTTTCCTAGTAAGGGTGTCTAACAGTCATGCATTAGTGATCCCCAAAGGTTTTTTTTTTTTTTTTAATTCAAGGACAGCTTTTAAATTCCCTTTATTTTTTTTTTTTTGATTCAGTTAAAATCTCTCTGTCCATCTTTACATCTCTTTCACTATCCTGCCCTGCTTTCAACCAGTTTCTCCATGTTTGCTCTGCTCACAAATTCTTGCTCATTTGCCATCATTTCGTCCTGCAGGAACAAACACTGGTTGGGGTTCTTCACTTCACTACTGATCTTTCCTGTTATAAAAACACAGTCCGTTTGGATTTTGTTCTGCAAGCAAGCTGGAGATTTTCGGTCTGCCAGGCTCCTTGGCCAACATGTGGAGAAGAATACGATTTTGTGTACTGTAGAAATGCTATTTTCTAAAACCGAGAGGAATGGCTGTGAGGTGAGGATGGAAGGAGAAATGGAATCCTGTGAGAGGTGGGCAGGCCAGTTTCAACAGCATCTTGCATTTATGCAGCGCTGACCATGGGCCAGGCACTCTGCTGAATGCCTTCCATTTACTCATTTAATCTACACAACAACTCAATGAGAGAAGCCTGAATACTATCCCCATTTTACAGATAAAGAGACTGAAGTTCAAAGAGGTTAAAAAATGTACCCAAGATTACGCAGATAGTAAGGAGGAGAGGTGGAGAGCAAAATCCTAGCAGCTCTGGCACAAGAGCCCATGTTTCCTCTTACCATGGCTATTTCAATGTTGCCTACCGGGATTTCTCCCCGAATTCTCAGAAGTCATCCAGTCCTATTACCATATACAATCTCGCTCTGACTAGACCCATCAACTTAGAAATAGAACTCAGTGTGTGCCACAGCTAGATTGGCAAGAGCACTGGACTGTAGTTAGGAGTCACGAATCCTGTGTCATATATCTGAACCTTTTCTCCGAAATCTTGGATTAGAAGCTCACTAAAGTCTTTCATTTCTTGATGCTATTCCTAAATAAGAAAAGCAAGAATGTTAGAGCATGAGAGGGTGTTAGCCATTATCTCTAGCCCTGTGTTTCCCAATACGTGGAGGAGATGTGCTGTTAAAAAAAATTAGAGTTGTTTACTGAGATGGTTACCGACATTTCATTCCTGGTAGATCACCCTGCCAATGTCATGATGAAAGTCTCAGTGTGGTGCTAGGGTGTCTTCAACACCTCTCTAATGCTTGCTAATCTCCCTTTTTAACCAAGAGAGCAGGCTCCAGATTGAGAGCCTTTGGCAGACAACAGTATTCATTGTAATGGTTTTATGTGGTCTGCCAGAAGAGACCTCTTCAAGCAAACCTAAAACCTAGGCTTAATAAGAGTGTAGTGGTCCAACTGAGAAAAGGACCTTGGCTTAGCCAGTGTCCCAGAAAGCAAACATTTTCAAAGACATGAACCTGATGGCCAGGAAGTGTGCCCCTCCACAAGGGAGGCTTTCTGTGCCTTCTCTGCAAAGCTGGACCTAGTGAAATGAAGGCTTTACCAACATTGAAGAAAACACTGTCCTATTGTGCCAACTTTAGGGTGTTACCTTGGATTTATGGAAAGTAATCCTGGTTCCCATGTATAGATAAGGCGAAAAGTTTCTTTGTAAAATTAATTAATTTGAGTAAAAGAAAAGACGTGATCTTTCCTCTCATTTGAGTCACCATCTAGTGGAGAAGATGTTGATTTTCATCCAGTAGAAGATGTCAGAGTGTTCTGTTTGGTAGAAAAAAATAACTCCTAAGGTGACCGTTTGAACAGAAATATAAGCAGTCTTGCAGTTCCACTGGGAATGGAACCCAGGACCTTCTGTGTGTAAAGCAGATGTCATAAGCACTACACTACTTGGAGCCACTACACTACATGGAACCTTAAGGTCACTGTCTGGTTGCCCCCGTGAGATGTTGACCAGCTTTTAAACTAACCTGGACATTTTAGTCCACCTTTTTCAAATGCCTGTAATAACCTCTGATTTTCTATTCCTCTTTGGAACTGGTTTTCCATAGTCCTGGTCCCCTCATAATGGAGTTGAAATCTTTGATTCGTGCTCATTCTATACTTGCAGACGAACCATGTTTTAAATTTTTGAAAAACAAAACAGAATAATTAGTCTTTGATAACACTGCACAAGTAAAATTCAGCAATTATTCCTTGATCATGTCCCGTAGGCCAGGCACACAAATAAACAGAATTAAAAATTGTGGTAAGTGCTTTGAAGGAAGAAGTGAGTGTGGGGTGAGCTTAGTTTTTATTTGAGTCAAAGAATTGAAAGAAAGGGAGTTCAAAATATGTAAGTGATTAGACGTGGTTCAGAGACAGTACAACTGTGACGGTAACATGTGACTGGCTGAAATTCTGAGGTGTCTGGATATCTCCCCCTACAGATAGATTCCTAGACACTCAAGGCAGACAACCTCCTTCCCAAAGCCCATAGCTCCTCCCAACCTGGTGGATGATCCTCCACACAACTGCAGCATTGCCCTTCTCTGCCTTCTTGGCCATATGGTAGCATGTATGTGGTGGGAGAAGGGGACAGGTGGACCGGAGAGAGGGGGGAGTTGCCCATGGGAGACTGGCTGGGACCTGGGACCCAGGCCCCTTGGCTGCAGGGCTGGCACCGGGACAAACGTCTCCTCCAGCAACAGAACACAAAGAAACTATGTGACTAAAAATAACTGTGTGAATGTGCAGTTGGGGCAAATTATGGGCAACAAGATGCAAAAAGACCAAAAAGTGCAACTGCCACTTCTGAGGTGTCAGGAGCAAAAGCAGGGTGCTGCGCATGCCCCCTGCACACAGCACCACATAAGGAGTGCGCAAATCACCTAAGCCACCCCTCTGGCCCACCCCTGGACCCGCCCCTACTCTCACCCCGTATAAGGAACAAGCTCACCCCCCTTTGGGGAGAGAGCAAGGGAATGTGTTTTTATTCTCACTCCCCCTCTGCTGCATCAGGGGCCTCAATAAAGCCTTGCCTGAATTTCTCGTCTGGCCTCTTATCAATTTCTATTGCTTAAGGAGGCCAAGAACCCTAGTCAGCAACACATGGAAGAGGCCAGCCCTAAACATGACTCCTATGTACCCCTTTCTTTCCTCTTAGAGGTGCAGAGCTGGGGAGTACTTTGCCAACTCCCGGGGAGCAATGTTCTATTGGGGCTCAACTTGTTTTAATGACAGACAAATGGATAATCTGGTACAGTGATTCTCAAACTTTCTTCTGCCTCTGTCTTGCTCATATGCCCAGCACAATTCCATCGGAAATTCTGGGGTGAAGAGGATGCTCAGGTAGTTGGGAAAAGCTGCCATATCCTACGATGTTTTATGTCCAACTTCTATTCTGAGACTCTCAGGCAGATGTTTAACTGCACAGACCCGTGGACTAAAACAGACACCCCTCAGCCTGGTAAGAGGATGTTGACTCTTGTCTTTAACACCTTCCTACCCTCACTGTCAGAACTTCCCACCACTATCTTGACACCCTTCCCTCTTGGAAATCAGTGGCTTCAGGAGAAAAACACATCCCAGTTAGTTATCACATTTGATTAAACACCTCACCCCGAAGTGTAAATATTTCAGGGGCCCCTCCTTTCGCAGAGATATGTGTACCCCGTGCCTTTATTGCCGCCTCTCAAACAGTGGAATTTCTGCTATCAGGAAAAGCCAGATAAAGGGGATATTTTGGGAAGGAGGATTTCCCAAAGTCTAGTCCTCAAAACAAATTGCTTTAGGACAATTATGACAGTGATTTATTGAAGTAAAAAGGCTATTACTTTGTTCTTGCTACATAAAATGTCTACGTTTGCTTAGCTTAGCTGATTTCCTGGTATATCTGAAATACACTGACAGAACCCCATAGAAGAATGTTTGTCCTTTTTTTTTTTTCTTCTTCTTCTTTTTCTGTATTGCTTATACTCAGTTTCTTCCCCTTGGGAAGAAATATTAAAAATATTTCACAGCTGCTTTGAAAACAGCTGTATAAATGCAAGACCTTAATAGGGAAAACCAAAACATGCACCAGGGCAAAATAAGACCAAAGTTATTAAACCATAACCTAAAGATACTCAAAGTAAAATACACATACATGTTGAGTTCAAAACATATGGGATTTAATTAAGATCGAACTTGGGTTTAAAAAGATTGGCTAAGCAAAACAGTACGTCTGACACTTGAAAAATCTTAAATCATTCACACACACGTACACACATAATGTGGGAACACAAAATCATTTCCTGAACCCTAAAGCCGAGGAGGCCTTAGTGTTAAAACAAAATGAAGTCTTCAGTGCACAAATCTAGTGAATTGCCTAGAACATTTTACGACAGTCCCTGCCCGCCCGCCTTGCAAGTATCACACACTGTTTATTCATAGCAATATCAATTAGTCATCCTGTTCCAATCCCTGCAAGGAGATTATCTACTTTATCACCCTGAGCAGTGTGCAGATAACACAGCAGTGGTTCCCGATGGCGGACTGTATCCATTTGTTTTCTTTTCATTCCCGGGACAGGGGAGTTATAAAGCTGTGTGTAGGAAATGCAGCATTTGTCCTGCACAAACGTCTTTATCTTTATTTGCCCCATTGTTGGCTATGTTTTTTAGTCTGCTGGCAGCCAAAGGTCACATTTCCATGAAGATAAATTTCATATTGGACCCGCTGGGAGCTGATGTCAGTGCAAATCTGTGCCAGGACAGATTCAAAATGATGGCAAAGAGGAAGTTTCTGTATTTTATTTCTGTATTATATTGTCCTGTTTTCCTGATAATGGAGCCAGGGAAGACTTGGAACCAGCGTCTATTTTTCTGCTCTGCTCATCTCCCAACAATGGATAAATACACGGGGCCCTCCCTGTTGGCCGGACTTCAGTCTGATTATCTGTAGGGTGTCCTGAGATCCTCCAGCACCACGGTCCCGCATCCTTGCCTGCAGGCCCAGCTTTGGTCACTCCCTGGGTGACTGTTTTAGAGCAGATGCATTGCATCCAGAGTTTTGCTGCCAGGGAAGGTCAAGCGCACTGTGTTGACAGAGGTACTTCCTGTCCGTTATCAGCCTGCCTGACATTTGATGTGTGTCCATTTTGTGTGTCTACTGGAAGCCAAATGTCATAGCTCCAAGATAACATTTTGCCCTGCTTTCCTCCCATTTCAGAATGAATTCAGGTTTTCTGTATGGGTAAGCTCAGTTCAGAGTCTGGGGGGAATTCCAAAGTCAAGAATGCTCTGTTTATGAAGTAATCCTAGTAACGTGTGGAATTTTCATCGTGCGTTTTTTTTTTTCTTGCAAAGGCTAAATGTTTAAGAAAAATGCAGGAAACTGGCAATTAGAATCAATTCCCTTCATAACAACAGCAGGATATCAGCTGAAAAATATGTCCTTTAGCTGGTGTAATGATTGCAGTAAGAGAAATCTGGGGAGTGTCCATGGAATACACAGCTCAACCTGGGGATGACTCGAGGTACGATTAAGGCACATTGTCATATTTCAAAGGCTGGTTCGCATGGTGGTGTTTGGAATTCAGAACATGAGTTCTAATGAAATCCATGGTACAAATAAAGATTCCGGGTCAGGCTCCATAATCCATAACATTCAAAATGTATTCTACCTGTAGCTTTACAAAATAAGCAGTAAAAAGTATTAGGGAATAAGGTAAAATAGATTCCTTAACCACAAGGCATTTGTAAATGATGAATTCATTACGCCAAAGACTGTCTTTGTAACATCAATTTCTACTCCCACATCTCCCCTTTCAGTGATTCAATTGTTTCAGCAAATAGTTAATGAGCACCTATTATGTGCCAGGCACTATTTTTGGTGCAGTGAACAAAACCGCCACAAATTCTTGTGCTTGTGCGGCTGACATTCCAATGGGAAAGAGAGAGAGAGAGATTCAAATACAATTTAATTTATAAGTGCTAAGAAGACGATCAAATCAGAGAAAAGAGTTAGGAAATGTCAAGAGAGGTATGGTAGCAATTTTAGATTTTAGTGCTGAGAAAGTGTGATTTGAGTCAGATCCTGAAGCCAGTGAGGAAGTAAGTTCTCCAACTTTCAGAGGGAGCCAAGCCTTAGGCCAAGTCCACAGCAAATGCAAAGGCCCTGAGGCATGTCGGCCTTGCTTAAACTCATGTGAGAAAATGCTTGTTGGCTCCTGTTTCCAAGGAAGGAGATGCAAACTGTGTGATTAGAAGGGCCCAGACTATGAAACATCCCAAGATGCTCTCCCCTCCCGCTGGGTGACATCTTTTTCTTTTAGCAACAATCAACAGCACTGAAGGCTGGGGGTTGGGGTGGGGGGTGATTTATGTTCATCTCTTTCTTGTGTGCTCTAATTTATGTGCAAAATGGCACCTAGGAAAGCTTGTGACCTCTAATCCTTTAGTTAATTTATATGCATGTATTATTATATGTGTATTTTATTGTGTCTTTCGTGGTACAGAAGTTTAAAAACCTTTACTGCGAAACGTAACATACACAGAGAAAACGATACACAGCTCAGTGAGTTATCACAGAGCAAACACCCATGGAACCACCCTCTAGGTCAAGAAACAGATGCTGCCAGCTCCCCTTTCCCACCTCTGAGCCTGTCCCCTCCTGACCCTGTAAAGGTAAACCAGTCTTCTGACTAAGCTAACCACTTCCTTGCCTTTTTGTTTTAAAGAAATACTGGTAAAGGGACCCCCATGGACTCACCATCACTCAGTTTTAACAATTGTCGATGGCAGGCGAAGTGTGTCTCCTAAAACCCCCATTTCCCCCCTTCCCTTACCCAGCTAAGCTACTTAATTAATTAATTTATTTATATTGAGATAGAATCTATATGAAGTGAAATGCACAGGTCTAAGGTATACAGCTCCAGGAGCTTTGACAATTGCTTATATGTGTACAAACTGATCTAAAGGTTGAGCATTACAAATTGTTTTGCATCTGTGACAGCTTTCTTTAATAAGTAGGAGCTCAGAAACATGACATGTGATTTCGGACCCTCTCTGTGTACACATGAAAGTCCCCACACAGCAGGCTGGCAGCCAGAGGAAGCCCCCAAAGGATGCTTATATTGATCTCTGTAAACCTTTCCTAAATGCAGACTGTTATCAGCTGCCCACTCCTCCACCCTGCTCCCCACCTTTTCCTTCTGTCGGCAGAATAGTTTGTTATGGATTGGTGATAAAAATCAGTGTCCACTGAAAGACACGTCAAGACGACCGCCATGCGAGGCCTTCAAAGCATACCAGCCCACATTATGCCACAGTGTGAAGGATGCGCCTGTCAGGGGGCTCGCAGCCCAGGTCCCGCAGCTCACTTCTCCTGTTTCCCATGAGTGCAAGGGTGTTGCCCCTAATCCACCAGAAGGCTCTGCTCTTCACCCTTTCCTGGGTGATGGATCGTGGAGGGTTTGTAGTGAGTAGGCTCAGGAAGATAAGGAATTGGAGGACAGTAGGCAGAGTTTTTGGTTAACAATTCCCTTCGGTGGTACCTTCAGGGATGAGGTTTTTTCCGCTGATCCTGACCCACCTCTTCTGCTTCTGCATCCCGCCCTTTTCCCTGCGTCACTTGTAGGGCTGTCTCTCTCGGGTTCTGGGTAGTGATGAGCTATAAACACCTTCATCCTCACCAGTCACAGGACACTTTTGATGGCAGAATGTCTTCATTTCATATTCCTCCAGAGCCCTTGTAACATAACTTATGTATGGCTAATATTCAACATCTATTTGCTAATAAATTATGTTTACAAATGAGTCAGAATACCATGACTTCATGATATAGTTACACGTCATGATGTGATTATACTTAGCATTAACTGTATATTTTGCATGCTTGACACTATTTTATTAATTCCCATCCTTGTCTTAGTTTAAAACAACAGCAACAGCAAAAAAAAGAAGAAACAAACAAAAAAAACCCCCAAAACTTTGGCATTTTCCAAAGCATCTCTAACACCTGTGTTTAAATTTTATTTGGATTTTTTTTCAGCCTTTGGTTTTCTTGGTATAGTTTAGGTCAGCCCAACAGTATCTGCTTTACCCAGAGGCCTATATAAAATCACTGCTGCAAGAAAACAAAAGTAAAGTATGGTTTTCAAAACTGTCCTGTGTTACTCACAAGTAAGAATGATACGATCCTCACTAGACAATGACATTAATTAATAGCCAAAAATACTGTTACATGTACAGGCAGGTTTCCAGTGGGCCTGAATATAACAGAAGACCTACGATAAATAATGCACGGTTCTAAAACTCTCTGAGTCTAAATTTTCCACATGGAGGTTTTGGTGTTATTGCCTTCCTTTGTGCTAAAGATTTTTTACAACAGGAAAATAGAGATAAAAGATGTACAACAAATAGGGCTTTGATCAGCATTTCCACAATTCAGAAACATAGCTTTATGTGGCCCGACCACATGGATGCCAGCTCAAGACCTGTTTCCCAAACTCCAGGGAGCAGGGGAATCCTTGAGGATCTTATGAAAATGCAGACTCTGATTCAGTATGTCTGGGGTAGGGGGCAAGACGCTGCACTTTTAACCAGCTCCCACGTGAGGCCGAAGCTATGGTCCATGGTCTACACTTTGAGTAATAAAGAGTTAAAGTTCCCTCCCAGTGCTAGAATTTTTCAGGTAGTGAACTGAAGTGGGAAAGAGGAGATTGGAGGAAGGGTAGGGGGGGAGGATTGTTTAGGGTAAAGGTAAATTGCTTTTGTGTTTCCTGCAGTAACTCTGCAGCCTTTCATGGGAAAGTGAATTCAAGGTATGGGATTCCTGCCTTTTAAGCACTGTCTCTGGGACATAAAATGTCCCATGTGAATATTCAAAGACTGGCCCAGGGTTTTGCTCTCTTGACTCTCATGGAAATTAACTATGGTCTTGCCAGTTTATGTTTTGAAAAAAAAAAAGCATCTCTCTTTATTTTTGTGGGAACCTGCATCCCATAATAACGGTGATTCTCAGTGGGAGAAACATGAAAGCAAATTAACCCTTCAAATTACAGGGAGCAGAAAGCAGTAAATCCATCCTGGTCCGAAGCAGCATCCCTTTCTCCTTTTCACGTAGCACAGAGCTCCTTTTAAGGCAAGGAGATAAATGTCCGTTGGCAGGTGAAGACCGCTGGGTCCCACTCCTAAGAGACTTGAATCTCTCCACATGGCTGTTATTGACCAAAATAAGATCAGATGGAGAGATATTGACTGGGGGATAAAAGACTCACCATGTAAAGAAAACAGGAATTAACTTTTGTTGAGCACATAGTTTGTTCTAGACCCTCTATGTATAGTATGTCATTTAAGTTTCACTCACTCCTTGTGAGGTAGGAACTATTTTCCTCAGTTTCTCAGTGAGGAAGTTGAGATCTATTGAAGTTCAGTCCATTGCTCATGGTTCCACACTAATTATGTGGCAGAGCCTGGGAATATGAACTCAGTGCTCTGTGATTCCAGAAATATTGGAATTGTTTCCCAGATTCCTAGACTGACCTGCTAATTTGTAGGCAGAGCCACTCCTTGTATGCTATGCCTGGCACCCAGGCCCTCAAGCATTAATCGTTGCAAAAATGAACAAGCACATTCATATCACTTAAATTCATAGACCCCAGCAAGAAGCCAAATTATTTTTAATGTCTGTTTCCCATGTCAGACAGGGACATATAGTACAAATAAATGTGCGTGGGGATTTATGATCAAAGCAGATAGTGATGCATGTGGATTAGACCTTCCTGTCCTCTTTAAAGGCTCACTCAGTGGTTTTCCTTTAACTCCTTGAAAGTTCAGAGGGGCTGACTTCCCCACACTCCCAAAATCAGGGCCAGAGTACAAGGAGCTGGACAGGACTTCCCTGGCAGTCCACTGGTTAAGACTCTGTGCTCCCACTGCAGGGGCCACGGGTTCCATCCATCCCTGGATCCGTGGTCGGGGAACTAAGATCCCACATGCCATGCTGCACAGCCAGAAAAAAAAAAAAAAAAAGGAGCCGGACAAAAGTTACCAGTTCTCAGGTGCCATAATCTTTTATAAGAGCAGCTTCCATGTGTTTCTTTGCAGCAAAAGAGAAAAAGAAAATCTGCACATGAGTCCAGGGCAGGGATATGGGCTTCAGTTATCATTATGCAGACACCAGGAGGGTCCCTGCCTGACCTAGACCCGACAGGAAGAACAATAAATAAAAAAACAAGTCACCTTTCTATGACCCAGAAGTATTAGAAAACAGCATGGGATTTGCCTTCTACAATAAGAAATGGGTCAATGTCCCTAGTTTGTTGATCCTGGTATGGATTTGTCTCATTGGAATCTCTAATGGTGTCCTTGCCCTGGACGATGAAAGGAAATAAAACTTCTAGATGAACAAGCTAGGAAAACACACACACACACACACATGCATGGGCACACAAACACACAGAAACAACAGAAAACCAGTGCCACCAGTCCCATAAGGAGTGACAAATCAGAATTTTCAAGCAGTATTTTGGCAATAATGCTAAAACAGATAGTCCAATGTCCTCATGTATTCAGTTGCATTTTTCACATCCACCAAAGAAAATGACTTAAAATGTTTGAAGAAAACAACTATCTTAAAAACCTTGAACTTATTTTCTAAAACAAGGAGTGTGGATGTCCTTAGTAACAAAGATCTGAGGTGTTTGAAAGATAAGTCTCATGAAAAGAAAGGTAGGTCTAATGAGTTTATCTTCACCCAGTAGCACTTAGTAGCCCCCTGATTTCTGGTGGTGGGATTTAAGAAAGAAGAGTCAAAAAATGCTTGCTCTGAAAACAACAAGACTGGGTCAATAGGGAAAGAGCTAGTGCCATCATAAAAAAGAAAATTCCCAAACATTAAAGATATATTCTATTGTCCTAGTGACCAATCAAAATAAACAGACCATCATGTGTTGGTAGAAAGACCACTTTTGTTTATCTCTGTCTTCTTAGCGTGGGGTATCTCAGTCTCTCTTCTTCCTTTCTGTCCTTTTCCACTCTCACCCACAAGAATCTATTCATTTTTTAATACTATATTTATTTTTGTTACCATGGTGCTCCAGAAGTAGAAGCATTTGAGAATATATGGTTTCTAAGATTAACATCTATCTGTCATAGGATGAAGATACCCAGTGGACACATGGGTGCCCTGGGATGTCAGGCTGCCCACATGTAAAAACTGAAGATAGATAGGCCTGTATTTTGTTTAGTGCAGAAGTTTTATCAATATAAATGCTGGCTCGTCTCAGAAAAGCAAATACCGCCAACACTGTTTATTTTGATAGGTTGTCACTACCACAATAGAAGAGATCTTCCATGCTTTGCAGTTTTCTTTTTACAAACGCTCCAGCTCTTTCCTATGGACTCTGTCCTTTGGTTTTCCTAGCAAACATTTCTTGGCTCTTCTCTCCTAAATCCCACAAAACGATTTCCTATAGAAAGCGATATCTTTGAATATCAGCATAAGAATGAAGCGTTGTAATATTTTATTTTGCTTTACATTCTAAACTTTGATAGGAGAGAGTACACAGAGGGGCAGCTGGGAGCGGGGAGTCACTTAGCTCCTCCCATAATCTGTTAAAGTTAAACACAATCTAGGTAAGAAGAGTGTGCTCACCAGGCAACGGCAACTTGAAGCCACTGGGAGCAAGAATGCATCTGACCGTGTTGAGACAGTGCATTGGTTTTGGATGGGCATCCCGGGGGTCAGGGGCTCCTGCTGTGTGGCTTCCCCACCCCGGGGACGACAGAAGATCTCAGAGCAGGAGAGGATGAGCCTCCAGTAAATGAGATAGAGCCAAAAGCAAGGAGGCAAATTGTGGAAACAGAAATGAGCCAGGGGAGTGAGGACCAGAGAGCTCACCTGGACCTGAAGAAAGTGAGCAAGTTCTGAAAGGCACCAAAACTGCAATCCAGAAACAACCACCTTAAAAATGCATCTGGAATTTTTTTCCAATGGAAACATTTAATGCTATATCATAATCTTCCACTTTAGCTTATTATACCAAAGTCACCTACTGCCTGACTGAGGCTGGTAGAGGAAGATTTGATAAAGAAAACCCAAGAGAATATTATATATGGTATTTCAGTGGAATAGGGTAATAAACTTTTTATGCAAAAGCATCAAGTTAAGAGGGAGCTTCATTATGACATATCCTGCATCTTCTTTGATTCATTACACTTGCAAAATAACTTTACATTTAAAAATATAGTATAAACACAATTTCTTCTAAAAATGGTTTTTAGGTTTTATTTTTCAAGCAAGCACAAGTAAGTTACTTCATATAAAGTGTGAATGAACCCGAACTACAGCTGCCGTCTTTGAAGAGCATCTACAGTAAAGCTTTCTGAAAGGCAGAGCAGGTGGGCTGCTAAGTTAGGACCCTAAGCAGATAGACTCCAATCAAAATGTCATCTTAGAGCTGCAATATTAGAAATGTCAGAAGAAGAAGCAATCAATTTTAGGACTACTTTCAAAACAAGTGCGTTAGAAAATTTACTGATTCTTAAATTTCTGAATAATTCTTCCATATAAATAGTTGGATAAAACAACATTCACAGCTAACTGAAATTTGAGGATTGCTTAATATAAAAGTGTGCTATATACTATAACTCCTTTGGTTTCCTAGAGCACTTTTACCTATATTGGTTCTTTTATTCTTCAGAACTACTCTATGGGTGTGTGTGTGTGTATATATGAGGCAGGACCTCCTTTTGAGAAATGTTATTTCATTTCTTCTCATGTCCTCAGATCGTTTTTTTCCCACAATGGATAATGAGTCTTCCCACATGAGGCATAACATAAGACATCACCTGGCCCGGTGGTTCCCAAAACTTTCTGCCCATTGAAATCACCTGGGAAACTTCAAAATATATAGTGTCTCTGCCTCGCCCCAGAAATTGCGATTTATTGGTCTGGATGTGGCATAGGCTTTGGGATTTTTAAAAGATTCCTAGGTCATTCTAATATGCAGGAGTGAACAGCCTAGACTCTTTGGATCTCATTTTCTTCACCTGTAAAGTGGACATGTGGCTGTTGAAAGGGCTTGAGGGTGTGGAGTAATAATCACAGCACTTCCTGAAGTAGGTTCTTAGGAATGCCCATCTTCTCTGATCCTTGTGAAAAACGAAAAAGGATTCTCTGCTAAAATCACTTTGAGAATTCTTGTGTAAAGTACATTGGTTGAATGAATAGTAATTGTATTAATGAGTTAACCAATCAATCTATCAACCCACAATCGAGAATGCCAGTTCAAGTTCTCCCTTCACCACCCATTAGCTATGAATCACTGGACACCACTTACCTCATCAGGACTCAGTTTCCTCATCTGTCAATAAAAGGGTTGACCAGCTCTCCAGTGAGATGTCCTATTCTTCAAACATTCCATGACCCTATGACCAGAAGATCTCTGGGATCCCTTTTGTTTTAGGATTCCATGAGTCAAAGGGAACCAATGATCTTATCTAACTCTCTCAAGACTACAGAACTGGGGGAGGATGCTTAATTGGTCTAATTTTACAATGAATCATCATTAGGCCCCAAGGCAATATAGCTGCAGACTGTGATTCTTCTTTCTAGTGGTTAAGGCTCATTTTATTCCTAAAAGCTTTTTAAAATATTATCTTCCTTACTGTTGCAAATAAAGACAGCAGAGCCTCAGACAGGCTGATTCATAGCTACTATTTCTCAGACTCATAACTACAGATGACAATCAACACAGGCTTTCCTTTGCTTTCAGCTTTCTTTCTGCCAGCAGACTGTCTGGACCTTGCCCGGGCTGTCTCTGGGCATTCATGAATGCAGCATTCACCCCGCTGGAAATCCAAAGTGACTAACGGGTGGACAATTTGGGCTGCCTGCAGTCGCATGTAATGTCCTCTTATGCCATCTCTCCCCTTTCCCTCATTTAGCCCGGAAATGGGAAAAGCACATAAAATGCAGCAAGGCCAGTAGGAATTTAGTGACAGTGAGGAGATGAAGTATAAAAGCCTGGCTGGTCCTATACACCATCTGTGTATTGATGACTCACCAGTTTGAGTGAGAACTATTTCCTCTGAGCTGACATTTTCATGCAGTCTTGCAAATCATTAAAATATCTATAAGTTAGTCAGTTATTTTGCGAATAAAGGATTGCCCTGGATGCTTTAGATCAGCAATTGGCAAACTATAGCTCACTGGCTGAATTAAGACCACAGACTATTTTTGTAGATAAAGTTTTATTAGAACACAGCCCCACCCATTTGTTTACACATTGTCTATAGCTGTTTTTGCTCTAAAATGGCAGGTGAGTAGCTGCGACAGAGACTGTGGACTGCAGAACCTAAAATATTTACTATCTGACTACTTCCTAGTGTAGATTTCATACAGGTTATTTGATATGAACATATTTTTTCATTCACTCATTCGTTTCTTTTTTCCTTTATTTAATCAGTCATTTCCTAGATATTTAATAGTCAAAGCAATGAAATAAATACTATAAGGAATATAAAAAAGCATAAAATAATTTCCTGTCCTTTCAAAACGTACCTGGACATCAATGGTCATCTTGTTGCAATCACTTATGTACAAAATCTTTAGAAGCTTACTCTTGCATACAGTCTTACACACCTGGCCTTCAGGAGGAAAAGACAAGTATGCACATGACCTGCCCATATTCTCCACCTTATTAAGTCGGTCATAATATATACAAGTTATAGAAAAGTATAAATATATTCAAATTATAAAATCATGCAATCTAAAGTTAAAGGGGACAACTATTTCTAGTCCATCCTTTCTAGTCAATGTCATGAAACTAGAGTTGATAATAAATCTAAGTTGTATAATACGTAGGAATCTTGGCTTTTATGCTATCATTATAAGATAAACATATATATGTATATGCACATATAAACACCCCATAACACATAAATATTTGTGGTATATTTCTTTTCTTAATTAATTAATTTATTTATTTATTTTAGTCTGCGTTGGGTCTTTGTTGATGCACGTGGGCTTTCTCTAGTTGCGGCGAGCGGGGTTACTCTTCATTGCGGTGCGCGGGCTTCTCATTGCAGTGGCTTCTCTTTGCTGCAGGGCAAGGGCCCTAGGTGCATGGGCTTCAGTAGTTGTGGCACGCGGCCTCAGTAGTTGTGGTTTGCAGGCTCACTAGTTGTGGCGCACGGGCTTAGTTGCTCCACGGCATGTGGGATCTTCTGGGACCAGGGCTCGAACCCGTGTCCCCTGCATTGGCAGGCGGATTCTTAACCACTGTGCCACCAGGGAAGTCCCTCGTGGTATATTTCTAAATGTTTCAACATGTTAGCTTATTTCTCCCTCTCAGGACAACCGCTGCCAGAATATGATTTCTCCTTTTGTAGTTCTGGCATGGACAAAGCAGGTAAATCCAAGAGAAGTTTTGTCTGGGATTTCCTCACTCGGGATGGGGAGGAGCAGATTCCAATAGGAACTTAGTTTTAAAGAAGTAATAAAACATACCCTTGTACAGCTAACACAATCCTGTGTACTTCTATCCTAAAGCTGTAAGGTACATTGGAATCAATGATGGGGTGGGTTTTAGTTTCGAAGAAAACATTTTTTTTCCCCAGACTATAGCAGATCTGACACCTGAATGTGTGAAAATTAGAAGCCAAAACAAATTCAGAATTAAATGAGTTGCTGACAGTTACAGACCTATTTAAGCAATACTGTTTCTGTAGAAAACAATATTCCAAAACATTCCCAAGGAATATTTAAATGTGCTCAAGGAGCATGTAATTCCACTAACAACTAACACAATGGATGGATTCTTAGTCACAATGCAACAAATCCAGTAGTAATAATAATGATAATAATAATAATAATTCTATCCCTTGGATACTGCTTCTCTACTGTTGGGATCTAATACTCCCAAGTTGATGTCTTGTTACTCATTTGCTGAGGACCAATTTCTTTCATTTTTCTAAGTCATTCCATATTAGGATTTTATGAACTAGTACATCAGATTACTGCTGATTATAGGAGGCTGTGGAAAGTGCAAAGTAAAGTGCTGGAATTTTAATGCCATATTTTAGTGGAGTGAGTACATGGCAGAGGAAGATGAATTAGATTTAAGATAGAAGGAGAGTCCAATTTAATTTTGCCCCATTACTTGGCATGCCTAGAAATTATCCTCAGTGTGTGGGATTCTTCCCCCAGGAGGATAGCACCAGAAACACCTCCCCACCCTTCAAGAATCAGGGGATGTATACAGTTCTCCCTCTGTTATCCCGCTTCTGTGCCCCCAGGGGTCTGTCTGCGCCAGAACTGCTCTGCAAGTGGGTGGGAGTTCTTTTCTGGCACAAGTTTTGCAAGATGAGAAATGGGTCTCTATGGCTAAGAAACGTTGGCATGAAGCTCCAGTTGTGATCGAAAACTCTCAGAGAGGCTTAAGCTCCAATTCTGCATCAGAAGGGAATAGCAGAGAGAAAGCATATGGTCACATTTCAACTGTTTGCAAGTAGATTCTTGCCTTTGCAAATGAAGCCTGGATTAACCAAGTAAGAACTTCCAGGTCTGAATCAGGAGATGTTCCAGACAAGGCATGGTGCCAGGAATGCACCTTACTCTTTTCCCCTCAAGAGTTTCACATTCATTAGCTCTTGAAAAGCCCTCTCTTTACCTATTGAAATTCTTTAAGCCCCAACTGCAACTCGTTAATCCTTCCCTAGTCCTTTTCAATCTTGATCCTTTAGATTTTTAAACCATTTAGTGTTTTCCACAGAACTTGGCAGTGAAATCCCACAACTTTCCACCTTCCAACTTACATACAGACTTTGAAAGATAAAAGCAAACTGCTAGGACACTTATCCACTCTGCCTACCACCAACAGAGGGCGTGAGCAGTTGGAAAAGTGGTCTCATGAACAAACCACTTTGTATTTACTGGACAATATTCTCAGGGTACATCACTATTCTTGGCCTATTTCGCATACTAGAGCACAAGATTTTAAGAACTAGAAGCAGTCCTTGTTGAATATCTTGACTGTGTTATGCCCTGCCATTTCAGTTCTGATCTCTTTCTCCTCTCAGTGACCCTAAATCCTCACAGCTAACTCTAATGCCAGGTCTTGCCCACAAGCCCAGTTCTGGAGAACTTGAAACACCAAACACCATGTTTTCCTGAATCTAAGGTGTCACAAATTTAATTAAGACAGACCATCAGTTTAGTAATAATGGAAAAGAATACTACATTAAAATGTACTCATTGATGACAAAATGCCTTGCAATTTCAAAAACATTACAGTTTAAAAATTAATGGTCACTGTATAACTGATACATAAGGTTTACTGGCAGTATTAACCCCAAATCCAGTGGAACTTGTAACTGAGTTGTATTGATCACAAATGGACTTGGGGTCCTGAGTCCCCAGAGTAGTGATAATTCTGTTCCCTGAAATAAGAAGCTCTGTCTTAAGCATTACAACAGATAATTCTTGGTTTTGCTGTTACTAAGCCTGCTTCCCTATAAAGCTCGGTTTCTCTCTGAAGCCTGACTTAACTTTCTAGGACACTGTGCCTTGTCAGCCTATCCTGATCTGGTCCTTTTTCCCTCTCATACAATCAAGAGAACTTATGCCCAAGGGGTAAAGCTCCCCAAAATAATTGCCTGCTTCCTAATGGTATTCAAGGATAGCCTCATCAATGAGAGGTTGGTCTCCTCTCTAGGACATTTGGGTTTTCAAAATTGCCTAAATCAGTAATTCTCAACCCTGGGTTGCATATGAGAGTCACTGAAAGAGCTTTCAGAAAATATCCCTGTCTGAGCCCCACTCCCCCAACTCGGATTTTTTGTTCTAACGTGGAGCCCAAAACTCATGATAATTTCTTTAAGTACTGCAGACAATACTACATATAACCATGATTCCCTTTTTGGATAATGTTTGTGTATAAGGCACCATGCACATAAGCTTCTGTCCTCGTAGTTGACCGCAGCAAACTAATGCGAGGACATAAGAAACCCTGCAATTGATAAATATATTTAATAAAAGAATATTTCTCTCTTCTGCAAAATATTTAAATGCTATAAGACAACAAGTACCATATCTGTAATTTCACAATTTTATGTCCAGTTCTTTTACTGCCGATTCAGGGATTCAAATTTTTTCTTCTTTCTTCTATATCTGTAAAAAGAAAGTTTAAATAAATTTTAGAACTTTGTTTAAAGTTATTTATCAGTATTAGCTCATATTCATTAACTGCCACATGTCAAGAACTTTTCCTACATCTGGATTTAAGTTTGCATTCTTGACAACTCATTTTATTTAGAATTTCCTTTTAAAAATCAGTAATAAAGGACTATGTATCAAGAGGTTGTAAAATGCTACATAATGGTATGATATCAATTATATTTATTTGAAGGAGTGGAATTTAAAGTGTGATCATGGTAGACCACCAAAGAGTTGACAGACCCTGAGTAGTGAAGGACTTGAAATGACGACTCACTTTCTATTTAAAATCATCTTGTTGAGGGACTCACACAATCTTAATAATTTAAAAAAATTAGTTTTCAATATGTTGATCATCTTCAAATTTCATTAGAAGCCAGATCTCAGGGTTTAAGGCATTGCACCTCTCAATGATAAGACAGCTCCGTGGTGGGAGCCATTTGCTGTATCAGTGTTTCAATTCCCTTGACTAGTTTTCAAGAGCAACTCCACACTCTGCTAAATTATGCTCTCGAGCATAGAAAAGAGGCCTCAATCCTCCACTGTCTTCTTGATCCACACTCTTTCCTTCCATCAAAAGATGAAATCAAGTCCCCTACCCCTTTAACCTAGGTTGGGCTTGTAATTTGCTTTGGCCCAAAAGAGAGAAAGAAGTAAAAGTTAACCTACTTATATTATAATCTTACCACCCAGAAATATCCTTTTTTTTTATCCTTTTGTCTATCTGCTTAGATTTCATTCTATATTTATAGAAATGTGTCTCTGTCCATATAGACATAGATCATATATATATTTTCCAAATGGCAGTACACCATATATACTATTTTATAAGTTGGTTTTTTTTTTTTTTTTTTTTTTTTTTTTTGCGGTACATGGGCCTCTCACTGTTGCGGCCTCTCCTGTTGCGAAGCACAGGCTCCGGACGCGCAGGCTCAGCAGCCATGGCTCACGGGCCCAGCCACTCTGCGGCATGTGGGATCTTCCCAGACCGGGGCACGAACCCGTGTCCCCTGCATTGGCAGGCGGACTCTCAACCACTGCGCCACCAGGGAAGCCCTATAAGTTCTTTTTTTAAAACATATAACAAGGTATTTAAAAACACTTTCCATATCAGTACATTTACCACAAAATGATCATTTCTAAAAACTTCATTGTATTTCATACTATCGTACCATGATTTACTGAATGAATGCCTCTATTGCTGGACATTTATAGTATACGCCCAAATAAAATACAAATGAAACAGAAAGAGATCTCCCATATTTCCAGTGAGAAGACTGGTGAAAACAAATGTTTTTGGCTCATTTGACTCTATCTCCTTAGATGTTCAGCAATAGTTTTACATAAGATTTGGTTCATTTTCTTTTTTTGTATAAATAACTCTGTGAAATATGTTTGTGCCACAAGATTGTGCAGTTAGGCGCAATTTCTTATGAAAGTTTCTAAGAATTGAGACTGTTGGGTAAAAGTGCATGAAGATTTTGAAGACCTTGCACAATTGCTTCTAAAATTTAAATCATTCTAGTTTTCCATTAAGGGGATATAAAAGTTGTGAGATGAATCAGGTTTTATGTTTCTTCTTGAGAGATTTATAAATTATATTTTTCTAAGGTTTTGTGAATTTTATGTAAAATTTCCATTTCCTTTCATTGATGGAAGTACTCATAACATCTTCTTAACAATGTTCCAGTGTTATGGGTATGATGACTCATTCTTTCATGATGATTATTTGGGCCTTCTTTCCTTTCATCTCTTTTAATTTTTCATTAATTTGCCAGATGTTTTTAAATTTTGTCTTTTCAAGGAACCAAATTTCAGCTATGTTGATCTCTATCCTGCTCTTACCATTTTTACTGCTTTCTTCTACTTTATGAAAGTTTATTAACTCCTTGTAATGGATGTCTAGTTTATTAATTTTCAACCTCTGTTCTTTTCTTTATTGATATTTTTCCCTGTAGTTCTACCAGTTATTGAGAGAGAGCTGATAAAACCCTGAGTGGTTATTTTTGGGTGGCTTGGTCTTCTAATCCCTGAGAGAGGTATGTTAAAGTCTGTTATATCATGCTTGTATCTTTTTTGGTTCTCTTATTGCCTATGTCTTCTTGTGGCTCCATCAATTTCTCATTTACATATTTTGAATCTCTATCATTAGGTGTATGGATTTTTTTTTTTTTTTTTTTTTTTTTTTTTTGCAGTATGCGGGTATCTCACTCTTGCGGCCTCTCCTGTTGCGGAGCACAGGCTCCAGATGCGCAGGCTCAGTGGCCATGGCTCACGGGCCCAGCCACTCCGTGGCACATGGGATCCTCCTGGACCGGGGCATGAACCCGTGTCCCCTGCATTGGCAGGCGGACTGTCAACCACTGTGCCACCAGGGAAGCCCGAGTTGTATGGATATTTAAAATCATTACATCTTCCTATGAATTGAACCTGTTATCATTCTAAAATGATTCTCTATGTCTTTTGACTTAAATCTATTGTGTTTAATATTAGTAAAGCTACACCAGCTATCCTTTGTTTCATGATCACGTAATAGCTATTTTTCTATCTTTTTATTTTCATCTTTTCTACAGTTAGATCCAGGACTACATAGGGTGTGCACTGCACAACTTCAGAGGATGACTTCTTCATAAACTATGGTGTGAATGCCCCTCCTCCAGGAATTATGTTATACACCAGATTTCATCGGAATGTTCTTTAATCCAAGCTAATATTCTTTTCTTTTAACTGTTCAATCTATCCACTTAGATTTAAACAATTACTAATGTACTTGTGTTTAAAATATACCATCTTGTTTTTTATTTTCTTTCTCTCCTACCTGTTCTGCTTCATTTCCCTCTCTGCTGCAATCTTTTGATTGATTGATTTTTTTTTTTTTTTTTTTTGCGGCATGCGGGCCTCTCACTGCCGTGGCCTCTCCCGTTGCGGAGCACAGGCTCCAGACATGCAGGCTGAGTGGCCATGGCTCACGGGCCTAGCCGCTCCACGGCATGTGGGATCTTCCCAGACTGGGGCATGAACCCGTGTCCCCTGCATCAGCAGGTGGACTCTCAACCACTGTGCCACCAGGGAAGCCCCTGATTTATTTTTTATTCTAATTTTTTCCTTTTACTAATTTGGAAATTATGCTCTAGAAATTAAAACATGAATACTTATAAAAGTATAAAATTGATTAACACTTCTATTGCATCCTAGAAAATATAACGTCATGAAAACACTTTAACTTCTTTTTATCCCATTCCAAGTTAATCTGTTAATGTTATTTTGTATTTTAATTCTATTTTGATCTTTCATACCTTATTATTAAGTTTAATTATTGTTATTTTGTTTATTTTGTTAGATTTATCCCCATATCCACTATGTTCTCTGCTCTTCATTCCCTTGAGCACTTTGGCTCTTCTCTCTGGGTTCTTACTTCTGCCTTAAGATCATTCTTTTGTATTTCCTTTAGTGTAGGTTTGCTGGTGGCAAACCTTCTCAGTTTCTGTTTGCCTGAAAATTATTTAATTTTGTCTTCACTTGGAAGGTTTTTTTTAACTGGGTGTAGATTTCAGGTTAACAGTTAACAGTTCCTTTTCTAGCACATTAAAGACATCTTTCCATTGCTATCCTTTCCTTAAATGTAATCTCTATTTTCTATTTTCAAGATTTTTCTTTTTCTTTGGAGTTCTGCAATTTCACCATGGCATGATTAAGTGTAAATGCCTTTTTATTTATCTTGCTAGAGATTTTTTAGGCTTTTCAAATCTCTTCATTTTAACTTCCATCAGTTCTGAAAAATTCTGTTATTATCTATTCAAATATTATCTCTCTGTCATAGTCTCTTTCAACCATAAGACTCCAATTAAAGCTATATTAGACCTTTTCAATATCCTTTTTATGTCCTGATTTCCCTTCTGTATTTCGTCTACTGTCTTTCCATGCTACAGCCTGGATCATTTCTTCTAAGGGCTCTTCTAGCTCTAATTCTCTTTTAGACTACATCTAATCTACATTTAAACTCATATGTTAAACTTTTAATTATTATATTTTTAATTCTAGAAATGTTGGTTTTGAAAATACTCTAGATCACTTCTTAAACTAGTATTCTATACCTTGAAGATATTTTCAAACTTGGTTTTAATTTTTTTTAAATCTAGCAAACACAACTTTTATAACCTGTGTCTAATAATTCCAGTATCTGACATTTTTGACATTTGCTTCTTTTCTTCCTCTCTCTCTTTCTTTCTTTCTTTTTTAATTTTTAATTTTTGTTGTTTCTTGCTCATGGTTCCTTGTTTCCTTGGGTGATTGGAAATCCTTGAATTTGTGTTTATCATTTTACTTGAAAATTATTCTCACAGAAGTATTTTAGGGTCTGTGAGAACAGCAACTTTCTCTAGTGAGAATTTACATTACTTCTTCCATCTGCTTATTATTATTACCAAGGCTAGTACTACTTTAATTAACTTTACTCTCTGTGTGTGTGTGTGTGTGTGTGTGTGTTTTCTTAAGGGACACAAGGAATTAAAAATTTGTTGGCAAATCCATGCAAGTGCCATCTCATTTTTGCTTGCCCTTTTCTGAGTCTGCACTCCTTGGATTTCTAATTAAGTTGATGATTCCACAGCCTAAGAAGGCTCTGGGTTTGGTTCTTTCCTGATTTTCTTGCAAAGGTAAAGATCAAAACCAAAGCTCACATGTGTTGGTTTTGGCAAAATCAAACTCTTTTTTGCTTATCTCTTGGGTTGCATTTTTCCCTACAATTTTGACCCGGCAAATCTTCACTATTTTATCACTTCTTTGACAGTTTATAAGAAGAATTCTTTTAAACTATTTTATTCAGAATTTTCTCATTGCTTTCAGCAGAAAAATTTTGATACAAATAACTTAATCTGCTATTACTAGAAATAGAAGTACTACAATTATGCTATTCATAAGTTAACAGTATTAATTCTTCGTCTTTTTTGTGACAAATACTTCTCCAGGTAGCTTTTGCTCATCTTTCCTATTAGAGCTGTTCAGAAATGGAACAGATTGCTTCATGAGTGAGTGAATGATGAGCCACATGAAAGAATCACTCACTGACTGAAAAACTGTCAGAGAGGTTATAAAAATGATTCCTGTAATAAGCAAAAGCTTGAACTAAATGACATATGAAGTGCTGTCTAAATCAAAGAATAAGGGGATACTCTTTTCTCCCTTAAAATTTATTTTCAGTAAACTGTATTTCCTTTTTATACATTCTGAAAAAGGATCTACCTACTATCCCTCTATTTAGTGAAAATCTCTATTTGGTTGTAGTTATTTTCTGTTTGCCTTGAATATGTGTCTTATTCAATTTTTTTTACATCTGGACGGCTCCCTCCTTATTTTGTAAATAAAGGATGGCTTTGTGTATACCTTTTTAAACCTCTCACAATCTCCATCCATTTTTCTTGGATGTTATTGGATGTCCAGAAACAGCTGCATTTTTATTTGAGTTGAAAATTTTATAATAAATAAAACTGAATTTCTATGTGCTTCACATGCATTATCTTATATAATCCTCATAATAATTTTACGAGGTGTAAGCTGTTATTATTTTTATTTTATACATGACAAAACTAAGAAATATGGAGGTAAAGTATCCAGACCACAGTTTGGAAGTGATGGGGACTGGGGTTTTGTCTCAAGACGTCTGGCTCCAGAACTTCCATTTGTAACTAATGCCTATCAAAAGTCGTTAACAACTTTCAAAAGTTTTCAGGGTAATCAAAAAAGAAATAGTGAAAAGATAGCAGTCAACAGTTGGAGAGAAACAGCCCTTTTTGGTAACAGGATGAAAACAGAATTATTTATTCTTTGCAGTCAATATTCCGTTCTGTGCACGTTTGTGTGCGTGTGTCTGTGTTTGTGTGTGTACGGGATGGTGATGCTTTGTCTCTTTTCTTTTAACAATTTTTCTTTGCAAAATTGTATTTCCTCATTCCCTTGTCCTCACCATGCTGTGAAAATAGCCCTGCAGGAAGACCTGCCCCTCCCTGGCCGCGCCAGCTCCACTTCCTCCCCCTCCCTGTCTCACACATGACGTTTTCCGTGCAGTTCCAGCCCTTCTGCACGCTCTAACCTTGACAGCACTGACGTCAAGAATTGAGGGAGTATGCTAAGCCAGACCCAAGCAGGCGGGCTTTGGCTACCAGCACTTCCTCTAGAAGCTGGCCTCTTTCTGGCTTAAGCATTTTTCCCCATCCTGGCCTCGTTCCTCCTGGCCAGCCAGCCCTCCCTTCAGCTCATGAATCATGTGAATCTTTATTAAGCTTGGAATGTTCTTGTCACCCACGTGGTCATCATCCACATCAAGAGTTCTGCCACTCTGGGAAGGTTAAGAGGTGGCAGCCTCACCCCTCGCTACAGACATCAGAGAACCATTTTGTTGCACACGTACAAGCCAATGTTTGCTGTATTTTTTCTTGACCATAAACACGTTCCATTGAGGACCTGGTTGGGCAGAGAATGAATAGAAGGTCACTGTGGGTGCCCTGTCACCCAAAATTACCACCAGCAATGACCCTATCACTCAGGGACGTTCCTGAGCCCAAACTGGAGATAGTGTAGAAACTTTGATGTCCAAGTCTACACCATCCTTTGAAGTTGGAATCTGGTATACCAAAGGATCAAAGCTCTATAGATTTAGGATAACTCATGAAAAAGCAGACTAGCTACTTCTGCATTTGAGGCAGAGGGTAGGAGGACTTGAAAGGGTTTTGTTCAGATTCCTACAGCATGCATGGTTTTCTACCACCTTGCATTATTATTTCTCTCTCTTTCATCTTTATGAAGAATTCAAGATGATTACTGTATAAGTGACTGTGGGGAGGGCAATATTAGTATCATATTTCTCCTCCTTTTTTCTCCTGCAAAGCCCAGTGCAGCACCAGCTGCACAATCTCATGAAAGCACAGAATGTCAGATCTGAGAATTTCCTTACAGTGCATCTAATTCAACCCCTTACTTGACAAATGAGAAAAATCCAGCCCAGAGAAAATAAATGACTTTGCCAAGGTCACCTGATTTCCTCACTGCAGTACAGATGTGAGAAGCTGGCTCTGGAGACTCCAGGCCCAACAGGTGCTTGTTACAGACCTGATACTAGAAGGATTAAGCATGTGAAGGGACGCAGGCCCTGCAGTTCTGTTACCTTCCCACGGTGACCACGGATGAATAGCACTTTCCTGGGTGAGCGATGATGACTCTTATATCTCCATTTCAATCCTCGAAGTGGGTGATTGGGAAGGTGATGCCTATGTGTCTCTCTTCCCACTTCAGTGTGGTCTAGAACAACTAAATTCACCCAGTATGAGTCTCCTTCTCAGAGAAGCCTTGTCTGATGCTCCTTTAGGAAGCAGTATGTTCCTTCCCTGCCACCCTCTTCCCCTCGACACTCAATAATTGTCCTCTTCTGCTGACTTTTTCTCCACAGCACTAAGTATCATCTGATGTGTCACAGATTTGCTTATTTTTTGTTTTTGTTTCTTTCTCTCAAATGTTAGAAAGAATCCAAAATAAAGAAAATGCTTGTAAAGAACTGAGAAAACTTCCCTACTAATACTAAGGTTGTCTGGTGTTGATTTAAAATGCTGTAGAAAAAGAGTCCTGGTGGGAAGAGGTAGATGTGGGGAAAGGAAGAAAGAATTAAGGTCAAGTGAAAGAGGGGAATAAAATATCATGTAAAAGAAGCCACAGACTGGCTCACTAGCAACAATGTGACTGGGTGAGAACTGAGACCTGGAAACACAACATTAGATAGAAAGCAACTGTATCAGCTATTTATTGCTGTAATACTGCTGCATAACAATCCACTCCCACACTCGGGTTCAAAAACAATGTTTCATTGAGGCTGGGCTCAGATGGGCCCATTCGCATTTCTGGAGATTTGTTAGCTATTGAGCAATTTAAGGTGGTCTCAGTTAGGACAACTGGAATGGCATGGCTCTGTCCCTTTTGTCTCATCCTCCAGTAGGGTATTCGGGCAGGTTGTCATGGTGATGACAGAGCAGCACTGAATGAGTAGGAGGAAGCACACAGGGCATATCAGGGCTTAGAACAAGCACCACATGACCTCCGCTGTTGGCCCAGGCAAGTCACAGAGACAGATTCAAAGGGTAGGGAAATAGACCCCACCTCCTGATGCGAGGGACTTCAAAGAGGTCAGGCTAGAGTGCAGGGTGAAGAATTGAGGTCATACTGCAATTTGCCACAGCAGCTCTGGAGGTCTTGTGGCACAAGTGGGAGAAGCTCTATCTCTCGGCAGTGCCTCTTCCTGAAGGTGGGAATGCTCCCGAGGGGACCTGGATTTTTGGAAACTTTTCACATACCCAGATGCAATGATGTATGACATTATATATATATATATATATATATATATATATATATATATATATATAATCAGTTTCTTCTTTTACCATTGTCTTGTCCACAGCTCATTTGAGTGTACTCTTCAAAGATGATGAGTGAGGTGGGCTTCAAGCCCAGTGAAAAGGCATCATAAGGAAAATGTAACTTGGGTCTGCTTTGGCACCGTCACAGGATGACATAAGGGAGCAATGTACAATGGGTGAAGAGAACTTCAACGACTTGCTACGTACAAGCATTTGCTTTCTTCTCTTTCCCCCTCCTTAACTTTCAACAATGAAAACAAGCCTATTTATTCATGAAAGGGACGATGACTACACTGACCCAGAATCCCAGACATCCTCTCAAAACTTTGGGGAGCAGCCCCCATCGTTCTCCCACCCTCATTCCAATCAAGTGGCCGGCACCAGGGCACACCCTGGGGCACCTGGATGTCCCTTGACCTCCTTGTAATCAGGCCCAAACCCAATTAGTCCCCATCATCCAGCCACCAGCATCCCTTAGAAGCCCTCAGCCTAGTGTAGACCTCATCATTATTGAAAGATGAAAAAATCCTCCTGTGGGCACCTCTGTTTCCTCTCTGCAAGTGTATTATTTTAGGTGAAAAATAAAATATAAAAATAAAGCCAAAGGCTTGCTCATCCCCTCCGACTCTGGAGGGGAATTCCAGTCGCACAGAGAACGGCCTGTCCCTTCCCCTCACCTTCTCCACCCAACAGCGGAGGTGGAACCAGCCTTGGGGAGGAAATCATTTTCCTGTTCCACTGTCTGTAAGCACATTTTCCAGATCAGTCCTGACTTTTCAATTTCAGAGAGCCTCCACATCCAAATGAGGCCCCGTGTTGGACCAGCCTCACGACGTACTTCCTACTGCTCATTGGTGAAATGTTTATCAGCCTGAAGGGAAATGGCAAAGGTACAGGGCTGCACGGAGAGAAGGCACATGGTTGACTGATGCATAGCACTTGGCTTGGAGCAGCTTGGGGGGCAAGTGGTTATTTTCCATGGGCGGTTATCAACAGGAAATCTAAGTGCATTTCATGCAGCAGGAGATTTTGGCTAGTCCCTTGAAACAAACTTTTGAGAGCCCTTAGGATAACTGTCACTCACTTTCCAGACTCATTAATCATTGACAAGCTGATGCTATCCAGTTAGAAGGAAGTAAAGAGGCCCATCGAAGAAGACATGTCGAGTAAATCACACTCTGGAGCCGGCACCAAACTCCAGAAACTCCAGTGACAGACAAAATGTAAGCTAGTGTGTCAAATTAAATCCCAGCACTGTGCCTGCATGTGTCTGCATATGAGAGAGGGGGAAAGAGAGAGAGGTTTAAGGAAATAACACGGCTCTGAGATCAAAAACTTGAAACATTTCTCAAATCTCTCCCCTCTACTCCCATCTCCAGTAAGAATATATTACCCTGTCTGGGGGAAATAGAGTGAGAAGGCGGGAGAGACACACAAAGAGATAAAGCTATAGAGTCCTGTGTCCCAGACTTCCTCAGAGACCAAGGTGGACCTTGAAATACTTGATTTTTCCCCATTAACTTTTATGAAGCCTGACTTGGCTGTAATGTTTCTCAAATGCCAGCCGGTTTCCAGCCAGGATTTTCCAAGTGCATCTAATTGCCCACTTTATCACAGGCACTATCAGGTAAATGGCATCCCACCTCCGCTGGGCCTGCCTGAGGTTGACACCAGGACTTGTCAGGCTATGGATCACAGAGCCAGAGTGGGAGCCCCTTGCACCGCATTCCTGCGTGAGGGTGACAGTAAATCCTGACATCCGCCAGGAAGATCGGAACACGGCCATGCTCCCTGATGCACCTAAGCGACACCACCAGGAAGGCTTTTAGGATGTGATCAGAGATGTGTCTGAAAGCTCTTAAAGAGACAAGGAGCCTCTTTCTCCAGCAACAGTGGAACCGAGATGAACCCTGAATATTTGCTTTTCTCTTTGATGATGGGCAATGACCTATTTTTATGTTTGGGTGAATAATGCAATTAGAAAGTGCTCCAGAGTTTAAACTGTGCTTATATCCACCCTCTCAAGAGCCTCAAAACTACTCAAAGGAACAGCCATCACCAGGCCCATAGTTTAGAAAGAAACCAAGATGGAGCCTGGCTAGGTGATTTGGCTTGGGTCTCAAACCCAAGGCTTCAAAGCCCTCAAAACATGTAAAGTTCTTCACTTTACCAAGATGTTCTCCACCTTCTTCTTCTCCAAAAGTGTTTTTGTTAATTGTAGCTTACAGAACCATCCCTGAAACTTGTTACTCAAAACAAGACAAAACACCAAAACCAAAAGGGAAAAATAATCCTCTTACTAATCCAACTTGATTGGTTTTTAAAGGAATTAATGGGGAAAATAAATAAATAAAAGAAGGGTAAGTGCCTGGCAGCATGAATTTATCACCTTAAACAATCATTTAGTAAAGCTTTCAATGGAATAATTTGGAATTTCAGACAAACTCCACACAAGATGGGAAGGGTAAAAGTGTGATTTGAAATACTTAGGGGCTTGGGAAGTTCTTTGAGTTCGATGGCCTAATATTTAAGCAGGCAGCAAAGCCAAGGATCTAAACTTAAGATCATATGGACACAATATATGGGATGTTTATCAGTTAGTCAATTTTCACAAGGAAAATAGCCTTTAAGCTTATAGAGAGAAAAGGAGGCTGTTTTGTAGGTTTAGATGTCATCATTGCTGATCTAAACTGGTGACAGTACAAATTGTCCATTAAGTGCCTGAAATTCAACTTTCAAGAGTGTCTCCCTGGCACCCCTCACTTATAAATGAGACACAGGCTTTGGACTCATCCATGCTGCACAGAAAATTGATGATGCAAAGAGATCAAAATTTGATCTGATGCCCAGTGGGTTGACTTATTTCTTGATGACCCTCAGCAAGTCATTTAACTGTGCTTAATTTTCTCATCTTAAAATATGAATAAGAATATTTAGTTTGTGGGGCTGTATTAAGGGTTAAATGAGAAGCTGGATGTGAGAGCACTTTGTAAACTATAAAATGTTATTATTTTCATCTGAAAACAACCTAGTATTTATTGGGAGTTGTGCCAGGCCCTTAGGGATTGAAAAAAAAAATGACAGTATTGATTTTATTCTGCATTCAGCCTCTATTTATTGGGTACTTAGTATATGCAAGGGGCTCTGCTAACAACACTGATGTCCTCTAAATGGAATGACATGGTCATGATCACTGGAAGGTTACGTTGGTCAGGGTCAAATCTACCAAATATGTATGAATGTGTCTGTATTCCTTTCTTCTGACATTTATTGAAGAGCCAATGCCTTAAGAAATTTACAGAATTAAATATAATTTACTAGATTATATTACATTGTGATACATATTATAGCAAAATAATTTTATAAGCCTATTTAATGATAAATTCTGGAAGGGAGATTCCAGAAATTTTAATATACGCACTTAGTTCTACACCTGGAACTATTTATAAATAAATGCCAAATATTTTATAATAATAGTTCAACAGATAATGGCTTGGATAATGTTTTTCCTCACTGCAGTATTTGGCAATATTGGAGGTAAGTGAATAGATGGATACACTTAAGTGACCAGGAAATGGAAAAGCTGACAAATCATCACAAGCAAACATGACTGGTAGAATGAGGTTGGTTCACCACAATTAGAAGCAGTAAGTATTCTAGAAAAATATAGGAATGGATGTGGCATCTTCTAGCCTTCCTTGCATCAGAGTCAATATTTCAAAACACTAATAAAATACCACCTATGCTCAAATGCCTGGTGGATAGATTGAAATAAAGAGGTTTTAATTGTTTTTTAAGATTCAGTGCTTTCCTCGCCATTCCCTCTTAAGTTGCAATCTTGAGGAAAATAATTGAAATGTCTTTTCTCTCTTCTATTAGCTAAACCTTTCTCCAAAGAGTTATTATCACTGCTTCTGAGATACACAGAAACTACATGATCAGTACTGACACTTTTGTAGATCCAGTAAAAGATAAGTGTATTTAAGAAGGAGTATGTTTTATTTTCTATTACAGACATTCATTTCTTTGAAATTCGACTAATGAATTTCTTGCCTGGGGCAGGGGGTGGGTGGAGGGATAAATTAGGAGTTTGGGATGAACAGATACACACTACTATATATAAAATAGATAAAGAACAAGGACCTACTGTATAGTACAGGGAACTATATTCAATATCTTGTAATAACCTATAGTAGAAAAGAATCTGAAAAAGTATATATATATATATATATATATATGTATATATACTGAATCACTTTGTTGTACACTTGAAACTAACACAACATTGTAAATTAACTATATTTCAATTTAAAAAAAAAAGAATTACTTGTCTGGGTTCTTAGTTCAGATACATCATGGGCATTATTTTCATGCTAAAGCACAGACTTCCCTGAAAGATCCCATGAATCCTATCCTTTTGGAGCCTGGAATTTCACAGAAACATTCCCCCCCAGTCCACAACTGCTGGGGACCTTCATTACAGTTGTTAACACATCACGAAAAACACAATAACGTGACCAGAATGGACCTCTCAGTTTTTTCAAGTGGTTTGAAAAACATTGTCCTTTGATTCTTTTATGAGGGTTCCATAATTTCTTGGGGTTTTCCAGCTGCTTTTTGATCCCCGGCCCCGCCACTATCTCTTCCCAGACAGAAAGTGGGACCCTTGATGGTGGTTGTGGTAAATTAATAAGGAGAAAAAATAAACAGAAGGCCCTTTTCCCATGTGGTTTTCTTTAAACTTTGCAAATCTGTTCACTGTACACTTAATGTGGTGCTTGCCATGCAGGAACGCTGTCTGGCTTTTCCAATTCATCATCTCTTGTGATGTTATTCCTTCCTTAGCGAGTCCACAAGTGGAGCTCACAGCAGGCGAGTGAATGGATGGTCCTCTCTCCAGGTTCCCACATCCTTCCAGGACATCTGAGCAGCTGTGCAACAGCAAAGCAAAATTTTCTAGGGTTTCTACCATCCAATCCCATAGCTTTAATATCATCTAAAGTAGTGGTAGGCAAACATTTTCTGTAAATAGCCAGAGAGTAAATGTTTTTGAAGGCCATATGGTCTCTGTCACAATTACTCAACTCTGCCTTCGTAGCATGAAAGTAGCCATAGATAATATGGAAGTGAATGAATGTGGCTGGGTTCCAATAAAGCTTTATTTATGGATACATTTGAGTTTCCTGTAATTTTCATGTGTCATAAAATAATTTTCTTGTTTTGAATTTTTTCCAACAATTTAGACATGAAAAAGCATTCGTAGCTTGTGGGGCCATATTCAAACACACAGTGGCAGGATTTGGCCCCCATGCAGTAGTGTGCTAACCCCTGATCTCAATGATCAGGGCTTCAAAGGTATGTCTCCAGCCAATATTTACCTTTTGGATTCCACAATTGATGACTAATATCTCCAGTTGTTTGTCCCTCAAACACCTTCGGTGTCTAAAATGGAAGTTGTGATTCTCTACTCCTATTGCTTTTTTGTCAGGGTTTCTCCATCTGAGGAAAATACTTTTACATTTTCTACATGTGTAGTTACTACAGGTAGAGAATTGTCGACCACTATTGAGTGCTCTTTTATTATACTCCATATCCAATCCATCACTGTATTCTAGAGATTGTACTTCCAAAACATATCTCAAATCTGCTTAACTCTCTCCATCTGGTCCAAGCTAGCCTTATCCATTAACTAACTGGATTCCTATAATAACTTCCTCATTGATCTCCCCTTTTCTGTCTTGTTTACTTGTTAAATCTTTGCAAACTGAGATATCGTCGTTGCTTCTGAGATATGTAGGAATTGTGGGATTATATTGACAATATGCATAGGTAAAGCAGAAGTTTCCCTTCCTCCTCCTGTCTCAATGCATTTTGCATATAGCATCAGAAGTGAACTTGCTAAAGCATTAGTCATAAAATCACTCTGATGGCTTTCTTTTGCCCTGAAAAATAATCCAAGATCCTTATTAAATACTTCAAGGTTCTACTGGAGACAAATTTCATGCTCACCTCCGTCTCTTCACCACCTCTGCCCGCTCTCATCCTTGTTCATTACACTCTTCAGCACAACTGGCTTCCTTTCTGTTCCTGCTGCATAATTCATCCTTCCAGCTCCATGCCTTTTCCTCATTTTCCTCTCTGACTTTTGTGGTATTTTCCCAATTCCTTGCATGGCTGACTCATTCTTATCTTTCAAGCTTCAACTTAATTATTACTTCTCCAAGTGACCACTTTATCCAAAGTCAGCACCTCCATCTCTTTTGCCTTGACGATTTCCTTTATAGACAATATCCCAATATTTAACGGTTTTGATTGCCCTTTTTTAACTAGTTCATTATCTGTCCTTCGTAGAAAATGTAAATGATGTAAGTAAGGGTAGACCCTTATCTGTAAGAGTCACCATATCCTAAGGCCCAGTCTAACATACAACAGCTACATAAGTATTGAATAAATGACCTAATAAATAAAAAAAAGAAGCTCTGGGGAAGGCATGTAGGAGTTTTGGTTGAATAACTGTGTCTTCTCTGTTGAGCTGCATATCTTTCTATCCTATTGTTTCTGCTTTTTCAAAGCGACTATTTAATTTGAAGGATGATTAAGCAACAGAGGTGATAAAAAATGGCATGAATGAGGGCTGCAGCATGAGTTAAAATCCTGATTGTGTTGTTGTGACCTATGTAATGTTGACCTCTGACCTCTGATTGCCTTCTCTGTAACATAGAGCCCCAAAGTAATTTCTCATTAGACCATTCTGAAGACTTGGAGGATATTTATAAGGACTTGGTATAGTATATGACACAGACTGGGTATCTATAAAAATAAAACATCAGTTTATGTGTCATAAATATTAGTTTTTAAAGGAGTAAGTTCCACAAGGTGGAAATATCTTGTATATTTCTAATAAAAAAGAAAAAGAAATCTGGCTAGAGAAAGATTTTGGCTATCATAAGTTCCTAAGATAATTTTTCTCCCTGTGTTCAGAATCCTTGCTAAATGTGTAAGCGAGTATTTACTACATTTTACTGCAAAGGCCAACAGCTTCTGAAACCCAGCGACTTATGGCTACAAAGGTTTATAAAGGTTTATTTCTCATTTGCCTTATAGTTGGGCTGTGGCAGCTGCATATTGACTATGGATCTGCTTACATACATTCTTCTTACCAGCATCCAAAGAGAAGCAGCAGCTTTCCTTTGGGGCACACCCTGCTCATAGCAGAAGAAAAACGGAGATGGCTCAATCAAATAAGTCTCTTTAAACTTCAGACAAGGCATGTGTTACTTTGCTCACATTCGATTAGTGACGGCAAGTCACTCAAGCAGAGTGGTGTCATTGCTCTAGAGAAGTCAGATTCCAAGGAAAGTCATTGCAATTCACATGGCAGCTGGTAGAGATTTATAATTCTTACATAAGAAAGGCCAGAATATTGGGTATAATAAACAATAGACAACATAAACCTCAATCTATTTTTCTAAATTTAGAGGAAAAAGATGAGTGTCCTCCAAACTTATGTGAACTAATTCCTCCACCAGAAATAAACCAATGTTTAACAACAAAACATTGCTTTGTGAAACCAATGGGTTGAGATATTTAGCATAATGGAAAATGCTGACTTTTAAAGTGGCAAATAAAATAGCACACTCTGGGCATACAGTTTCCAGTGATTTATATGGTTTTCGTAGGGCTGATCAAATAAGTGGATTTAGTGCTAGACTGATGTGTCTGGGAAACACTGATCATCGTTCTCCTCAGACAGCAGGCCTGCTCTCAGAACTGTGGTGATCATGATTACATTGAGCCCCAGGCTAAAGGATTTACAGTCTCCTTTATTCAAACCACAATATATTGATTAAAAATTTGCCCAGAGTTTATCCGATTCAGGCTACCTGGAGTTGTCTGTGTTAATAGCCATCAGATTGAATATGTTGCCTGTGCACTCAATCATCAGTAAGCCAAGGAAATGTCCTTTTCTCCTCACATTAGTTGTTTTGCCACAATAAAAATTAAACAACATATTTCAACTCTCCAAGTGACACCTGTTTCCTTCATTGATTAATATCCGAGTCCAATTTTATCTCATTTAGAAAGAAGTGAAACAGGTCCTCTGCTTTTCATTTTTAAATTGAGAAACCGACATTCAGGGAGTGAGTCTTGTCCTCTGAGCCTGAGCTGGTAAGGGAAAGACAAGAAAGGCACCTTGGATTCTTCAAGAAAACCAGTGCACCTGCGTAGCTCGGGGTTTACGTTTCCATGGAATTCCATAGTGGTGGAAACTTAAAAAATTTCATTATGAAAAATTAACAGATTTTAATTTTCCCTTAGAGAGTCTATCTCAAAATAATTTTCCCTTGGAGAGTCTATGTTCACAAACTCTTTTGTTATTGTTATTGATAGTTTATTGCTTGTTTGTTTGTTTAAAATACCTCCACTTGTGTGGACAATGCAGTTAAATTAGACCAACCTGGTTCAAACTCTTATTTTACAAAGGGCAATTATTGAAATAGATGATTGAAAATGACTGATTTCTTAATCAAGTTTAATAGTGGCTTCTGGGGCAAATGAATGATTCACTTCAATAAAAGCATTCAAGTCAGCTGTGCGTGTGGCTACAATGGTGAAATGAACTTAACACAGAAGTATGTATTTCCAGGCTTGAACAAAGAGAAGCATGAAAAACATGTGAGATATTTGTTTTTTAAGCATGCAGAAAAAAAACCCAAACGATACCAAAGCTATACCTGAAGACTAGAGATCTGTTTCTAGTCATCCAGTTCCCTTCCCCAGAATCTCTAATTTCTCATGTAGACTTCCAGAAATAAATCTATACACTAATATAAGTTATTACTGTTATATCAGCTAAGGTGAGATAAGAAGGGTTAAGGATTAAATAAACATTGTATTGTACTTTTCAATTTTTCCAAATTTTGCCATCAAGGACTGGGAAAAGTGGGAGCAGGAATAAGAGGGGAAAACCCCTAAGAAACAGAGCAGTGTTCGCAAGTATTTCTATGCCATCTTGGGTCTCTTGGCACATTAATTGGTATTTTGATTTTTAAATATATTTTTTGCAACATATGAGAACAGGAAAAGTTTAGATTAGGAAGATTCATAAGCCACAAGTTCCAATTAGGTTTGGGTGCACACCCTACCTATCTTAATATATGTCAAAATAAAGACATATAAATGTAAGGACATATTTGAGTGTTCTGAAACTTCTAAGAATGATGTCTTTAATATTGTTCTTGGAAACTGAAAATATTAAATTCTTCCAACAAACCATTTTGGGGTCATCTGTGCTTTGCTGGTACAATAAACATGGCACTCATCCACCTATGTAATCATCTAGCAGTGAGGCAGACTCAGTAATCTTGGCCACTTGTAACATTTGCTGTATCACTGAGCTTGTATTTCCTAAACTTCAGAATGAAGTTAATCTTCCCAATGATTTCAGAAGCTTTTAGAGAGAGACTGTAAGGAGAAACCCATGTTCAAGTTCATTTCTATAACATCCTGAATGAACTTCTAAACCAGAGAGGAATAGCAAGGTGATGGGCTACCTGAGAGAAAAAAACAGTCAAGACTGAATCACAATGGCTTAGAGATGGGAATAAGCTCAGGCCAATCACATAATACTCGCTATTGTGCTCTCAGGCTTAGTCAGAGCCAAATTCAGGAAGCACATTCCATTAGACTAAATAAAGCTTCGATCATGTGTAAAATTTCCAGCTTGAATAGGCAGCCATCCTATCACTCATCAGCCTGGATGCATTTAATGGGTGTAATTTCTTCCTCATATTTCTATGCGTTTATTGTTTCATTTTTGTTATAGGAATTTGGGCATCTTATACAGCTTATTATTTTCTGTTAAGCCCAGGCTCAAGTAAATACTGTTCTACAGGGTGTACATGAAAATATGTTTCCTTCAGATTGTCAAAAGAATGGGCAATCTGATTCAACTTAACTATGAGAGTAGAAGAAAGGAAAAGTGGGGAAAAAAACCTATCCAGCACTGAGCCAGTGTAACTTGAGAGTGTATAGAAATTATATGGGGGGGAGAGGGATTGTGAAGTATGAATTCCTCAATTCCAGAAGTTCTGATTCTGTAGACTCAAGATGGAATTCAGAAAAAAAATGTAATTTAAGAAAGCTTCACAAGTCATTTTGAAATAGGTGAATATTGCCTTGGGCCCCTGTAAACTGCATTAAACTTGCTCTTAAATCGCTTAGAGGAAAAGGAAAGAAGATGGAAGCTGAGTGTCCTTTTTATTCTATTCAGGCCAATTATTTGAAAAGCTGAATGTCAGAAATTGTCTCTGCAACATTTCTATTTCAAGATTGAATTTCATTGACCAGAGCTGCTGAGCCTCTCAGCTCTTGAGGACTGACTGCTGACCAGAGCTCCTGTCTGGAACAAGTGCTCATTAAGCAGAATGGAAGTGAACAGTGTGTAAATTTTATATATATATAATATATTCAGCAGATTTTTTCAAAGTAATGATATGCCCCAAACAAAAAAACTAGAAAAAGTGAAGACTTAGCCTCTGAATATTTGGGGGACAGATGTGGTTTATTTTATTTAGTTATTTGATTGGGTGGGAGAATAGTCAGGCTGCAGGTATTTCTATTAAGAGTTCTCCATAACTCCCCCAGATGTAGAACCAGAAGTAGACCCTGAGACAAAGATTTAAAAGTAAATTGTCAGGAAGGTGACTTAAGTAACGCTGGTGGAGGAGTGGGGGAGCAGTGAGACTGGTGGTGGAAGGCAGCCAATAAGGATATTTATCAAGTAAGTTATCATTGTAGACAGCGGGGCCTTGTTCCCAGTCTGGGAACTCTGGGAGAGGGTGTAGAACAGGGGTTCCCAACCCCCATTAGGAACCGGGTCACACAGCAGAAGGTGAGCAAGTGAAGCTTTACCTGTATTTACAGCCGCTCCCCATTGCTCACATTATTGCCTGAGCTCCGCCTCCTGTCAGATCAGCAGTGGCATTAGATTCTCATAAGAGCGTGAACCCTACTGTGAACTGCGCATGCAAGGGATCTAGGTTGTGTGCTCCATATGAGAATCGAATACCTGACGATCTGAGGTGGAGCTGAGGCCACCGCCTCAGCACTGGGGAGCGGCTGCAAATACAGATTATCATTAGCAGAGAGGTTTGACTGCACAGAGACCATAATCAATCAATTGCTTGCAGACTCATACCAAAACCCTATCAGTGAGTGGCAAGTGATAACAAGCTCAGGGCTCCCACTGATTCTGCATTATGGTGAGTTGTATAATTATTTCATTATATATTACAATGTAATAATAATAGAAATAAAGTGCATAATAAATGTAATTCACTTGAATCATCCATTGTCCATGGAGAAATTGTCTTCCATGAAACTGGTACCTGGTGCCAAAAAGGTTGGGGACCGCTGGTGTAGAACACATGCTCAGGGCAGCGGGAGCTCGAGTAGTTGAACATTGACTCCCATCAGTCATTGGTTGAAGGCTGCTCAGGTGAACATTCATTTCCTGGTACTTCCGACCTGCCTCCTGCATGGACCAATCAGGCTTCAGGGGCCAGAGCAAGTTGTCAGGCAGAAGTACAGGCTCTGGCAGTTAGGATTCAGGCAAATGTGTACTGAAAGCATCAGAGAGAGGGATTTGGAAAAATTATGTCTTTGAAGCCAGCTCCTCATTCTAGTAAAAGGCTGATGGAAGAAAGGACTTGCCAGGCAAGCACCAAGCCTCATTATATTTAATATGCCTCTTCTGTGAAAACACCAAGCCAGGTTAAAGGGCAGGGCATGGGTCAGTTGCCCTGATTACCAACCCATGAGTGGTCTTAACTTGTCACAGTGATGAATTGGATCTCTGGTACCAGTTTACTTGGATTTCAACTTGAGAGTCCTCCTGTAACTGGTAAAAGGTAAAATTTTCCCTATCCTGCAAAAGTAAAGAATGTCTTCAGTGGACATTTTAAAAGCACCACTTGCTTACATGTCCTAGTTTGCATGTTGCAGGTTTTTGCCTCATCTAAGTGCAGGTTTCATGGTACAATCTCAGGAAGCTGAGTGTCATCAGGGACAGATTAAAAGTAAGCAGAGATTCTAAAACTGAATGACACATGGGAAAATGCTGTTCATCTAGTATTAGTCATTTGTCTCTATATGTAAATGGATTTTTATGCTTCCTATTAAGTTGTTCCATTCAAAAACTGAATGTAAAATTATGGATTTCTCATTTTAAATGTAAAGAAGGAAAATTATTTTCTATTAATTGAAAAAGTTTCCCTCTGACTCCACAAAGTACATAATAATCGAATATGTAAAGAATGTCATACTGAAAGAACACCAGGTTTTTAGCTCATCAGGAGAAATCTCACATGGCTTCCTTATAGCCCTTTAGGAAACCATCAAGTTTGGTTGACAGAGAAAGTGAATATGAATTTGGTATTATTTTAAATATGCTCAGTACCTTTTCCCCAAGATACTCTAGTACTCTAGTGTCCACAGCTGCATAAACTACAGCTTTGCAAAGAATTAAAAATACCCCCTTGTTCACGAATGTCGAAAAATTATAGTGCTTATGGACATGAAGCCCTAAAGCTATATGAATAAATCATGGAGTGAGTATTTTCCCCCCACTGGAGATTTGCAAAGTCATCAGATGGAGACACTGTAGAAAGAAGCATGCCAGATTCAGATTTCGTTCTGCCTCTGGTCAGTTCTGAAATTCAGAAGGCTTCCTCCTGTGTGCTCTATGGATCCAAGCAAGCTACTTTTAAGTTTGACACACACCGACATACACACAGGTATGATTGTTTAACTGTCTTTAAATTCAATTTATTCCCACTTCTACTTTTTGCTCTCCAGCAACATTTACAAATTATAGGAGGATTTCCTGGCTACAACTGTGCCTGGAACTGCTTTCTAAAGTAACTTAGCTTAAAGCTACCAGCTTGGCACTGGGACAATTAATGTCAAAAGATATCCTAAATGGAGTGTCAATTTCTCAGTTTTCTTATGTTGTGGTCTTTGTTACACACAAGGAACTCTTTGCTGCCATTGCAAACTATTGTCAAAAACATCTTTTCTAAGAGAGAAAGGATCCAACTACCCATATTGTAACTTGAATATGGGTATAATTTTGCAACTTTGCAACTTGCAATTCTGCTGATTTGGGTGTTTTCAGTATTGCTTTACTGTTGAGATAGAAAAGCCAAAAAATTCAGCTGTGAGATCCCCCAAATCACCACTGTCTATTGCAATCTATATGCCTCTTAAATAATAAAGCCACATTAAAAATGTCCAAATTAACGGAATGAGATGAAAAGCTAAGTGTGGATAGAATGAGTTGAGAGAGGTGTTGATTAAGAGACATGATAGAAGAAAATATACAATTACAGTACACCCTCTGCGCTGAAGTTACCTCTCTCAAACGTGTGTCCCTTTGGCTACAGAAGTGGAGAATGATGAGGGAAATACAGAGAGGAGCAAGAAAGGGGTGAAGGATAGGAGGATAAAACAAGAAAGACAGGCATCACTGGAGGGTTCATGGTCACAGAGATGCAACCTCCCTGGTCTTAGTTCCCTCATCTATGAAATGCTGGTGTTGATGAGGATTGTCTCTAAGGATTCAAATAATTCTAAAGTGCTTCATTTCTTTGTTTTAAAGTGAGAATCTGATTTTAGCCACCAGCCAACAAAGCACCTCAGAATGACTATCCCTCATATTGTTGGAGAAGGTAGTTCCTTACAAAATAGTCTGTGAGATCAAATTGTCTTCTGGCTTTTTTGCATTCTTTACACACAAAGATCAAATTATCAGTCCATTCAAGGTTCTGAAAGGACTTGAACAAAATTAGCAAGTGGCAGAAATAGGCTCCAGGTCAACCTGGTTACTTGAGAGCTCTTTGTATGAGGAGCTGCATGGGCCTTGATGCCAGCCAATCCCATCACTGAGCTCAGAAGAGCAGGCATCACCTACATGTGGGCAATCAATCTCCAGATCGAGTTTGCTGGAGCAACACACACAGTTTAACGGATGAGTGGGATCTTGTGGAACAGAGGTTCCCCCGTGGAAATAACAAACGCTAGCCACCAGTCAGGTACTTCAGGTCCAGAACTGATGTCACTGCAGTTGCAGGGTCATCTCTGCCTTTTGCTTCCCACCCCCGAGGTAAACTGAGGCACTGGTGCATATTACTCTGCTCTGGACCATGAAGCAGCATGATGCTTCCATCCATTTTCCTTTGGAGGTGGCAGAATCTGTTTTGGAGCAATATAGATGTGTCAGGGAATTTTCATCATGCATGTTCCTGGAAGATTTGGCCCAGAGGCTGCTTACCGCTACAGCCCCTCATCCCCACATAAGTACCTGAGCAAGAATCTTCACCCCGGCTTCTTTATCCAGAACACTTGCCTGTCACAAGAACACGAGAGGCCCTGCATAGCCAGAGAACTGGACTTGAATCAGCTCACGGAGTTATGTCAGCTACTTGGCCTAACCAAGGCTACCTCTGAAGTGTGGATGTAGAATCACCACTTGTCTAGAGGCTTCTAACTCCAGTTGGTCCTGAAGACAAATACACTAAGAATAGAGTAGTACTTTTGGCAGTGAGTCACTTGAACTCCAGCCTAATGTTGAAAGGAAAGGAAGTAAAACTTCTTTATGTTCGAAACAGTCCATCAAACTGGTTAACTAGTCAGAGCCATTCTTTGAGTATGGAGAGCAGGGGTCCAGGGAAAGCCATGTATCGTAAGTGTACAGCTTGGCAAACTCTCACACACTGAGTTCACCCTCGTAATTGACACCTAAATCAAGACATGGAGCATCACCAGCCAACACCTTAAAAACTGTGCGTGTGATGGTTCCTGGTAATTACCACAGCCCATGTCCCCTAGAGGAAATACTGTCTTAACTTCTAACAAACACCATGGATTTGTTTTGCTTGCTTTTGAACTTTATGCAAATGGGATTGATCATATGTTATATATGCTTGCAAGTGGGTGTTTCTGGTCAACATAATGTTTGTGTAATTCATTGATGTTTTTGTGTATAGAGTTCATTGTCTCATCACTATGACGTTTTCCATTGTGTGAAGACACCACAATTTATTTATCCATGAAACTATTGAAGGGCATTGGGGTAATATGAGGTTTTTGGATATTGTGAATAAAGCTTTTATGAACATCCTTTTATGGTGTACATATACATGCTTTACAGAGGGGATATTTATTCCTAGTGATAGAATGTCTAGTTCTTAGGGAATGCATATGTTTACCTATAGTAGACATTCTCCAAACAATCTTCAAAATACCTGTATCAATTTATATTCCATGAGCAGTGTCTAAGAATTCTGATTGTTCGACATCTTCATCAATACTTGATATTGTTTGTCTTTTTAATTTTTTTTTTTTTTTTTTTTTTGCGGTACGCGGGCCTCTCACTGTTGTAGCCTCTCCCGTTGCGGAGCACAGGCTCCGGACGCGCAGGCTCAGTGGCCATGGCTCACGGGCCCAGCAGCTCCGCGGCATGTGGGATCTTCCCGGACCGGGGCACAAACCCGCGTCCCCTGCATCGGCAGGCGGACTCTCAAGCACTGCGCCACCAGGGAAGCCCACCCTGTCTTTTTAATTTTATCTCTTGGGTATGTCATCTAGCTATGTATTTTATATAGATAAGATGTATATAGGTTCAATGAACATAGGCAAAACATTGATCAAATAATGGAGTAAAAGCACTTAAGCAGCATGTAGAATTCACTTATTCACTCATTTAATAAGTACAAATATTCAAGGGAGGTGTTACAAAAGATGAACAACTAGGAAGTGAAAATTTAGAGAAAAAGATTTAAAGAGAAATTTTCATGCAGATATATTATGTTTTTCCTGAACACTCTGTTTCTATGTCATCCTTGGATGGATACTAAGTGTCTCCCAAACCTCCGGGGCCAGGATGGTTTCACTATTTTATTTCTCAGTAATGATAATATGACAACAACAGCAACAGTGACAACAGTGGTTTAAGTCACTGACCTTTACAACATGCTTTCCTTCGTGTTTTTTGACCTGATTCTAACAACCGTGAGATAAAAGTAGAGTTTAGTCTCTTCAGTGCATAATTGAGGCGACGGAAGTCCTGAGAAAATAAGGGACTTGCCCAGGTGATCAGAACCAATTATAAACGATTCAATGGATCTGCGATTTGAACCAAGGATGTTAGATTTTTCAGCCTCATGAAGCTTCTCTTTACCCTCAATATAGCTCTGTTAATGAAGACTCTTTACACTGTAGAGATTCTTTGTTCCATAACCCTTTCAGTTTTCATTTTGTTGGATCATTGTTTTAGAGACCAGATTAAGTTGTATTGTTCCTGTTTCACAGATGAAGATAAGCCAGGGAGGAATCTAAGAGTATTCCATTTTTTTTTATGATGAGTTGGACAGTGGGAGAAACTCAGGGGAACACTAACAAATTGATTAATTTCTTAAATTCTGTCTACTAAAATAGAAGTGCTCAGGGAACAGGGAGCAGAGGCAACCATATATATCAGGATGGAATAATAATCATTGCCATAATCTTATACATTCACATTTCTCTACCTTTGTTTGCGTTCATAATTTCTTCAACACAGCTAAAGAAAAGAAGCTCCTATAATACTAGCGTTATAAACCTTAGAGATTCAGATAAGGAATAATTCCCTCTGCAGAATTCTAGGAGCTTCTCTGATTTAAATTAAGCAAATAAATCTTTATTATTGTCCCAGGTCCTTTTCTAGTCCACATCTCTTAGTAGACAAAAATGTAACTGAATAACATCAGTTAATGGCCACTTGATGAGTCCTGGCTTCTAAAACCCAGAGACAAGAAAACAGATCACCCAGGAATAAAGACACAGACCTACTAGAGAATGGACTTGAGGATATGGGGAGGGGGAAGGGTAAGCTATGACAAAGTGAAAGAGCGGCATGGACATATATACACTACCAGACGTAAGGTAGATAGCTAGTGGGAAGCAGCCGCATAGCACAGGGAGATCAGCTCGGTGCTTTGTGACCGCCTGGAGGGGTGGGATAGGGAGGGTGGGAGGGAGACGCAAAAGGGAGGGGATATGGAAACATATGTATATGTATAACTGATTAAATTTGTTATAAGGCAAAAAATTAAAAAAAAAAAAGAAAACAGATCACCAATTTTGATATAACAAAAATGTCAATGATTTAAAATGGGATTGAGACCTTTCTTGTTCCCTCAGAATTCTGTTGCTTTGGGGAAAGGTGGGTAACAGAAAGAGAGTTTATGGAATGTACCTGGTAAGTCTTTCTATAAAAAGAAAAAGGAGACAAAACCTCCCAGTGTGTTCTGCTTTCAAGGCCAAATATCAACAACAAAAAAAGCTTTATTGGTTTTTTGTTGTTGTTGTTAATCCTTCCAGCTGTGCTGGAATTCCCAAGGTGAGAGGCAGCTCAAGCAAATTAAGCTGGTTTATCTAATATTTCACAGAGTTCAAGATGGAGTCAGTATCCTGCCAAGTGAACATGTCTAGTTGGAGGAGTTTGCATTCATGTACATTCTTCATGTGGTTTGGGTCACCTCAGTGGCACCCACCTCACCTCACTGACACCCACCAAACCAGATCATAATATTCACTGGACAATTAAAGGATAAAGACCATATGAAGAAACTATGTCAGCGCTATACATTTTGGTTAATTCTTTGTATAAATTAAATTCATTAATTCACTGTGTATTGCTCATAACTATGTCAAAAATGGAAATATATTTATTGGTGGTCTCATCTGAGTCCCAGGCTACCTGATTGGAAGTCAGACTAAATGAAGAAAACAGTTTTTAAAACTTTCCCAAATCAAAATTGAATATTAATTTGTAAAAGAATTATTTAGAGACAGGATAAATCTCCTATACGTTGAACCACTCTTGTACATTTCATATAGGCCCCACCTAATGATGGATAAGAATGGGTGGATAAATGCCCCATTTCCTCACCCTTTGGGTGGAACAATTCCGAAATGTGCTCTGCAGATTTTCCCAGAGGTCCTCAGCGGAAGTACGCTTCAGCTACTTATGGTGGTCACCTTGGTAATGTGTCTTCAATGCCCGCCTCCCATTCCCTATCTCACTTCCCAGTTCCTCTGTCAGTGCTCCCTGGAACCCCATCCTTACACTCAAATCCTCATCTCAGCGTCTGCCTCTGGGGAATTCCAACCTAAGACAAACTTATCATTACTTTGTGAAGATAAGACAATATGTCTCCAAAGCAAACACCACCAGTCATTATATGTTACACTATGTGACAGGAGGTTAAGTATAAAGGAGAAGGGGATGCATTAGGCTGAAGATGACAGATATGCTTTGTATTTTGGAAAGGAAGTTGGATATTTTGCTGGACTCTGAGGGATACAGTGGCTTTTCAGCTGGATGTGAGAGGTGAGAGATGTTAGTGTTACTGACCCAAGTTCTTGGACTCTTCATTCAATAGAAATTGACAAGAGGCCAGATGAGAAGTTCAGGCAACACTTTATTGGGACTCGTGCTTCAGCATGAGGGAGCGAGAACAAATAACCATGCCCTTGCTTGCTCCAAGCTGGTCCCTTATATGTGGTGAGGATGGGGGCGGATCTGTGGGTGGGGCTGGAGGAGTGGCTTAGGTGGTCTGCCCACCCCCTTGGTGGTGCTGTGTGCAGGGATCATGCATGGTACCCTGCTTTTGCTCCTGGCACCTCAGAAGTGGCAGTTGGGTTTTGGTCTTTTTGTATCTTATTGTTCATACTTTTTCCCTAACTGGGCATGCACACAGTTACTTTTAGTCCCTTATGGTTTCCTTGTATCTGTTGCTTGAGGAAATGTATGTTCAGGTGCAAGTACTCCAGTAAAGATTCCAGGTCCCAGGTTCCAGGTCCCAGCCTGTCTCATTAGGAGTCAGGAAAAGAGCATGGAGTGTTTGTGGAATTGAAGGGGGAGCAGTTGTTTCAAGAACAAATCTGTCGAAAGTTGGCTAGATACCTACTGGCAAGCAGAAGATACCACCATAAAGCGTCTTCTATTATTTCCTGTGTGGTCAACAAAAGGTTTAGAGTGTAGAAAGGAATGATCCTTCTGTTCCCATCCTTTCTGGTAAATCTCCAGGAATCACTGTGTGTAGTGGATGCTATTGGTGTCCTCTCTTGCATTCCTGTTACTGGGTGGTGGATCCATTCCCCAGCTCCTGTTGGCTACTGATGGCTCCCAGCTTCCACCTTCCCTGAAGACAAACGCTTGGTTGAATGGCAGCCTCCTGCCTGGGAGATTGCTCACTGCTCGTCTCAGTCAGCCTGCAACAGGTGACTGACCCACATGAACGGCAAGGATGTACGAAATGCTGGGCCACCGAGCTTCTAGGTGATGCTCCTGTAGGATCAGGCAAGATGATACACCTGTTTTACATGGTCCACTGCCTGACCCTGTTTCTCTCACACACCCCCATCTCATGAAAGCACACCCTCCATAAATCACATTCACCCAAATCCCTGTCCCAGGCTCTACTTCAGAGAACTTGACCCAAGATCCCACATGTATGGCATGAGTAGGTCTTCTTCATTAGCTCACAGGGAAAGGCATTATGGCTCACTTGATCCTTCTCAGACCTCTACTGATTCTCTGGGGAAAATGAATAAGGACTCTCCACCTTCCTGAAAGCCACACACTTAGTCATCCACAGACTTTCTCACAATGTGCTACTGACCTAAGTATAACATGCTGCCTAAACTGGCCCCATCCATTTGAGGGCCAGCAGGCCACTGACTGCTAAGGTGGACGTGACCTCTGGCAGAAACACATCTCCAATAATAGTAGCATACAGACATCAGAACTGTCCTTTGAGTCAAAATATCCCACCCATACACAGTGGAAATAATGAGCAGGTGAAGTTCTGAGGGGCCTAAAAATGGATCTGCAGGAAGGCTTGGGAAGAAAAGTACCATAAAACTTTTTATATACCAAATCTCAGGATCAATTGAAGGGACTGATGTGTGGGAGGCCCTTGTTCCAGGTCCGAAGTGCCTTGCCTGAACCCTCTGTTAAACTAAAAACAAAGTAAAACAAAGCATGGTCTTTCCACACCTAATACTCCCCAGATGACTTTAAATGAATACACAGAGACTCTTTTTCTTTCTTTCGTGTTTTTATGTTTTCTTTTAAAGGGGCATTCTTCAAACTCATTGTGACACTGTAGTGCCTGTTGCTACTATGTGGGCTCTCTCTTTCCCTGTTATTATGTGGTTTTTGCTCAATGAACAAAAACGTGCTTCAACATTAGTCTAAGTAGGCTTAAATAGAAAGTTTATCTGTAACTCAGGTATACATGCAGGGCTCCTGACTGCATTTCTAATTCAAGAGCAATGGTTTGGCTCCATGCGGGCCAGGATATATTTGGGACCCTAGCACAAAGCAACTGGCCAGTTATGTATGAAGCACTCAGAGAACAGTGTGCTATACAAAATGATCCAACAATTCTGCTCTTAGGAATACACCCGACAGAAAGGTAAATATATGTTATTAAAAGACATATGTCAGAGTGTTCCTGGTAGCATTTTTGTAAAAGCCCCAAACTGGAAACTATCCAGATGCTAGTCAACATTAAATTATGATATCTACATATAATGGTTTACTAGACAGAGTCAAGAATGAACAATCTTGATATATTACCATATATATTACCATTTGAATGAATTTTAAAAACACATCAATTGAAAGAAGACATACAAATAAGCATAAAAATAGGCAAAAACTAATGTGTAGTGTTCCATGCCAGGATAGTGGTCTACCCTTGAGGGGATGGGACCTAGTGACAGGCAGGGTGGGGTGGCACCTGGACACCAGTGATGTTCTGTTGATTAATTTGAGTGCTGGTTACATAGTTGTGTTCACTTTGGAAAAACTCATCAAACTGTATAGGCACAATTTTTGCACCTCTTTGCATGTTATTTGTCCAAAAAAAAATTTTTAAGGAATAAATTTCCCCAACTGAATTAAATGCTCCATTATTTGGGGTCATTCAGATTTATCTTTCTTCTGTAAATGCCAATTGGTTAACCTAAATGTGGGATGGTTACACGACTCTTGTAGTCTTTAGTCTACATTAGGAAGCACTGGTGAAACAATACAAATTATCTTATTTCAAAAGATTTAGGGAAAATATAAGAGCTTTTCTGTTCCTGTTTCAGAGAGAACATTAACTTGTTAGGTATTTTAGAATTATAAAGAAATTCTAAAAATAAATGACAGAATTTTAAGTTGGGAGGGACTTAGAGAATAAAGAATACAGCCTACACATTTTACAGATAAGAAAACTGACCAAGAGGTTAAATAAGGAGCCCAAGGTCACATGTGCGGTTAGCAGCAGCCCTGGGAGGAGGTCCAAGGTCTGAGGTCCTTTTTCTCTAGACCACACAGCCTCCTTGTTTTCCAGACCTTCTGAGAAAGTTCATGAATACATTTAAAATGTCTGTTCACAATTTTTAAAACTCAACTCATTTACCCCCTAATGGTACAACATGTAGGATGTGAACTGGCTCAACTTCTTCCACTCCAATCTGTCAACAATCAACAAGTCAGTAGACTGCTGGCATTTCTGCTTCAACCTATTGGTTGATTTTAATTAACTCATGGTTCCTGTGCTCACTAAAACCCTTTAATTTAGCTCACATGAACAGGCTTAAAATGAAGAAATATTCTCAACAACTAACACAAGGCCCTTAGGGTCATTTTTCCAAAAGCAATAACATTTGCACATCTCTTAAGGGAATCACAAAGTCCTCGGGATAAATATCTCCTAATTCTCTGAAGTTTACTGTAGAGATCCCCAGCCTTGACTTTTTTCCAGTGCAATCTTTAGAGGGTTTTAAGCACTGTGATGCTGTGGCTCCACCCCAGACCTCCCAAGTCGGATTCTCTAGGAACAAGGGTCTGGGCATCTGGAGGCTTTAAAATCCCTGGTGATTCTGGTGCAATCGTGGTTGGAAGAGGCTGGTCTGTTGCTCCTCTATGGCACACCTCTTACCATCCTCTCCATCAGCAGTCCCCAACCTTTTTGGCAACAGGGACCAGTTTCGTGGAAGACAATTTTTCCACGGACTGGGGTTGGGGGGCTGGTTTGGGGATGATTAAAGCACATTACATTTATTGTGTGCTTTACTTCTATTATTATTACTTTGTAACATATAATAAAATAATTATACAACTCACCATAACACAGAATCAATGGGAGCCCTGAGCTTGTTTTCCTGCAACTAGGTGGTCCCATCTGGGGGTGATGGGAGACAGTGACACCCAAAGTGTGTTGCTTACGTCCAGTCTACTCCGTAAGATGTAGCTTAATTGTCACTTGCCACTCACTGATAGGGTTTTGATATGGGTCTGCGAGCAACTGATTATGGTCTCTGTGCAGTCAAATCTCTCTGCTAATGATCATCTGTGTTTGCAGCCACTCCCCAGCGCTAGCATCTCCACCTCAGATCATCAGGTGTTAGATTATCATAAGGAGCGAGCAACCTAGATCCCTCGCATGCGCAGTTCACCGTAAGGTTCGCGCTCCTATGAGAATCTAATGCCACCGCTGATCTGATGGGAGGCGGAGCTCAGGCGGTAACGCCAGCGATGGGGAGTGGCTGTAAATACAGATGAAACTTCACTCACTCGCCCACCGCTCACCCCCTGCTGTGCGGCCCAGTTCCTAACAGGCCACGGACCGCTACCACTCAGTGGCCCGGGGCTTGGGGACCCCAGCTCTCCATGAACATTCAGATACGTAAATATTTAACAAATAACGCAGTAACTGGCCAGTGGTAATCTCAGCTACACCAAGCTTGAGTGTCCATTCTTTCCCAAAGGTTCATTGATTACACACCACAGGTTGGTATATTGCCTCCCTGATTTGCTACATCCAGCCAATAGACCAATTAGTTTTTCATGGATGGGTGCTGTAAATTTCTTAAAGATCCGTTAAACTATATTCCTTGGGGGGGGGGGCGGTGGCGGGGGAAGTCACAATAGCATTGGTAAAGATCATACACAAATTAAAAGGAAAGAAAAATCAAAGTAGGATTGGAAGGGTCAAATAAAAGATTCACCCAGGACTCTGAGTCCAAAGTCAGAGGAGCTGATGGGGCATTAGGGAAGGCTGCATGGATGAAATAAAATTGGATTGTCAAACTGAAATGCAACATATTTGAGTTTTTGTTACAAAGTAGAGATACTTCTATTGCAAAAATTTACCTTATATAACTAAATGAGTGTTACTGCCCACATTGCTGTAGGATAATTTGAACTCTGTTAACAAGGCCCTAAGAGATACACAGTACTAACATTACCAATAATTAACTAATTATTGACCCTCATTAGTTAGTTCATTAACTAATTAATTCATATGCATTGTATGCGCTAGCAGTAGTTTTAAGTATAGCAGATTTTAAAAATGACCCTATCCTAACAGTTTATATCTACTGGAGTGGCAGATACCTAAATGGACACCATAACATGAGACTAAGATAAAATTCAAGGATAAAGGCCATGGACTTGCAGGGGACAGCTTCTGCCCCAGACAGATCTGGTTATGGGAAATAATTCTTGAGGTAAGTAACAAAAGATAAGCAGGAAAAGGAGAAACAAGGAGAAGAGTCCCACTTGTGCATAGGCTGAGACACTAAAGCAGAGGATGAGAAACATGGTGCTGCGTTTACACAATGTCAGAAAGTTCAATGTGATAAGGAACGCAGAGCTCGTGAATCTAGGCAACTCCCATCTCCTTAGCTTACAAGTTCCCATCTCATGCTGTCTCTCATCTACCTTGGACACATGTGTCTTATGAGTTCCTTGAGACAGGGGCCACGTCCACCTGGTTTGCAAATATATCCCATGGCCTACCACCATGTGGTAGGTTCTCAGTGCATACTTCTGAATGAAAGAATTTTTCCCAGCTGTACCCTATTGTAATTGAGGAAACTGAGGTCCAGGGAGATACAGTGGCCAGTCTAAAATCACAGACTGTTGTGTTAGTGGCTGAACCAGATATTAAAACAAAATCTTGGGATTTTGTGGCTAACTCTGCCACAAGAACCCCCATTCAAGTGCTGAATCACAGGACTCTCTCCAATTTTCTGTGAATACATCCAAAGAACGTTGGGAATGGAAAACTAATTTGCATCTTGTGTTCTTAAAGGAGATGTTGGCTGCTGGTATTATGAATTTATGACAGAGAATGGGTCTGAACCAGTGCCTCTGTGATTTGGGGATATTATAGTAACTAAATCCATCTTTAAAAGTTGGCCACTGACATTATTATGCAAATAATAAGTGATGCTTTAATAAAATTTTAATAATTTTTAATAATAAGAAAATAAGTGATGCTTTAATAAAATTTTAACATTAAGCTTTTATAAGCATAATTAAATAAGCAATTTAATCAGATTGTAATGGGGAAAAAATGGACCAAGTTATACCTGTAAAGTGGTGAATCATTGTGCATTGAGTTCTAAGGACTGTATCAAAGAGAGAAAATGAATGGAATTCAAAATCATGTGTAAGCATCATCACGGAACCATGAAGAAAAAAATCAGTAAGATGCTATCAACATTTGAACATGAACACCCAGACATTCATGGTCTATTTCTCTCAGACTCATGGAGTCATACAAACAACACTTTTTAAAAGCAGTAGCTGTCTGCAAAAGAGGAAAGCCGATAGCAATCTTCAACTGGTGTTTTAAAATTCTCAGTGTTGAAGCTTAGTTCTTTTTTCCTCTCAGTTTGGAATTTACAACTGCCCCCCACCCCAAAAAAATTTTTTATTTGAAGTCCTTTACAACAAAAGCATCCATCACAGTCATTCAGCTGTCTCCACCACTGTGACCACGCCCTGGTAACTCAGAGTCTAACACAATTCACGTGACTGGGCACTTAGCACTAGCCATCTCTCCAGCTCTGAGCTTGGATCGGGACTGCAAAGCTGGACTCTCAAAGAGCTCTTTAGAGTGGAGGCAAGACAAATTCCTACTATCCATGAATGAAAAGTAACGAAAGGGCTTATCAGAGGTGCAAACAGGTGATTAAGGCTGATCATAGGTGAAGATTTGGGGAGGAAGAGTCATTACTTAACTGGTCTTTGACTAGTTAATAGCATTTCAAGTAGAGTAACTTGAATACTCTGCAAACATGTTTGGATTTTTTTTTTCTATAAACTGAGGGGAGCCACTAAAGATAAATAAGCAGGACTGTTTGAGGGAACAGCTCTGGCAGTAGGGACAATTGGAGAAGCCAGGATGAAAAGCAGAGGGAAAAGTTAAGAGGTTCTTTAGGAAATGTACAGCCTTGCTACTCACAGCAGCGCCTCTATCACCAGGGAGTTTGTTAGAAATACAGAGGTTCAGGCTCCATCCCAGACCCACTAACCTAGAATCTCTTGTTTTAGTGAGATCCCCAGTGTGAAAAGCACTGAAAATATTGCATATCCCCAGTTTGGCAAGGCTGGATCCCAAAGAGTTGGGACTGGCCCTGAGCTTTGCGTGAGGAGCAGAGGAAATCTGAAGTTAGTATCCTGGTCAGGGCTAAGAGGAGGATAATTTAAAGATTCAAGGCTCCCAAGCATAGGTAGAATATAAATACTTGCTCAGAAATGAAAGGGCTGCGAAAGTGGGCAGGCAAGACCAGGTTATGGCAGGAGTTAGGATATCTGGAGCGACTCCAAAAGGCAACTGGTGGGGAAAGGATCCTGCTATGGAAGAGCTGCCCAGGGGGCTGTGAGTGAGGGGTGGGCCCCATGGAAGTGGGGGGAACTTGTATGCACAGGGTGCCAAGTAGTTCTGATTTGGGGAACAGAAAGTGGGCAATTTCAGTGTCATAATGAAGGGATGATCTATAAGTTTGAGTGACAAATTTTATGTACGGAGTGAGGGAGAGTTGCTGAAGATGACACGTTTCCAACCTGCTGGATTTCAGGAAGGTGATATAAATTACCTGACATTTAGACAAACTTATATCACTGATGAAAAAAACCTCTAGAATGTTTTGTTTGGAATGTGCACACAATTTGCACCAGGTAACTTGATGTGGGAGCCTTTAAGAATGAGTAAAAATATCTAATGTTTATTAAGCACTTTCTCATACAAAATGTGGTTTCCAATGCTTAAAATGCCCATTATGAACATCATAACAACCCCATGAAGTAGGCTGTGTTATTATTCCCATTTTACAAATGAGGAAACAGAGGCATGTAAAAGTTATTTAACTTGCCTGGGCAAAAATCAGTGTCAAGGCCAAGATTTGGACCTGGTTCATGATCTCACAGCTTAAAATCATCATCATGGTGCTAGGCTACAATTCCTCCCTCCCACATACCCTTATCTTGTGGTCTAACCTGCAAGGTACTTCCAGGTTCAAACAGGTATCCAATTTTTACTTATTATGGCCCCCAAAAGTGTTAGACAAGATTTTTCAGTTCTAAATTCCAGGAATTATTTTTATGGATTGAAAAGCATTAAAGGGAAATATTTCTTAGAAATAATAAGACAGCTGTACAAATTGACAGAAAACCAATTCCTGAGGATGTGGGTTAATTATGACAATGTTTGCAGGGGCAACGAAATCCTCCAGTAACCCACGAACTTTACTCTCATCAGTCAGATCCATGATTGATCTTTTACGACCCTCTAATTCAGATCCTGGATATTTTCAAAGGTAGTCTGTATGAAAAAAGGAAAACAAAGAAGGATAAAGAAACAAAGGCCAGGGTAATAAAAATACTGGGGTAACTACAAGGCATGGGACCAGCCTTCCTGAGTTCAGTTCCATCTTCCTTCTCCCTACTTTCTAGCCATATATCTACGAGCAAATCACTGTCTGTGCATCAGTTTCCCTATCTGTAAATTGGGTATGCAGTGATCATACTTACTTTGAAGTATTGTTGGAGGGAACAAAATGACGATTCATGAAGCACATAGTAAACGTAATAGCAGATAATATGACAATCATCAGATCAGTAGTCAAACCAATACACAGAAATTAAAGGCAACTCCTTTTTTACGAACTGTCCGCCAGACTCCAGTGTATGTCTCTGTCTCCAGTTCTCTCAGTTGTGGGTTGAAAGATGAAGCCCAGGTTGGCAGGAAAAATCTCCTTTTAGTTTTCTTTAAGTGAGCTCCAGAGGGCTTTATTTCCCTGGCCACTATTATTTGTTCTGGCACTCAAAGTTAGCAGCAAGAACTATTAGCAAAAACCCCCACATCACACGGATATCAATAGAGGAAAAATCTTCCAAGATTCCATATCCTGCCTATGCCTCAAATCCAGAAACATCCACTGACCTCCTTTTAGCACCGAATGATGACAATGCAGATATTTCAGGCTGCAGTTCCCTGTTCACTACAGTCTGTCTGAGGTTGTTTTGCCCCTGGACTATTTTTGCTCACATGGTTGCTCTCAGCCGCAGACATTCAAATGGAAACCAGAGAGATCCAAATACTTGGGAGGAACCCATAAACAAATGTAGGAAGAAGCATCCAGTCTGACCATGGCGCCCACAGAAGTTTCTGTAGACAGAATATAAGGGGCCAGATTCCCAACACCTACTACTTGAAAATTTGCCTAAATCTTTCTTAGAGACTTAGCTACTTCACAGGGATGGAAGGATGGAAATTCAGAAGAGCAGGTTGGGGAGAGCTTATTCAGTATGTGTGTGTGTGTATGTATATTCAAAGATTTCCCTTGGGGGGCCTGGATGCCTGCCATTTTGTGCTTACAGAGAAAATACAAATTGGGCTATATTTATTTGTTTATTTTAATAAAAGTCGATCAAACAAAAACAGGTCTCTAGGTACAGAAACTTACAGAAAAACATCAGGCCAAGTTAAGGGTGTGTTTTCATTAAGAAATGAAAATGATTAAAATAGATTCTAAATATTGTATGAATAATACTTTTTTGAGGATCAATAGGTAAACCCAACCCAGCTTGTAAGTATCTAACCCCAAACCCCACCTGTAAATATCTAAATATGATTCATGACAACGAAACTCTCTGATTCTATAGAATTCAGAAATGCGGTACTAGATGTGGTACAAGGCCTTCCAAATTTCTATTCTTTTCCCCAAAATCATCAGGCTTTTTTCCCTTTCCTCCCCAACCCATCCTAACTGGACCACCATTAGCTAAGAAATTAATGCAAAATAAGGAAAAGAGGGAACCCAAACCATGAGGCTGCCCTGGCAAAGTCCTCTAATTGGAGCATAAACTGAACTCACCAACAGCTTCGTTCATCACAGTCCGGGGTCTTATTAATTCACTGATGTGTTGTCACTTTTGAAGGATTCTTAGCCACAAACCTCCAATGCTTGTATGCTAGAGAGAAACAGAACAGGCAGTGTTATCTTGGACACTACTGCCCTTACTTAAGGAGCGTGTTGGGAGATTGGATCTAAATACATTAAAACAAAAAGATACCCCCCACCCCCAAAAGCAGTAAGAAAACTAAAAGAAATTCTCACTTTCAGGAGTGGGCAGGCAAATCTTCAAACATTTGTCAGTTACATGCATCTTTTAAGACTACCTGGAAAATGACGTGCAGCCTTCCCAAACAGAACCAGCTTATAGAACATTTTCACCTTTTCGCCTTCCTACGAATTGCTTGTTTTCCCATCCAAACAATAACCTTATTGTTTGCCCTGAAGTACAGTACATGACTAGTCTAGTTAGGGAAGTGAATGAATTGTTGTTCTGTCAACAAGATTTTCCCCCCACATACCTATTATATCTAGGAATTCCTTCCCAAGTTAGAAACTGAAGAAAATGCCCACTGCTTTCATCTACTTTCATTATTCTGAGTTCTACTGGTGTTAGACTAGGGTTGCTTAGCAATGTGAAATTACTAGGAAGAGCAGGACTAATTGTGGTATTTGTACGAGTTTCTAAGTAGAGCCTGTGATACCCCTGTCGCAGTCTGGTGAGAATTTTGATCCGTGTTTTATTTAAGCCCAGGTTAAACACAGGTAACCCTCCTTAAGAATTGAGTTTACTTACTAGGAAAGGAGTATATGGAGACATGATAAAGGCTTAGTTCTGGAATAAGTCACCCTAAATCCTTCCTCTCCTTCCCCTCCCTCACAGCCCTTTGAAACAGAAACCTACTGGCTGATAAAGGAAATTTGTATGTATTGGGACCTTCAAAAGAGAGGTTGCCCCAGTGGCCTGGCCCACATCACAAATCTCAACCTAAGTCAGCCCAAACTTATGGGAAATGCCTCACTGTCTAGGAAAGCTAACATTTACCCTCCAGCTCAGCTTTAGCTGGCTCACCTTACCCTAGAAAACAGGACCTGCTCTCCTTACCAGGAAGTCCCCAGCTTCCTAGAAAACCATGCCTTGTTTTTGAGTTGCTGCTTCTAATGCTCTTGCCCAAAATCCCTTGGGAAGTGTTCCCCACTGTTTGTGAAGCTCTGTACTCCCCCAATCCATGTATTGTTTTCTCTTAAGTAAAGGACCTCAAACTCATTACTAAATTGTAACATTTTTGTTATTTGACACAGCGGGGGGAAAAAGGAGCCATCAGACCTCTGGCCCTGTCTGATCTAGATGATCCTTCCTTCTTAATCCATTAAAAATGGAAAACAAATGTAAAAAGTTTGAGAAAAAGTTCAGTTCAATAATGCATGGAGATGAGACAATTCAACATTCTGCTGAGTAGGGCACTAACAGAAAAGTGCTCCTATCTCCCTACTCTGTTCAGCAACAGCCATAAAGAACAAGTCAGATGGTCAGAGAAACTCATGCAAGCAGCTGGATGAAGTCAGTTCCATGCAGTATCTGTTTCCAGCCTTTGCCACGGCTACACCCACACAAATGAGCACCCAAACTTTACCTTCACACGTTCACCTTAAGTTTCCCACCAAACTTACCACATGGACCAACCAGCCTTTGGTACTCACACTTCATTTTTATTTGCATTTTATCCTATAATCCTTTCTTGTTTTATGTTCTTTAAACTTAGAAAGGGTGATGCAGTATAAAAAATAAAGTTTGTCCGTAGGTCCTTTATAAGCTCAGGGCCAGATCAGATTTTGCTTAAGACTCCAATATGCATGTATGAATATGTTTTCCTGAAACCTTGATGATATCTACATACAAATGATGAGTAATGATGCTTGAAGTAAAGTAAAATCTTTCAATCTGATTATTTCCTGTCCTGGGTGAGAGTCAGGAATGCATAGAGGCTAAATGCTCTTCTCTACCTCACTCTCCCATCCCTCCAACAGGCTAGCCAGGGCGTGTTCTCATGGCAAAGGCAGCTGTGCACTAGCGGAAGCAGAAACACACATATACAGTTGGTTTTCAAGCTTCTGCATGTATCCTATCTGCTAACATTTAATTGGCCCAAATTAGTCCTGTGGCCACAGTCAGAATCAAGAGGCACAGAAATAGACTCCACCACCTCCTATGTCAAAAGGTGTGGTTAGGAGGAGGAGAAAGGAATTCAGTCATGAATGCAGTGAATCTATGATACCATAGATGTGCTCACAGTCACAGATAATATAGAGACCCAGAGAATGTGTTGGAGATGAAACTAGAACCCAGGTCTCTAGACTTATGGTTTGCTCCTCTTTTTATGGCACCTGCTGCCTTTATTTTACTAAAGAGCAATGACATGACTGCTAAAGATAAGTCATAATCAATTTTAGTATTATCAGTTATAACCCGTACTCCCTAAAATAGTGCCTAAGAAATACCCTATCTATAAAATATGTGTGAACAGATTTGAACCAAACATGGAAAACTATTCCCTGTCTGATATTTTAGCAGTTAAGATTTCATGCTATTAGAGAGCACAATTCAGGCCAGGCAAGTATTAGAAAAAGGGAAGCATAAACTATGATGACTGGAGACACTTACAATCTACTTAGAGTTGGCAGATTTAGCAACTAAAAATACAAGATGCTAGGTTAAATTAGAATTTCATAAAAAATGACTAATACTTTAGTGTCTTGTGCATGTTTTGGAATACACTTACACTAAAAAATATTCATGATTTATCAGAAATTCACATTTAACTGAGTACACTCTATTATATCTGGCAACCTTATATTTACTATAAGATTTAAGATACATACAAATCATAACTAACAATGTGTGATATACATGCCTATATATAATATTAGTAATAATTCATTCCTAAAAATTTTTTCCAGAGGAGAATTACTGTAAGTATTCAAAATAAAATTTTATAATGAAAAGTATTGTCATATTGGCAAATTAATTAGCATCTTCAAAAAACAAACTTTTCCATAAAACGAAATAAGAAAGTACAATAGGATTTCATATGCATATGTGGCAGTTAATTCCATGATAGGGTTTGAGTGCATAGGAATTGAACTTCATAAATGCATAATGAATTCGCTAAGGTTCCAGGGCCTTTAATGTACCTTTAATGGACTAGAAAAGTGAAAACAAAGAGACAGAGCTCTCTGGATTCCACAAACAAGAGTGGAAAATGCTGCCCCACACAGTGGATGTGATAAGAGGATATGGAATAATTTCTTCTCAGTACTTTTCGGTGTTCCCCTGGCAAGGGGACCATCCCCAGTGGACTCTACTCTGGGCACCCTCTCTCTAGTGACTCCACCCACAATGCCTGTGACCTCATATCAGAGCCCAGTGTTTGAAGGGAAGAAGTAACTAAGTAGCTAGGAGAATCCAAAATTGCTTTTTAAAAAAGTAAAGTAAAAAATTAAAATTAAAACATAAAATAAATGTAAAAAATTTGTGCCAATATAAATCGGTAGACAAGATGAAGAGTTAGTAACAAGTCTGGTTCTATCAACAGCTGTCATGGGAAGGAACTGAAAAAAACAAAAACAAAAAAACTTTCTCCTAAATCTGGCCAAGCTATCTGTTAAAGCTGGTTTCCATTAAATGTTTGTTAATTTAATTTATAAAAGGCAAAGCCCAATGGTGGCTGTCTGCTGCACACAATAGGGGCAGTATGTGTACAGGCTGGCTCTCTGCCAGTATATAGTATCATACAGACTGGTGTCTTGTATGTAAACATTGTTTGAATCTCTAATAATCAAAACAAATTTTTTTAAAAACCCTCCATGGCTCCAATATCCTTATAATGCAAAACAAATACTGAACTTCCTGTGTCCAGTTTCTGTATTTAGACTGTGGGTCTTCTTGTTGGCAAATCAATGCGAGCAGAGTTTGTTTCACCACTTTCATTAGGTCAAAGTTTTCACTTCCTCTAGGGAGAGAGAGGAAGTTGCCACTGAAGGAGAATCAACTCTGTGTTATATACTTTATGGTCATTGCACTGGATGTCACATTTAATAAAATTTCTCATATTACAAGTTAAATATTGAATATGTACAGCTTATGGACACATAGTGCCTTATGGATATGTTGGATATTACTTGTAATGTGTGCTATGATTATATACAGAATAAATATTACAATAGTGGTAAATCAAAACAGTAGTATAGATTATGTAATATTCTATTGCAAATATTGATTGTCATAATTAATAATATATGCTAAATAAAAAAGTTGAAGGGGAAGGTAAGAGGGAGAATATTCGTCCTCTTTTCCTGGCTTCTATTCAGTCCATAAATATTTCCCACACAACTTCTCTCTCCATGAGAGAAGCAGATGTTGTTTTTTTCACTCCGCCAACCAGGAAATCTTTATTAGGTATCTTCTAGGTGCTCTGCACTGTGCTAGATAGAGTGGAGGATAAAGAGCAAATGTAAGAAATGTTCCTGGTCTCCAGAAGCTTGTGGTCCATCTATAATGTCCCCACGATAGCTCTGCCCTGGGGTTTTTGTTATTTGTATAACAACTTTCTCCTACTGGCCATCCAATGACCAATGGTCAATGTGGAGCCCATTGGGTGGCTATGGTGAGAACCACTGAGATACAGGGCAACCCTATCCATCTATTTTCAAGAATTATTTATTAAGTACTCACCATGTCCCTTCAGCATTTGTTTGAACTTGAGTGTGTGTGTGTAAGAAAGACAGAGGGAGAAACTTCACTTAAATAGCTTCAACATGAAACTTAATAACTGTAACCTGAAAGGGTCAATTCAGCACCCATATGATCCACCGCTGGATGTCTACTAAAGGAAGGGGGCAATTAAGAGATTAAAAATCAGAGTGGAGGTTTGATATAACATGGAAGAATCAACAGGTTAATTGACTGTTTGTTGTTGTTGTTTTGCTCCATTTTGTTTTCCAATGTTAACTGGTTGCCATGATATTCTGTGGGTGTCATTTAATTCCCAGGCGAGGACGTCACATAGGCACGGGGAGAATGTGGTTTGCTGATGAGAAACTTATCTGTGTGCAATACTCATGTGGACTTCATTTCTATTAAAATAATATGCTTTATTTTTTAAAAATTCCTTTGTGCTAAAGTCATCTCTGTATCTCATTTTTAATCCAACCCAAATATCTTAGGTCCAAAGAGAAGCATTCAATCGACACTTTATCAAACTGTAGAACGTTGATTTGTTAAAACTAATACGTTTTTCCTTTATTTTCTTACACATACCTTTTACTTAGTTATTATCCAGCCCAGTGCTTTTCCACTTGGACAGATGGCAGAGCCAAGAGGCTGTGACAAATGAGACTATTCACACCTACTATATGGCATCAAGTGAGCAAGTGTTGGCAGCTGAGGTCCATGAGGAACAATTGTGGGTTTGGTATCTGAAGATCAAATTCCAATGTCAGTTCTGCTTCTTGTTTGATTGACATTGGGTAGGTCCTTCAGTGGCTTCTGGGCATCAATCTTCAGTCTTTAAGATAAAGATGATGCAAGGCTGGTAGTGTTATGGGGAGGGTTGAGTGAGAGAAGAGATGCAAAAATGCTCTATAGTAACACCACTAAATGAGGTTGGAAGAATGACATAATATGGCTTCTGAAGCTCCATAAAAAGGGGCAGAACCACCCAGAAGTCTTCAAACAGAATGATCTTTGTTCTCCCGTGACCTCCTGATCTCTGTCTTCCAATTGCCTTTTAGTCACCCTGATAACAGAACCATTCTGGGTTTTCGTTTTCAAGCCCTCAGGAAGAACCTGAATCAACCACAATAAAACTGAAGAGTATTTCTTTTTTTGTGGTTATCCTTACTCTTGATTTTATTTTTTAATTAACACAATAAAATTGACTTTTGGGGGTGGGTAAAATGCTGAGGTTTAACATACATGTAGATTTGTGTGACCACCAACACAATCAGGATATATAACAACTCCATCAATCCTCCACTCCCTCCCTTGAAGAGTATTTCTGATTGAAAAATCAATGGTAATAAGACATCGATAGTTGAGAGAATTTAAGTCAACAGTAAAAATTCCTTAATAATTTATTCTTTATCAGCTTAAAAATCTAAAGTGCCTTAGACTTAAAATCACTTGCCAAATAAGAGAATTAACAGAATTCAGAACTACTGAAATTAAATGTATACAGAAAGGTTGGAAATTTTCAACAAATATACTCAGCAACAAAACTAATAAAAATCACTGTTGTTAAGTAATTCTACCCTGAACATCCTACCAACCAAGCTTAAATTTTGAAAAGGAAATAATGTAATTCTCATCATAGAATATGAATGTAAGACAACCTTTACTTCTTGGAACAAATTATAAAGGAGATACACTATTCCTTTTTTATTGAGATATAATTGACATATAACATTGTATTAGTTTTAGTTGTACAACACAATGATTTGATATATGTATATATTACAGGATGATTGCAGCAATTAGTTTAGTTAAATCTGTCACCACACAGTTACACATTTCTTTCTTGATGAGACTTCTAAGAGCTACTTTCTTAGCAACCTTGGAATATACAATACAGCATTGTTAACTATAGTCACCATGCAGTATACTACATTCCCAGGACTGATTGATCTCATAACTGGCAATTGCACCTTTTGACAATCTTCACCCGTTTATTCATTTATTCTTTGTTTCTGGGACCCTAATCAAGATATACTGCTACAATTCTCAAGCTGTGGAATATCCCAGGAGTATGATGACATGTCAAGGGTAAACATAAAGGCACAGATGACTTAGAACCCCAACTTAACAATTTGGGGTAAAATTAACATGTTTATATGTTTATGTTAATGCAAATGCATGTCATGACATAGGAGCAAACTTTTCATTTGCTTTTACAATAAAATACATCCAGAAGTGTGTTCTTCTGCTGAGCTTACACCCCAAACTACAGGAGCAGCGCTGGAATTCTCTGTCAGTAGAGTCTTTTTGCAGAATTTTCTGACTTTCTGATATAATGACAATATCTTTAATAACAGTTTTAGAGAAAATGCTAATGTGTTCCCATGCAGTTATATATATCCTCCACAAAAATCCAGGGCAGAGCATGAAAACATGACTCACAAAGGTGCATGTTCAGAGAGCCAAAACAAGGAAGCTTGTTTTGGGAAAGTTTCTTGTGCTCTGCCTCTAAGGAAACAGGACTTAATCTACAAATGTGGTCCTCAAAGAACCCACATCAGAAAATCCTGGGAATGTTTACTAAAATGAAGATTTTTAGAATATACCAAAGACCCAAAAGATGACCATTTCTGGAGCGAAGGCTCAGGAATCTTCCTGGGAACTTAGAGGATTGATACATAAACACGTGGAAGTTTGCAAACAATTTAAGATGGTTGAAGGGATTTAAATTCCCTTCATCTAGCTTTCTTGTGTATCACTTTCTCAGCTCATCTTTTGCCAAGAGCATAGTGGCAGCTAAACCTCTAACAACTTTTTGAGCTGGTTGAAGGGAGTACCATACGCTTAAAATACCAGAACTCTAGGTGGAAAATTTACTGCTCTACCATGGATATCGTGAGCCTGACTTGTAACCTTGCTCATTTGGAGAACCAGTGACACTCACCTGAGAAAGGTTACCGGGGTCATTACAAAGAAGGTCAAACAGTCAAACATTTTCTAAACCCCCCTTCAACCTGCTTAAGTGCCTGGACAAATATTTGAATGGAGACCACACAACAGACGTTTATTTCCTTTCACAAAAATCAAGTTCCCTAGGTTCTTAAGAGATAGCATGGCATACTAAAATATGGTTCTACGGTCTGTTAGTTTTGTTCCAGGCTTCCTCAGGAAGATCTTCTCAGAGTCTTTAATTTATTCATTTGCAGGGTTTTGAAGAGGAAGGTAAAAATGCAACCTATTTTTTCCTTGAACTTATCAGGCCAGAGACCCTTTGTGTTGGACAGCATCTTGCAAGACCCACTTTCTGTATCCCCCTGCTACTCGGAGTAGGATACAGAAATCAACATGGATCTGCATCAGCCTCTTCTGGGAGCTTGCCAGAAATGCACAAACTCAAGCCCCCCACCCCAGAACTACTGAAACAGAATCTGAGGCTTAACAAAGTCTCCAGGAGATCTGTACACAGGTCAAGCCTGAGAAGCAAGGCTATAGAACACTTTTTTAGAACCAGTGCCAAGGACAATGACAGAAATGGTTTTAATGTGGAAACCTTCAAGAATCAGTCTTATAGTTCATTCACCTTGGCTCCTGAAAGACTCTGGTGTTGATTCCAAGGAACATCTGCTCTGGCACAGGGATTTTTCACTGGGAAAATGACATCCGAAAGCTGCATGTAAAGCGACTCTTTCTGCAAATGAGAAAAGTACAAGGCTGTGCTGTGGTTCATAGCTTTCTTGACCCAGGGACAATTTTGATTTGCACCAAAGCTGCCCCATGGAGACAGAGATGTGAAAAGAATTAGAACTTTGTCTGCCATTTGAATTTGCTCCCTTGCAGAAAAATAGCCCATTTCCCAGCCGCAGCTGGGAACACATCATCCTGTTTTAGCTGATGAATAATCAGAACTTTTCCAAATGACTATTCCCCAGCCACTCTGAGTCCCAAACATAGATTCTGAATCAGGTGTATGTGAAATACAAACAGGGCTCGAGTTGGGAGGGAAAAGATGAAGCTCGAGCCTTAACAAGCAAAATGTACATGTTAATAAAAGCCACGCACGGCCTCAAGTCCATGTAAGGTATGGATCAACCAGCATGAGCAAGGTTCCCATCGGAATCTTCCCAGCGTACAGCCATGACTCATGCCCAGAGCCATCTTGTCCCTGCAAGAAAAGCATAAATCATCATCCATTCTTAAAAATGGTGCCAAAAGTGCATTTTATTCAAATGCATTCCTTAAAATAATGGCTGAGGAAATAGTACAAGAGTATTCAACTGACGACTGAGTCTTTAGTGTTCACATCTGGAGTGAAGAATGTGTCACGGGTGGTTACAGTGGATTCTAGAGATGCTGGGAATTCCTAAACAAACAAAAATCCATGAACATCAGAGCTGGTTTTGTTCTTTTGAAGAGGAAATTTTGTGCCTTGGTCACACCTACAAAGAGGACTCCTAAGTTTTATGATGCAAACCATATCATTTTTTTTTTCCTTTCGTTTTCTTCTTTCCTATTTTAACCAACAGCGTGAGGGGGAAAAAGTATTTGTCATAGAGTCCTCTAAACCTTCTCTCTCCTATGTCCTTTCCACTAACATTCAGACAAGCTCAGGATTCTTTCACAATTATAATAAAGCATCCGTGACTCTGTTTCTCTTCCTGTTACCCCCTCTTGAGCTAGCTTGTTAAGTTTCATTTACAGGTCCATGTCCTCTGCCACTATGTGGTCTCCATGCCCCAGCCTCTGAGAGGGGGATTCTAGGATGTGATCCCAGAAACAGCAGTAGAGGATAGAAGACTATGCCAGGAAAGGGCAGAAAGTTCACGAAGAGGATATTATCAAACCAGTTACCATTGTGGGCAACCAGTATTCAGAGAGACAGTGTAGAATATTCTTTAGAGTTATCGCACCTGAAGGGCAAGGGACTGGGATATTCAGTTATCAAATCCCTGTCTGTCATGTTGGAGGGCTGTTCCCGGGGACATTAACTCTATCATTTTGGCTTGCTCTGTGCTTAGGCTAAGGGTGCTCTCCAGCCTAAATACATAGATACGTATATATATACACACACATACCTCAAGCAAAGCAGCCTTTGGAATACAGAAGTGACTGCCAAAGGGGTCTGGACAAGACACACACAACATCTCCTCCACCCTCTCTATTCGACCCCTGCAAGAGCTCTTGCTAAGCACTAATGTGGCTAAAACGCTTAGACTTTTTCCAGCAATTGCACTGCTTGATGTGTTGGTTCATAGTCTAAAGACTCACAGCCACTGCTTCCTTTTTGAAGCTACGTGACACCACAGACTTCTGGACATTCTCCTTTCTCTCCTGCCATTCTTAACATCCTTGATGACTCATCTTCCTCTACCCAAACTGGAAGTGCCAGGTTGTTCAACTGTGCTAAGGACTTTCCTCTTCTCCTCCTACCCTGGCTTGCTGGGTGAGCGCATCTCCTCCTATGGTTTCAGTTACCACCTAAAAAATTGACTTACAAATTTATATCTCTGGTGGCTCAGACCTCCTGACCAATGAGGCTGATGGCCCATGCAACATCAGACATCCCACAATTGCTTCAAATGTAATGATTAGGCACAAATGCCATCTTCTGTCTCCTGCTTCCCCTGGAAGAAAAAAAATGGCCCTCATCTAATATTTCTTAACTCAGTGAATCCACCTTCCACTCAGTTGGACAAACTGGAAAACCAGCAGCCATGACACATGTTTCCCTTTTTCCTGCCTCCACAACATGCATTTCCTTATTGGACCTCATCCACTGGATTCCATCAATGGATTATTTCTCTTTTAAAATTTATTTTGTTAAAGTATAGTTGATTTACAATGTGTTAATTTCTGCTATACAGCAAAATGATTCAGTTATACATATATACATTCTTTTTCATATTCTTTTGCATTATGGTTTATCACAGGATATTGAATATAGTTCCCTGTGCTATACAGTAGGACCTTGTTGTTTATCCATCCTATGTATACTAGTTTGTATCTGTCAATCCCAAACTCCCATCCCACCCCTCTACCCACCTCACCTTTGGCAACCCCAAGTCTCTTCTCTATGTCTGTGAATCTGTCTCTGTTTGGTAGATAAATTCATTTGTGTCATATTTTAGATTCCACATATAATTGGTATCATATGATATTTGTCTTCCTCTTTCTGACTTAGTTCACTTAGTAGGATAATCTCTAGTTGCATCCATGTTGCTGCAAATGGCATTGTCTCATTCTTATTTATGGTTGAGTAATATTCCAGTGTATATATGTACCATATCTTCTTTACATCAATGGGTTATTTCTTAAATCCTTCCACTCCTGTCCATTTCCTAATCCATCCTTACCTCTTACCATAGCCTAGCACATGGCTTCCTCGGATCTTTTCTTCACACTGCAGCCTGAGGCAGTGTTTAACAATACAGCTCTGTTTTACTGCCCTTGGATCTGACTCTTGTCTGCTGCTCCTGTGCCATCCAGCACTACTTTCTACCTAGGCTTTCCTGTTCCACCAGTGCTTACCTCTTTTTGATTTGGAAAGTGTCATACTGCTTCTGGCCTGGGGGTCTTCATAACTGCTAACCCCCTTGACCTTGAAGCCATTTCTCCCAGCATCTCTTTCCATTAACTAATGCCTACACATCCGTCAGATAGAAGCTTAACCATGACTGCCTCAAAGAAGCCTTTCCTGTTTTTCCTGATTCCTCTAGGAAAAGGATCGGTTCCCCCATTATTTCATTCTTTAGGACATTCCACTGAAACCCTTGACTCATTATAATTATAATTAATTATCTGTGGAATTAATTGCCTGCCTCAGTGTAAGATCCCTAAGAATAGGTACTGTGTCAGTTTAATTTACAGCCAAATATCCCGCACCTTGAACAATGCTAATTACTCAATGAATTTTTACTAAGCCTGTTGACAATTCAAAAAGTTTAACTGTGCCCAGCTTGAGTTACATTTGCTCTTTGGTTTTATATGCTACTCCTCTCCTTCCATTTATAGGATATTGGCCATCATCCTAAGAATAATAGAAACATATATGGATTAGTTTGCTGGGGCTGCTAAAACAAAGTACACAAACGGGGTGGCTTGAACAACAGAAATTTATTGTCTCACAGTTCTGGAGGCTAGAAGTCTGAAATTAAGGTGTCGGCAAGTTCTGTTCCTTCTAAGGGCCATAAGAGAAGGATCTGTTCTAGGCCTCTCTCCTTGGCTTATAGAGGCTATCTTCGTATTCACATGGTGTTCTTACTATATATGTATATCTGTGTCCAAATTTCCCCTTTTTATAAAAATACCAGTCATATTGGAGTAGGATCCACCTTCATGACCTCATCTTAACAAATTACATCTGCAATGATCTTATTTCCAAACAAGATCACATTTTCAGGTACTGGGAGTTAGGACTTTAACATCTGTAGCATACAGTTATGACAATATCTAAGGATTTTCAGCAGCAGGGTTGATAAACAACTAAATCCACATTGCTGATAGATCATGATCGCTTTAGGGTGAAGAAAAGATTGGAGGGGGCAAGATAGGCCTGGTGGAAGCTAGGGGCCTATTATAATGCTTGCAGCAATGTCCATGAGTGTAGTTTTTCTGTTAGCATTGCTCAGGATCAAAGCTCTATCCCACTGAGTGCCAGTAGTATAAACTTCACTGCTCTGGGGTCAGTTTTCATAGTTATATAATGGCTACATTTTTAGCATGGCATAGTTTATAATGCTGGAGGAAAGAACCAAAACTAGATTGACCTGTGATCTGACATAAGAACTTATATTTTCCTTCAATATCTCAGCATAACACTGAAGAAAGAAAAACAAAATAGTTCAAGTTTTTAAGGCCACATCAGACATTGAGATGGCTTGTGACAATTTTGCTTATACGAATAGATTTTGTGCCAAAGAAGAAAAGTGTAGGCATTATTCAAACATTTCAGTTTTCTATTAGCATGCAGGCATTTTGTAGGACTATCCAATAGAAAAGTGGATCTTGGATCTTTATAAGGATAAGAAATATGAACTGGAGTAGAAGCCAAAGAGTCATCACATTTAAAACACCCTCTACTCTACTTCTGTTCCACACCAATCCATTCTTTTTTCTTCCTTTTCCTTTCAATTACATAGCCTAATCCCCACCCATATTTTTATCACTACAAATAATGGAACTCTGGGTCTTGTCTCAAGAGAGAGTTGTCCAACTTATTTTTCCCTCCTAGTCCTTAGCAAGTCTGTTGGGTGACCCACACGGACACCTCAGGGGGTGGTGCCTCCCACCCCCTCAAGCCACAGAAACAAAGCCTTAGCCATTGCTGGCTCTTGCCTTTGTCATCATTTTAATTTTTTAAACAATTACTTTGTCATTAACTCATTCTACTTATGTAGAGAGAATAAGCCAGAGATAGTTAAGGAGTGCCTCTGATTGTTCTGGAACTAAAGGAAAAAAAAAACCAATTACAACATTGCTATTGCCTAATGTACAGAAGACAATGGCTATTTTGCCATGGTAGAATTCTGAATCACAGGACAATGTAATTTATTTATTCTATAAATTGTACTATGCAGCAAGCCAAATCATAACAGTCTTTTGGTCAACGTTTTAATAAGATAAAGGAAATGAATTATTTTATATAGGAAGGAGGCACATCTGAAATTATTGGGATGATACACTTATGCTAACATTAGATATTAATTAACCATAGGATCAATTTCATTTTTTATAAGGCTAATATCCTACCTCTCCCTTAGAGATGTACAGATTGTAAAATATGAAAAATAAACAATATGTGATATTATTTTTTGTGTATAAAAAGGTTAATTTATATTTTTCCTGTTTAATAGAATTTGAAGGGAAGAGTGATAAATAGAAAAGCTACATTATAGGTACCTGTTTTGTTAAGAGGAGAATACATACAATCTTATACATTCTATTAGAAAGTGGAAAAAGGTTGATTCACCTTTTTGAGGAACAGAAGAAACTAGCATTTAATGGGAAAGAGAATGAGGGTGCTCACATAAATGCTTCTCAAACTTTAATGTGCTTCCAGTTAAAGAAAACTAGGATTTTATGTGAGCAAAGGTAACAACATACAGATAGAAATGTTGTCAAGACAACCCAAGGGATGAGAGCTGATAAGAAGAATTAACTCCTGGGTCTGCAAAAAACAGTAGAGCTGATGAAATAGCCATGGGCGTAGTTTGAATTAAGCCTTTGACTGCTGTTGTCATTGTTCTTTGGCTTCTCCTTTTACACATTGACATGGCCAAGACTTACACATTAAAAACTAAACCAGAACAATGTCTTCTGTGAATCCTCATCCTGCCCATGTATGATCCTACTAAGGTGGGATGTTTAAAAATGTCAGTTACGTGCCCCCAAAAGTTTTAGCCAAAATATTTAAATAATAAACTTCTGTGTAGACCCCTTGTTTGGAGAAACTGAAACGGATTTCATTCTAATTATTCTTCTATCATAACTAATGTCTCAATTGCCCCCTTTTCCAGATAATTTCCCTTGACAAAATGGCAGCCATTTGCCCAGGAGGTCACCTCCCATACCCACTGCCAATGACTGGCTGACATGAAGAATGCAAAATGCCAGCCCGTCACCTCAAGGGAGGAACAGATGCATGGTGTCATTCACACTCCAGAGCCTCTATTAGATCAGGATAAAGCCAGAGTCCAGCAGAGACTACATCCCAGCATGGCTCCCTCTCTGACCGTACCTGCTTCCTTCATCCCAACCCCTTCTCCTGAGAGCCCTACTCCAACAAATCACATGCATCTGAATCTCTTTCTCAGTCTCTGCTTCTAAAGAAGAGGAGCTAAATCAAGCTATAGTTCTTGATCTATTACAGATACATGGTTTTCACATATTTATTTCATTGACTTCTCAGGACTACCCTATTTGGAAAGCCAAATAGGGTAGTCGTCATTGCGATGACTAGAGACCAGGACTGAGCCCAGGTTTTTTTTCTGTTTTCTAAACATAGTCTATATTTCGTACGTTAAATGGCTGCCTCAGACATTTGTGGTAACAACTTCATCACAGATCACCAGTAAAATTGATAGAGTAGTTACAGTGTTCACCATTTGAATGAATGTGCCCTCCCCACACTAACATGTCCAACAGTGAACAGATGTTGCCCAGCGTTTCCCTAACATAAAGTGATATTTTTCCATTAGGAAAAAAGGAGATGAAGAAGGGAGAAGGAAAAGAAATGAAATAAAAAGAAAGGAATGAAAGAATGGAGGAAAATCATAAGGGAGAGGAAGGGAGCAGAGAAGGGAGAGAAGAAGAGAGGGAAGAGGGAAAGACAGGCAGACAGACAAACACAGAAAGAAGAGGCCACGGTACGTACTTGTTTTCATAGGCTTTTAGCCTCTTAGGTGATCCCTGGTTTTGCTTCTTGGCTGGAAAGGCACTGCGGGCCATTTTTCCTCTCTGATTCTTTGCAATGTGGAACATTTGGAAATGCTTTCATCACAGGCTGAGCTTCAGTGCAGAGCTTGGCTGAGAATCACTTTTCTGCTAAGAAGTGTGAGGAGTTTCCAGGGAGGGCTTGTAAACTAGTTATCTCTGTTGATGACCACATCTGTGTGTACATCTGCGTTACGGAAACATGCCACGTAATAAGGAGGATCTTGTGGTCTCTGCCTTTCTGCTGTGTGGGCTTGCCTTTCCCACCACATTCAAGATGCCCTTTTCCTACGACAAAGAATCAGAATACAGAGGAGTGATAGCCCACCCATAAGGTGAGAAGGAGGCTGGTCTGTTTTCATTTGGTGTCCCAAGCAAGGCCAAATATCATAGGATTCATTTAGAAATGTCTTAAGACTTCTAAAATGAGCCCAGTCCCAAGGCATTGAGGATGCAGAATGCCTCCTATGTGCCAGACTCAGCAACAGCCTGGAATATTTTATATTACCTCAGGGGAATCTCACAAAAACCATTGAACCTGGCACCCTGGTCCCCATTTCCCAGAGGGGAAAACAGAGTCAAAAGGGTAAAACCATCTGTCTAAAATCAGGCATCTAAGAAATGAAGAAAGTCAGCTTCAAAGTCAGGTTGGAAGGATTTCTGAGTCCAAGGTCTGCTTTAACAGAAGCAGGGGCAGTGACTTCTCAGGTATCCACCATCATCTGATTAAAGGGACACCTTTGCATCTGGAAGAAGTGATATTTGCAATGGTTATTTGCCTTTGAAATATCTGCTCTGCCCAATTCCCCAAATTCTGTAGAGATCTACCAGCTCTCCAAAGAACATGACAAGAATCACAATGTTATGTAGAATATTTCTAAACCACAAGACAGGGTAAGTAAGGTTGGAAGAAAAGAAAGCATGGAAATGGCCTGCTATAACAAGGATTACTCAAGATGACTACACGCAAAAGAGAAAGGCCTTCAGTACAAGATTTTCCTTTGAGCTCAAGAAGCTGAAGAAATCGGAAATAAATGTGGTCACTCTCAAGGAATCTGAGCCCCAAAGCTGTAGCTTGGTGTTCCTAGGAACCTGATATCCACAGGCATCTGCCCAGAACAGTGACCTTTGACTTCATGCCTGCTTTTAGTAAATATGGGAAGAAGATGATTTAAAGAAGCTTGAAAAAAAAACCTGTTTATTTTTAAAGAAGAGCAGAAAGCATGTCAGTCAGTCAACTAAAAAAGTATCTGGTTTGAAATTTAATCATCAAAGGGAGGTAAGACTAAATGATTTCCAAGTTTGCTTCCAATGATATTTTAGGATTTTAGGATATGTTATCTAGAAAATGTACCTGATAGATGTCAATAGATTATTATGAGGTTATAAACACTTGAAAAGAAGCTCGATAGCCTTCTGAACCTAGAGTATTGGAAAATGCTATTTATGTTATTTTTTGAACAGTAATTATTTTACATTGTTTGATATAAATTATATTTTAAATAGCATGACTTTCTTCTAGTTCCAAATATAAGTGATATGATTCATGAGCTAAAGGGCCCTAGTTAATAAGTTAATGGAAAGAAAGACCAGTGAATACATTTTTCAAAGCCATTTAAAGTTAGCAGAGGCATTGTTGCAAAGATAATAGTCATTTTGGTAGATACTTGCTCAAAAGCTCCCACTGTTTATAATTACTGGTGCAGGTAGATTATACTTACAAGAAGTGTCCTGGTATATTCTAGAAACAGATGAATGCTTCGTTATTAGGACATCTATATTCCGTACTTTTTAAATAAAAATAATTATGTGCAATTGAAGCATCTCTTGCTCCTTTGCTTCCTCATTCTGGACCTAATTTTAAATAAGTGTTAGAAAAGGACTGGGATATTTGAAACTGCTGGAACCTTCTTTCCATCAATAAGGATAATACCTATGACAACAGTGAGCCTTCACCAGCGCTTGTGATCTCTGTAGTTCAATTGGTTGAATAATATCCATGAACAGTCAGCAGAACCACTTGGCTTTATCTAGGAGGCCAGTATGGAACAGGCTACAGGAATGATCAGGATAATAAAAGATGTATTTCAGAGAAATGGCTAAGGAGTGTTTCCCTGGCTTTGTTCTTGGAATATCCTAGACACACTCCATGCATACTGGGCTTCCACAACTAGAGTTCATAGACATAGTTGGGCTACACCATGAAGCCTCCCAGAAACTTTGTTTATATAAATACATGAATGAATGCATGAATGACTGAATGTCAAATTTCTAAGGGAAAGGTACACTACATTCATTCCAGCTTTCTATGACAATACTCAAATTTCCCAGAGGAAAATTAGAAACTTTCATTGCCAAGAAGGTAAAATAAAGCTACTTTCTTTATTTTACAGATAGAAAATTAAGGCACAGAAAGGTTAACAGATATATCCATGGTGGCACAGCAGGGAAGTGGTGGGACTGGGATTTGAACTAGCCAGTCCAACTTCATGGTCCCAACTCTTTGTCACTTCCCAAGATACTGGGCACAACTTAAATGGGAAGCCAGGGGATGGACTATCTCCTCACTGAAACGCAAACTTTGCGCACTAGAGGAGAGCCATGCATTATCACCTATAACAAGAAGATGCCTTTAGGATTACAGGGATGCATCCAGGTCAAATTGAGCAGACGATGCAATCAGTAGGCAAAGAGGAATATGAGGTTGTTTGTAAAAGCATTAGTGAGAACCCCATTTCAGGAAGAAGAGAAATACCTTGAAGGTGCTTTACATCTCTTTAAAATGATGTGTTTGGAAGCACCTTGGTATTCCCCAGCAATCCAAGAAACATGTCTACCTGTACATTTGGACTAAATTAGAATTACTAAAATGTCTTAAGAATGTTTTTCTAGCCCTTAGTTCAGATCTCACTTGCATCAGTTGTGGAGAGAAGTAATTTTTCCACCCTAGACCCTCATTGGCACTGCTGCTCACTGGGCGAGGACTGCTAAAGTCAACTCCAAAGTGGTTTTCATGGCAACAGAAGGACAAAGATAAGGTTGCCAGCTCTAGGCTGACACGTTGTTGCTTAGGGAATAAACTTAACTCTGACAATATGGGAGCTGGAGCCCGGATGTAGGGTTTCTGTAATGAGAGTCTCTAATTTTCCTCTGGGAAAACTGAGTATTGTCAGAAAGCAGGAATGAATGTAGTGTACCTTTCCCTTGGAAATTTGACATTTATTCATTCATTCATTTATTTACTTACAGAAACAAGTAGCATAATTATCAGAGAAGCCTGAAGGGATATTTTTCTAATATTCTTGTTCCCCATACCTGTTACTGTTTCTAAAGCTTCAGTCCTGATGAGAAGGAACAATTCAGATCAAAATCAAAATAAGAGTTCTGAAGATGAAAGCACGAGCATGAAAAGATAAAATAATAATAACAACCAGTTTCTCTTTTTTTCTTTCCCTCTCTTTCTTTCATTTCTTTCTCCTTCTTCCTCTTCTTCTTCCCTTACCCTCTCCCTTCTTCTCCTTCTCCTGCTCCTCGTCCTCCTTCTCCTCCTCCTTCTTCTTCTTCCTCCTCCTCCTCCTCCTCCTCCTCCCCCTCCTCCTCCTCCCCCTCCTCCTCCTCCTCCTTCTTCTTCTTCTTCTTCTTCTCCTTCTCCTTCTTCTCCTCCTCCTCCTCCTCCTCCTCCTCCTCCTTCTTCTTCTTCTTCTTCTCCTTCTTCTTCTTCTCCTCCTCCTCCTCCTCCTCCTCCTCCTCCTCCTCCTCCTCCTCCTCCTTCTTCTTCTTCTTCTTCTTCTTCTTCTTCTTCTTCTTCTTCTTCTTCTTCTTCTTCTTCTTCTTCATCTTCTTCTTCCTCTCCCTCTTCTTCTTTGAATCAAAATGCTTTTCTGACACACAAATCAATGCCTGCCTTCTTTCCTCCCAGACCCAACTGCCTTATGTGACAATAAAGAGAATTTTCCCCCAACTTCATTGAGGTGTAATTGACAAATAAAATTGTAAGGTAGTTAAAGCTGCACCATTAAGCGTCCCAGCAACTTTGCCAGGAAGGTAAAATAAAGATAGAAAATTAAGGCACAGAAAGATGAACAGATATATCCATGGTGGCACAGCATGATGATTTAATATATGTATACATTGTAAAAGGATTCCCCCACCTAGTTAATTAACCTCATTTCACATAGTTACCCTTTTTCCCCCCTTTGGTGAGAACATTCCAATTCTATTCTCAGCAGATTTCAATTATATAATACAGTGTTATCAACTATAGTCACAATGTTTTCCATTAGATCCTCAGACATTATTCATCTTAGAGCTGAAAATTTATACCCTTTACCAACCTTGCCCTGTTTCCCCCACTCCCCCAGCCCCTGGTAACCACCACTCTACTCTGTTTCTCTGAGTTCTGCTTTATAGATTCCACATATAAGTGAGATCATACAGTATTTGCCTTTCTGCATCTGACTTATGTAACTTAGCATAATGCCCTTCAGGTTCAACCATGTTGTCACAAATAACAGGATTTCCTTCTTTTTTAAGGCTGAATAGTAGTGCATCATGTGTTTATGTGTGTGTATGTGTGTGTGTGTGTACCTCACATCTTCTATAACTAAACATCATGTCGTTTCCATACCTTGACTATTGTGAGTAATGCTGCAATGAACATGGGAGCATAGATATCTCTTTGAGATAACAGTTTCCTTTTCTTTGGATATACGTCTAGAAGTGGGATAGCTGAAAGGACAACCTTATTTAGGGGAGCAGGGACAACTCCCATGATGTTCAAGTCATGCTTGGCATTGTTTCACTTCCACACAAGGGCTGATGGGTGTAACGGTTTCCATTACATCAACCTCCCAAGAGTTAATCCATTCCCCAAGTGTTTGAATTAGTGAACCTTTTTTTTTTTTTTTTGCCTTGTTTCCCAAACACTTAATTATGGACAACATAAAACCACATAACTCTTTATTCATCACCAAAGAAATAGTGTTCCTTATGTTATTCCTCATCCTTCTTTCTCCAGACAAGTTTTAAATAAGTCAAAACACAGTATTTCTACTATATATTTCATTATGAATAATCTCTGCCCTACAGAATATTTATTTACCGCTTGCTATGTAGCTTAGGTTTTCATTTGCTCCATTTCACAAATAACTCTTAAATTTTGTCCACCATCAGTGGAGCAAAGAATGAACTATTACTGATAATTGCCACTTCATGTTGAGGTGTAGACACCCTTTCTTTTACATCCAGTCAATCCACATTACATAATTTGTCTCTATCTTTAAAACATATCTACCCCCAGGTCTCCTCAAATCACCATCTAGATCTATTAATAATTTTCTCAGTTTTTATTCTTGGCAAAGCCTAGAAAAACTGTGAAATAACACAAGCAAAGGATTTAGTTATTTCAGTTCTGGTGGGATTGCCCCCATGGATTCCATGTAGGTGCATAAATATTGCTAAGAGCATGAGATTCATTTCCATGTGTTTACCTGTAAAACTAAGCTTTCAATCTTGCTTTATAATCATTTGCTTGTTTCCAAGTGTTGGATAAACCATGAAGCTCCATATACTTTCAAATTTGAAACCTCAGGAAGCACGTAATTGTGTTTTGACCTAGGGGAAAACACAGTGAATTTTGCAAAGTTTCAGCGATTTTTCCACCAGCCTGTGAATTTTAAATAACACATGTAAAGTGTTTCTTTCACATGTCATGACTCACATTTCTCCCTATATCTCTAGATAGAGCAAGTTAGAGGGTTATACAAAATAATATGTTTACTTAAAGCTGAGCAAAAACTACTCGTCCACTACATAAGAAAAAAGAAACAAATTTCTAAATGAAAGTTTAAAAAGCCCTCACAGTGTTATTGAATACCATTTCCCGCCATGAGGACCAAATAGAATGAAAATAAGAATAAAATCCTTAATTGCCAGTCCAGGAAATGAATGACAAAATGAGCAAACACTGAAAGGCAATACTGATGCCCCTACAGAAAGCATATATGTAAGCAACTTTAGCTATTTGCTGGATCAGTTAGGAATCAGTTTGTTCACCTCAAGTAAGCAAGGACAGGTTGGGTGGTTGGCCCATGAATAAAAGGATCCTAAGTAGAACCAGGAGCTACTGAAAGCAGGATGGACAGGTAGCAGGCATATTCTGTTCTGGGGAGCATATGAGAGCTGTCATTTATACTCCAGATAGGGAATATAGAATGTGAAATGGCAGGCCAGGAGCTTGGGGACTCAGACTCTGGTGTCTTTTTAAAACACACAAAAAAAGATGATTTTATGTAACCTTTCTAAATTCCAATCTACAACAACAATTTTGTTATTAGTTTAAAGAAACAACTTACTTAAAAAACAGAGTAAAATAGTATGGAAGTGAGTGGCTCCAAAGCTTAAGACATAATTATTTGCATTGTCTCCTAATTTGAAGCTTGCTCTGAACTCCTTTTTTTCCCTCATCCCTGACCTTAGTGGAGTGATGCAGCTCAATGTCTTCAAAGATAAAGCATTGAGAGCAGTTCTGCAAAGGAGCCTGCTGGATTGGCAGACTGCAATGGAGAGCTTGTTCCAGACACAGAGGCCTGAGGGAAGATGAGAGAGAAGAACTGGAACAAAGGAAGCAGTTAGGGACAAGCCTGGGCTCAGCCAAAGGAAGGAACAGAGAAAAAGGGGAAGGTATGTTGGCAGAGACTCAGTGGTTCCTCATTCCATCCACGGACACAGTGAACCACCTTGTCACGCAGCCTCTGGGATGAAGTGCTGTCTATGTGCAGGGTTCCTCCCTACAACGAAAGTCTCCCATGATAACGACAGATGCCATTTTAGCACATGTGGGCTCATGCTTCCCTCTGTCCCTTAACAACCACAAGAGTATTTGGGGACATTTCTTCCATTACAGATTTGAAAAAATTGAGTCATGTCCAACACAGTTACTACTCAAGGAAAAAAATGTCTTCTAGTTGCCTGTGAGTGAGTTTGCCCTGTAGTCCAAAAACGGCAAAAATAAATGCCCAAAGTTCCAGGAGCGGGGAGTCTGGGAGGGAACAAGGGAGTGGAGAAAAGGCTGCATTTCCAGCTGTGGCTAAAGTTCCCAAGAGTCACAGACATGGTGTTAGTTCCTCACATGAACCCAGAGATGGGCAGCAGCCACTGTAGACCCAACCAGCATGACCTCCAAAGACACTCCCACACTTATGCTTGATAGTGACTTCCCAGGGCCCCTCACTGTTTTACTTTCAATCCAGTTTATCCACATTGCCCTCTTACACAAAGACTAGAGGGTGGAGAAGAAGTGAAACACACTCCAAAGGTATCCCACTACTAGACCCTGCCCTTCCCCCAACCCTGTCCTCCCTAATGGGGGGAAAGAGGATGCGATTTCCTGATGACCTAGGCAGAGGCAGGCACATAGTCTCAGGAAACACATTAATAGTCTCTTGGCTCTCACCATATCCCCTTGGAAATCCCCAGGTGTGCCTTTTGCACAACTAAAAATAAATAGAGGAAATAAAGGTGGTTTTCCTTTGAAATAGGCCAAATAGTCATTATCCTGCTTTGTTCTCACAGGTGATGCCAGACTATCTCTGTCCACAGACATGACTCCACTCCCCTAAAACCCACTTGTGAATACAGTCGTCTCACTGCCAAGGAGTGATCAACTTCTGGTGTCTCCTCCAAGGGTCTCTGGGTTTGCAATTGTATCATCATTAAGTTATCAGATTTGTCTTCAACGACAACAGTTATATGAAAGGATTTTAAGTCTTTCTCTCAGGATATTTTTATTCATTTTTTTTCCTCTAGGGTTTTTTCAATTTTTCAAAAAACTTGGGCATATGTCTCAGTAGAGCCTTGTATGATACCTTAGTGGAAATGAGTTATCTTATTCTGCCAAGTACATATTTCCCCCTTTATTATGGTAAAAAGAATCTGATAATCCTGTGTGAAACCATCTCAACCTTATTCTTATTCCATGTGACTTGGAGAAGGCATATGACCTAGGTCCGGCCAATCAGCATCTTCCACACGCAGCCACTATTATTGGTTCAGGAAAACCATGTGACTCAAATCAGTGCAATCAAAGTTCCTTTCACCACTTTTGCTGAAAAAAAAATCCTGTAAAAAGAACTTTCTTTTCTACTGAGGTAACTGAAGTGATGAAATGTACACATGGAGGTGCTGGAAGCCAACTTGCCACCTTGGAGGGAGAGTCTGTTAGAGAATGGAGCCAAGGCAGAAGAAAACAGAAGTAATCGTGGGAGACCTAATACTGATGGCCTTGTCGGTCCTTAGACCAGTCATGCCTGAAGCCAACCTGCCTCTGGTCTTTTCAGTTCTAAACCAGTGCATCTTCTTTTTGGCTTCATTCTGAGTTAGGTTTTCAGCCAATCTATGTTAGGTTCTGTCACTTGCTTCAAAATATGTTCTGTATTAAACTCTTCCTTTCTGCTTTAGTGCTTCACCTCCATCTAAGACTTTCTGAACAATGTTCTCATTTTGCTGCTTACAGTTATGCTTGGAAACCAGGTGATAGTAGTGAAAATGGCCCACAAACTATGACATCCACTATGAACTTCAGCTTCCAATAAAGAGAAGATGGATCAAAATGAAAGCACACAAAATCATTTCCAATGTGAATAATTGTGGGGACAACTCCATTCCTCTTCCCTCTGGAGACAGACAAGAATCTCTTCTCATTTGCTCTGATAGGTTAGCCAAAAACATAATAGAATGGGGCTAGGAAGTTGACACTACTATAGAATATACTATCAAGAAATAAGAGCAGAACAAGAAAATGAATATGCTATTAGTTGGAGCTTTGTAAATCACCACTTTGAGTGTTTATTAAGTATTTGAGTTAAGTTTGATTAGAATGGGTAGAGAATTTCCATGTGGTAAAAGTGAGACCAGGGTAGCCAAAAAGGAGTTGGAAGTGACACAGATCTGTTCTTGGCTTTCCAATGGGTGTAGAAAGAGTAGACAGAACTAAAAACACAACTGGAACTCTGGCCCAGTTCCTGGATATTAACATAGAGGACTGTGCTTTCCATGCAGACGGTGTCATCAAGTAACCAAAAGAAGAAATACTTGGGGAGAAGAAAGAGGGTGGGGGGAGGAGGAGTCCCTTTCACTGTAGTTCTTCTCCAATGTCAAGGAGACTGGCTGGGGATCAACAAAGCTCCTCTAAGAATGCCTGTATTTCTTGGTTTTTGGCCAGTTACCCAGAGCAGATGTGAAACGTTTGCTGTGATTAGGAAATATTTTGCATGTGAGAATGTGAATGCTACAATCCTCAACTGAGCCAAGAAGACTTAATAAATGGTGAAATTTTACATCTTTAGGGAGGAGCAACATATTTTTTGAAAAGTGTTGGTTAAAATAAACACCAAATTCCCAAGGAGAGACTCCAGATTCTGATGATGTGTAGCACTGATCATTTTATTACTGTGGAAAAATTTACTCAGAGTGAAGCCCACTTGATTCTTTTGTTAATGTTTTCATTCTCCCATTGTCAATGGTATACAAGTACTCATCCCTTCTGATCTGAGTTTTCTTTTGTTATTGAATGAACCAGATGTGGACTAACAAAATGTGTCCTTGTTGGCAATTAGCAAATGAAGAAGTGAGTTGACAGTCATTAAGAAAAACGACAGGACTCTTATTTTACAAATGAAAATGAGTTATCATTGGCTAGAAAAATATGGCATGTTAGGGAATACACTTGCATCCTGGTTCCTCTTTACAGACAGCTGTCTGACCTTCACTAAGTCACTTTACTTCTCTAAGTTTCAGTGTCCTTTTTGTCAAAGGAGAGAGATGTACTACATCAGCATTTCCCAGAGTGTGTATTGTAGAAACTAGTTCTGTGGGATGTTAACAAATTGTCAAAGCAAAGGTAGGAACTGACTGATCAAACAAGACAAAGAAAAGCATTCAAGACAGAAGAAATCATGCGTGTGAAAGTACAGAGATATGAAAACCTTTTCACTCATCTGTTCAACAAATATTTATTAAAAACATATTATGTGCCAGGTGTTGACTGTGCTAGAAATTGGAGGTTCCGTGGTAAGTAAGAATGACAAGAAACTTGCTTTCAAAGAGCGTATATTCTTGTGGGGCTTATGATTAAACAAGCAATTAAAATGAAATCAAGTATTCTGAATATTATGACACAAAAAGAGAGGGTCCTACAGAATATGGGCATAAGGGAAGTAAGAGAGTGCTTTTTGGAAGAAGTTATATTTAAACCTAGACCTAAAGGACAAATAGGAGTGATACATGCAAAGAGTGTAGAATGAATATTTCAAGCAAAAGTGTCCTTATGAGGTAAGAGCACGCAGCTAAATAAGAAAATGGTGAGTTTAAAGAACTTGAACTTGAAATCCAGTATGGCTGAATTCGATTTGAGGGGGTAAAAGTGAAAGCAAATGAGCTTTAAGGGGTAAGTGGGGTAAGATCATGTTGTATCTTAGAGACAATACTTGATGGTCTGGACTTCATCATGTAGAAAATAGGGAATATTAAAAACTTGAAACACTTGAGCAAAAAGATCATATGTTTAATTTTGAAATGACATCAGTGACAGCAGTAAGATTTTATAGGGGAGGAGCAAGATGAGAAAAAAATGTAGTAACTGGGAGACTCTTGCCTCCTAGCAGTGGCAGCAGAGATGGAGAAAAGAGAAAAATGTAAAAGTCTTTTAAAAGGTAGAGTTGGAAGGTTTGTGTGTGATTAGGTCCTGGTAGTGAGCAGGAGGGAAGAATCTTGGTTGACACCTATGTTCTCGGTGTGGGTCATAAGGTAGATTCTGGCTGCATAAACCAGAATAGAGATTATAGAACAAGGAGGAGATGAAGAAAGAGGAAATTGAGAAATAAACTTGAGTTCTCTTTGGGGTGTGTCTATCCTTTTACTCCATTGGACATTTAAATGAAATTATTTGGATACATCAGTCTAGAACATGAGGGAGTGAGTTGAAGTCTCAATATAAATTTGGATGTCTTTAGTTCATGGACGACCATCAAACCTTGGAGTGGCTGTGATCACCCAAAAGGTGTGCGAGGAATAAAATAAGAAGAAAGATAAGGCTAAAACCAACACTGAGGGAGGAAGCAGATGAAATTACATTTGCAAAGAGGACAGAGAAGGGAATGTAAAGAAGCGAAGTTAATCTTAAATTATTAGTGATGGTACACAGATGTTCAAATAAAGTAGATAAGATTGTATTTTGTTGAAGCTCATTTATGATTTCCATGCAAATGTTCTGGTATCAGAAAAATTATGTAAACTCTAACTCTGGAATGCACTCAGTTTTTATCATTTTTTTTAGGATTTTGCTGAGATACAAGTAATCTCAAACAATGAATTAGTTTTAAAACCATTTCTTTCTAAACCTTAAATACAATGACAGAGACGTATTCATAATTCCACCTATATTACCCAAGTAGACAAAATATATAGATTTTTCTATTAAACTTCTATGGCCTGTACTGCAAAGATGTCTTTCAACTGACAAAAACACAATCACATATGCCCACTGTGAAAATAGACATCATTTTATAACATCTCCCCAGCTTCCACCCCACTTGGCTGTATGAATAGCAACTGGAAGCTGGCTGAACAACAAGTAAAGAAATCATAGTTAATCCAAAGAACAAATCAATACATCCAGAAATCAAAAACAAGCACACGTAAGAAAACAAGAAACTAGGATTTTTTCCCCCAAGTGTTGAACATGCTTGATTTCACTGGGGTCATCACAATGAGTTTCCAAATTTTGGAACCCTTTGGACCCCTAGCCTGTCTGATTTTCTGACTAAGCTACAGTCTTCTGGAGTTGATTTCATCAGTGGCTGGTGAAGCATGACTTTGTTTTTTTATAAGCTTTTCTTCTTAAAACAACAATTTGATGAGCTCAGCATAAATTAATCAGAAACATATGGATTAAATTGACTCCAAAATACATATGGGTTTAAAAAATAAGAAAAGGACTTGGGGCAAAAACACACATAGTGCTTTATAAGCCTAATATGTTACAAAACCATGGCAAGAGGATTCCAAATATGACATCCCCTTATCTCTGTCATGGTCAGCAAAGTCTTTGCTATCTTCTCACAGAAAAAGGAAGTTAAGAAACAGATGAGCACTGTGAGATTTTTTGGCCTCACAGCCCGCTCTCTAAGGCCAGACACTGTGGTTTCACTCTGTCTGGCTGCTGATTCTTTGAGTTGAAGAGGGGCCCTTGAGAGGCATTTATTTGCTTCTGTGACACTGGTGTCTATGACCACACGTCTAGGTGTATCCTCTCCTTTGAAGACACAACAACTTCATTGTTCACTTCTTCTAGGGCAATTCTTCTCTTAAATAATTTGTTTTCATCTTTAAATCAACATATAAATATAATGAATTTACTAACTCTCCCTCTCACTTCCCCACTTCCCAGTCTTCCAGGCATTGAATCTTGGGGACATCTTTGACAACTTTGTCCTCTTAATTCCTCATATCCAACATCTGTCAACAAGTCCTGCCAAATTGTCTTTGAAATCCATACCCTCTCCATCTTGATTGCTATCACCCTCATCCAGCCCCTGATCACCTCACACCTGGATTACAAGAGCAGCCTCTATGTTGACCTTACTGATTTCTCCTAACCTCTAGGCCACCTACACACTACTGGCAGCCTAATCTTCTTTAACCTATGCTTTCATCCTATCACCCTTCCCCTTCTCCTCTTTTGCTTGTCCTACATGTCAAATTTAAATTCTTCTGCATTCCTCCCAAGTTTCTTCATAACATGATATACCTACCTCTCCAAGCATGTTTACTATTATTGTTTGTACTGGCTCCTTCTCAAAGCTTGGCATCAGTGCTATGCTTATGTTCATTTTATGTTCCAGTTTACATTCCCCCAAATCTTTCCCTGACTACTTATTTCCTTACTTTTATTTACCTTTCCTCTACATTTTTATGGCACAATATCTATATCACATAATGTGGGCAACCTCACTAATGTGATCTTTAAGTGACTACCCAAAGGATGAAAAGAACTCAGCTTACAGAGAATGAAGGGGAAATAGCTTATACCAAGACCCTGTGATGGTTTGTGCATTGGGAAAGGGGGTGGAACAGCTTTGTGTGTTTGAGAAATTGTAAAGAAAGAAATTACATGTTAAGAAATTTTGTTTTAGAAATGTAAAAGACCATTGTAGCTGACATGTAGCTTAAAGGAGGAAATGGGTGTGAGAAGAGATTGGACAATAGTCAGATTGTGGCCAGATTGTGGAAGATCTTGACAGCTATGCTACAGAGTGGATTTTGTTCTAAATTCAAGATGCTCTAAGGTCATTTACATTAAAGAGGAGGAGGTCATTTACTGGAAGATAACTTGTGCTTCTTTGTGAAAAAAGACTAGTAGTAAGGAGGTCAGTATAAAGGTTATTTCAGTAAAGTAGATAAGAGAGAGAAAGGTGAGTTGGACTTGATGGTAGCCATGGAGGCAGAGAACACACTGGAAGGAGAATTGGCCAGGTACACTCATGAATTGGATGTGAGACTTATGAGAAAGTGAAAAATTAAGGATGATTCCTACATTTCATGCTTGAGGAATTGAGTACACTTCCTAAAATAGAGAAGACTGTGAGAGAGAGAGAATAGGTACACTGAATTAAGATATCAGATTCGGATTTAGCTCCAGGCAAAAATGGATTAAGTGCTTTTGACCCATTTTTACATCCTTGAAAACAACAGGAAGAGCTGAACAAGCTAGTTTCAAATCTATTTAAAGGCATTGGAGAGTTATTTAGAGGGTGCATAATTCATAAAACAGAGGACAGTCCAGAGACATGATCCAGGCATGTGGTTTCCACTTTTCCCCTCAAGGCTTTTGCTCATTTTGAAAGTGGAAGAAGAGAAGCTGAAAAGCTACAGCTTTCAGAGATTTTGCTAGATTTATATTGTTAGGAGGACAAAAACGGGAGTAACTTGCACACCAAGGAAGAAGATCCTTGGTAAACACCCTGTCTTCTGGTTGGTACCTCAGAGACCACACCTAAGGAAGAAGATGAGGTGGAAGTAGCCCAAAACTCACAGAGACTGAATCCAGATTCAAACCATCTCAATTCCCAATTGGAATAAAGTGATATAGGATTGTCCCTACCAAACTACAACTGGCATTTTTCACAGAACAAGAACCAAACAATTCACAATTTGTATGGAAACACAAAAGACCCCGAATAGCCAAAGCAATCTTGAGAAAGAAAAATAGAGATGGAGGAATCAGGCTCCCTGACTTCAGACTATACTACAAAGCTACAGTCATCAAAACAGTATAGTACTGGCACAAAAACAGAAATATAGATCACTGGAAAAGGATAGAAAGCCCAGAGATAAACCCACGCACATATGGTCACCTTATCTTTGATAAAGGAGGCAGGAATATACACTGGAGAAAAGACAGCCTCTTCAATAAGTGGTGCTGGGAAAACTGGACAGCTACATGTAAAAGAATGAAATTAGAACACTCCCTAACACCATACACAAAAATTAACTCAAAATGGATTAAAGGCCTAAATGTAAGGCCAGACACTATCAAACTCTAAGAGGAAAAAATAGGCAGAACACTCTATGACATAAATCACAGCAAGATCCTTTTGGACCCACCTCCTAGAGAAATGGAAATAAAAACAAAAATAAACAAATGGGACCTAATGAAACTTCAAAGCTTTTGCACAGCAAAGGAAACTGTAAACAAGATGAAAAGACAACCCTCAAAATGGGAGAAAATATTTGCAAATGAAGCAACTGACAAAGGATTAATCTCCAAAACTTATAAGCACCTACTGCAGCTCAATATCAAAAAAACAAAAAACCCAATCCAAAAATGGGCAGAAGACCTAAATAGACATTTCTCCAAAGAAGATATACAGATTGCCAACAAACACATGAAAGGATGCTCAACATCATTAATCTTTAGAGAAATGCAAATCAAAACTACAATGAGATATTATCTCACACCAGTCAGAATGGCCATCATCAAAAAATCTACAAACAATAAATGCTGGAGAGGGTGTGAAGAAAAGGAAACCCTCTTGCACTGTTGGTGGGAATGTAAATTGATACAGCCACTATGGAGAACAGTATGGAGGTTCTTTAAAAAACCACAAATAGAACTATCATATGACCCAGCAATCCCACTACTGGGCATATATCCTGAGAAAACCATAATTCAAAAAGAGACATGTACCAAAATGTTCATAGCAGCCCTATTTACAATAGCCCGGAGCTGGAAACAACCTAAGTGTCCATCAACAGATGAATGGATAAAGAAGATGTGGCACATATATACAATGGAATATTACTCAGCCATAAAAAGAAACGAAATTGAGTTATTTGTAGTGAGGTGGATGGACCTAGAGTCTGTCATACAAAGCGAAGTAAATCAGAAAGGGAAAAACAAATACAGTATGCTAACACTATATAGAATCTAAAAAATAAAAAAAAAGGTCATGAAGAACCTAGGGGCAAGATGGGAATAAAGACACAGACCTACTAGAGAATGGATTTGAGGACACGGGGAGGGGGAAGGGTAAGCTGAGACAAAGTGACAGAGTGGCATGGACATATATACACTACCAAACGTAAAATAGATAGCTAGTGGGAAGCAGCCGCATAGCATAGGGAGATCATCTCGGTGCTTTGTGACCACCTAGAGGGGTGGGATAGGGGGGCTGGGAGGGAGGGAGATGCAAGAAGGAAGAGATATGGGGACATATGTATATGTATAACTGATTCACTTTGTTATAAAGCAGAAACTAACACACCATTGTAAAACATCTTTACTCCAGTAAAGATGCTAAAAAAAAAAGTGATATAGGATTGTTAGTGACTAATTTAGCTGTGTACCAGAAACAAAGAGAAATCCTCTCTGGAGAAAGACAAAAGTAAGCCAGGACTCCAAAACACCTCTAAAAATTATCAAACACAATATCTTGCATTCAGAAACAAAAACAAAAACTAAACAAGGATACCAAAGATAAGATGACCAAAAAAAAAAAAAAAGATGACCAAAAAATGAGAGGAAATAGATAACAGAAACAGACCCACAGGATATCTTGAATCTGAAGGTGTCAGACATGAAATTAATTATTAGTGAAATACTCGAGAATTTTTTTTAAAAGACAGGAAGAAAATTTTTGGAATAGAACGGATTTTTTTAAATAAATTAATTAATTTTTAAACATCTTTATTGGAGTATAACTGCTTTACAATTGTGTGTTAGTTTCTGTTTTATAACAAAGTGAATTAACTATACATGTACATATATCCCCATATCTCTACCCTCTTGCGTCTCCCTCCCACCTTCTCTATCCCACTCCTCTAGGTGGTCACAAAGCACCGAGCTGATCTCCCTGTGCTATGTGGCTGCTTCCCACTAGCTATCTATTTTACATTTGGTAGTGTATATATGTCCACACCACTCTCTCGCTTTGTCCCAGCTTACCCTTCCCCCTCCCACGTCCTCAAATCCATTCTCTACATCTCCGTCTTTATACCTGTCCTGCCCCTAGGCTCTTCAGAACCATTTTTTTTGATTCCATATATATGTGTTAACATATGGTATTTGTTTTTCTCTTTCTGACTTACTTCACTCTATATGACACTCTCTAGGTCCATCCACCTCACGACAAATAAACTATATAACTTAAAATATACAGTAACAGATATTAAGAACATAATGCTTTTAGTAACATTGTTAAAAGCTGAAGAGAGAATTAATGAAATTGAACATAGATCAGGAAGAAACACACATAATGACACTTGAAAGGAAAAATTAATGAAATGTAAAGAAAGTAAAAATCATATGAGTTATTAAAAGGTTCTAACATACAAGTATTTGGAATCCCAAAAGAAAAGGAGAGAATGTGACAGAACAGTATTTGAAAGATAATAGCTAAGAGTTTTCCAAAGTGACAAAAGACCTCAAGCCATAAATTCAAGAGGCACAAAATATGAGTAAACAAATTCAGAGACACATTTTTTAAAGAAAGGCAATTCATCAATACTAAAATGTAAAGTTCATTTGACATTTAAACTCAAAATATATATAATTTACCACATTAATAGAATAGATGAGAAAGTAATATAACATTTCAATAGATGTACAAATAGTATTTGATGTAAATGGCAGAAGTTTATAATAAAAACTCTTAGTTGACAAGCAGACCAAAAAATTAGAAAGTAGAGAGCACACACATACAACAAGATTAGCAAGACTGACCTCACTTTTAGAACACTGCACTCCCAAATTGCAGAAATCACATCTTTCTCAAATGTTTACAGGCATTTCCAAAATGATATATGTTGGGATATATAGAAAATCTCACCAAATTTCAAAGAATTGAAATAATCACAGTGGAATTAAGCTAGAGATCATAAAAAGATAAGTAGAAAGTCTCTATTTTGAAATTAAGCAGTACACCTCTAAGTAACCCATAGGTCAAAAAGAAACAATGAAAATTAGAAAATATTTTGAAGAGAGGCTCAAGAGGGAAGGGGTATGGGAACATGTGTATGCATATGGCTGATTCGCTTTGTTGTTCAAAAGAAACTAGCACAGTATTGTGAAGCAATTATACTCCAATAAATATCTACTAAAAAACTAAAAAGAAAATATTTTGAACTGAATTAAAATGAAAATATTGTATATCAAAACTTATAAGCTGTAACTAAAATTGTGCTTAAAGGGAAGTTCATAGCCTTAAATGTATATATTAGAAAAGAAGAATGGCTAGAAGTCAATAATCTAAGTGTCCATGTCAAGAAGTTGGGAAAAAAACAACATAGTGAACACAAAGAAAATAGAAAAAGAAAATAGTAAGCATAAAAATATAAATTAATTAAAACAATGGAAATACAAAGCTAAGTTGTGACTCTTTAAAAAGAGTAATAAAGTATCCTCCTGAAGAGACTGATGGAGAGCGAGAGAGAGAGAACCAGAAAGGGACAGAGGAAAGGAAGGAGAGAAAAGGCAAATAATTTAATTAAAATTAAATTTTAATAACAATGTCAGCAATGAAAAGTAATGACACATTACTGTGTCAGTAATGAAACTTCATTAAAGATCCTAAGACATTAATAAACTAATAAATATATAATAAACAATTTCATGCTATTAAATTTTTAATTCTTAATATAGCCAATTTAATTTTTTTTTTTTTTTCTGGCTGCGTTGGGTCTTTGTTGCTGCGCGGCTTTCTCTAGTCACAGCGAGCGGGGGCTACTCTTTGTTGCAGTGCACGGGCATCTCATTGCAGTGGCTTCTCTTGTTGTGGAGTAAGGGCTCTAGGTGCACGGGCTTCAGTAGTTGTGGCACGCAGGCTCAGTAGTTGTGGCGCACGGGCTTAGTTGCTCTGTGGCATGTGGGATCTTTCCAGACCCAGGGATCGAACCCGTGTCCCCTGCACTGGCAGACAGATTATTAACCACTGTGCCACCAGAGAAGTCCCTCATGCTAGTAAATTTTAAAATTGATGGGAAGTGAATATATATCCAGAGGTACACAACTTATTAAAATGAACAAAAGGAAAAATAGAACATATGTTTGTAAATGAATTATTTAGGTTTATAAGAATTTGACCTAGTTTTCCTTAGGGCGTGGTGTTCCTGGTCTCCTGATCACCTACAAACAGGATCCAAGAACGTTCCAAGAATTGCAAACTCTGAGTGATTCCACCTAGATCTAATTTGCTGTTGTTGTTGTTTTCCTCAAAATTGCCTCTTCTTTAATCATAGGTGAAAAGCCTTTGAAACCATGAAGTGTGGTGTTCCTGGTCTCCTGATCACCTACAAACAGCATCCAAGAACGTTCCATGAATTGCAAACTCTGAGTGATTCCGCCTAGATCTAATTTGCTGTTGTTGTTTTCCTCAAAATTGCCTCTTCTTTAATCATAGGTGAAAAACCTTTGAAACCATGACTCTTAAGACTCATGAAAAGATTTGAATGCTAGATTCATTAGCAAATATCAATACTGGGTTCCTAGAACATTCCAGGGGACCTCACTTAATTTTCAAAATGTGGGATGGATCTATGTATGCCAAGAATTGAGTTATTTCTCTGAATATAATAGTGAAGTCATCAGATGGCCTTCACAGATAACCTCAGAGGTTAATTGTTATCTGGAAACCACCAGACATTTAGTAACATCTACACTCTATATAACTCCCAGAATTCCAGTCAATTTTGAGCTATATTTATTTCCCTAACATCTGCAAAGTGCCTGGCACATAGTAGGCCCTCATTAATTTCCTGTTGATTGAATATCACCTACCAGTGAGTGGGGAATGTAAGCTAAGTATACTTATGCTTCAACTTATAATATCATAACATTTTTACCAAGTTGTGACAAAAATACAACTAGTCATATTTTCACTGCCAGGGGTAATAAGTCTGTTGCCCTATAAAGAACTAACTTGTCTTCAATTCATGTCCTGTCAATTCATGAGATTCAGGTTAGCATAGTTTCACTTAAACCGCTGAATACTTAATTGAGCTCAGAATTCTTTCAAACCCCACTTTCCCAGACCCCAGAACACATTTCAGACTCAAGGCTGACTGTCATCATTTCTTCCTCCACCCAAACTAATGAGCCAATCTTTTCCATAGTAACCAAAAAAAAAAAAAAAAAAAAAAAAAAAAGGGAATGGAAAATGGAAAGGAGTAAAAAAAGTCCATAAAAGTTAACACAATTAGATAGATATGTAGACATGAATAAAATTGGCAGTGGGGTGATTAGTATAAATTTTAATACCCAACTTTTGGAGGAATTGCACAACTTTGTCACAGCCTCACCACTTGTGAACGATGTAGTCATTGCTGGTCTGTGGCAGGGAATAAGCTTCATAGCACCCAAACACCATCAGAGGTTCTATATTTACCTTACATCTGCCAAAAACCCATGTTCTCGCATTTTCTGTATAAAAGAGCTCCATGTGGGCCAGATTTAATTTGATGCAGAAATACTATATGTCACTTCCAATAAAAGCAAAAAGGAAAGAGATATTCACACACTAACTTATCAAGGATGGCAGCTCATGCTGGTGTTTGGAATAGTTTGGAGATATTGTTTTGTTTACTGAGCTGTCAAGTTCAAAGGAAGGTGCACAAGCCTGATTAGAATGGTCTCCCCAGATCTGTTTTCCAAATAGAAAACATATGCGCCTGTGGAGTGAGCTCTTCATTCCCAGCTCCAAGTGAATTTGAAAACAGTTTGATTCTGGGGAAGGAGAATATAGTGTAGCATCTTTCCTTGCATAGTACTGTTCTGAGGTAAGACCAGGGCAAACTTCTGATGGCCAAGGTAAAAGACATACCAAGTCTGACCAAAGGCCTTTACTTAATGTAGCAGCCAAGGGGAGCCTTAGGCACTGTTATATTCAATTCCCCGTAGATTCCTCCAGGTGCAGGTACTGACACCTAAAGAGATCACCTGATTAGACTTAAAACTATACAGCAAATCTGTGGCCAGGTTAGAGTCCCGGTGCTGGTCTCTTGATTTGTTTTTTAACTGAAGTATAGTTGATTTACAGTGCTGTGTTAGTTTCAGGTGTACAACAAAGTGATTCAGTTATACACACACATATATATACTCATTTTCAGATTCTTTTCCATTATAGGTTATTAAAAGATATTGAATATAGTTCACTGTGCCATACAGTAGGTCCTTGTTTATCTATTTTATATTTAGTAGTGTTATCTATTAATCCTATTAATTTATCCCTCCCTGCCCTTCCCCTTTGGTAACCATAAAATTGTTTTCCATGTCTGTGAGTATATTTCAGTTTTGTAAATAAGTTCATTTGTATCATTTTTTTAGATTTCACATACAAGTGATATATTATATTTGTCTTTCTCTCTCTGATTTACTTCACTTAATATGATAATCTCTAGTTCCATCCATGTTGATGCAAACGGCATGCTTTCATTCATTTTTATGGATGAGTAATATTCCATTGTATATATATACTCCATCTTCTTTATCCATCCACTTGTTAAGGGACATTAAGGTTGCTTCTATGTCTTGGCTATTATAAATAGTCCTGCTATGAACATTGGGGTGTATGTATCTTTCTAATTAGAATTTATGTCTTTTATGGATATATGCCCAGGAGTGGGATTGCAGGATCATAAGGTAATTCTATTTGTAGTTTTTTAAGGAACCTCCATACTGTTTTCCATAGTGGCTGCTGCTCTTTTGGTTTATAATTCAGCACTCAGTGTTAGGTCATGCTGGGCATCAGAATAAATTTTTAAAACTTCACTTAGATTAAAAAAATATGGGAAAAGTAACTATAATACTTGATATGGTGATAGGACTGAAAAGATATATAGATAAGTCATTTAATACAGAGGAAATGCTTACATATAAGTCAAATTAACATTTTTTTCTTTTATTCATATCAGATTCCAGGTGCAAGAAGAATTGTCTCTTATTTTGCAGTAGAGCATTTTCATTCTTTTCCATTTAAAAATATGGTAGGTTATATTCAAAATTTACTTAATTAATTTGTTATGGATAAATGAAAGGTTGTCATCTTATATAAATATGTATTATAAAAAGAAAAACAAATAAAAATAAAATAATAATGATAAAATAGTGAGTCATGAGCTCTTTTATTAATGTAATCAACTTACACACATGTAACAAATGTACTCTTATTTATAAAATGTGATTTCTTTGACTGAAAAACAATGATTTGAAGTTGTTTAAATGCTCCAATTCTGAAAGGAATGCACTTTCCATGGTTGTTTCACACATCAGAAAAACAAGTCCATTGTTTACAACCCATCTTTTTGTAAGGCACCTTCAAGCTCTGAGAAATCTGAATTTCTGTCTAGATCTGTAAGTCCATATAGTCTGCTGATAAATATCCTAAGACTTTTTTTTATTGTATTGTTACATGCACACACACATACACACAAACAAACAACAACAACAACAAGATTTGGAGCAAAGTAGACATAAAATAAAAATTTGTTACTGGAAAACAGTCTCTCCTAATTCGGAGTAATATCTGTCCCTATTCCATTCAAAAGCCTACCAAGAAAGTAATAGACAAAGACATGCCAGATGAAAAACATCATACTCCAAAACCATACCTGAAGAAACCCAGAAATCACTTCATCCAAACATTGACTTATGAAAATATGTTGGGCAATGCAATATATTTTATTTCATTAAACTTGTTTTTCTCCATTTAAAATTTACATAGAAGTCCATTTATTTAATAAAGATTTTACTTTCATAAAAATTCTATTTGTTTGGCTTTGGCCATGGAGACATTCTGGGCTTTCTCCAGTTTAGCTCCTGTAGACATGAATGTTGACTCAAAAGTCAACTTTCTTTGTCTCTTGCTCTACTGGATTCAGTCTTTCTCTTTGCCAGTATCCCCCTGGCCTACATTGATGATATCACTCTGTGTCACTAAGAGGCATGCACACACATGGTCAGACACAATAATGATGTTGCTGATGACAGCACCACTGTTAATAATCTGACCACACAGTGATAGGAAGCATTACCAGGCTCTGCATTTTAACAATTAAAACATTCTTCCTAAGCACAGACCATCTAGGATTAGACCACACCTGCTTTTGCTTTCTTAACCTTATCTCTATCTTCGTTGTACATTCTTGGCCAAGATATAAGAAGGAAACCTGTTGGACACTTCATAACCTTTGACCTCTTCTGACTAAATGAACATGTCTAGGACAAACATGGCTTACATTTGACACCATTTCCCCTTTAGGTATGAAGTTGTACCCGAATGACAAAAGATAAAAACTAACCTTCACAAGTCTTCTCTTGGAAATGTACCGAATTGTTCTGAAAGTTATGTTTAATTTTGTTTAATATTGATATGGCTACAATGTTTTCTTGAGAAGTTTCAAAGGAAAAACTATGATTTACAGATGTTATTTCTGCATAATTTGTATTCCCATGTATTTCCAAATGGGAAATAGCAGTGGCATTTTCCAAAAGTTCATAGGAGTGAATGCATAAGAGGTACGTGGATGATGACTACATATAGTGTTTGCCGAGATTTTAATTCAAGATTATTGCATCTAATAAATGCAAATATAAGATATTAATCTTAAACTAATATTTAAACATAGGCATCAACTGAAACCTTGGTAGAGAAGCAAGCATTACAGTGGGCTCTACAGACAGCCCCAAGACTTAAGCCAATGGTCATATCAGTTAAGCTGAGAAATCAGTTTGTTGAGTTATAGAGAGTCAGGGGCTAACACAGGGAAAGTCACAAGCTTGACCCCTTTGAGAATCTGCTGGCTCTGTGTAGGCAAAACGCTGTTGCTTGGCCTCAGATTATGGTCTTCTCTACTGGACAGAGCTAACTATTAATGTACCAAGTATAATTGCAAGTCAATAGATAACGTCTACAGTTAATACACTAACACATTTCAGTATATGCATATTTTTAAGAATGTATACCTAAAAAGCAGAAGGAAAAGTCAAAAGAGTTGAAAATAAGAAAGTGACTAAGGAGTGAGGAACTGGTATTTTCTTCATTAAACGTTTAAAAAATGTTTTTATCTGTGTCCATATATTGCTGATACAAATATAAATTAAAAAAATTAAATTATGAATTGAAAACAAACACATGCTTACTACTGCCAGTTGAAGGAAGTAGATGGGACACTGCAAAGCATTCAGTATAAGCAATTCCTCAGCATAGTTAGATGAGAGAAACCATTCATTCTTTCATACATTCATCAAACAATCAAGGAGCCATTACTATGTATCACTCATGGACCAGACACTGTGGGAATATGCAGATGAGTTTGTCACAGTCTCTCTTCTCAAAGACCTCACAATCAAGTATGAAGAGAAAAATATGCAAATAGCTAATTATAATAAAAAAATGAAAGCTGTATGGAGACTTATTCATGAGTAGAGAGTACAGAGGAAAGACCCATGGATATTCATTGGTAACGTCAAGACAAATGTCACAGAGAAAATAATCATTTGAATTCAGCCTTTAACAATAACGAAACTATCTAATATGCTATAATAATATTTCCTATTTAACAGGGGTTACAGACAGAGTTTAGGTTAGTAGAGAAGAGAGGAAGGCTTTTTTTTTTTTTTTTTTGGCGGTGCCACACAGCTTGTGGGATCTTAGTTCTCTGACAAGGGATTGAAACCAAGCCCCACAGTAAAAGCACCACGTCCTAACCATTGGACCACCAGGGAATTCCCGAGGAAAGCATTTCAGATTGGGGGAGAAGCAGGAAGAAAGTTAGGAAGATGTGCAAACTCATAATACTGTGGATGTGGATGGAATGGGGAAGGGAAGACAGAAGAGTTAAGAGGGGAACCAATGGAAGAGGATTTAAATGCCATACACTGACGCTTATTCTTTATTCTTAATGGTTTTTTTGAAAAGTGAAATGGCACTTGCAAAGATTAACTCCAGTGACCCTCTGAAGGACAGTTTGGAGAGTGAGAACCAGAGGTATCAAGAAGCTGGTACAATAGGAACTGGGAGCACAAGGTTGTGAACCATGGCATTGCCAGTGTCAGTGGAAAGAAAGGAATAATACATGATGAGGCAGTGTGGCAGGGGAGAGATCAATTAAACTTAGCAACCAATTAAATGTGAGAGGTACAAATAATAAGGGATCAAATATGGGAGGTTTTTGGTTTGGACAGTTGAATTAATGATGGTATCAGTAATGGACAGAAAACATAGAAAGATATATAGGCTCATGGAGGGACTATAATTAATTCCATTCAGGACATCTGGGCTTCAGACACTTTCAAAACAAGCCAAGTGAAGGCTGCCATTGACAAGTGGCAAATATTCCTGTTTACTTAGAACAAAAACTTGAATCATGGACAGACATTATTAAATTCGTACTAAAGGCAAAGTATTGAAAAAGGTCTTATGAGTGAGCAAAGCAGCTTATACTATAGTCTCTGACCATAGGGGCTTGATAATGTGGGTAAAAAGACATCGTAAGGGCGTGGAAATATAAGAGTTATTCCTAGGAAATTTAATGGGAGAGATAGAAAGGAAACCAGGCTTGGAAAATGGATAGAAGTGGAGGAAAGGGGAAGAGAGGGATGAGTTTCCAGTGAAAGCACAGAGGGGATGCTGAGAAAGAGGAACAGCTGGACTGGAGAAAACTTGAGAGAAAGGAGGGGGAAGGGCACGGCTGGGAAGTTGGAGTTAGCTTCTGTGCATTTTTAATATCAAACAAAACTGCTTGAATTTGATAGAGATAACAAAATGGAACTTTGTGAAGATTTTCTAACAAGTGAGTAAAATAAACACAATATTGCTGCCTCCTGTTTTGAGATATGCTTGCATTGTTTACTCCTTTCTCCATTCTTTAAACAAATTTTTTTAACAGCTTTATTGGAGTACAATTGCTTTACAATGGTGTGTTAGCTTCTGCTTTATAACGAAGTAAATCAGCTATGAACAGCTATCATGTATGAGATACTATGGACAAGGTCAAAACTGGATCAGAATTGAACAACTCTCCCAGGACTTAACCTTTGAATGAGACATAAGGTGTATACTCATGGAAATAGACATGAGTCTGGAGTCAGAACTAGTCTTTCCGTTCAGGCTATGTCCCTGAATAACTGCATAACTTCGGGCAAGTCGCCAATTGGTCCTAAATGTTTTTCCCGCTGTTATTTTATTTGTTTTTATTTGGATGTTAGGCAGTCTTCTTGAGACTCTTCTTTTTTCTGGTCTCTTTGCCTTTTCCCTTCTCTCTCTCTCTTTCTCTTGCTTACTTATCACCAATTCATAATTTTTATTATTGCTTCACAAAATTGGATCATATTGACAGATTTCTACAACTTGCTTTCCTCCATGGAAAAATTTGTTGAAATCTCTTCTAATGTACAACTAATTCATGTTTTAAGACTTTCCCCCTAATATTGGATATATTTATTCAATATTCTGTTATGCCTTCAACGTTTTTTGGGATTTGGCCTTTGTGACAAAGCTGCAATAAATATCCTTGCCCGTATATTTATATTTCCTAGTACTTCTTTCTATGGGAAAGATCTTCAGACTTAGGGGTGCTGGGTATATGTATTTGTAATTTCATTAGGTTTTGTCAACTTGCTTTCCAAAATGCCTGCAACAATTTGTAGGTCTACAAAAGAGCCCTGGTTCTCAAAGATTCAGGTGCATTATAATCACCTGGAAAGTTTGTTGAAACATGGTTTCTTAGGCCTCCCCTCTAAAGATATGACTACCTGTATTCAGTGATAATGTTATTTTTAATTGTTGGCCGTAGAACAGATATAAAGTACATAATACCTTATTTTACTTGTTTGCATTGTATTGGCTACTAAAAAGTGTGAGCATCTTTTCAGACATTTGTAGGCCACTTGGATTCACTCTTCCATGTATTGTTTCTAATGTCCTTTGTCTGCTTTTTTCTATCAAGTTGCTTGTTTTTTCCTGAAATGATCTCTCACAGAACATCAGCTGTTTCTTCAGTCTCTGCATGTTCTCCCCAGGCTCAATCATTTTGAGGGGCTTAACTGCCTTTCTCCCTTCCTGCTAACCCAACTATTGAGGAAGATGCAGATTCAGAGCTCCTTTCCATGAGGGGAATGAGCAAACTTCACTCGAAACCAGAAATTCGACATTCTTAATTAAGTATTATGGCTGAGGTATCTTTCCCCATCTGTCTTGTCACCTCCCCAAAGGAAAACAGTAAGCTAAGATGTATCTGTATATCTTCCTTCTTAGATTAAAAATTAAGTGATTAAATAAGTCATTTCTCTATTTACTAGATTCAGTTAAAATATTTGTGACAGAAGAAAACTTATTATAATTTTCCTGAGTCATGTCAATAGAAAGTCTTTCATAAGGACTCCGAGTTTGAATAGCTCTTATCACAGACTGACTTTTGTCCCTTTGAGAGAAGGAACATTTTCTTATATGTATTTCCAGTCATTACAGTATCCAGGACAATATTCTGAATTTAGTACATGGCCAATTAATGAATGTATATCATATTATCTATTTATCTTGATAAATTTACCTACATACATAGAGCTTACAACTGAGCCTGAGGTGGGGCAAGTCTGTGCTTTACAAAGTGGGGTTTACTATCCGTGTATTTCAGAACTGGACAGTCTTTCCTTCATTTCACACGGTGCATGAAAAACAGTTAGTCATCTCTCCACTCTAAAGGAAATTTCCCTATATCATCATTTCAAACTAAGAGTATTCTGGGAAACAGTCAAAGCAGGGGGTCTGGAAACTGAGTTCCAACCCCCTTAAGTGATTCAGATTGTGTTCTGTCTGCAGGGACATGCAGGGACACAGTGGAGGCTTTCCTTGTTCCAGTCAGAATTCCCACCCCTGAGGCTGACCACCATTGAACTGTGGCTCTCTGTTATGACGAGGGCATAACCCAAGTTCAGAAGCTGCCAGAAGCTTGTGGCACAAATGTCTGGTCACCAAGGGCAGAGATCCCCAACCATCTAGGCACTTGTGGTTCAACGGGCAACGTACCTTCCAATACTGCTCTAAAGTGATTTATATTTAAACATCTTGTCGAGCAA